>NW_028136438.1:0-676500 GCF_964662115.1 Mustela nivalis | reverse complement strand
GCCTACACACCCTACAGGCTCAGGGCCCTGGAGCCAAACCTGAGGACTGTACTTGCCCTCTCCAAGGGAATTGTATGTGCCCATTCCAATGGCCACAACCCTACTAGTAGGATAACCTCCAAAGTCCCTGAGGCCATCCCAATAGTTGTGGCTTCCCAGGACAAACAGGGGCAATCTGAGCCCATCTGAGCACCTACCTGCACTCAGACCCGTAGACTGATGTCCCCAGAGGTAAAAAGGAATGAACAGGCCCCTAGGCACTAATCGGATCCATTGCTTTGGTTTCCAGGCATCTCTCCTCAGAGGCCTGGATTTCAATACCAGCATATGGCTGTTTCTTGACTCACCCATCAGAACAAATCTCATCTACACATGGGAAACATGCACGTTGGAGCTGTGTCAAAGCCTCTGTTTAGGAGAACCCTTCAGGGCCCCAGGGCCACCGCTTCATTCCAAGGTCTCCATAGACACAAAAACATATTACGGCACATCCACAGGAGAGTCCATTTCAACTCAGCCTCCTCGGTTGCCCCCCACATCCAGCAGATCTAACCTGTCTTGTTGCTTGGAGACTATTGGAATGCGAGGTGGGCTACCCAGGCATCCATCCTTAGAACCCTGCTCGGAAATGTTGGCCTAGAGCCAACCAACAGGTCTCAATTGTCCTGCAGAAGAATCTTTGCAGTTGGGAGCTTCTCACAACTCCCATCGTGGGAAAACGCCCATGTCCTCGTGATCCAACCCCCTTCAAGAAAGGGCCATCAGGGCAGAAAGTCCAACCTGAGCGATCGTCTGATCCTTGCCCTGACTTCAGATGCACGAGATCTCGATTGAGGTCTGTAGATTGTGCCTGCCATATCCTCACCCAGAAACCTAGGCCTAGCTTGGGTTCTCAGACTCCGTCTTCAGACTACTGGCCCACAAGCCCTCCAGTTTGGCAATCCAGAACTACAATGCCGCACTCTGCCTGCCCTACAGAAGTAAAACATTGCCCTCAGGGCTACTCCGAAACCGCAAATGAGGATCAACCTGCACGCCATTCGGCTGTACCCCAAACATATAGGCTGACCTGGGCACTATTTCCCCTTCTGACCCAGCCTGAGCCTGGACCTCCTGGTCCCACCCAGACAGCTGGCCGCAAACTGAGCACATCGGACCCGCCATGGCCTTAGGTCGTCATCTCTTCCCAACTGCGGTTTTCAGGCTCCAGAACCTAGACCTTATCTCCAACCACTGCCCAGGGTTGAAAATGATGCAGAAATCAGAACTCTTTCCCCATGGCAAGAAACCTTGTGGTTGGCATGTTGTCCAACGTTCAGTGTAGTTGAAACAAGCGTGGCCCATGAGGCCCAGCCCATGCTTGCGGGCCACATTGGTCACAAACACACATTGTGACCCTCAGCCTGAGCCCAGTCCTCAGGTAAGGCCTCTCAGGGCCTATATGAAGAGACAGCATATTGGGCTTGCCATGCCCCTAGGCCCCAATATTTAACCATAGTTCGGGTTGTGCCTTCACTCTTCCCCAGGGCTCTGCTTTGGAATTCCTCTTTTGGTGGGACACCTGAGGTAACAAACCTGAAAGGAGTCCTCCCATCCCACAGATTGACGAAAAACAATTGGGATCGGGTCAAATCCACAGAGAGGAAGATTCGTCCATGGCCCATGAGACCTCCACAACATTCCACGGCCATCGCTGAAACAAAATCCAGAGACAAAAGCCTGAGCAAGCTCCTCAGACTCGCTCATCTTCATATCCTGAAGAGTTCTTCTCATGGTTTGTAGATCGGGCGTGCCATACCTACGTCCCCAAACTTAAGCTGAGTTTGTGTTTTCAGTCTTCTGTCCTCAAAGTCCTGGGCCACACTCCCTCCAGGCTGGGGCCCCTGGAGCCACACATTAGGACTGCCCCCACCCAATCCATGGGAATTCTGCCCATTCCATTGTCAAAAATTGTACAAATTAGGAGAACCCTCCAAAGTCCCTGAGGCCATCCCAATAGTGTAGGTAGTCCGGGACAAAAAAGGGCGGTTGATACCGGCTGAGCATCTACCTCCACTCATCTACCTCCACTCATACCAAGAAGATTGAACCAGACAGGACCCGAGGCCATTATCGGATCCATTGCTTTGGTTTACAGGCATGTCTCCTCAAAAGCCTGCATTCCAATACCAGCAGAGGGGATTTCCTGAGGCACCCATCAGAACAAATCTCGTCTCCACAAGGAAACTTGTGCATGGGAGCTATGCCAAAGCTTAGGAGAATACTTCAGGGTCCCGGTGCCACCTCCCCATTCCAAGGCCCTCATGGACACAAACACACGTTAGGACCCATCCTCTGGAAAGTGCATTTCAACTCAGCCACCCCGGTTGCTCCCGCAGATCCATTAGATCTAAACTGTCTTGTTGCTAGGCGACAATTGAAAGGCGAGGCGGACTTCCCAGGCATCCATCCTCGAACAGTGCTCTGGAGTCATTCCATATGGGATGTCCTGGAGCTGTCCAACAGGTCTCAATTGTCCCGCAGAGAAAATCCTTGAAAGGGGCATTCCAATTCTCCCAACGTGTAAAACCTGCATGACCTCGAGATTCCGCTCCCTTCATGAAGGGGACGTCATGCACAGAAACTCCAACCTGAGCCAACGTCGGATCCTCTCCCTGACTTCAGATGCATGAGATGTTGGTTCAGATCTGCAGGGGGTACCTGCCGTGCCCTCACCCTGAATCCGAAGTCTAGCTTGTGTTCTCAGACTTCCGTCCTCACTCTCCTGGCCCCGAAGCCCTCAAGTTTGGCAATTGCGGACCGACAATGAAGCACTCTGCCTGCCCTCTAGAAAAATTATAT
Source organism: Mustela nivalis (assembly GCF_964662115.1). Lineage (NCBI taxonomy): Eukaryota > Metazoa > Chordata > Mammalia > Carnivora > Mustelidae > Mustela > Mustela nivalis. The sequence goes on along the minus strand of NW_028136438.1, from coordinate 673,659 downwards.
TGCCTAATGAGCAGCCCAGGCAGCTTAAATGAGGATAAACCTACACGGCACTCGAATGTACCCAAATTATATAGTCTAACCTGGGCACTAATTCACTGTCTGACACAACCTGAGCCCGGACCTGCTGACCAACACCCAGACAGCTGACCGCACGCTGAGCACATCAGACACGCCATGGCCTTAGGTCATCATCTCTTCCCTACCTCAGTTTTCAGGCTTCAGAACCTAGACCTTATCTCCAATCACTGCCCACGGGTGACTGTGATGCAGAAATCAGAACTCTTCCTGACCCATGGCAAGAAACCTTGTGGTTGGCATGTTGTCCAACGTTCAGTGTAGGAGAAACCAGCATTCACCCTGAGGCCCCGCCCATTCTTGAGTGCGACGAGAGCATAAACACGCATTGTGACCTCAGCGTGAGTCCTGTCCTCTAGTAAGTCCTCTCAGTGGCTGGACCATTAGATGTCATAATGGGCTTGACATGTCCCTAGTCCCCAATTTTTAACCCGATTTCTGGTTGTCCAGTCGCCCCACCCCAGGGCTCTACTCTGGAATCCCTCATTTGGTGGGACATCTGAGGTTGAAAAACAAAATGAAACAAATCGACAACAACAACAAAAAACGGACTTCCTCCATCCCCAGAATGACCGCAAAATCTTTGGAAGGGACCGAACCCCCAGAGAGTAAAACTCGTCCATTTCCCATGAAGTCACACGGCAATTTCACGACCATGAGTGACACGATATGGAGAGACAAAAACTTGAGCAAGAGCCTCACACTCGCCTTTTTTTCATATCCCGAAGTGTTCTCCTCATGGTCTGTAGATCAGTCCTGCCATACATATGACCCAAAACATAAGCCGAGTTTGTGTTTTCAGACAACTGTCCAAACAGCTCTGGCCTACACACCCTACAGGCTCAGGGCCCTGGAGCCAAACCTGAGGACTGTACTTGCCCTCTCCAAGGGAATTGTATGTGCCCATTCCAATGGCCACAACCCTACTAGTAGGATAACCTCCAAAGTCCCTGAGGCCATCCCAATAGTTGTGGCTTCCCAGGACAAACAGGGGCAATCTGAGCCCATCTGAGCACCTACCTGCACTCAGACCCGTAGACTGATGTCCCCAGAGGTAAAAAGGAACGAACAGGCCCCTAGGCACTAATCCGATCCATTGCTTTGGTTTCCAGGCATCTCTCCTCAGAGGCCTGGATTTCAATACCAGCATATGGCTGTTTCTTGACTCACCCATCAGAACAAATCTCATCTACACATGGGAAACATGCACGTTGGAGCTGTGTCAAAGCCTTGTTTAGGAGAACCCTTCAGGGCCCCAGGGCCACCGCTTCATTCCAAGGTCTCCATAGACACAAAAACATATTAGGACACATCCACAGGAGAGTCCATTTCAACTCAGCCTCCTCGGTTGCCCCCCACATCCAGCAGATCTAACCTGTCTTGTTGCTTGGAGACAATTGGAATGCGAGGTGGGCTACCCAGCCATCCATCCTTAGAACCCTGATCGGAATCGTTGGCCTGGAGCCAACCAACAGGTCTCAATTGTCCTGCAGAAGAATCTTTGCAGTTTGGAGCTTCTCACAACTCCCATCGTGCGAAAACACCCATGTCCTCGTGATCCAACCCCCTTCAAGAAAGGGCCATCAGGGCAGAAAGTCCAACCTGAGCGATCGTCTGATCCTTGCCCTGACTTCAGATGCACGAGATCTCGATTGAGGTCTGTAGATTGTGCCTGCCATATCCTCACCCAGAAACCTAGGCCTAGCTTGGGTTCTCAGACTCCATCTTCAGACTACTGGCCCACAAGCCCTCCAGTTTGGCAATCCAGAACTACAATGCCGCACTCTGCCTGCCCTACCGAAGTAAAACATTGCCCTCAGGGCTACCCCGAAACCGCAAATGAGGATCAACCTGCAGGCCATTCGGCTGTACCCCAAACATATAGGCTGACCTTGGCACTATTTCCCCTTCTTACCAGCCTGAGCCTGGACCTCCTGGTCCCACCCAGACAGCTGGCCGCACACTGAGCACATCGGACCCGCCATGGCCTTAGGTCGTCATCTCTTCCCAACTGCGGTTTTCAGGCTCCAGAACCTAGACCTTATCTCCAACCACTGCCCAGGGTTGAAAATGATGCAGAAATCAGAACTCTTTCCCCATGGCAAGAAACCTTGTGGTTGGCATGTTGTCCAACGTTCAGTGTAGTTGAAACAAGCGTGGCCCATGAGGCCCAGGCCATGCTTGCGGGCCACATTGGTCACAAACACACATTGTGACCCTCAGCCTGAGCCCAGTCCTCAGGTAAGGCCTCTCAGGGCCTATATGAAGAGACAGCATATTGGGCTTGCCATGACCCTAGGCCCCAATTTTTAACCATAGTTCGGGTTGTCCCTTCACTCTTCCCCAGGGCTCTGCTTTGGAATTCCTCTTTTGGTGGGACACCTGAGTAACAAACCTGAAAGGTGTCCTCCCATCCCACAGATTGACGAAAAACAATTGGGATCGGGTCAAATCCACAGAGAGGAAGATTCGTCCATGGCCCATGAGACCTCCCCAACATTCCACGGCCATCGCTGAAACAAAATCCAGAGACAAAAGCCTGAGCAAGCGACTCAGACTCGCTCATTCTTCATATCCTGAAGTGTTCTTCTCATGGTTTGTAGATCGGGCGTGCCATACCTACGTCCCCACACTTAAGCTGAGTTTGTGTTTTCAGTCTTCTGTCCTCAAAGTCCTGGGCCACACTCCCTCCAGGCTGGGGCCCCTAGAGCCACACATTAGGACTTCCCCCACCCAATCCATGGGAATTCTGCCCATTCCATTGTCAAAAATTGTACAAATTAGGAGAACCCTCCAAAGTCCCTGAGGCCATCCCAATAGTGTAGGTCGCCCGGGACAAAAAAGGGCGGTTGATACCGGCTGAGCATCTACCTCCACTCATCTACCTCCACTCATACCAAGAAGATTGAACCAGACAGGCCCCGAGGACATTATCGGATCCATTGCTTTGGTTTACAGGCATGTCTCCTCAAAAGCCTGCATTCCAATACCAGCAGAGGGGATTTCCTGAGGCACCCATCAGAACAAATCTCGTCTCGACAAGGAAACTTGTGCATGGGAGCTATGCCAAAGCTTAGGAGAATACTTCAGGGTCCCGGTGCCACCTCCCCATTCCAAGGCCCTCATGGACACAAACACACTTTAGGACCCATCCTCTGGAAAGTGCATTTCAACTCAGCCACCCCGGTTGCTCTCGCAGATCCATTAGATCTACAATGTCTTGTTTCTAGGAGACAATTGGAAGGCGAGGCCGACTTCCCAGGCATCCATCCTGGAACGGTGCTCTGGAGTCATTCCATGAGGGATGAACTGGAGCTGTCCAACAGGTCTCAATTGTCCCGCAGAGAAAATCCTTGAAAGGGGCATCCCACTTCTCCCAACGTGTAAAACCTGCATGACCTCGAGATTCCGCTCCCTTCATGAAGGGGCCGTCATGCACAGAAACTCCAACCTGAGCCAACGTCGGATCCTCTCCCTGACTTCAGATGCATGAGATGTTGGTTCAGATCTGCAGGGGGTACCTGCCGTGCCCTCACCCTGAATCCGAAGTCTAGCTTGTGTTCTCAGACTTCCGTCCTCACTCTCCTGGCCCCGAAGCCCTCAAGTTTGGCAATTCCGGACCGACAATGAAGCACTCTGCCTGCCCTCTAGAAAAAATATATTGCCTAATGAGCAGCCCAGGCAGCTTAAATGAGGATAAACCTACACGGCACTCGAATGTACCCAAATTATATAGTCTAACCTGGGCACTAATTCACTGTCTGACACAACCTGAGCCCGGACCTGCTGACCAACACCCAGACAGCTGACCACACGCTGAGCACATCAGACCCGCCATGGCCTTAGGTCATCATCTCTTCCCTACCTCAGTTTTCAGGCTTCAGAACCTAGACGTTATCTCCAATCACTGCCCACGGGTGACTGTGATGCAGAAATCAGAACTCTTCCTGACCCATGGCAAGAAACCTTGTGGTTGGCATGTTGTCCAACGTTCAGTGTAGGAGAAACCAGCATTCACCCTGAGGCCCCTCCAATTCTTGCGTGACGAGAGCATAAACACGCATTGTGACCTCAGCGTGAGTCCTGTCCTCTAGTAAGTCCTCTCAGTGGCTGGACCATTAGATGTCATAATGGGCTTGACATGTCCCTAGTCCCCAATTTTTAACCAGATTTCTGGTTGTCCAGTCGCCCCACCCCAGGGCTCTACTCTGGAATCCCTCATTTGGTGGGACATCTGAGGTTGAAAAACAAAATGAAACAAATCGACAACAACAACAAAAAAACGGACTTCTTCCATCCCCAGAATGACCGCAAAATCTTTGGAAGGGACCGAACCCCCAGAGAGTAAGACTCGTCCATTTCCCATGAAGTCACACGGCAATTTCACGACCATGAGTGACACGATATCCAGAGACAAAAACTTGAGCAAGAGCCTCACACTCGCCTTTTTTTCATATCCCGAAGTGTTCTCCTCATGGTCTGTAAATCAGTCCTGCCGTACCTATGACCCAAAACATAAGCCGAGTTTGTGTTTTCAGACAACTGTCCAAACAGCTCTGGCCTACACACCCTACAGGCTCAGGGCCCTGGAGCCAAACCTGAGGACTGTACTTGCCCTCTCCAAGGGAATTGTATGTGCCCATTCCAATGGCCACAACCCTACTAGTAGGATAACCTCCAAAGTCCCTGAGGCCATCCCAATAGTTGTGGCTTCCCAGGACAAACAGGGGCAATCTGAGCACATCTGAGCACCTACCTGCACTCAGACCCGTAGACTGATGTCCCCAGAGGTAAAAAGGAACGAACAGGCCCCTAGGCACTAATCGGATCCATTGCTTTGGTTTCCAGGCATCTCTCCTCAGAGGCCTGGATTTCAATACCAGCATATGGCTGTTTCTTGACTCACCCATCAGAACATATCTCATCTACACATGGGAAACATGCACGTTGGAGCTGTGTCAAAGCCTCTGTTTAGGAGAACCCTTCAGGGCCCCAGGGCCACCGCTTCATTCCAAGGTCTCCATAGACACAAAAACATATTAGGACACATCCACAGGAGAGTCCATTTCAACTCAGCCTCCTCGGTTGCCCCCCACATCCAGCAGATCTAACCTGTCTTGTTGCTTGGAGACAATTGGAATGCGAGGTGGGCTACCCAGCCATCCATCCTTAGGACCCTGCTCGGAATCGTTGGCCTGGAGCCAACCAACACGTCTCAATTGTCCTGCAGAAGAATCTTTGCAGTTTGGAGCTTCTCACAACTCCCATCGTGGGAAAACCCCAATGTCCTCGTGATCCAACCACCTTCAAGAAATGGCCATCAGCGCAGAAAGTCCAACCTGAGCCATCGTCTGATCCTTGCCCTGACTTCAGATGCACGAGATCTCAATTGAGGTCTGTAGATTGTGCCTGCTATATCCTCACCCAGAATCCTAGGCCTAGCTTGGGTTCTCAGACTCCGTCCTCAGACTACTGGCCCACAAGCCCTCCAGTTGGGCAATCCAGAACTACAATGCCGCACTCTGCCTGCCCTACCGAAGTAAAACATTGCCCTCAGGGCTACCCCGAAACCGCAAATGAGGATCAACCTGCACGCCATTCGGCTGTACCCCAAACATATAGGCTGACCTGGGCACTATTTCCCCTTCTGACCCAGCCTGAGCCTGGACCTCCTGGTCCCACCCAGACAGCTGGCCGCACACTGAGCACATCGGACCCGCCATGGCCTTAGGTCGTCATCTCTTCCCAACTGCGGTTTTCAGGCTCCAGAACCTAGACCTTATCACCAACCACTGCCCAGTTTGAAAATGATGCAGAAATCAGAACTCTTTCCCCATGGCAAGAAACCTTGTGGTTGGCATGTTGTCCAACGTTCAGTGTAGTTGAAACAAGCGTGGCCCATGAGGCCCAGCCCATGTTTGCGGGCCACATTGGTCACAAACACACATTGTGACCCTCAGCCTGAGCCCAGTCCTCAGGTAAGGCCTCTCAGGGCCTATATGAAGAGACAGCATATTGGGCTTGCCATGCCCCTAGGTCCCAATTTTTAACCATAGTTCGGGTTGTCCCTTCACTCTTCCCCAGGGCTCTGCTTTGGAATTCCTCTTTTGGTGGGACACCTGAGGTAACAAACCTGAAAGGAGTCCTCCCATCCCATAGATTGACGAAAAACAATTGGGATCGGGCCAAATCCACAGAGAGGAAGATTCGTCCATGGCCCATGAGACCTCCCCAACATTCCACGGCCATCGCTGAAACAAAATCCAGAGACAAAAGCCTGAGCAAGCGCCTCAGAGTCGCTCATTCTTCATATACTGAAGAGTTCTTCTCATGGTTTGTAGATCGGGCGTGCCATACCTACGTCCCCAAACTTAAGCTGAGTTTGTGTTTTCAGTCTTCTGTTCAAAGTCCTGGACCACACTCCCTCCAGGCTGGGGCCCCTGGAGCCACACATTAGGACTGCCCCCACCCAATCCATGGGAATTCTGCCCATTCCATTGTCAAAAATCGTACAAATTAGGAGAACCCTCCAAAGTCCCTGAGGCCATCCCAATAGTGTAGGTAGTCCGGGACAAAAAAGGGCGGTTGATACCGGCTGAGCATCTACCTCCACTCATCTACCTCCACTCATACCAAGAAGATTGAACCAGACAGGACCCGAGGCCATTATCGGATCCATTGCTTTGGTTTACAGGCATGTCTCCTCAAAAGCCTGCATTCCAATACCAGCAGAGGGGATTTCCTGAGGCACCCATCAGAACAAATCTCGTCTCCACAAGGAAACTTGTGCATGGGAGCTATGCCAAAGCTTAGGAGAATACTTCAGGGTCCCGGTGCCACCTCCCCATTCCAAGGCCCTCATGGACACAAACACACGTTAGGACCCATTCTCTGGAAAGTGCATTTCAACTCAGCCACCCCGGTTGCTCCCGCAGATCCATTAGATCTAAACTGTCTTGTTGCTAGGAGACAATTGGAAGGCGAGGCGGACTTCCCAGGCATCCATCCTGGAACGGTGCTCTGGAGTATTTCCATAAGGGATGAACTGGAGCTGTCCAACAGGTCTCAATTGTCCCGCAGAAGGAATCCTTGAAGGGGGCATCCCACATCTCCCAACGTGGAAAACCTCCATGGCCTCGAGATTCCGCTCCCTTCATGAAGGGGCCGTCATGCACAGAAACTCCAACCTGAGCCAACGTCAGATCCTCGCCTTGACTTCAGATGCATGAGATATTGGTTCAGATCTGCAGGGGGTACCTGCCGTGCCCTCACCCTGAATCCGAAGTCTAGCTTTTGTTCTCAGACTTCCGTCCTCACTCTCCTGGCCCCGAAGCCCTCAAGTTTGGCAATTCCGGACCGACAATGAAGCACTCTGCCTGCCCTCTAGAAAAAATATATTGCCTAATGAGCAGCCCAGGCAGCTTAAATGAGGATAAACCTACACGGCACTCGAATGTACCCAAATTATATAGTCTAACCTGGGCACTAATTCACTGTCTGACACAACCTGAGCCCGGACCTGCTGACCAACACCCAGACAGCTGACCGCACGCTGAGCATATCAGACCCGCCATGCCCTTAGGTCTACATCTCTTCCCTACCTCAGTTTTCAGGCTTCAGAACCTAGACGTTATCTCCAATCACTGCCCACGGGTGACTGTGATGCAGAAATCAGAACTCTTCCTGACCCATGGCAAGAAACCTTGTGGTTGGCATGTTGTCCAACGTTCAGTGTAGGAGAAACCAGCATTCTCCCTGAGGCCCCGCCCATTCTTGAGTGCGAGGAGAGCATAAACACGCATTGTGACCTCAGCGTGAGTCCTGTCCTCTAGTAAGTCCTCTCAGTGGCTGGACCATTAGATGTCATAATGGGCTTGACATGTCCCTAGTCCCCAATTTTTAACCCGATTTCTGGTTGTCCAGTCGCCCCACCCCAGGGCTCTACTCTGGAATCCCTCATTTGGTGGGACATCTGAGGTTGAAAAACAAAATGAAACAAATCGACAACAACAACAAAAAACGGACTTCCTCCATCCCCAGAATGACCGCAAAATCTTTGGAAGGGACCGAACCCCCAGAGAGTAAAACTCGTCCATTTCCCATGAAGTCACACGGCAATTTCACGACCATGAGTGACACGATATGGAGAGACAAAAACTTGAGCAAGAGCCTCACACTCGCCTTTTTTTCATATCCCGAAGTGTTCTCCTCATGGTCTGTAGATCAGTCCTGCCATACATATGACCCAAAACATAAGCCGAGTTTGTGTTTTCAGACAACTGTCCAAACAGCTCTGGCCTACACACCCTACAGGCTCAGGGCCCTGGAGCCAAACCTGAGGACTGTACTTGCCCTCTCCAAGGGAATTGTATGTGCCCATTCCAATGGCCACAACCCTACTAGTAGGATAACCTCCAAAGTCCCTGAGGCCATCCCAATAGTTGTGGCTTCCCAGGACAAACAGGGGCAATCTGAGCCCATCTGAGCACCTACCTGCACTCAGACCCGTAGACTGATGTCCCCAGAGGTAAAAAGGAACGAACAGGCCCCTAGGCACTAATCCGATCCATTGCTTTGGTTTCCAGGCATCTCTCCTCAGAGGCCTGGATTTCAATACCAGCATATGGCTGTTTCTTGACTCACCCATCAGAACAAATCTCATCTACACATGGGAAACATGCACGTTGGAGCTGTGTCAAAGCCTTGTTTAGGAGAACCCTTCAGGGCCCCAGGGCCACCGCTTCATTCCAAGGTCTCCATAGACACAAAAACATATTAGGACACATCCACAGGAGAGTCCATTTCAACTCAGCCTCCTCGGTTGCCCCCCACATCCAGCAGATCTAACCTGTCTTGTTGCTTGGAGACAATTGGAATGCGAGGTGGGCTACCCAGCCATCCATCCTTAGAACCCTGCTCGGAATCGTTGGCCTGGAGCCAACCAACAGGTCTCAATTGTCCTGCAGAAGAATCTTTGCAGTTTGGAGCTTCTCACAACTCCCATCGTGCGAAAACACCCATGTCCTCGTGATCCAACCCCCTTCAAGAAAGGGCCATCAGGGCAGAAAGTCCAACCTGAGCGATCGTCTGATCCTTGCCCTGACTTCAGATGCACGAGATCTCGATTGAGGTCTGTAGATTGTGCCTGCCATATCCTCACCCAGAAACCTAGGCCTAGCTTGGGTTCTCAGACTCCATCTTCAGACTACTGGCCCACAAGCCCTCCAGTTTGGCAATCCAGAACTACAATGCCGCACTCTGCCTGCCCTACCGAAGTAAAACATTGCCCTCAGGGCTACCCCGAAACCGCAAATGAGGATCAACCTGCAGGCCATTCGGCTGTACCCCAAACATATAGGCTGACCTTGGCACTATTTCCCCTTCTTACCAGCCTGAGCCTGGACCTCCTGGTCCCACCCAGACAGCTGGCCGCACACTGAGCACATCGGACCCGCCATGGCCTTAGGTCGTCATCTCTTCCCAACTGCGGTTTTCAGGCTCCAGAACCTAGACCTTATCTCCAACCACTGCCCAGGGTTGAAAATGATGCAGAAATCAGAACTCTTTCCCCATGGCAAGAAACCTTGTGGTTGGCATGTTGTCCAACGTTCAGTGTAGTTGAAACAAGCGTGGCCCATGAGGCCCAGGCCATGCTTGCGGGCCACATTGGTCACAAACACACATTGTGACCCTCAGCCTGAGCCCAGTCCTCAGGTAAGGCCTCTCAGGGCCTATATGAAGAGACAGCATATTGGGCTTGCCATGACCCTAGGCCCCAATTTTTAACCATAGTTCGGGTTGTCCCTTCACTCTTTCCCAGGGCTCTGCTTTGGAATTCCTCTTTTGGTGGGACACCTGAGTAACAAACCTGAAAGGTGTCCTCCCATCCCACAGATTGACGAAAAACAATTGGGATCGGGTCAAATCCACAGAGAGGAAGATTCGTCCATGGCCCATGAGACCTCCCCAACATTCCACGGCCATCGCTGAAACAAAATCCAGAGACAAAAGCCTGAGCAAGCGACTCAGACTCGCTCATTCTTCATATCCTGAAGTGTTCTTCTCATGGTTTGTAGATCGGGCGTGCCATACCTACGTCCCCACACTTAAGCTGAGTTTGTGTTTTCAGTCTTCTGTCCTCAAAGTCCTGGGCCACACTCCCTCCAGGCTGGGGCCCCTAGAGCCACACATTAGGACTTCCCCCACCCAATCCATGGGAATTCTGCCCATTCCATTGTCAAAAATTGTACAAATTAGGAGAACCCTCCAAAGTCCCTGAGGCCATCCCAATAGTGTAGGTCGCCCGGGACAAAAAAGGGCGGTTGATACCGGCTGAGCATCTACCTCCACTCATCTACCTCCACTCATACCAAGAAGATTGAACCAGACAGGCCCCGAGGACATTATCGGATCCATTGCTTTGGTTTACATGCATGTCTCCTCAAAAGCCTGCATTCCAATACCAGCAGAGGGGATTTCCTGAGGCACCCATCAGAACAAATCTCGTCTCGACAAGGAAACTTGTGCATGGGAGCTATGCCAAAGCTTAGGAGAATACTTCAGGGTCCCGGTGCCACCTCCCCATTCCAAGGCCCTCATGGACACAAACACACTTTAGGACCCATCCTCTGGAAAGTGCATTTCAACTCAGCCACCCCGGTTGCTCTCGCAGATCCATTAGATCTAAAATGTCTTGTTTCTAGGAGACAATTGGAAGGCGAGGCAGACTTCCCAGGCATCCATCCTGGAACGGTGCTCTGGAGTCATTCCATGAGGGATGAACTGGAGCTGTCCAACAGGTCTCAATTGTCCCGCAGAGAAAATCCTTGAAAGGGGCATCCCACTTCTCCCAACGTGTAAAACCTGCATGACCTCGAGATTCCGCTCCCTTCATGAAGGGGCCGTCATGCACAGAAACTCCAACCTGAGCCAATGTCGGATCCTCTCCCTGACTTCAGATGCATGAGATGTTGGTTCAGATCTGCAGGGGGTACCTGCCGTGCCCTCACCCTGAATCCGAAGTCTAGCTTGTGTTCTCAGACTTCCGTCCTCACTCTCCTGGCCCCGAAGCCCTCAAGTTTGGCAATTCCGGACCGACAATGAAGCACTCTGCCTGCCCTCTAGAAAAAATATATTGCCTAATGAGCAGCCCAGGCAGCTTAAATGAGGATAAACCTACACGGCACTCGAATGTACCCAAATTATATAGTCTAACCTGGGCACTAATTCACTGTCTGACACAACCTGAGCCCGGACCTGCTGACCAACACCCAGACAGCTGACCACACGCTGAGCACATCAGACCCGCCATGGCCTTAGGTCATCATCTCTTCCCTACCTCAGTTTTCAGGCTTCAGAACCTAGACGTTATCTCCAATCACTGCCCACGGGTGACTGTGATGCAGAAATCAGAACTCTTCCTGACCCATGGCAAGAAACCTTGTGGTTGGCATGTTGTCCAACGTTCAGTGTAGGAGAAACCAGCATTCACCCTGAGGCCCCTCCAATTCTTGCGTGACGAGAGCATAAACACGCATTGTGACCTCAGCGTGAGTCCTGTCCTCTAGTAAGTCCTCTCAGTGGCTGGACCATTAGATGTCATAATGGGCTTGACATGTCCCTAGTCCCCAATTTTTAACCAGATTTCTGGTTGTCCAGTCGCCCCACCCCAGGGCTCTACTCTGGAATCCCTCATTTGGTGGGACATCTGAGGTTGAAAAACAAAATGAAACAAATCGACAACAACAACAAAAAAACGGACTTCTTCCATCCCCAGAATGACCGCAAAATCTTTGGAAGGGACCGAACCCCCAGAGAGTAAGACTCGTCCATTTCCCATGAAGTCACCCGGCAATTTCACGACCATGAGTGACACGATATCCAGAGACAAAAACTTGAGCAAGAGCCTCACACTCGCCTTTTTTTCATATCCCGAAGTGTTCTCCTCATGGTCTGTAGATCAGTCCTGCCGTACCTATGACCCAACACATAAGCCGAGTTTGTGTTTTCAGACAACTGTCCAAACAGCTCTGGCCTACACACCCTACAGGCTCAGGGCCCTGGAGCCAAACCTGAGGACTGTACTTGCCCTCTCCAAGGGAATTGTATGTGCCCATTCCAATGGCCACAACCCTACTAGTAGGATAACCTCCAAAGTCCCTGAGGCCATCCCAATAGTTGTGGCTTCCCAGGACAAACAGGGGCAATCTGAGCCCATCTGAGCACCTACCTGCACTCAGACCCGTAGACTGATGTCCCCAGAGGTAAAAAGGAACGAACAGGCCCCTAGGCACTAATCCGATCCATTGCTTTGGTTTCCAGGCATCTCTCCTCAGAGGCCTGGATTTCAATACCAGCATATGGCTGTTTCTTGACTCACCCATCAGAACAAATCTCATCTACACATGGGAAACATGCACGTTGGAGCTGTGTCAAAGCCTCTGTTTAGGAGAACCCTTCAGGGCCCCAGGGCCACCGCTTCATTCCAAGGTCTCCATAGACACAAAAACATATTAGGACACATCCACAGGAGAGTCCATTTCAACTCAGCCTCCTCGGTTGCCCCCCACATCCAGCAGATCTAACCTGTCTTGTTGCTTGGAGACAATTGGAATGCGAGGTGGGCTACCCAGCCATCCATCCTTAGGACCCTGCTCGGAATCGTTGGCCTGGAGCCAACCAACACGTCTCTTGTCCTGCAGAAGAATCTTTGCAGTTTGGAGCTTCTCACAACTCCCATCGTGGGAAAACCCCAATGTCCTCGTGATCCAACCACCTTCAAGAAATGGCCATCAGCGCAGAAAGTCCAACCTGAGCCATCGTCTGATCCTTGCCCTGACTTCAGATGCACGAGATCTCTATTGAGGTCTGTAGATTGTGCCTGCTATATCCTCTCCCAGAATCCTAGGCCTAGCTTGGGTTCTCAGACTCCGTCCTCAGACTACTGGCCCACAAGCCCTCCAGTTGGGCAATCCAGAACTACAATGCCGCACTCTGCCTGCCCTACCGAAGTAAAACATTGCCCTCAGGGCTACCCCGAAACCGCAAATGAGGATCAACCTGCACGCCATTCGGCTGTACCCCAAACATATAGGCTGACCTGGGCACTATTTCCCCTTCTGACCCAGCCTGAGCCTGGACCTCCTGGTCCCACCCAGACAGCTGGCCGCACACTGAGCACATCGGACCCGCCATGGCCTTAGGTCGTCATCTCTTCCCAACTGCGGTTTTCAGGCTCCAGAACCTAGACCTTATCACCAACCACTGCCCAGTTTGAAAATGATGCAGAAATCAGAACTCTTTCCCCATGGCAAGAAACCTTGTGGTTGGCATGTTGTCCAACGTTCAGTGTAGTTGAAACAAGCGTGGCCCATGAGGCCCAGCCCATGTTTGCGGGCCACATTGGTCACAAACACACATTGTGACCCTCAGCCTGAGCCCAGTCCTCAGGTAAGGCCTCTCAGGGCCTATATGAAGAGACAGCATATTGGGCTTGCCATGCCCCTAGGCCTCAATTTTTAACCATAGTTCGGGTTGTCCCTTCACTCTTTCCCAGGGCTCTGCTTTGGAATTCCTCTTTTGGTGGGACACCTGAGGTAACAAACCTGAAAGGAGTCCTCCCATCCCACAGATTGACGAAAAACAATTGGGATCGGGCCAAATCCACAGAAAGGAAGATTCATCCATGGCCCAAGAGACTTCCCCAACATTCCACGGCCATCGCTAAAACAAAATCCAGAGACAAAAGCCTGAGCAAGCGCCTCAGAGTCGCTCATTCTTCATATCCTGAAGAGTTCTTCTCATGGTTTGTAGATCGGGCGTGCCATACCTACGTCCCCAAACTTAAGCTGAGTTTGTGTTTTCAGTCTTCTGTTCAAAGTCCTGGACCACACTCCCTCCAGGCTGGGGCCCCTGGAGCCACACATTAGGACTGCCCCCACCCAATCCATGGGAATTCTGCCCATTCCATTGTCAAAAATCGTACAAATTAGGAGAACCCTCCAAAGTCCCTGCGGCCATCCCAATAGTGTAGGTAGTCCGGGACAAAAAAGGGCGGTTGATACCGGCTGAGCATCTACCTCCACTCATCTACCTCCACTCATACCAAGAAGATTGAACCAGACAGGACCCGAGGCCATTATCGGATCCATTGCTTTGGTTTACAGGCATGTCTCCTCAAAAGCCTGCATTCCAATACCAGCAGAGGGGATTTCCTGAGGCACCCATCAGAACAATCTCGTCTCCACAAGGAAACTTGTGCATGGGAGCTATGCCAAAGCTTAGGAGAATACTTCAGGGTCCCGGTGCCACCTCCCCATTCCAAGGCCCTCATGGACACAAACACACGTTAGGACCCATTCTCTGGAAAGTGCATTTCAACTCAGCCACCCCGGTTGCTCCCGCAGATCCATTAGATCTAAACTGTCTTGTTGCTAGGAGACAATTGGAAGGCGAGGCGGACTTCCCAGGCATCCATCCTGGAACGGTGCTCTGGAGTATTTCCATAAGGGATGAACTGGAGCTGTCCAACAGGTCTCAATTGTCCCGCAGAAGGAATCCTTGAAGGGGGCATCCCACATCTCCCAACGTGGAAAACCTCCATGGCCTCGAGATTCCGCTGCCTTCATGAAGGGGCCGTCATGCACAGAAACTCCAACCTGAGCCAACGTCAGATCCTCGCCTTGACTTCAGATGCATGAGATATTGGTTCAGATCTGCAGGGGGTACCTGCCGTGCCCTCACCCTGAATCCGAAGTCTAGCTTGTGTTCTCAGACTTCCGTCCTCACTCTCCTGGCCCCGAAGCCCTCAAGTTTGGCAATTCCGGACCGACAATGAAGCACTCTGCCTGCCCTCTAGAAAAAATATATTGCCTAATGAGCAGCCTAGGCAGCTTAAATGAGGATAAACCTACACGGCACTCGAATGTACCCAAATTATATAGTCTAACCTGGGCACTAATTCACTGTCTGACACAACCTGAGCCTGGACCTGCTGACCAACACCCAGACAGCTGACCGCACGCTGAGCATATCAGACCCGCCATGCCCTTAGGTCTACATCTCTTCCCTACCTCAGTTTTCAGGCTTCAGAACCTAGACCTTATCTCCAATCACTGCCCACGGGTGACTGTGATGCAGAAATCAGAACTCTTCCTGACCCATAGCAAGAAACCTTGTGGTTGGCATGTTGTCCAACGTTCAGTGTAGGAGAAACCAGCATTCTCCCTGAGGCCCCGCCCATTCTTGAGTGCGAGGAGAGCATAAACACGCATTGTGACCTCAGCGTGAGTCCTGTCCTCTAGTAAGTCCTCTCAGTGTATGGACCATTAGATGTCATAATGGGCTTGACATGTCCCTAGTCCCCAATTTTTAACCAGATTTCTGGTTGTCCAGTCGCCCCACCCCAGGGCTCTACTCTGGAATCCCTCATTTGGTGGGACATCTGAGGTTGAAAAACAAAATGAAACAAATCGACAACAACAACAAAAAAACGGACTTCTTCCATCCCCAGAATGACCGCAAAATCTTTGGAAGGGACCGAACCCCCAGAGAGTAAGACTCGTCCATTTCCCATGAAGTCACCCGGCAATTTCACGACCATGAGTGACACGATATCCAGAGACAAAAACTTGAGCAAGAGCCTCACACTCGCCTTTTTTTCATATCCCGAAGTGTTCTCCTCATGGTCTGTAGATCAGTCCTGCCATACATATGACCCAAAACATAAGCCGAGTTTGTGTTTTCAGACAACTGTCCAAACAGCTCTGGCCTACACACCCTACAGGCTCAGGGCCCTGGAGCCAAACCTGAGGACTGTACTTGCCCTCTCCAAGGGAATTGTATGTGCCCATTCCAATGGCCACAACCCTACTAGTAGGATAACCTCCAAAGTCCCTGAGGCCATCCCAATAGTTGTGGCTTCCCAGGACAAACAGGGGCAATCTGAGCCCATCTGAGCACCTACCTGCACTCAGACCCGTAGACTGATGTCCCCAGAGGTAAAAAGGAACGAACAGGCCCCTAGGCACTAATCCGATCCATTGCTTTGGTTTCCAGGCATCTCTCCTCAGAGGCCTGGATTTCAATACCAGCATATGGCTGTTTCTTGACTCACCCATCAGAACAAATCTCATCTACACATGGGAAACATGCACGTTGGAGCTGTGTCAAAGCCTCTGTTTAGGAGAACCCTTCAGGGCCCCAGGGCCACCGCTTCATTCCAAGGTCTCCATAGACACAAAAACATATTAGGACACATCCACAGGAGAGTCCATTTCAACTCAGCCTCCTCGGTTGCCCCCCACATCCAGCAGATCTAACCTGTCTTGTTGCTTGGAGACAATTGGAATGCGAGGTGGGCTACCCAGCCATCCATCCTTAGAACCCTGCTCGGAATCGTTGGCCTGGAGCCAACCAACAGGTCTCAATTGTCCTGCAGAAGAATCTTTGCAGTTTGGAGCTTCTCACAACTCCCATCGTGGGAAAACCCCCATGTCCTCGTGATCCAACCCCCTTCAAGAAAGGGCCATCAGGGCAGAAAGTCAAACCTGAGCGATCGTCTGATCCTTGCCCTGACTTCAGATGCACGAGATCTCGATTGAGGTCCGTAGATTGTGCCTGCCATATCCTCACCCAGAAACCTAGGCCTAGCTTGGGTTCTCAGACTCCGTCCTCAGACTACTGGCCCACAAGCCCTCCAGTTGGGCAATCCAGAACTACAATGCCGCACTCTGCCTGACCTACAGAAGGAAAACATTGCCCTCAGGGCTACCCCGAAATCGCAAATGAGGATCAACCTGCACGCCATTCGGCTGTACCCCAAACATATAGGCTGACCTGGCCACTATTTCCCCTTCTGACCCAGCCTGAGCCTGGACCTCCTGGTCCCACCCAGACAGCTGGCCACACACTGAGCACATCGGACCCGCCATGGCCTTAGGTCGTCATCTCTTCCCAACTGCGGTTTTCAGGCTCCAGAACCTAGACCTTATGTCCAACCACTGCCCAGGGTTGAAAATGATGCAGAAATCAGAACTCTTTCCCCATGGCAAGAAACCTTGTGGTTGGCATGTTGTCCAACGTTCAGTGTAGTTGAAACAAGCGTGGCCCATGAGGCCCAGCCCATGTTTGCGGGCCACATTGGTCACAAACACACATTGTGACCCTCAGCCTGAGCCCAGTCCTCAGGTAAGGCCTCTCAGGGCCTATATGAAGAGACAGCATATTGGGCTTGCCATGCCCCTAGGCCCCAATTTTTAACCATAGTTCGGGTTGTCCCTTCACTCTTCCCCAGGGCTCTGCTTTGGAATTCCTCTTTTGGTGGGACACCTGAGGTAACAAACCTGAAAGGAGTCCTCCCATCCCACAGATTGACGAAAAACAATTGGGATCGGGCCAAATCCACAGAGAGGAAGATTCGTCCATGGCCCATGAGACCTCCCCAACATTCCACGGCCATCGCTGAAACAAAATCCAGAGACAAAAGCCTGAGCAAGCGCCTCAGAGTCGCTCATTCTTCATATACTGAAGAGTTCTTCTCATGGTTTGTCGATCGGGCGTGCCATACCTACGTCCCCAAACTTAAGCTGAGTTTGTGTTTTCAGTCTTCTGTTCAAAGTCCTGGACCACACTCCCTCCAGGCTGGGGCCCCTGGAGCCACACATTAGGACTGCCCCCACCCAATCCATGGGAATTCTGCCCATTCCATTGTCAAAAATCGTACAAATTAGGAGAACCCTCCAAAGTCCCTGAGGCCATCCCAATAGTGTAGGTAGTCCGGGACAAAAAAGGGCGGTTGATACCGGCTGAGCATCTACCTCCACTCATCTACCTCCACTCATACCAAGAAGATTGAACCAGACAGGACCCGAGGCCATTATCGGATCCATTGCTTTGGTTTACAGGCATGTCTCCTCAAAAGCCTGCATTCCAATACCAGCAGAGGGGATTTCCTGAGGCACCCATCAGAACAAATCTCGTCTCCACAAGGAAACTTGTGCATGGGAGCTATGCCAAAACTTAGGAGAATACTTCAGGGTCCCGGTGCCACCTCCCCATTCCAAGGCCCTCATGGACACAAACACACGTTAGGACCCATTCTCTGGAAAGTGCATTTCAACTCAGCCACCCCGGTTGCTCCCGCAGATCCATTAGATCTAAACTGTCTTGTTGCTAGGAGACAATTGGAAGGCGAGGCGGACTTCCCAGGCATCCATCCTGGAACGGTGCTCTGGAGTATTTCCATAAGGGATGAACTGGAGCTGTCCAACAGGTCTCAATTGTCCCGCAGAAGGAATCCTTGAAGGGGGCATCCCACATCTCCCAACATGGAAAACCTCCATGGCCTCGAGATTCCGCTCCCTTCATGAAGGGGCCGTCATGCACAGAAACTCCAACCTGAGCCAACGTCAGATCCTCGCCTTGACTTCAGATGCATGAGATATTGGTTCAGATCTGCAGGGGGTACGTGCCGTGCCCTCACCCTGAATCCGAAGTCTAGCTTGTGTTCTCAGACTTACGTCCTCACTCTCCTGGCCCCGAAGCCCTCAAGTTTGGCAATTCCGGACCGACAATGAAGCACTCTGCCTGCCCTCTAGAAAAAATATATTGCCTAATGAGCAGCCCAGGCAGCTTAAATGAGGATAAACCTACACGGCACTCGAAGGTACCCAAATTATATAGTCTAACCTGGGCACTAATTCACTGTCTGACACAACCTGAGCCCGGACCTGCTGACCAACACCCAGACAGCTGACCGCACGCTGAGCACATCAGACCCGCCATGCCCTTAGGTCTACATCTCTTCCCTACCTCAGTTTTCAGGCTTCAGAACCTAGACCTTATCTCCAATCACTGCCCACGGGTGACTGTGATGCAGAAATCAGAACTCTTCCTGACCCATGGCAAGAAACCTTGTGGTTGGCATGTTGTCCAACGTTCAGTATAGGAGAAACCAGCATTCTCCCTGAGGCCCCGCCCATTCTTGAGTGCGAGGAGAGTATAAACACGCATTGTGACCTCAGCGTGAGTCCTGTCCTCTAGTAAGTCCTCTCAGTGGCTGGACCATTAGATGTCATAATGGGCTTGACATGTCCCTAGTCCCCAATTTTTAACCAGATTTCTGGTTGTCCAGTCGCCGCACCCCAGGGCTCTACTCTGGAATCCCTCATTTGGTGGGACATCTGAGGTTGAAAAACAAAATGAAACAAATCGACAACAACAACAAAAAAACGGACTTCTTCCATCCCCAGAATGACCGCAAAATCTTTGGAAGGGACCGATCCCCCAGAGAGTAAGACTCGTCCATTTCCCATGAAGTCACCCGGCAATTTCACGACCATGAGTGACACGATATCCAGAGACAAAAACTTGAGCAAGAGCCTCACACTCGCCTTTTTTTCATATCCCGAAGTGTTCTCCTCATGGTCTGTAGATCAGTCCTGCCATACCTATGACCCAAAACATAAGCCGAGTTTGTGTTTTCAGACAACTGTCCAAACAGCTCTGGCCTACACACCCTACAGGCTCAGGGCCCTAGAGCCAAACCTGAGGACTGTACTTGCCCTCTCCAAGGGAATTGTATGTGCCCATTCCAATGGCCACAACCCTACTAGTAGGATAACCTCCAAAGTCCCTGAGGCCATCCCAATAGTTGTGGCTTCCCAGGACAAACAGGGGCAATCTGAGCCCATCTGAGCACCTACCTGCACTCAGACCCGTAGACTGATGTCCCCAGAGGTAAAAAGGAACGAACAGGCCCCAAGGCACTAATCGGATCCATTGCTTTGTTTTCCAGGCATCTCTCCTCAGAGGCCTGGATTTCAATACCAGCATATGGCTGTTTCTTGACTCACCCATCAGAACAAATCTCATCTACACATGGGAAACATGCACGTTGGAGCTGTGTCAAAGCCTCTGTTTAGGAGAACCCTTCAGGGCCCCAGGGCCACCGCTTCATTCCAAGGTCTCCATAGACACAAAAACATATTAGGACACATCCACAGGAGAGTCCATTTCAACTCAGCCTCCTCGGTTGCCCCCCACATCCAGCAGATCTAACCTGTCTTGTTGCTTGGAGACAATTGGAATGCGAGGTGGGCTACCCCTGTCTTGTTGCTTGGAGACAATTGGAATGCGAGGTGGGCTACCCAGCCATCCATCCTTAGAACCCTGCTCGGAATCGTTGGCCTGGAGCCAACCAACAGGTCTCAATTGTCCTGCAGAAGAATCTTTGCAGTTTGGAGCTTCTCACAACTCCCATCGTGGGAAAACCCCCATGTCCTCGTGATCCAACCCCCTTCAAGAAAGGGCCATCAGGGCAGGAAGTCCAACCTGAGCGATTGTCTGATCCTTGCCCTGACTTCAGATGCACGAGATCTCGATTGAGGTCTGTAGATTGTGCCTGCCATATCCTCACCCAGAAACCTAGGCCTAGCTTGGGTTCTCAGACTCCGTCCTCAGACTACTGGCCCACAAGCCCTCCAGTTGGGCAATCCAGAACTACAATGCCGCACTCTGCCTGCCCTACAGAAGTAAAACATTGCCCTCAGGGCCAACCCGAAACCGCAAATGAGGAACAACCTGCACGCCATTCGGCTGTACCCCAAACATATAGGCTGACCTGGGCACTATTTCCCCTTCTGACCCAGCCTGAGCCTGGAACTCCTGGTCCCACCCAGACAGCTGGCCTCACACTGAGCACATCGGACCCGCCATGGCCTTAGGTCGTCATCTCTTCCCAACTGCGGTTTTCAGGCTCCAGAACCTAGACCTTATGTCCAACCACTGCCCAGGGTTGAAAATGATGCAGAAATCAGAACTCTTTCCCCATGGCAAGAAACCTTGTGGTTGGCATGTTGTCCAACGTTCAGTGTAGTTGAAACAAGCGTGGCCCATGAGGCCCAGCCCATGTTTGCGGGCCACATTGGTCACAAACACACATTGTGACCCTCAGCCTGAGCCCAGTCCTCAGGTAAGGCCTCTCAGGGCCTATATGAAGAGACAGCATATTGGGCTTGCCATGCCCCTAGGTCCCAATTTTTAACCATAGTTCGGGTTGTCCCTTCACTCTTCCCCAGGGCTCTGCTTTGGAATTCCTCTTTTGGTGGGACACCTGAGGTAACAAACCTGAAAGGAGTCCTCCCATCCCACAGATTGACGAAAAACAATTGGGATCGGGCCAAATCCACAGAGAGGAAGATTCGTCCATGGCCCATGAGACCTCCCCAACATTCCACGGCCATCGCTGAAACAAAATCCAGAGACAAAAGCCTGAGCAAGCGCCTCAGAGTCGCTCATTCTTCATATACTGAAGAGTTCTTCTCATGGTTTGTCGATCGGGCGTGCCATACCTACGTCCCCAAACTTAAGCTGAGTTTGTGTTTTCAGTCTTCTGTTCAAAGTCCTGGACCACACTCCCTCCAGGCTGGGGCCCCTGGAGCCACACATTAGGACTGCCCCCACCCAATCCATGGGAATTCTGCCCATTCCATTGTCAAAAATCGTACAAATTAGGAGAACCCTCCAAAGTCCCTGAGGCCATCCCAATAGTGTAGGTAGTCCGGGACAAAAAAGGGCGGTTGATACCGGCTGAGCATCTACCTCCACTCATCTACCTCCACTCATACCAAGAAGATTGAACCAGACAGGACCCGAGGCCATTATCGGATCCATTGCTTTGGTTTACAGGCATGTCTCCTCAAAAGCCTGCATTCCAATACCAGCAGAGGGGATTTCCTGAGGCACCCATCAGAACAAATCTCGTCTCCACAAGGAAACTTGTGCATGGGAGCTATGCCAAAGCTTAGGAGAATACTTCAGGGTCCCGGTGCCACCTCCCCATTCCAAGGCCCTCATGGACACAAACACACGTTAGGACCCATTCTCTGGAAAGTGCATTTCAACTCAGCCACCCCGGTTGCTCCCGCAGATCCATTAGATCTAAACTGTCTTCTTGCTAGGAGACAATTGGAAGGCGAGGCGGACTTCCCAGGCATCCATCCTGGAACGGTGCTCTGGAGTATTTCCATAAGGGATGAACTGGAGCTGTCCAACAGGTCTCAATTGTCCCGCAGAAGGAATCCTTGAAGGGGGCATCCCACATCTCCCAACGTGGAAAACCTCCATGGCCTCGAGATTCCGCTCCCTTCATGAAGGGGCCGTCATGCACAGAAACTCCAACCTGAGCCAACGTCAGATCCTCGCCTTGACTTCAGATGCATGAGATATTGGTTCAGATCTGCAGGGGGTACCTGCCGTGCCCTCACCCTGAATCCGAAGTCTAGCTTGTGTTCTCAGACTTCCGTCCTCACTCTCCTGGCCCCGAAGCCCTCAAGTTTGGCAATTCCGGACCGACAATGAAGCACTCTGCCTGCCCTCTAGAAAAAATATATTGCCTAATGAGCAGCCCAGGCAGCTTAAATGAGGATAAACCTACACGGCACTCGAAGGTACCGAAATTATATAGTCTAACCTGGGCACTAATTCACTGTCTGACACAACCTGAGCCCGGACCTGCTGACCAACACCCAGACAGCTGACCGCACGCTGAGCACATCAGACCCGCCATGCCCTTAGGTCTACATCTCTTCCCTACCTCAGTTTTCAGGCTTCAGAACCTAGACCTTATCTCCAATCACTGCCCACGGGTGACTGTGATGCAGAAATCAGAACTCTTCCTGACCCATGGCAAGAATCCTTGTGGTTGGCATGTTGTCCAACGTTCAGTATAGGAGAAACCAGCATTCTCCCTGAGGCCCCGCCCATTCTTGAGTGCGAGGAGAGCATAAACACGCATTGTGACCTCAGCGTGAGTCCTGTCCTCTAGTAAGTCCTCTCAGTGGATGGACCATTAGATGTCATAATGGGCTTGACATGTCCCTAGTCCCCAATTTTTAACCAGATTTCTGGTTGTCCAGTCGCCCCACCCCAGGGCTCTACTCTGGAATCCCTCATTTGGTGGGACATCTGAGGTTGAAAAACAAAATGAAACAAATCGACAACAACAACAAAAAAACGGACTTCTTCCATCCCCAGAATGACCGCAAAATCTTTGGAAGGGACCGAACCCCCAGAGATAAGACTCGTCCATTTCCCATGAAGTCACCCGGCAATTTCACGACCATGAGTGACACGATATCCAGAGACAAAAACTTGAGCAAGAGCCTCACACTCGCCTTTTTTTCATATCCCGAAGTGTTCTCCTCATGGTCTGTAGATCAGTCCTGCCATACCTATGACCCAAAACATAAGCCGAGTTTGTGGTTTCAGACAACTGTCCAAATGCTCTGGCCTACACACCCTACAGGCTCAGGGCCCTGGAGCCAAACCTGAGGACTGTACTTGCCCTCTCCAAGGGAATTGTATGTGCCCATTCCAATGGCCACAACCCTACTAGTAGGATAACCTCCAAAGTCCCTGAGGCCATCCCAATAGTTGTGGCTTCCCAGGACAAACAGGGGCAATCTGAGCCCATCTGAGCACCTACCTGCACTCAGACCCGTAGACTGATGTCCCCAGAGGTAAAAAGGAACGAACAGGCCCCTAGGCACTAATCGGATCCATTGCTTTGTTTTCCAGGCATCTCTCCTCAGAGGCCTGGATTTCAATACCAGCATATGGCTGTTTCTTGACTCACCCATCAGAACAAATCTCATCTACACATGCGAAACATGCACGTTGGAGCTGTGTCAAAGACTCTGTTTAGGAGAACCCTTCAGGGCCCCAGGGCCACCGCTTCATTCCAAGGTCTCCATAGACACAAAAACATATTAGGACACATCCACAGGAGAGTCCATTTCAACTCAGCCTCCTCGGTTGCCCCCCACATCCAGCAGATCTAACCTGTCTTGTTGCTTGGAGACAATTGGAATGCGAGGTGGGCTACACAGCCATCCATCCTTAGAACCCTGCTCGGAATCGTTGGCCTGGAGCCAACCAACAGGTCTCAATTGTCCTGCAGAAGAATCTTTGCAGTTTGGAGCTTCTCACAACTCCCATCGTGGGAAAACCCCCATGTCCTCGTGATCCAACCCCCTTCAAGAAAGGGCCATCAGGGCAGGAAGTCCAACCTGAGCGATTGTCTGATCCTTGCCCTGACTTCAGATGCACGAGATCTCGATTGAGGTCTGTAGATTGTGCCTGCCATATCCTCACCCAGAAACCTAGGCCTAGCTTGGGTTCTCAGACTCCGTCCTCAGACTACTGGCCCACAAGCCCTCCAGTTGGGCAATCCAGAACTACAATGCCGCACTCTGCCTGCCCTACAGAAGTAAAACATTGCCCTCAGGGCCAACCCGAAACCGCAAATGAGGAACAACCTGCACGCCATTCGGCTGTACCCCAAACATATAGGCTGACCTGGGCACTATTTCCCCTTCTGACCCAGCCTGAGCCTGGAACTCCTGGTCCCACCCAGACAGCTGGCCTCACACTGAGCACATCGGACCCGCCATGGCCTTAGGTCGTCATCTCTTCCCAACTGCGGTTTTCAGGCTCCAGAACCTAGACCTTATGTCCAACCATTGCCCAGGGTTGAAAATGATGCAGAAATCAGAACTCTTTCCCCATGGCAAGAAACCTTGTGGTTGGCATGTTGTCCAACGTTCAGTGTAGTTGAAACAAGCGTGGCCCATGAGGCCCAGCCCATGCTTGCGGGCCACATTGGTCACAAACACACATTGTGACCCTCAGCCTGAGCCCAGTCCTCAGGTAAGGCCTCTCTGGGCCTATATGAAGAGACAGCATATTGGGCTTGCCATGCCCCTAGGCCCCAATTTTTAACCATAGTTCGGGTTGTCCCTTCACTCTTCCCCAGGGCTCTGCTTTGGAATTCCTCTTTTGGTGGGACACCTGAGGTAACAAACCTGAAAGGAGTCCTCCCATCCCACAGATTGACGAAAAACAATTGGGATCGGGCCAAATCCACAGAGAGGAAGATTCGTCCATGGCCCATGAGACCTCCCCAACATTCCACGGCCATCGCTGAAACAAAATCCAGACACAAAAGCCTGAGCAAGCGCCTCAGACTCGCTCATTCTTCCTATCCTGAAGAGTTATTCTCATGGTTTGTAGATCGGGCGTGCCATACCTAGGTGCCCACATTAAGCTGAGTTTGTGTTTTCAGTCTTCTGTCCTCAAAGCCCTGGGCCACACTCCCTCCAGGCTGGGGCCCCTGGAGCCACACATTAGGACTGCCCCCACCCAATCCATGGGAATTCTGCCCGTTCCATTGTCAAAAATCGTACAAATTAGGAGAACCCTCCAAAGTCCCTGAGGCCATCCCAATAGTGTAGGTCGCCCGGGACAAAAAAGGGCGGTTGATACCGGCTGAGCATCTACCTCCACTCATCTACCTCCACTCATACCAAGAAGATTGAACCAGAAAGGACCCGAGGCCATTATCGGATACATTGCTTTGGTTTACAGGCATGTCTCCTCAAAAGCCTGCATTCGAATACCAGCAGAGGGGATTTCCTGAGGCACCCATCAGAACAAATCTCGTCTCCACAAGGAAACTTGTGCATGGGAGCTAAGCCAAAGCTTAGGAGAATACTTCAGGGTCCCGGTGCCACCTCCCCATTCCAAGGCCCTCATGGACACAAACACACGTTAGGACCCATCCTCTGGAAAGTGCATTTCAACTCAGCCACCCCGGTTGCTCCCGCAGATCCATTAGATCTAAACTGTCTTATAGCTAGGAGACAATTGGAAGGCGAGGCGGACTTCCCAGGCATCCATCCTGGAACGGTGCTCTGGAGTCATTCCATAAGGGATGAACTGGAGCTGTCCAACAGGTCTCAATTGTCCCGCAGAAGGAATTCTTGAAGGGGGCATCCCACATCTCCCAACGTGGAAAACCTCCATGGCCTCGGGATTCCGCTCCCTTCATGAAGGGGCCGTCATGCACAGAAACTCCAACCTGAGCCAACGTCGGATCCTCGCCCTGACTTCAGGTGCATGAGATATTGGTTCAGATCTGCAGGGGGTACCTGCCGTGCCCTCACCCTGAATCCGAGTCTAGCTTGTGTTCTCAGACTTCCGTCATCACTCTCCTGGCCCCGAAGCCCTCAAGTTTGGCAATTCCGGACCGACAATGAAGCACTCTGCCTGCCCTCTAGAAAAAATATATTACCTAATGAGCAACCCAGGCAGCTTAAATGAGGATATACCTACACGGCACTCGAATGTACCCAAATTATATAGTCTAACCTGGGCACTAATTCACTGTCTGACACAACCTGAGCCCGGACCTGCTGACCAACACCCAGACAGCTGACCACACGCTGAGCATATCAGACCCACCATGGCCTTAGGTCATCATCTCTTCCCTACCTCAGTTTTCAGGCTTCAGAACCTAGACCTTATCTCCAATCACTGCCCACGGGTGACTGTGATGCAGAAATCAGAACTCTTCCTGACCCATGGCAAGAAACCTTGTGGTTGACATGTTGTCCAACGTTCAGTGTAGGAGAAACCAGGATTCTCCCTGATGCCCCGCCCATTCTTGAGTGCGACGAGAGCATAAACACGCATTGTGACCTCAGCGTGAGTCCTGTCCTCTAGTAAGTCCTCTCAGTGGCTGGACCATTAGATGTCATAATGGGCTTGACATGTCCCTAGTCCCCAATTTTTAACCAGATTTCTGGTTGTCCAGTCGCGCCACCCCAGGGCTCTACTCTGGAATCCCTCATTTGGTGGGACATCTGAGGTTGAAAAACAAAATGAAACAAATCGACAACAACAACAAAAAAACGGAATTCTTCCATCCCCAGAATGACCCCAAACTCTTTGGACGGGACCGAACCCCCAGAGAGTAAGACTCGTCCATTTCCCATGAAGTCACCTGGCAATTTCACGACCATAAGTGACACGATATCCAGAGACAAAAACTTGAGCAAGAGCCTCACACTCGCCATTTTTTCAAATCCCGAAGTGTTCTCCTCATGGTCTGTAGATCAGTCCTGCCATACCTATGACCCAAAACATAAGCCGAGTTTGTGTTTTCAGACAACTGTCCAAACAGCTCTGGCCTACACACCCTACAGGCTCAGGGCCCTGGAGCCAAACCTGAGGACTGTACTTGCCCTCTCCAAGGGAATTGTATGTGCCCATTCCAATGGCCACAACCCTACTAGTAGGATAACCTCCAAAGTCCCTGAGGCCATCCCAATAGTTGTGGCTTCCCAGGACAAACAGGGGCAATCTGAGCCCATCTGAGCACCTACCTGCACTCAGACCCGTAGACTGATGTCCCCAGAGGTAAAAAGTAACGAACAGGCCCCTAGGCACTAATCGGATCCATTTCTTTGGTTTCCAGGCATGTCTCCTCAGAGGCCTGGATTTCAATACCAGCATATGGCTGTTTCTTGACTCACCCATCAGAACCAATCTCATCTACACATGGGAAACATGCACGTTGGAGCTGTGTCAAAGCCTCTGTTTAGGAGAACCCTTCAGGGCCCCAGGGCTACCGCTTCATTCCAAGGTCTCCATAGACACAAAAACATATTAGGACACATCCCCAGGAGAGTCCATTTCAACTCAGCCTCCTCGGTTGCCCCCCACATCCAGCAGATCTAACCTGTCTTGTTGCTTGGAGACAATTGGAATGCGAGGTGGGCTACACAGCCATCCATCCTTAGAACCCTGCTCGGAATCGTTGGCCTGGAGCCAACCAACAGGTCTCAATTGTCCTGCAGAAGAATCTTTGCAGTTTGGAGCTTCTCACAACTCCCATCGTGGGAAAACCCCCATGTCCTCGTGATCCAACCCCCTTCAAGAAAGGGCCATCAGGGCAGAAAGTCCAACCTGAGCGATCGTCTGATCCTTGCCCTGACTTCAGATGCACGAGATCTCGATTGAGGTCCGTAGATTGTGCCTGCCATATCCTCACCCAGAAACCTAGGCCTAGCTTGGGTTCTCAGACTCCGTCCTCAGACTACTGGCCCACAAGCCCTCCAGTTGGGCAATCCAGAACTACAATGCCGCACTCTGCCTGCCCTACAGAAGTAAAACATTGCCCTCAGGGCTACCCCGAAACCGCAAATGAGGATCAACCTGCACGCCATTCGGCTGTACCCCAAACATATAGGCTGACCTGGGCACTATTTCCCCTTCTGACCCAGCCTGAGCCTGGACCTCCTGGTCCCACCCAGACAGCTGGCCGCACACTGAGCACATCGGACCCGCCATGGCCTTAGGTCGTCATCTCTTCCCAACTGCGGTTTTCAGGCTCCAGAACCTAGACCTTATCTCCAACCACTGCCCAGGGTTGAAAATGATGCAGAAATCAGAACTCTTTCCCCATGGCAAGAAACCTTATGGTTGGCATGTTGTCCCAACGTTCAGTGTAGTTGAAACAAGCGTGGCCCATGAGGCCCAGCCCATGCTTGCGGGCCACATTGGTCACAAACACACATTGTGACCCTCAGCCTGAGCCCAGTCCTCAGGTAAGGCCTCTCAGGGCATATATGAAGAGACAGCATATTGGGCTTGCCATGTCCCTAGGCCCCAATTTTTAACCATAGTTCGGGTTGTCCCTTCACTCTTCCCCAGGGCTCTGCTTTGGAATTCCTCTTTTGGTGGGACACCTGAGGTAACAAACCTGAAGGTGTCCTCCCATCCCACAGATTGACGAAAAACAATAGGGATCGGGTCAAATCCCCAGAGAGGAAGATTCGTCCATGGCCCATGAGACCTCCCCAACATTCCACGGCCATCGCTGAAACAAAATCCAGAGACAAAAGCCTGAGCAAGCTCCTCAGACGCGCTCATTCTTCATATCATGAATAGTTCTTCTCATGGTTTGTAGATCGGGCGTGCCATACCTACGTGCCCACACTTAAGCTGAGTTTGTGTTTTCAGTCTTCTGTCCTCAAAGTCCTGGGCCACACTCCCTCCAGGCTGGGGCCCCTGGAGCCACACATTAGGACTGCCCCCACCCAATCCATGGGAATTCTGCCCATTCCATTGTCAAAAATCGTACAAATTAGGAGAACCCTCCAAAGTCCCTGAGGCCATCCCAATAGTGTAGGTCCCCCGGGACAAAAAAGGGCGGTTGATACCGGCTGAGCATCTACCTCCACTCATCTACCTCCACTCATACCAAGGAGATTGAACCAGACAGGACTCGAGGCCATTATCGGATCCATTGCTTTGGTTTACAGGCATGTCTCCTCAAAAGCCTGCATTCGAATACCAGCAGAGGGGATTTCCTGAGGCACCCATCAGAACAAATCTCGTCTCCACAAGGAAACTTGTGCATGGGAGCTATGCCAAAGCTTAGGAGAATACTTCAGTGTCCCGGTGCCACCTCCCCATTCCAAGGCCCTCATGGACACAAACACACGTTAGGACCCATCCTCTGGAAAGTGCATTTCAACTCAGCCACCCCGGTTGCTCCCGCAGATCCATTAGATCTAAACTGTCTTGTAGCTAGGAGACAATTGGAAGGCGAGGCGGACTTCCCAGGCATCCATCCTGGAACGGTGCTCTGGAGTCATTCCATAAGGGATGAACTGGAGCTGTCCAACAGGTCTCAATTGTCCCTCAGAAGGAATCCTTGAAGGGGGCATCCCACATCTCCCAACGTGGAAAACCTCCATGGCCTCGAGATTCCGCTCCCTTCATGAAGGGGCCGTCATGCACAGAAACTCCAACCTGAGCCAACGTCGGATCCTCGCCCTGACTTCAGATGCATGAGATATTGGTTCAGATCTGCAGGGGGTACCTGCTGTGCCCTCACCCTGAATCCGAAGTCTAGCTTGTGTTCTCAGACTTCCGTCATCACTCTCCTGGCCCCGAAGCCCTCAAGTTTGGCAATTCCGGACCGACAATGAAGCACTCTGCCTGTCCTCTAGAAAAAATATATTGCCTAATGAGCAGCCCAGGCAGCTTAAATGAGGATATACCTACACGGCACTCGAATGTACCCAAATTATATAGTCTAACCTGGGCACTAATTCACTGTCTGACACAACCTGAGCCCGGACCTGCTGACCAACACCCAGACAGCTGACCACACGCTGAGCATATCAGACCCACCATGGCCTTAGGTCATCATCTCTTCCCTACCTCAGTTTTCAGGCTTCAGAACCTAGACCTTATCTCCAATCACTGCCCACGGGTGACTGTGATGCAGAAATCAGAACTCTTCCTGACCCATGGCAAGAAACCTTGTGGTTGGCATGTTGTCCAACCTTCAGTGTAGGGGAAACCAGCATTCACCCTGAGGCCCCGCTCATTCTTGAGTGCGACGAGAGCATAAACACGCATTGTGACCTCAGCGTGAGTCCTGTCCTCTAGTAAGTCCTCTCAGTGGCTGGACCATTCGATGTCATAATGGGCTTGACATGTCCCTAGTCCCCAATTTTTAACCAGATTTCTGGTTGTCCAGTCGCCCCACACCAGGGCTCTACTCTGGAATCCCTCATTTGGTGGGACATCTGAGGTTGAAAAACAAAATGAAACAAATCGACAACAACAACAAAAAAACGGACTTCTTCCTTCCCCAGAATGACCCCAAACTCTTTGGACGGGACCGAACCCCCAGAGAGTAAGACTCGTCCATTTCCCGTGAAGTCACCCGGCAAATCACGACCATAAGTGACACGATATCCAGAGACAAAAACTTGAGCAAGAATCTCACACTCGCCCTTTTTTCATATCCCAAAGTGTTCTCCTCATGGTCTGTAGATCAGTCCTGCCATACCTATGACCCAAAACATAAGCCGAGTTTGTGTTTTCAGACAACTGTCCAAACAGCTCTGGCCTACACACCCTACAGGCTCAGGGCCCTGGAGCCAAACCTGAGGACTGTACTTGCCCTCTCCAAGGGAATTGTATGTGCCCATTCCAATGGCCACAACCCTACTAGTAGGATAACCTCCAAAGTCCCTGAGGCCATCCCAATAGTTGTGGCTTCCCAGGACAAACAGGGGTAATCTGAGCCCATCTGAGCACCTACCTGCACTCAGACCCGTAGACTGATGTCCCCAGAGGTAAAAAGGAACGAACAGGCCCCTAGGCACTAATCGGATCCATTGCTTTGGTTTCCAGGCATCTCTCCTCAGAGGCCTGGATTTCAATACCAGCATATGGCTGTTTCTTGACTCACCCATCAGAACAAATCTCATCTACACATGGGAAACATGCACGTTGGAGCTGTGTCAAAGCCTCTGTTTAGGAGAACCCTTCAGGGCCCCAGGGCCACCGCTTCATTCCAAGGTCTCCATAGACACAAAAACATATTAGGACACATCCACAGGAGAGTCCATTTCAACTCAGCCTCCTCGGTTGCCCCCCACATCCAGCAGATCTAACCTGTCTTGTTGCTTGGAGACAATTGGAATGCGAGGTGGGCTACCCAGCCATCCATCCTTAGGACCCTGCTCGGAATCGTTGGCCTGGAGCCAACCAACAGGTCTCAATTGTCCTGCAGAAGAATCTTTGCAGTTTGGAGCTTCTCACAACTCCCATCGTGGGAAAACCCCCATGTCCTCGTGATCCAACCCCCTTCAAGAAAGGGCCATCAGGGCAGAAAGTCCAACCTGAGCGATCGTCTGATCCTTGCCCTGACTTCAGATGCACGAGATCTCGATTGAGGTCTGTAGATTGTGCCTGCCATATCCTCACCCAGAAACCTAGGCCTAGCTTGGGTTCTCAGACTCCGTCCTCAGACTACTGGCCCACAAGCCCTCCAGTTGGGCAATCCAGAACTACAATGCCGCACTCTGCCTGCCCTACAGAAGTAAAACATTGCCCTCAGGGCTACCCCGAAACCGCAAATGAGGAACAACCTGCACGCCATTCGGCTGTACCCCAAACATATAGGCTGACCTGGGCACTATTTCCCCTTCTGACCCAGCCTGAGCCTGGACCTCCTGGTCCCACCCAGACAGCTGGCCGCACACTGAGCACATCGGACCCGCCATGGCCTTAGGTCGTCATCTCTTCCCAACTGCGGTTTTCAGGCTCCAGAACCTAGACCTTATCTCCAACCACTGCCCAGGGTTGAAAATGATGCAGAAATCAGAACTCTTTCCCCATGGCAAGAAACCTTGTGGTTGGCATGTTGTCCAACGTTCAGTGTAGTTGAAACAAGCGTGGCCCATGAGGCCCAGCCCATGCTTGCGGGCCACATTGGTCACAAACACACATTGTGACCCTCAGCCTGAGCCCAGTCCTCAGGTAAGGCCTCTCAGGGCCTATATGAAGAGACAGCATATTGGGCTTGCCATGCCCCTAGGCCCCAATTTTTAACCATAGTTCGGGTTGTCCCTTCACTCTTCCCCAGGGCTCTGCTTTGGAATTCCTCTTTTGGTGGGACACCTGAGGTAACAAACCTGAAAGGTGTCCTCCCATCCCACAGATTGACGAAAAACAATTGGGATCGGGTCTAATCCACAGAGAGGAAGATTCGTCCATGGCCCATGAGACCGCCCCAACATTCCACGGCCATCGCTGAAACAAAATCCAGACACAAAAGCCTGAGCAAGCTCCTCAGACTCGCTCATTCTTCATATCCTGAAGAGTTCTTCTCAATATTTGTAGATCGGGCCTGCCATACCTACGTGCCCACACTTAAGCTGAGTTTGTGTTTTCAGTCTTCTGTCCTCAAAGTCCTGGGCCACACTCCCTCCAGGCTGGGGCCCCTGGAGCCACACATTAGGACTGCCCCCACCCAATCCATGGAATTCTGCCCATTCCATTGTCCAAAATCGTACAAATTAGGAGAACCCTCCAAAGTCCCTAAGGCCATCCCAATAGTGTAGGTCGCCCGGGACCAAAAAGGGCGGTTGATACCGGCTGAGCATCTACCTCCACTCATCTACCTCCACTCATACCAAGAAGATTGAACCAGACAGGACCCGAGGCCATTATCGGATCCATTGCTTTGGTTTACAGGCATGTCTCCTCAAAAGCCTGCATTCCAATACCAGCAGAGGGGATTTCCTGAGGCACCCATCAGAACAAATCTCGTCTCCACAAGGAAACTTGTGCATGGGAGCTATGCCAAAGCTTAGGAGAATACTTCAGGGTCCCGGTGCCACCTCCCCATTCCAAGGCCCTCATGGACACAAACACACGTTAGGACCCATCCTCTGGAAAGTGCATTTCAACTCAGCCACCCCGGTTGCTCCCGCAGATCCATTAGATCTAAACTGTCTTGTTGCTAGGAGACAATTGGAAGGCGAGTCGGACTTCCCAGGCATCCATCCTGGAACGGTGCTCTGGAGTCATTCCATAAGGGATGAACTGGAGCTGTCCAACAGGTCTCAATTGTCCCGCAGAAGGAATCCTTGAAGGGGGCATCCCACATCTCCCAACGTGGAAAACCTCCATGGCCTCGAGATTCCGCTCCCTTCATGAAGGGGCCGTCATGCACAGAAACTCCAACCTGAGCCAACGTCGGATCCTCGCCCTGACTTCAGATGCATGAGATATTGGTTCAGATCTGCAGGGGGTACCTGCCGTGCCCTCACCCTGAATCCGAAGTCTAGCTTGTGTTCTCAGACTTCCGTCCTCACTCTCCTGGCCCCGAAGCCCTCAAGTTTGGCAATTCCGGACCGACAATGAAGCACTCTGCCTGCCCTCTAGAAAAAATATATTGCCTAATGAGCAGCCCAGGCAGCTTAAATGAGGATAAACCTACACGGCACTCGAATGTACCCAAATTATATAGTCTAACCTGGGCACTAATGCACTGTCTGACACAACCTGAGCCCGGACCTGCTGACCAACACCCAGACAGCTGTCCGCACGATGAGCACATCAGACCCGCCATGGCCTTAGGTCATCATCTCTTCCCTACCTCAGTTTTCAGGCTTCAGAACCTAGACCTTATCTCCAATCACTGCCCACGGGTGACTGTGATGCAGAAATCAGAACTCTTCCTGACCCATGGCAAGAAACCTTGTGGTTGGCATGTTGTCCAACGTTCAGTGTAGGAGAAACCAGCATTCACCCTGAGGCCCCGCCCATTCTTGCGTGCGACGAGAGCATAAACCCGCATTGTGACCTCAGCGTGAGTCCTGTCCTCTAGTAAGTCCTCTCAGTGGCTGGACCATTAGATGTCATAATGGGCTTGACATGTCCCTAGTCCCCAATTTTTAACCAGATTTCTGGTTGTCCAGTCGCCCCACCCCAGGGCTCTACTCTGGAATCCCTCATTTGGTGGGACATCTGAGGTTGAAAAACAAAATGAAACAAATCGACAACAACAACAAAAAAAAACGGACTTCTTCCATCCCCAGAATGACCCCAAACTCTTTGGACGGGACCGAACCCCCAGAGAGTAAGACTCGTCCATTTCCCATGAAGTCACCCGGCAATTTCACGACCATGAGTGACACGATATCCAGAGACAAAAACTTGAGCAAGAGCCTCACACTCGCCCTTTTTTCATATCCCGAAGTGTTCTCCTCATGGTCTGTAGATCAGTCCTGCCATACATATGACCCAAAACATAAGCCGAGTTTGTGTTTTCAGACAACTGTCCAAACAGCTCTGGCCTACACACCCTACAGGCTCAGGGCCCTGGAGCCAAACCTGAGGACTGTACTTGCCCTCTCCAAGAGAATTGTATGTGCCCATTCCAATGGTCACAACCCTACTAGTAGGATAACCTCCAAAGTCCCTGAGGCCATCCCAATAGTTGTGGCTTCCCAGGACAAACAGGGGCAATCTGAGCCCATCTGAGCACCTACCTACACTCAGACCCGTAGACTGATGTCCCCAGAGGTATAAAGGAACGAACAGGCCCCTAGGCACTAATCGGATCCATTGCTTTGGTTTCCAGGCATCTCCTCTCAGAGGCCTGGATTTCAATACCAGCATATGGCTGTTTCTTGACTCACCCATCAGAACAAATCTCATGTACACATGGGAAACATGCACGTTGGAGCTGTGTCAAAGCCTCTGTTTAGGAGAACCCTTCAGGGCCCCAGGGCTACCGCTTCATTCCAAGGTCTCCATAGACACAAAAACATATTAGGACACATCCACAGGAGAGTCCATTTCAACTCAGCCTCCTCGGTTGCCCCCCACATCCAGCAGATCTAACCTGTCTTGTTGCTTGGAGACAATTGGAATGCGAGGTGGGCTACCCAGCCATCCATCCTTAGAACCCTGCTCGGAATCGTTGGCCTGGAGCCAACCAACAGGTCTCAATTGTCCTGCAGAAGAATCTTTGCAGTTTGGAGCTTCTCACAACTCCCATCGTGCGAAAACCTCCATGTCCTCGTGATCCAACCCCCTTCAAGAAAGGGCCATCAGGGCAGAAAGTCCAACCTGAGCGATCGTCTGATCCTTGCCCTGACTTCAGATGCACGAGATCTCGATTGAGGTCTGTAGATTGTGCTTGCCATATCCTCACCCAGAAACCTAGGCCTAGCTTGGGTTCTCAGACTCCGTCTTCCGACTACTGGCCCACAAGCCCTCCAGTTGGGCAATCCAGAATTACAATGCCGCAATCTGCCTGCCCTACAGAAGTAAAACATTGCCCTCAGGTCTACCCCGAAACCGCAAATGAGGATCAACCTGCACGCCATTCGGCTGTACCCCAAACATATAGGCTGACCTGGGCACTATTTCCCCTTCTGACCCAGCCTGAGCCTGGACCTCCTGGTCCCACCCAGACAGCTGGCCGCACACTGAGCACATCGGACCCGCCATGGCCTTAGGTCGTCATCTCTTCCCAACTGTGGTTTTCAGGCTCCAGAACCTAGACCTTATCTCCAACCACTGCCCAGGTTTGAAAATGATGCAGAAATCAGAACTCTTTCCCCATGGCAAGAAACCTTGTGGTTGGCATGTTGTCCAACGTTCAGTGTAGTTGAAACAAGCGTGGCCCATGAGACCCAGCCCATGCTTGCGGGCCACATTGGTCACAAATACACATTGTGACCCTCAGCCTGAGCCCAGTCCTCAGGTAAGGCCTCTCTGGGCCTATATGAAGAGACAGCATATTGGGCTTGCCATGCCCCAAGGCCCCAATTTTTAACCATATTTCGGGTTGTCCCTTCACTCTTCCCCAGGGCTCTGCTTTGGAATTCCTCTTTTGGTGGGACACCTGAGGTAACAAACCTGAAAGGAGTCCTCCCATCCCACAGATTGACAAAAAACAATTGGGATCAGGCCAAATCCACAGAGAGGAAGATTCGTCCATGGCCCATGAGGCCTCCCCGACATTCCACGGCGATCGCTGATACAAAATCCAGAGACAAAAGCCTGAGCAAGCGCCTCAGACTCGCTCATTCTTCTTATCCTGAAGAGTTCATCTCATGTTTTGTAGATCGGGCGTGCCATACGTACGTCCCCAAACTTAAGCTGAGTTTGTGTTTTCAGTCTTCTGTCCTCAATGTCCTGGGCCACACTCCCTCATGACTGGGGCCCCTGGAGCCACACTATAGGACTGCCCGATCCGAATCCATGGGAATTCTGCCCATTCCATTGTCAAAAATCGTACAAATTAGGAGAACCCTCCAAAGTCCCTGAGGCCATCCCAATAGTGTAGGTCGCCCAGGACAAAAAAGGGCGGTTGATACCGGCTGAGCATCTACCTCCACTCATCTACCTCCACTCATACCAAGAAGATTGAACCAGATAGGACCCGAGGCCATTATCGGATCCATTGCTTTGGTTTACAGGCATGTCTCCTCAAAAGCCTGGATTCCAATACCAGCAGAGGGGATTTCCTGAGGCACCCATCAGAACAAATCTCGTCTCCACAAGGAAACTTGTGCATGGAAGCTAAGCCAAAGCTTAGGAGAATACTTCAGGGTCCCGGTGCCACCTCCCCATTCCAAGGCCCTCATGGACACAAACACACGTTAGGACCCATCCTCTGGAAAGTGCATTTCAACTCAGCCACCCCGGTTGCTCCCGCATATCCATGAGATCTAAACTGTCTTGTTGCTAGGAGACAATTGGAAGGCGAGGCGGACTTCCCAGGCATCCATCCTTTAACGGTGCTCTGGAGTCATTCCATATGGGATATCCTGGAGCTGTCCAACAGGTCTCAATTGTCCCGCAGAAGGAATCCTTGAAGGGGGCATCCCACATCTCCCAACGTGGAAAACCTCCATGGCCTCGAGATTCCGCTCGCTTCATGAAGGGGCCGTCATGCACAGAAACTCCAACCTGAGCCAACGTCGGATCCTCGCCCTGCCTTCAGATGCATGAGATATTGGTTCAGATCTGCAGGGGGTACCTGCCGTGCCCTCACCCTGAATCCGAAGTCTAGCTTGTGTTCTCAGACTTCCGTCCTCACTCTCCTGGCCCCGAAGCCCTCAAGTTTGGCAATTCCGGACCGACAATGAAGCACTCTGCCTGCCCTCTAGAAAAAATATATTGCATAATGAGCAGCCCAGGCAGCTTAAATGAGGATAAACCTACAAGGCACTCGAATGTACCCAAATTATATAGTCTAACCTGGGCACTAATGCACTGTCTGACACAACCTGAGCCCGGACCTGCTGACCAACACCCAGACAGCTGACCGCACGCTGAGCACATCAGACCCGCCATGGCCTTAGGTCATCATCTCTTCCCTACCTCAGTTTTCAGGCTTCATAACCTAGACCTTATCTACAATCACTGCCCACAGGTGACTCTGATGCAGAAATCAGAACTCTTCCTGACCCATGGCAAGAAACCTTGTGGTTCACATGTTGTCCAACGTTCAGTGTAGGAGAAACCAGCATTCACCCTGAGGCCCCGCCCATTCTTGAGTGCGACGAGAGCATAAACACGCATTGTGACCTCAGCGTTAGTCCTGTCCTCTAGTAAGTCCTCTCAGTGGCTGGACCATTAGATGTCATAATGGGCTTGACATGTCCCTAGTCCCCAATTTTTAACCAGATTTCTGGTTGTCCAGTCGCGCCACCCCAGGGCTCTACTCTGGAATCCCTCATTTGGTGGGACATCTGAGGTTGAAAAACAAAATGAAACAAATCGACAACAACAACAAAAAACGGACTTCTTCCATCCCCAGAATGACCCCAAACTCTTTGGACGGGACCGAACCCCCAGAGAGTAAGACTCGTCCATTTCCCATGATGTCACCCGGCAATTTCACGACCATGAGTGACACGATATCCAGAGACAAAAACTTGAGCAAGAGCCTCACACTCGCCCTTTTTTCATATCCCGAAGTGTTCTCCTCATGGTCTGTAGATCAGTCCTGCCATACCTATGACCCAAAACATAAGCCGAGTTTGTGTTTTCAGACAACTGTCCAAACAGCTCTGGCCTACACACCCTACAGGCTCAGGGCCCTGGAGCCAAACCTGAGGACTGTACTTGCCCTCTCCAAGGGAATTGTATGTGCCCATTCCAATGGCCACAACCCTACTAGTAGGACAACCTCCAAAGTCCCTGAGGCCATCCCAATAGTTGTGGCTTCCCAGGACAAACAGGGGCAATCTGAGCCCATCTGAGCACCTACCTGCACTCAGACCCGTAGACTGATGTCCCCAGAGGTAAAAAGGAACGAACAGGCCCCTAGGCACTAATCGGATCCATTGCTTTGGTTTCCAGGCATCTCTCCTCAGAGGCCTGGATTTCAATACCAGCATATGGCTGTTTCTAGACTCACCCATCAGAACAAATCTCATCTACACATGGGAAACATGCACGTTGGAGCTGTGTCAAAGCCTCTGTTTAGGAGAACCCTTCATTGCCCCAGGGCCACCGCTTCATTCCAAGGTCTCCATAGACACAAAAACATATTAGGACACAACCACAGGAGAGTCCATTTCAACTCAGCCTCCTCGGTTGCCCCCCACATCCAGCAGATCTAACCTGTCTTGTTGCTTGGAGACAATTGGAATGCGAGGTGGGCTACCCAGCCATCCATCCTTAGAACCCTGCTCGGAATCGTTGCCCTGGAGCCAACCAACAGGTCTCAATTGTCCTGCAGAAGAATCTTTGCAGTTTGGAGCTTCTCACAACTCCCATCGTGGGAAATCCCCCATGTCCTCGTGATCCAACCCCCTTCAAGAAAGGGCCATCAGGGCAGAAAGTCCAACCTGAGCGATCGTCTGATCCTTGCCCTGACTTCAGATGCATGAGATCTCTATTGAGGTCTGTAGATTGTGCCTGCCATATCCTCACCCAGAAACCTAGGCCTAGCTTTGGTTCTCAGACTCCGTCCTCAAACTACTGGCCCACAAGCCCTCCAGTTGGGCAATCCAGAACTACAATGCCGCACTCTGCCTGCTCTACAGAAGTAAAACATTGCCCTCAGGGCTACCCCGAAACCGCAAATGAGGATCAACCTGCACGCCATTCGGCTGAACCCAAACATATAGGCTGACCTGGGCACTATTTCCCCTTCTGACCCAGCCTGAGCCTGGACCTCCTGGTCCCACCCAGACAGCTGGCCGCACACTGAGCACATCGGACCCGCCATGGCCTTAGGTCGTCATCTCTTCCCAACTGCGGTTTTCAGGCTCCAGAACCTAGACCTTATCTCCAACCAATGCCCAGGGTTGAAAATGATGCAGAAATCAGAACTCTTTCCCCATGGCAAGAAACCTTGTGGTTGGCATGTTGTCCAACGTTCAGTGTAGTTGAAATAAGCGTGGCCCATGAGGCCCAGCCCATGCTTGCGGGAAACATTAGTCACAAACACACATTGTGACCCTCAGCCTGAGCCCAGTCCTCAGGTAAGGCCTCTCAGGGCATATATGAAGAGACAGCATATTGGGCTTGCCATGCCCCTAGGCCCCAATTTTTAACCATAGTTCGGGTTGTCCCTTCACTCTTCCTCAGGGCTCTGCTTTGGAATTCCTCTTTTGGTGGGACACCTGAGGTAACAAACCTGAAAGGAGTCCTCCCATCCCACAGATTGACGAAAAACAATTGGGATCGGGCCAAATCCACAGAGAGGAAGATTCGTCCATGGCCCATGAGACCTCCCCAACATTCCACGGCCATCGCTGAAACAAAATCCAGAGACAAAAGCCTGAGCAAGCGCCTCAGAGTCGCTCATTCTTCATATCCTGAAGAGTTCTTCTCATGGTTTGTAGATCGGGCGTGCCATACCTACGTCCCCAAACTTAAGCTGAGTTTGTGTTTTCAGTCTTCTGTCCTCAAAGTCCTGGGCCACACTCCCTCCAGGCTGGGGCCCCTGGAGCCACACATTAGGACTGCCCCCACCCAATCCATGGGAATTCTGCCCATTCCATTGTCAAAAATCGTACAAATTAGGAGAACCCTCCAAAGTCCCTGAGGCCATCCCAATAGTGTAGGTCGCCCGGACAAAAAATGGGCGGTTGATACCGGCTGAGCATCTACCTCCACTCATCTACCTCCACTCATACCAAGGAGATTGAACCAGACAGGACCCGAGGCCATTATCGAATCCATTGCTTTGATTTACAGGCATGTCTCCTCAAAAGCCTGGATTCCAATACCAGCAGAGGGGATTTCCTAAGGCACCCATCAGAACAAATCTCGTCTCCACAAGGAAACTTGTGCATGGGAGCTAAGCCAAAGCTTAGGAGAATACTTCAGGGTCCCGGTGCCACCTCCCCATTCCAAGGCCCTCATGGACACAAACACACGTTCGGACCCATCCTCTGGAAAGTGCATTTCAACTCAGCCACCCCAGTTGCTCCCGCAGATCCATTAGATCTAAACTGTCTTGTTGCTAGGAGACAATTGGAAGGCAAGGCGGACTTCCCAGGCATCCATCCTTTAACGGTGCTCTGGAGTCATTCCATATGGGATATCCTGGAGCTGTCCAACAGGTCTCAATTGTCCCACAGAAGGAATCCTTGAAGGGGGCATCCCACATCTCCCAACGTGGAAAACCTCCATGGCTTCGAGATTCCGCTCCCTTCATGAAGGGGCCGTCATGCACAGAAGCTCCAACCTGAGCCAACGTCGGATCCTCGCCCTGACTTCAGATGCATGAGATATTGGTTCAGATCTGCAGGGGGTACCTGCCGTGCCCTCACCCTGAATCCGAAGTCTAGCTTGTGTTCTCAGACTTCCGTCCTCACTCTCCTGGCCCCGAAGCCCTCTAGTTTGGCAATTCCGGACCGATAATGAAGCACTCTGCCTGCCCTCTAGAAAAAATATATTGCCTAATGAGCAGCCCAGGCAGCTTAAATGAGGATAAACCTACAAGGCACTCGAATGTACCCAAATTATATAGTCTAACCTGGGCACTAATGCACTGTCTGACACAACCTGAGCCCGGACCTGCTGACCAACACCCAGACAGCTGACCGCACGCTGAGCACATCAGACCCGCCATGGCCTTAGGTCATCATCTCTTCCCTACCTCAGTTTTCAGGCTTCAGAACCTAGACCT
This sequence comes from Mustela nivalis, assembly GCF_964662115.1. Taxonomy (NCBI): domain Eukaryota; kingdom Metazoa; phylum Chordata; class Mammalia; order Carnivora; family Mustelidae; genus Mustela; species Mustela nivalis. The sequence continues at coordinate 632,261 of NW_028136438.1, read as the reverse complement.
TATCTCCAATCACTGCCCACGGGTGACTCTGATGCAGAAATCAGAACTCTTCCTGACCCATGGCAAGAAACCTTGTGGTTCGCATGTTGTCCGACGTTCAGTGTAGGAGAAACCAGCATTCACCCTGAGGCCCCGCCCATTCTTGATTGCGACGAGAGCATAAACACGCATTGTGACCTCAGCGTGAGTCCTGTCCTCTAGTAAGTCCTCTCAGTGGCTGGACCATTAGATGTCATAATGGGCTTGACATGTCCCTAGTCCCCAATTTTTAACCAGATTTCTGGTTGTCCAGTCGCGCCACCACAGGGCTCTACTCTGGAATCCCTCATTTGGTGGGACATCTGAGGTTGAAAAACAAAATGAAACAAATCGACAACAACAACAAAAAACGGACTTCTTCCATCCCCAGAATGACCCCAAACTCTTTGGACGGGACCGAACCCCCAGAGAGTAAGACTCGTCCATTTCCCATGATGTCACCCGGCAATTTCACGACCATGAGTGACACGATATCCAGAGACAAAAACTTGAGCAAGAGCCTCACACTCGCCCTTTTTTCATATCCCGAAGTGTTCTCCTCATGGTCTGTAGATCAGTCCTGCCATACCTATGACCCAAAACATAAGCCGAGTTTGTGTTTTCAGACAACTGTCCAAACAGCTCTGGCCTACACACCCTACAGGCTCAGGGCCCTGGAGCCAAACCTGAGGACTGTACTTGCCCTCTCCAAGGGAATTGTATGTTCCCATTCCAATGGCCACAACCCTACTAGTAGGACAACCTCCAAAGTCCCTGAGGCCATCCCAATAGTTGTGGCTTCCCAGGACAAACAGGGGCAATCTGAGCCCATCTGAGCACCTACCTGCACTCAGACCCGTAGACTGATGTCCCCAGAGGTAAAAAGGAACGAACAGGCCCCTAGGCACTAATCGGATCCATTGCTTTGGTTTCCAGGCATCTCTCCTCAGAGGCCTGGATTTCAATACCAGCATATGGCTGTTTCTTGACTCACCCATCAGAACAAATCTCATCTACACATGGGAAACATGCACGTTGGAGCTGTGTCAAAGCCTCTGTTTAGGAGAACCCTTCAGGGCCCCAGGGCCACCGCTTCATTCCAAGGTCTCCATAGACACAAAAACATATTAGGACACATCCACAGGAGAGTCCATTTCAACTCAGCCTCCTCGGTTGCCCCCCACATCCAGCAGATCTAACCTGTCTTGTTGCTTGGATACAATTGGAATGCGAGGTGGGCTACCCAGCCATCCATCCTTAGAACCCTGCTCGGAATCGTTGCCCTGGAGCCAACCAACAGGTCTCAATTGTCCTGCAGAAGAATCTTTGCAGTTTGGAGCTTCTCACAACTCCCATCGTGGGAAATCCCCCATGTCCTCGTGATCCAACCCCCTTCAAGAAAGGGCCATCAGGGCAGAAAGTCCAACCTGAGCGATCGTCTGATCCTTGCCCTGACTTCAGATGCATGAGATCTCTATTGAGGTCTGTAGATTGTGCCTGCCATATCCTCACCCAGAAACCTAGGCCTAGCTTGGGTTCTCAGACTCCGTCCTCAAACTACTGGCCCACAAGCCCTCCAGTTGGGCAATCCAGAACTACAATGCCGCACTCTGCCTGCTCTACAGAAGTAAAACATTGCCCTCAGGGCTACCCCGAAACCGCAAATGAGGATCAACCTGCACGCCATTCGGCTGTACCCCAAACATATAGGCTGACCTGGGCACTATTTCCCCTTCTGACCCAGCCTGAGCCTGGACCTCCTGGTCCCACCCAGACAGCTGGCCGCACACTGAGCACATCGGACCCGCCATGGCCTTAGGTCGTCATCTCTTCCCAACTGCGGTTTTCAGGCTCCAGAACCTAGACCTTATCACCAACCAATGCCCAGGGTTGAAAATGATGCAGAAATCAGAACTCTTTCCCCATGGCAAGAAACCTTGTGGTTGGCATGTTGTCCAACGTTCAGTGTAGTTGAAATAAGCGTGGCCCATGAGGCCCAGCCCATGCTTGCGGGCCACATTGGTCACAAACACACATTGTGACCCTCAGCCTGAGCCCAGTCCTCACGTAAGGCCTCTCAGGGCATATATGAAGAGACAGCATATTGGTCTTGCCATGCCCCTAGGCCCCAATTTTTAACCATAGTTCGGGTTGTCCCTTCACTCTTCCTCAGGGCTCTGCTTTGGAATTCCTCTTTTGGTGGGACACCTGAGGTAACAAACCTGAAAGGAGTCCTCCCATCCCACAGATTGACGAAAAACAATTGGGATCGGGCCAAATCCACAGAGAGGAAGATTCGTCCATGGCCCATGAGACCTCCCCAACATTCCACGGCCATCGCTGAAACAAAATCCAGAGAAAAAAGCCTGAGCAAGCGCCTCAGACTCGCTCATTCTTCATATCCTGAAGAGTTCTTCTCATGGTTTGTAGATCGGGCGTGCCATACCTACATCCCCAAACTTAAGCTGAGTTTGTGTTTTCAGTCTTCTGTCCTCAAAGTCCTGGGCCACACTCCCTCCAGGCTGGGGCCCCTGGAGCCACACATTAGGACTGCCCCCAACCAATCCATGGGAATTCTGCCCATTCCATTGTCAAAAATCGTACAAATTAGGAGAACCCTCCAAAGTCCCTGAGGCCATCCCAATAGTGTAGGTCGCCCGGACAAAAAATGGGCGGTTGATACCGGCTGAGCATCTACCTCCACTCATCTACCTCCACTCATACCAAGGAGATTGAACCAGACAGGACCCGAGGCCATTATCGAATCCATTGCTTTGATTTACAGGCATGTCTCCTCAAAAGCCTGGATTCCAATACCAGCAGAGGGGATTTCCTAAGGCACCCATCAGAACAAATCTCGTCTCCACAAGGAAACTTGTGCATGGGAGCTAAGCCAAAGCTTAGGAGAATACTTCAGTGTCCCGGTGCCACCTCCCCATTCCAAGGCCCTCATGGACACAAACACACGTTCGGACCCATCCTCTGGAAAGTGCATTTCAACTCAGCCACCCCAGTTGCTCCCGCAGATCCATTAGATCTAAACTGTCTTGTTGCTAGGAGACAATTGGAAGGCGAGGCGGACTTCCCAGGCATCCATCCTTTAACGGTGCTCTGGAGTCATTCCATATGGGATATCCTGGAGCTGTCCAACAGGTCTCAATTGTCCCACAGAAGGAATCCTTGAAGGGGGCATCCCACATCTCCCAACGTGGAAAACCTCCATGGCTTCGAGATTCCGCTCCCTTCATGAAGGGGCCGTCATGCACAGAAGCTCCAACCTGAGCCAACGTCGGATCCTCGCCCTGACTTCAGATGCATGAGATATTGGTTCAGATCTGCAGGGGGTACCTGCCGTGCCCTCACCCTGAATCCGAAGTCTAGCTTGTGTTCTCAGACTTCCGTCCTCACTCTCCTGGCCCCGAAGCCCTCTAGTTTGGCAATTCCGGAACGATAATGAAGCACTCTGCATGCCCTCTAGAAAAAATATATTGCCTAATGAGCAGCCCAGGCAGCTTAAATGAGGATAAACCTACAAGGCACTCGAATGTACCCAAATTATATAGTCTAACCTGGGCACTAATGCACTGTCTGACACAACCTGAGCCCGGACCTGCTGACCAACACCCAGACAGCTGACCGCACGCTGAGCACATCAGACCCGCCATGGCCTTAGGTCATCATCTCTTCCCTACCTCAGTTTTCAGGCTTCAGAACCTAGACCTTATCTCCAATCACTGCCCACGGGTGACTCTGATGCAGAAATCAGAACTCTTCCTGACCCATGGCAAGAAACCTTGTGGTTCGCATGTTGTCCGACGTTCAGTGTAGGAGAAACCAGCATTCACCCTGAGGCCCCGCCCATTCTTGATTGCGACGAGAGCATAAACACGCATTGTGACCTCAGCGTGAGTCCTGTCCTCTAGTAAGTCCTCTCAGTGGCTGGACCATTAGATGTCATAATGGGCTTGACATGTCCCTAGTCCCCAATTTTTAACCAGATTTCTGGTTGTCCAGTCGCGCCACCACAGGGCTCTACTCTGGAATCCCTCATTTGGTGGGACATCTGAGGTTGAAAAACAAAATGAAACAAATCGACAACAACAACAAAAAACGGACTTCTTCCATCCCCAGAATGACCCCAAACTCTTTGGAGGGGACCGAACCCCCAGAGAGTAAGACTCGTCCATTTCCCATGAAGTCACCCGGCAATTTCACGACCATGAGTGACACGATATCCAGAGACAAAAACTTGAGCAAGAGCCTCACACTCGCCCTTTTTTCATATCCCGAAGTGTTCTCCTCATGGTCTGTAGATCAGTCCTGCCATACCTATGACCCAAAACATAAGCCGAGTTTGTGTTTTCAGACAACTGTCCAAACAGCTCTGGCCTACACACCCTACAGGCTCAGGGCCCTGGAGCCAAACCTGAGGACTGTACTTGCCCTCTCCAAGGGAATTGTATGTTCCCATTCCAATGGCCACAACCCTACTAGTAGGACAACCTCCAAAGTCCCTGAGGCCATCCCAATAGTTGTGGCTTCCCAGGACAAACAGGGGCAATCTGAGCCCATCTGAGCACCTACCTGCACTCAGACCCGTAGACTGATGTCCCCAGAGGTAAAAAGGAACGAACAGGCCCCTAGGCACTAATCGGATCCATTGCTTTGGTTTCCAGGCATCTCTCCTCAGAGGCCTGGATTTCAATACCAGCATATGGCTGTTTCTTGACTCACCCATCAGAACAAATCTCATCTACACATGGGAAACATGCACGTTGGAGCTGTGTCAAAGCCTCTGTTTAGGAGAACCCTTCAGGGCCCCAGGGCCACCGCTTCATTCCAAGGTCTCCATAGACACAAAAACATATTAGGACACATCCACAGGAGAGTCCATTTCAACTCATCCTCCTCGGTTGCCCCCCACATCCAGCAGATCTAACCTGTCTTGTTGCTTGGAGACAATAGGAATGCGAGGTGGGCTACCCAGCCATCCATCCTTAGAACCCTGCTCGGAATCGTTGGCCTGGAGCCAACCAACAGGTCTCAATTGTCCTGCAGAAGAATCTTTGCAGTTTGGAGCTTCTCACAACTCCCATCGTGGGAAAACCCCCATGTCCTCGTGATCCAACCCCCTTCAAGAAAGGGCCATCAGGGCAGAAAGTCCAACCTGAGCGATCGTCTGATCCTTGCCCTGACTTCAGATGCATGAGATCTCTATTGAGGTCTGTAGATTGTGCCTGCCATATCCTCACCCAGAAACCTAGGCCTAGCTTGGTTTCTCAGACTCCGTCCTCAAACTACTGGCCCACAGGCCCTCCAGTTGGGCAATCCAGAACTACAATGCCGCACTCTGCCTGCCCTACAGAAGTAAAACATTGCCCTCAGGGCTACCCCGAAACCGCAAATGAGGATCAACCTGCACGCCATTCGGCTGTACCCCAAACATATAGGCTGACCTGGGCACTATTTCCCCTTCTGAACCAGCCTGAGCCTGGACCTCCTGGTCCCACCCAGACAGCTGGCCGCACACTGAGCACATCGGACCCGCCATGGCCTTAGGTCGTCATCTCTTCCCAACTGCGGTTTTCAGGCTCCAGAACCTAGACCTTATCTCCAACCACTGCCCAGGGTTGAAAATGATGCAGAAATCAGAACTCTTTCCTTATGGCAAGAAACCTTGTGGTTGGCATGTTGTCCAACGTTCAGTGTAGTTGAAATAAGCGTGGCCCATGAGCCCCAGCCCATGCTTGCGGGCCACATTGGTCACAAACACACATTGTGACCCTCAGCCTGAGCCCAGTCCTCAGGTAAGGCCTCTCAAGGCATATAGGAAGAGACAGCATATTGGGCTTGCCATGCCCCTAGGCCCCAATTTTTAACCATAGTTCGGGTTGTCCCTTCACTCTTCCCCAGGGCTCTGCTTTGGAATTCCTCTTTTGGTGGGACACCTGAAGTAACAAACCTGAAAGGAGTCCTCCCATCCTACAGATTGACGAAAAATAATTGGGATCGGGCCAAATCAACAGAGAGGAAGATTCGTCCATGGCCCATGAGACCTCCCCAACATTCCACGGCCATCGCTGAAACAAAATCCAGAGAAAAAAGCCTGAGCAAGCGCCTCAGACTCGCTCATTCTTCATATCCTGAAGAGTTCTTCTCATGGTTTGTAGATCGGGCGTGCCATACCTAAGTCCCCAAACTTAAGGTGAGTTTGTGTTTTCAGTCTTCTCTCCTCAAAGTCCTGGGCCACACTCCCTCCAGGCTGGGGCCCCTGGAGCCACACATTAGGACTGCCCCCACCCAATCCATGGGAATTCTGCCCATTCCATTGTCAAAAATCGTACAAATTAGGAGAACCCTCCAAAGTCCCTGAGGCCATCCCAATAGTGTAGGTCGCCCGGACAAAAAATGGGCGGTTGATAACGGCTGAGCATCTACCTCCACTCATCTACCTCCACTCATAACAAGGAGAGTGAACCAGACAGGACCCGAGGCCATTATCGAATCCATTGCTTTGGTTTACAGGCATGTCTCCTCAAAAGCCTGGATTCCAATACCAGCAGAGGGGATTTCCTGAGGCACCCATCACAACAAATCTCGTCTCCACAAGGAAACTTGTGCATGGGAGCTATGCCAAAGCTTAGGAGAATACTTCAGGGTCCCGGTGCCACCTCCCCATTCCAAGGCCCACATGGACACAAACACACGTTAGGACCCATCCTCTGGAAAGTGCATTTCAACTCAGCCACCCCGGTTGCTCCCGCAGATCCATTAGATCTAAACTGTCTTGTTGCTAGGAGACAATTGGAAGGCGAGGGGGACTTCCCAGGCATCCATCCTCGAACGGTGCTCTGGAGTCATTCCATATGGGATGTCCTGGAGCTGTCCAACAGGTCTCAATTGTCCCGCAGAAGGAATCCTTGAAGGGGGCATCCCACATCTCCCAACGTGGAAAACCTCCATGGCCTCGAGATTCCGCTCCCTTCATGAAGGGGCCGTCATGCACAGAAACTCCAACCTGAGCCAACGTGGGATCCTCGCCCTGACTTCAGATGCATGAGATATTGGTTCAGATCTGCAGGGGGTACCTGCCGTGCCCTCACCCTGAATCCGAAGTCTAGCTTGTGTTCTCAGACTTCCGTCCTCACTCTCCTGGCTTTGAAGCCCTCAAGTTTGGCAATTCCGGACCGACAATGAAGCACTCTGCCTGCCCTCTAGAAAAAATATATTGCCTAATGAGCAGCCCAGGCAGCTTAAATGAGGATAAACCTACACGGAACTCGAATGTACCCAAATTATATAGTCTAACCTGGGCACTAATGCACTGTCTGACACAACCTGAGCCCGGACCTGCTGACCAACACCCAGACAGCTGACCGCACGCTGAGCACATCAGACCCGCCATGGCCTTAGGTCATCATCTCTTCCCTACCTCAGTTTTCAGGCTTCAGAACCTAGACCTTATCTCCAATCACTGCCCACGAGTGACTGTGATGCAGAAATCAGAACTCTTCCTGACCCATGGTAAGAAACCTTGTGGTTGGCATGTTGTCCAACGTTCAGTGTAGGAGAAACCAGCATTCACCCTGAGGCCCCGCCCATTCTTGAGTGCGACGAGAGCATAAACACGCATTGTGACCTCAGCGTGAGTCCTGTCCTCTAGTAAGTCCTCTCAGTGGCTGGACCATTAGATGTCATAATGGGCTTGACATGTCCCTAGTCCCCAATTTTTAACCAGATTTCTGGTTGTCCAGTCGCGCCACCACAGGGCTCTACTCTGGAATCCCTCATTTGGTGGGACATCTGAGGTTGAAAAACAAAATGAAACAAATCGACAACAACAACAAAAAAACGGACTTCTTCCATCCCCAGAATGACCCCAAACTCTTTGGACGGGACCGAACCCCCAGAGAGTAAGACTCGTCCATTTACCATGAAGTCACCCGGCAATTTCACGACCATGAGTGACACCATATCCAGAGACAAAAACTTGAGCAAGAGCCTCACACTCGCTTTTTTTTCATATCCCGAAGTGTTCTCCTCATGGTCTGTAGATCAGTCCTGCCATACCTATGACCCAAAACATAAGCCGAGTTTGTGTTTTCAGACAACTGTCCAAACAGCACTGGCCTACACACCCTACAGGCTCAGGGCCCTGGAGCCAAACCTGAGGACTGTACTTGCACTCTCCAAGGGAATTGTATGTGCCCATTCCAATGGCCACAACCCTACTAGTAGGATAACCTCCAAAGTCCCTGAGGCCATCCCAATAGTTGTGGCTTCCCAGGACAAACAGGGGCAATCTGAGCCCATCTGAGAACCTACCTGCACTCAGACCCGTAGACTGATGTCCCCAGAGGTAAAAAGGAACGAACAGGCCCCTAGGCACTAATCGGATCCATTGCTTTGGTTTCCAGGCAACTCTCCTCAGAGGCCTGGATTTCAATACCAGCATATGGCTGTTTCTTGACTCACCCATCAGAACAAATCTCATCTACACATGGGAAACATGCATGTTGGAGCTGTGTCAAAGCCTCTGTTTAGGAGAACCCTTCAGGGCCCCAGGGCCACCGCTTCATTCTAAGGTCTCCATAGACACAAAAACATATTAGGACACATCCCCAGGAGAGTCCATTTCAACTCAGCCTCCTCGGTTGCCCCCCACATCCAGCAGATCTAACCTGTCTTGTTGCTTGGAGACAATTGGAATGCGAGGTGGGCTACCCAGCCATCCATCCTTAGAACCCTGCTCGGTATCGTTGGCCTGGAGCCAACCAACAGGTCTCAATTGTCCTGCAGAAGAATCTTTGCAGTTTGGAGCTTCTCACAACTCCCATCGTGGGAAAACGCCCATGTCCTCGTGATACAACCCCCTTCAAGAAAGGGCCATCAGGGCAGAAAGTCCAACCTGAGCGATCGTCTGATTCTTGCCCTGACTTCAGATGCACGAGATCTCTATTGAGGTCTGTAGATTGTGCTTGCCATATCCTCACCCAGAAACCTAGGCCTAGCTTGGGATCTCAGACTCCGTCCTCAGACTACTGGCCCACAAGCCCTCCAGTTGGCCAATCCAGAACTACAATGCCGCACTCTGCCTGCCGTATAGAAGTAAATCATTGCCCTCAGGGCTACCCCGAAACCGCAAATGAGGATCAACCTGCACGCCATTCGGCTGTACCCCAAACATATAGGCTGACCTGGGCACTATTTCCCCTTCTGACCCAGCCTGAGCCTGGACCTCCTGGTCCCACCCAGACAGCTGGCCGCACACTGAGCACATCGGTCCCGCCATGGCCTTAGGTCGTCATCTCTTCCCAACTGCGGTTTTCTGGCTCCAGAACCTAGACCTTATCTCCAACCACAGCCCAGGGTTGAAAATGATGCAGAAATCAGAACTCTTTCTCCATGGCAAGAAACCTTATGGTTGGCATGTTGTCCAACGTTCAGTGTAGTTGAAACAAGCGTGGCCCATGAGGCCCAGCCCATGCTTGCAGGCCACATTGGTCACAAACACACATTGTGATCCTCAGCCTGAGCCCAGTCCCCTGTAAGGCCTCTCAGGGCCTATATGAAGAGACAGCATATTGGGCTTGGATGCCCCTAGGCCCCAATTTTTAACCATAGTTCGGGGTGTCCCTTCACTCCTCCCCAGGGCTCTGCTTTGGAATTCCTCTTTTGGTGGACACCTGAGGTAACAAACTGAAAGGAGTCCTCCCATCCCACAGATTGACAAAAAACAATTGGGATCGGGCCAAATCCACAGAGAGGGGGATTCGTCCATGGCCCATGAGACCTCCCCAACATTCCACGGCCATCGCTGAAACAAAATCCAGAGACAAAATCCTGAGCAAGCGTCTCAGACTCGCTCATTCTTCATATCCTGAAGAGTTCTTCTCATGGTTTGTAGATCGGGCGTGCCATACCTACGTCCCCATACATAAGCTGAGTTTGTGTTTTCAGTCTTCTGTCCTCAAAGCCCTGGGCCACACTCCCTCCAGGATGGGGCCTCTGGAGCCACTAATTAGGACTACCCCCACCCAATACATGGGAATTCTGCCCATTCCATTGTCAAATATCGTACAAATTAGGAGAACCCTCCAAAGTCCCTGAGGCCATCCCAATAGTGTAGGTCGCCCGGGACAAAAAACGGCGGTTGATACCGGCTGAGCATCTACCTCCACTCATCTACCTCACTCATACCAAGAAGATTAAACCAGACAGGAGCCGAGGCCATTATCGGATCCATTGCTTTGGTTTACAGGCATGTCTCCTCAAAAGCCTGCATTCCAATACCAGCAGAGGGGATTTCCTGAGGCACCCTTCACAACAAATCTCGTCTCCACAAGAAAACTTGTGCATGGGAGCTATGCCAAAGCTTAGGAGAAAACTTCAGGGTCCCGGTGCCACCTCCCCATTCCAAGGCCCTCATGGACACAAACACACGTTAGGACCCATCCTCTGGAAAGTGCATTTCAACTCAGCCACCCCGGGTGCTCCCGCAGATCCATTAGATCTAAACTGTCTTGTTGCTAGGAGACAATTGGAAGGCGAGGCGGACTTCCCAGGCATCCATCCTCGAACGGTGCTCTGGAGTCATTCCATATGGGATGTCCTGGAGCTGTCCAACAGGTCTCAATTGTCCCGCAGAAGGAATCCTTGTAGGGGGCATCCCACATCTCCCAACGTGGAAAACCTCCATGGCCTCGAGATTCCGCTCCCTTCATGAAGGGGCCGTCATGCACAGAAACTCCAACCTGAGCCAAAGTGGGATCCTCGCCCTGACTTCAGATGCATGAGATATTGGTTCAGATCTGCAGGGGGTACCTGCCGTGCCCTCACCCTGAATCCGAAGTCTAGCTTGTGTTCTCAGACTTCCGTCCTCACTCTCCTGGCTTTGAAGCCCTCAAGTTTGGCAATTCCGGACCGACAATGAAGCACTCTGCCTGCCCTCTAGAAAAAATATATTGCCTAATGAGCAGCCCAGGCAGTTTAAATGAGGATAAACCTACACGGAACTCGAATGTACCCAAATTATATAGTCTAACCTGGGCACTAATGCACTGTCTGACACAACCTGAGCCCGGACCTGCTGACCAACACCCAGACAGCTGACCGCACGCTGAGCACATCAGACCCGCCATGGCCTTAGGTCATCATCTCTTCCCTACCTCAGTTTTCAGGCTTCAGAACCTAGACCTTATCTCCAATCACTGCCCACGGGTGACTGTGATGCAGAAATCAGAACTCTTCCTGACCCATGGTAAGAAACCTTGTGGTTGGCATGTTGTCCAACGTTCAGTGTAGGAGAAACCAGCATTCACCCTGAGGCCCCGCCCATTCTTGAGTGCGACGAGAGCATAAACACGCATTGTGACCTCAGCGTGAGTCCTGTCCTCTAGTAAGTCCTCTCAGTGGCTGGACCATTAGATGTCATAATGGGCTTGACATGTCCCTAGTCCCCAATTTTTAACCAGATTTCTGGTTGTCCAGTCGCCCCACCCCAGGGCTCTACTCTGGAATCCCTCATTTGGTGGGACATCTGAGGTTGAAAAACAAAATGAAACAAATCGACAACAACAACAAAAAAACGGACTTCTTCCATCCCCAGAATGACCCCAAACTCTTTGGACGGGACCGAACCCCCAGAGAGTAAGACTCGTCCATTTACCATGAAGTCACCCGGCAATTTCACGACCATGAGTGACACCATATCCAGAGACAAAAACTTGAGCAAGAGCCTCACACTCGCTTTTTTTTCATATCCCGAAGTGTTCTCCTCATGGTCTGTAGATCAGTCCTGCCATACCTATGACCCAAAACATAAGCCGAGTTTGTGTTTTCAGACAACTGTCCAAACAGCACTGGCCTACACACCCTACAGGCTCAGGGCCCTGGAGCCAAACCTGAGGACTGTACTTGCACTCTCCAAGGGAATTGTATGTGCCCATTCCAATGGCCACAACCCTACTAGTAGGATAACCTCCAAAGTCCCTGAGGCCATCCCAATAGTTGTGGCTTCCCAGGACAAACAGGGGCAATCTGAGCCCATCTGAGAACCTACCTGCACTCAGACCCGTAGACTGATGTCCCCAGAGGTAAAAAGGAACGAACAGGCCCCTAGGCACTAATCGGATCCATTGCTTTGGTTTCCAGGCAACTCTCCTCAGAGGCCTGGATTTCAATACCAGCATATGGCTGTTTCTTGACTCACCCATCAGAACAAATCTCATCTACACATGGGAAACATGCATGTTGGAGCTGTGTCAAAGCCTCTGTTTAGGAGAACCCTTCAGGGCCCCAGGGCCACCGCTTCATTCTAAGGTCTCCATAGACACAAAAACATATTAGGACACATCCCCAGGAGAGTCCATTTCAACTCAGCCTCCTCGGTTGCCCCCCACATCCAGCAGATCTAACCTGTCTTGTTGCTTGGAGACAATTGGAATGCGAGGTGGGCTACCCAGCCATCCATCCTTAGAACCCTGCTCGGTATCGTTGGCCTGGAGCCAACCAACAGGTCTCAATTGTCCTGCAGAAGAATCTTTGCAGTTTGGAGCTTCTCACAACTCCCATCGTGGGAAAACGCCCATGTCCTCGTGATACAACCCCCTTCAAGAAAGGGCCATCAGGGCAGAAAGTCCAACCTGAGCGATCGTCTGATTCTTGCCCTGACTTCAGATGCACGAGATCTCTATTGAGGTCTGTAGATTGTGCTTGCCATATCCTCACCCAGAAACCTAGGCCTAGCTTGGGATCTCAGACTCCGTCCTCAGACTACTGGCCCACAAGCCCTCCAGTTGGCCAATCCAGAACTACAATGCCGCACTCTGCCTGCCGTATAGAAGTAAATCATTGCCCTCAGGGCTACCCCGAAACCGCAAATGAGGATCAACCTGCACGCCATTCGGCTGTACCCCAAACATATAGGCTGACCTGGGCACTATTTCCCCTTCTGACCCAGCCTGAGCCTGGACCTCCTGGTCCCACCCAGACAGCTGGCCGCACACTGAGCACATCGGTCCCGCCATGGCCTTAGGTCGTCATCTCTTCCCAACTGCGGTTTTCTGGCTCCAGAACCTAGACCTTATCTCCAACCACAGCCCAGGGTTGAAAATGATGCAGAAATCAGAACTCTTTCTCCATGGCAAGAAACCTTATGGTTGGCATGTTGTCCAACGTTCAGTGTAGTTGAAACAAGCGTGGCCCATGAGGCCCAGCCCATGCTTGCAGGCCACATTGGTCACAAACACACATTGTGATCCTCAGCCTGAGCCCAGTCCCCTGTAAGGCCTCTCAGGGCCTATATGAAGAGACAGCATATTGGGCTTGGATGCCCCTAGGCCCCAATTTTTAACCATAGTTCGGGGTGTCCCTTCACTCCTCCCCAGGGCTCTGCTTTGGAATTCCTCTTTTGGTGGACACCTGAGGTAACAAACTGAAAGGAGTCCTCCCATCCCACAGATTGACAAAAAACAATTGGGATCGGGCCAAATCCACAGAGAGGGGGATTCGTCCATGGCCCATGAGACCTCCCCAACATTCCACGGCCATCGCTGAAACAAAATCCAGAGACAAAATCCTGAGCAAGCGTCTCAGACTCGCTCATTCTTCATATCCTGAAGAGTTCTTCTCATGGTTTGTAGATCGGGCGTGCCATACCTACGTCCCCATACATAAGCTGAGTTTGTGTTTTCAGTCTTCTGTCCTCAAAGCCCTGGGCCACACTCCCTCCAGGATGGGGCCTCTGGAGCCACTAATTAGGACTACCCCCACCCAATACATGGGAATTCTGCCCATTCCATTGTCAAATATCGTACAAATTAGGAGAACCCTCCAAAGTCCCTGAGGCCATCCCAATAGTGTAGGTCGCCCGGGACAAAAAACGGCGGTTGATACCGGCTGAGCATCTACCTCCACTCATCTACCTCACTCATACCAAGAAGATTAAACCAGACAGGAGCCGAGGCCATTATCGGATCCATTGCTTTGGTTTACAGGCATGTCTCCTCAAAAGCCTGCATTCCAATACCAGCAGAGGGGATTTCCTGAGGCACCCTTCACAACAAATCTCGTCTCCACAAGAAAACTTGTGCATGGGAGCTATGCCAAAGCTTAGGAGAAAACTTCAGGGTCCCGGTGCCACCTCCCCATTCCAAGGCCCTCATGGACACAAACACACGTTAGGACCCATCCTCTGGAAAGTGCATTTCAACTCAGCCACCCCGGTTGCTCCCGCAGATCCATTAGATCTAAACTGTCTTGTTGCTAGGAGACAATTGGAAGGCGAGGCGGACTTCCCAGGCATCCATCCTCAAACGGTGCTCTGGAGTCATTCCATATGGGATGTCCTGGAGCTGTCCAACAGGTCTCAATTGTCCCGCAGAAGGAATCCTTGTAGGGGGCATCCCACATCTCCCAACGTGGAAAACCTCCATGGCCTCGAGATTCCGCTCCCTTCATGAAGGGGCCGTCATGCACAGAAACTCCAACCTGAGCCAAAGTGGGATCCTCGCCCTGACTTCAGATGCATGAGATATTGGTTCAGATCTGCAGGGGGTACCTGCCGTGCCCTCACCCTGAATCCGAAGTCTAGCTTGTGTTCTCAGACTTCCGTCCTCACTCTCCTGGCCCCGAAGCCCTCAAGTTTGGCAATTCCGGACCGACAATGAAGCACTCTGCCTGCCCTCTAGAAAAAATATATTGCCTAATGAGCAGCCCAGGCAGCTTAAATGAGGATAAACCTACACGGCACTCGAAGGTACCCAAATTATATAGTCTAACCTGGGCACTAATGCACTGTCTGACACAACCTGAGCCCGGACCTGCTGACCAACACCCAGACAGCTGACCGCACGCTGAGCACATCAGACCTGCCATGGCCTTAGGTCATCATCTCTTCCCTACCTCAGTTATCAGGCTTCAGAACCTAGACCTTATCTCCAATCACTGCCCACGGGTGACTGTGATGCAGAAATAAGAACTCTTCCTGACCCATGGTAAGAAACCTTGTGGTTGGCATGTTGTCCAACGTTCAGTGTAGGAGAAACCAGCATTCACCCTGAGGCCCCGCCCATTCTTGCGTGCGACAAGAGCATAAACACGCATTGTGACCTCAGCGTGAGTCCTGTCCTCTAGTAAGTCCTCTCAGTGGCTGGACCATTAGATGTCATAATGGGCTTGACATGTCCCTAGTCCCCAATTTTTAACCAAATTTCTGGTTGTCCAGTCGCCCCACCCCAGGGCTCTACTCTGGAATCCCTCATTTGGTGGGACATATGAGGTTGAAAAACAAAATGAAACAAATCGACAACAACAACAAAAAACGGACTTCTTCCATCCCCAGAATGACCCCAAACTCTTTGGACGGGACCGAACCCCCAGAGAGTAAGACTCGTCCATTTCCCATGAAGTCACCCGGCAATTTCACGACCATGAGTGACACGATATCCAGAGACAAAAATTTGAGCAAGAGCCTCACACTCGACCTTTTTTCATATCCCGAAGTGTTCTCCTCAGGTCTGTAGATCAGTCCTGCCATACCTATGACCCAAAACATAAGCCGAGTTTGTGTTTTCAGACAACTGTCCAAACAGCTCTGGCCTACACACCCTACAGGCTCAGGGCCCTGGAGCCAAACCTGAGGACTGTACTTGCCCTCTCCAAGGGAATTGTATGTGCCCATTCCAATGGCCACAACCCTACTAGTAGGATAACCTCCAAAGTCCCTGAGGCCATCCCAATAGTTGTGGCTTCCCAGGACAAACAGGGGCAATCTGAGCCCATCTGAGCACCTACCTGCACTCAGACCCGTAGACTGATGTCCCCAGAGGTAAAAAGGAATGAACAGGCCCCTAGGCACTAATCGGATCCATTGCTTTGTTTTCCAGGCATCTCTCCTCAGAGGCCTGGATTTCAATACCAGCATATGGTGTTTCTTGACTCACCCATCAGAACAAATCTCATCTACACATGGGAAACATGCACGTTGGAGCTGTGTCAAAGCCTCTGTTTAGGAGAACCCTTCAGGGCCCCAGGGCCACCGCTTCGTTCCAAGGTCTCCATAGACACAAAAACATATTAGGACACATCCACAGGAGAGTCCATTTCAACTCAGCCTCCTCGGTTGCCCCCCACATCCAGCAGATCTAACCTGTCTTGTTGCTTGGAGACAATTGGAATGCGAGGTGGGCTACCCAGCCATCCATCCTTAGAACCCTGCTCGGAATCGTTGGCCTGGAGCCAACCAACAGGTCTCAATTGTCCTGCAGAAGAATCTTTGCAGTTTGGAGCTTCTCACAACTCCCATCGTGGGAAAACCCCCATGTCCTCGTGATCCAACCCCCTTCAAGAAAGGGCCATCAGGGCAGAAAGTCCAACCTGAGCGATCGTCTGATCCTTGCCCTGACTTCAGATGCACGAGATCTCGATTGAGGTCTGTAGATTGTGCCTGATATCCTCACCCAGACACCTAGGCCTAGCTTGGGTTCTCAGAGTCCGTCCTCAGACTACTGGCCCACAAGCCCTTCAGTTGAGCAATCCAGAACTACAATGCCGCACTCTGCCTGCCCTACAGAAGTAAAACATTGCCCTCAGGGCTACCCCGAAACCGCAAATGAGGATCAACCTGCACGCCATTCGGCTGTACCCCAAACATATAGGTTGACCTGGGCACTATTTCCCCTTCTGACCCAGCCTGAGCCTGTACCTCCTGGTCCCACCCAGACAGCTGGCCGCACACTGAGCACATCGGACCCGCCATGGCCTTAGGTCGTCATCTCTTCCCAACTGCGGTTTTCAGGCTCCAGAACCTAGACCTTATCTCCAACCACTGACCAGGGTTGAAAATGATGCAGAAATCAGAACTCTTTTTCCATGGCAAGAAACTTTATGGTTGGCATGTTGTCCAACGTTCAGTGTAGTTGAAAAAAGCGTGGCCCATGAGGCCCAGCCCATGCTTGCGGGCCACATTGGTCACAAACACACATTGTGACCCTCAGCCTGAGCCCAGTCCTCCAGTAAGGCCTCTCAGGGCCTATATGAAGAGAAAGCATATTGGGCTTGGATGCCCCTAGGCCCCAATTTTTAAACATAGTTCGGGGTGTCCCTTCACTCTTCCCAAGGGCTCTGCTTTGGAATTCCTCTTTTGGTGGGACACCTGAGGTAACAAACCTGAAAGGAGTCCTCCCATCCCACAGATTGACAAAAAACAATTGGGATCGGGCCAAATCCACAGAGAGGAAGATTCGTCCATGGCCCATGAGACCTCCCCAACATTCCACGGCCATCGCTGAAACAAAATCCAGAGACAAAAGCCTGAGCAAGCGCCTCAGACTCGCACTTTCTTCATATCCTGAAGAGTACTTCTCATGGTTTGTAGATCGGGCTTGCCATACCTATGTCCCCATACATAAGCTGAGTTTGTGTTTTCAGTCTTCTGTCCTCAAAGCCCTGAACCACACTCCCTCCAGGCTGGGGCCCCTGGAGCCACACATTAGGACTACCCCCACCCAATACATGGGAATTCTGCCCATTTCATTGTCAAAAATCGTACAAATTAGGAGAACCCTCCAAAGTCCCTGAGGCCATCCTAATAGTGTAGGTGCCCGGGACAAAAAAGGGCGGTTGATACCGGCTGAGCATCTACCTCCACTCATCTACCTCCACTCATACCAAGAAGATTGAACCAGACAGGACCGGAGGCCATTATCGGATCCATTGCTTTGGTTTACAGTCATGTCTCCTCAAAAGCCTGGATTCCAATACCAGCAGAGGGGATTTCCTGAGGCACCCTTCACAACAAATCTCGTCTCCACAAGGAAACTTGTGCATGGGAGCTATGCCAAAGCTTAGGAGAAAACTTCAGGGTCCCGGTGCCACCTCCCCATTCCAAGGCCCTCATGGACACAAACACACGTTAGGACCCATCCTCTGGAAAGTGCATTTGAACTCAGCCACCCCGGGTGCTCCCGCAGATCCATTAGGTCTAAACTGTCTTGTTGCTAGGAGACAATTGGAAGGCGAGGCGGACTTCCCAGGCATCCATCCTCGAACGGTGCTCTGGAGTCATTCCATATGGGATATCCTGGAGCTGTCCAACAGGTCTCAATTGTCCCACAGAAGGAATCCTTGAAGGGGGCATCCCACATCTCCCAACGTGGAAAACCTCCATGGCTTCGAGATTCCGCTCCCTTCATGAAGGGGCCGTCATGCACAGAAGCTCCAACCTGAGCCAACGTCGGATCCTCGCCCTGACTTCAGATGCATGAGATATTGGTTCAGATCTGCAGGGGGTACCTGCCGTGCCCTCACCCTGAATCCGAAGTCTAGCTTGTGTTCTCAGACTTCCGTCCTCACTCTCCTGGCCCCGAAGCCCTCTAGTTTGGCAATTCCGGACCGATAATGAAGCACTCTGCCTGCCCTCTAGAAAAAATATATTGCCTAATGAGCAGCCCAGGCAGCTTAAATGAGGATAAACCTACAAGGCACTCGAATGTACCCAAATTATATAGTCTAACCTGGGCACTAATGCACTGTCTGACACAACCTGAGCCCGGACCTGCTGACCAACACCCAGACAGCTGACCGCACGCTGAGCACATCAGACCCGCCATGGCCTTAGGTCATCATCTCTTCCCTACCTCAGTTTTCAGGCTTCAGAACCTAGACCTTATCTCCAATCACTGCCCACGGGTGACTCTGATGCAGAAATCAGAACTCTTCCTGACCCATGGCAAGAAACCTTGTGGTTCGCATGTTGTCCGACGTTCAGTGTAGGAGAAACCAGCATTCACCCTGAGGCCCCGCCCATTCTTGATTGCGACCAGAGCATAAACACGCATTGTGACCTCAGCGTGAGTCCTGTCCTCTAGTAAGTCCTCTCAGTGGCAGGACCATTAGATGTCATAATGGGCTTGACATGTCCCTAGTCCCCAATTTTTAACCAGATTTCTGGTTGTCCAGTCGCGCCACCACAGGGCTCTACTCTGGAATCCCTCATTTGGTGGGACATCTGAGGTTGAAAAACAAAATGAAACAAATCGACAACAACAACAAAAAACGGACTTCTTCCATCCCCAGAATGACCCCAAACTCTTTGGACGGGACCGAACCCCCAGAGAGTAAGACTCGTCCATTTCCCATGATGTCACCCGGCAATTTCACGACCATGAGTGACACGATATCCAGAGACAAAAACTTGAGCAAGAGCCTCACACTCGCCCTTTTTTCATATCCCGAAGTGTTCTCCTCATGGTCTGTAGATCAGTCCTGCCATACCTATGACCCAAAACATAAGCCGAGTTTGTGTTTTCAGACAACTGTCCAAACAGCTCTGGCCTACACACCCTACAGGCTCAGGGCCCTGGAGCCAAACCTGAGGACTGTACTTGCCCTCTCCAAGGGAATTGTATGTTCCCATTCCAATGGCCACAACCCTACTAGTAGGACAACCTCCAAAGTCCCTGAGGCCATCCCAATAGTTGTGGCTTCCCAGGACAAACAGGGGCAATCTGAGCCCATCTGAGCACCTACCTGCACTCAGAACCGTAGACTGATGTCCCCAGAGGTAAAAAGGAACGAACAGGCCCCTAGGCACTAATCGGATCCATTGCTTTGGTTTCCAGGCATCTCTCCTCAGAGGCCTGGATTTCAATACCAGCATATGGCTGTTTCTTGACTCACCCATCAGAACAAATCTCATCTACACATGGGAAACATGCACGTTGGAGCTGTGTCAAAGCCTCTGTTTAGGAGAACCCTTCAGGGCCCCAGGGCCACCGCTTCATTCCAAGGTCTCCATAGACACAAAAACATATTAGGACACATCCACAGGAGAGTCCATTTCAACTCAGCCTCCTCGGTTGCCCCCCACATCCAGCAGATCTAACCTGTCTTGTTGCTTGGATACAATTGGAATGCGAGGTGGGCTACCCAGCCATCCATCCTTAGAACCCTGCTCGGAATCGTTGCCCTGGAGCCAACCAACAGGTCTCAATTGTCCTGCAGAAGAATCTTTGCAGTTTGGAGCTTCTCACAACTCCCATCGTGGGAAATCCCCCATGTCCTCGTGATCCAACCCCCTTCAAGAAAGGGCCATCAGGGCAGAAAGTCCAACCTGAGCGATCGTCTGATCCTTGCCCTGACTTCAGATGCATGAGATCTCTATTGAGGTCTGTAGATTGTGCCTGCCATATCCTCACCCAGAAACCTAGGCCTAGCTTGGGTTCTCAGACTCCGTCCTCAAACTACTGGCCCACAAGCCCTCCAGTTGGGCAATCCAGAACTACAATGCCGCACTCTGCCTGCTCTACAGAAGTAAAACATTGCCCTCAGGGCTACCCCGAAACCGCAAATGAGGATCAACCTGCACGCCATTCGGCTGTACCCCAAACATATAGGCTGACCTGGGCACTATTTCCCCTACTGACCCAGCCTGAGCCTGGACCTCCTGGTCCCACCCAGACAGCTGGCCGCACACTGAGCACATCGGACCCGCCATGGCCTTAGGTCGTCATCTCTTCCCAACTGCGGTTTTCAGGCTCCAGAACCTAGACCTTATCTCCAACCACTGCCCAGGTTTGAAAATGATGCAGAAATCAGAACTCTTTCCCCATGGCAAGAAACCTTGTGGTTGGCATGTTGTCCAACGTTCAGTGTAGTTGAAATAAGCGTGGCCCATGAGGCCCAGCCCATGCTTGCGGGCCACATTGGTCACAAACACACATTGTGACCCTCAGCCTGAGCCCAGTCCTCAGGTAAGGCCTCTCAGGGCATATATGAAGAGACAGCATATTGGTCTTGCCATGCCCCTAGGCCCCAATTTTTAACCATAGTTCGGGTTGTCCCTTCACTCTTCCTCAGGGCTCTGCTTTGGAATTCCTCTTTTGGTGGGACACCTGAGGTAACAAACCTGAAAGGAGTCCTCCCATCCCACAGATTGACGAAAAACAATTGGGATCGGGCCAAATCCACAGAGAGGAAGATTCGTCCATGGCCCATGAGACCTCCCCAACATTCCACGGCCATCGCTGAAACAAAATCCAGAGAAAAAAGCCTGAGCAAGCGCCTCAGACTCGCTCATTCTTCATATCCTGAAGAGTTCTTCTCATGGTTTGTAGATCGGGCGTGCCATACCTACATCCCCAAACTTAAGCTGAGTTTGTGTTTTCAGTCTTCTGTCCTCAAAGTCCTGAGCCACACTCCCTCCAGGCTGGGGCCCCTGGAGCCACACATTAGGACTGCCCCCAACCAATCCATGGGAATTTTGCCCATTCCATTGTCAAAAATCGTACAAATTAGGAGAACCCTCCAAAGTCCCTGAGGCCATCCCAATAGTGTAGGTCGCCCGGACAAAAAATGGGCGGTTGATACCGGCTGAGCATCTACCTCCACTCATCTACCTCCACTCATACCAAGGAGATTGAACCAGACAGGACCCGAGGCCATTATCGAATCCATTGCTTTGATTTACAGGCATGTCTCCTCAAAAGCCTGGATTCCAATACCAGCAGAGGGGATTTCCTAAGGCACCCATCAGAACAAATCTCGTCTCCACAAGGAAACTTGTGCATGGGAGCTAAGCCAAAGCTTAGGAGAATACTTCAGTGTCCCGGTGCCACCTCCCCATTCCAAGGCCCTCATGGACACAAACACACGTTCGGACCCATCCTCTGGAAAGTGCATTTCAACTCAGCCACCCCAGTTGCTCCCGCAGATCCATTAGATCTAAACTGTCTTGTTGCTAGGAGACAATTGGAAGGCGAGGCGGACTTCCCAGGCATCCATCCTTTAACGGTGCTCTGGAGTCATTCCATATGGGATATCCTGGAGCTGTCCATCAGGTCTCAATTGTCCCACAGAAGGAATCCTTGAAGGGGGCATCCCACATCTCCCAACGTGGAAAACCTCCATGGCTTCGAGATTCCGCTCCCTTCATGAAGGGGCCGTCATGCACAGAAGCTCCAACCTGAGCCAACGTCGGATCCTCGCCCTGACTTCAGATGCATGAGATATTGGTTCAGATCTGCAGGGGGTACCTGCCGTGCCCTCACCCTGAATCCGAAGTCTAGCTTGTGTTCTCAGACTTCTGTCCTCACTCTCCTGGCCCCGAAGCCCTCTAGTTTGGCAATTCCGGAACGATAATGAAGCACTCTGCCTGCCCTCTAGAAAAAATATATTGCCTAATGAGCAGCCCAGGCAGCTTAAATGAGGATAAACCTACAAGGCACTCGAATGTACCCAAATTATATAGTCTAACCTGGGCACTAATGCACTGTCTGACACAACCTGAGCCCGGACCTGCTGACCAACACCCAGACAGCTGACCGCACGCTGAGCACATCAGACCCGCCATGGCCTTAGGTCATCATCTCTTCCCTACCTCAGTTTTCAGGCTTCAGAACCTAGACCTTATCTCCAATCACTGCCCACGGGTGACTCTGATGCAGAAATCAGAACTCTTCCTGACCCATGGCAAGAAACCTTGTGGTTCGCATGTTCTCCGACGTTCAGTGTAGGAGAAACCAGCATTCACCCTGAGGCCCCGCCCATTCTTGAGTGCGACGAGAGCATAAACACGCATTGTGACCTCAGCGTGAGTCCTGTCCTCTAGTAAGTCCTCTCAGTGGCTGGACCATTAGATGTCATAATGGGCTTGACATGTCCCTAGTCCCCAATTTTTAACCAGATTTCTGGTTGTCCAGTCGCGCCACCACAGGGCTCTACTCTGGAATCCCTCATTTGGTGGGACATCTGAGGTTGAAAAACAAAATGAAACAAATCGACAACAACAACAAAAAACGGACTTCTTCCATCCCCAGAATGACCCCAAACTCTTTGGATGGGACCGAACCCCCAGAGAGTAAGACTCGTCCATTTCCCATGATGTCACCCGGCAATTTCACGACCATGAGTGACACGATATCCAGAGACAAAAACTTGAGCAAGAGCCTCACACTCGCCCTTTTTTCATATCCCGAAGTGTTCTCCTCATGGTCTGTAGATCAGTCCTGCCATACCTATGACCCAAAACATAAGCCGAGTTTGTGTTTTCAGACAACTGTCCAAACAGCTCTGGCCTACACACCCTACAGGCTCAGGGCCCTGGAGCCAAACCTGAGGACTGTACTTGCCCTCTCCAAGGGAATTGTATGTTCCCATTCCAATGGCCACAACCCTACTAGTAGGACAACCTCCAAAGTCCCTGAGGCCATCCCAATAGTTGTGGCTTCCCAGGACAAACAGGGGCAATCTGAGCCCATCTGAGCACCTACCTGCACTCAGACCCGTAGACTGATGTCCCCAGAGGTAAAAAGGAACGAACAGGTCCCTAGGCACTAATCGGATCCATTGCTTTGGTTTCCAGGCATCTCTCCTCAGAGGCCTGGATTTCAATACCAGCATATGGCTGTTTCTTGACTCACCCATCAGAACAAATCTCATCTACACATGGGAAACATGCACGTTGGAGCTGTGTCAAAGCCTCTGTTTAGGAGAACCCTTCAGGGCCCCCGGGCCACCGCTTCATTCCAAGGTCTCCATAGACACAAAAACATATTAGGACACATCCACAGGAGAGTCCATTTCAACTCATCCTCCTCGGTTGCCCCCCACATCCAGCAGATCTAACCTGTCTTGTTGCTTGGAGACAATAGGAATGCGAGGTGGGCTACCCAGCCATCCATCCTTAGAACCCTGCTCGGAATCGTTGGCCTGGAGCCAACCAACAGGTCTCAATTGTCCTGCAGAAGAATCTTTGCAGTTTGGAGCTTCTCACAACTCCCATCGTGGGAAAACCCCCATGTCCTCGTGATCCAACCCCCTTCAAGAAAGGGCCATCAGGGCAGAAAGTCCAACCTGAGCGATCGTCTGATCCTTGCCCTGACTTCAGATGCATGAGATCTCTATTGAGGTCTGTAGATTGTGCCTGCCATATCCTCACCCAGAAACCTAGGCCTAGCTTGGTTTCTCAGACTCCGTCCTCAAACTACTGGCCCACAGGCCCTCCAGTTGGGCAATCCAGAACTACAATGCCGCACTCTGCCTGCCCTACAGAAGTAAAACATTGCCCTCAGGGCTACCCCGAAACCGCAAATGAGGATCAACCTGCACGCCATTCGGCTGTACCCCAAACATATAGGCTGACCTGGGCACTATTTCCCCTTCTGAACCAGCCTGAGCCTGGACCTCCTGGTCCCACCCAGACAGCTGGCCGCACACTGAGCACATCGGACCCGCCATGGCCTTAGGTCGTCATCTCTTCCCAACTGCGGTTTTCAGGCTCCAGAACCTAGACCTTATCTCCAACCAATGCCCAGGGTTGAAAATGATGCAGAAATCAGAACTCTTTCCTTATGGCAAGAAACCTTGTGGTTGGCATGTTGTCCAACGTTCAGTGTAGTTGAAATAAGCGTGGCCCATGAGCCCCAGCCCATGCTTGCGGGCCACATTGGTCACAAACACACATTGTGACCCTCAGCCTGAGCCCAGTCCTCAGGTAAGGCCTCTCAAGGCATATAGGAAGAGACAGCATATTGGGCTTGCCATGCCCCTAGGCCCCAATTTTTAACCATAGTTCGGGTTGTCCCTTCACTCTTCCCCAGGGCTCTGCTATGGAATTCCTCTTTTGGTGGGACACCTGAGGTAACAAACCTGAAAGGAGTCCTCCCATCCTACAGATTGACGAAAAATAATTGGGATCGGGCCAAATCAACAGAGAGGAAGATTCGTCCATGGCCCATGAGACCTCCCCAACATTCCACGGCCATCGCTGAAACAAAATCCAGAGAAAAAAGCCTGAGCAAGCGCCTCAGACTCGCTCATTCTTCATATCCTGAAGAGTTCTTCTCATGGTTTGTAGATCGGGCGTGCCATACCTAAGTCCCCAAACTTAAGGTGAGTTTGTGTTTTCAGTCTTCTCTCCTCAAAGTCCTGGGCCACACTCCCTCCAGGCTGGGGCCCCTGGAGCCACACATTAGGACTGCCCCCACCCAATCCATGGGAATTCTGCCCATTCCATTGTCAAAAATCGTACAAATTAGGAGAACCCTCCAAAGTCCCTGAGGCCATCCCAATAGTGTAGGTCGCCCGGACAAAAAATGGGCGGTTGATAACGGCTGAGCATCTACCTCCACTCATCTACCTCCACTCATAACAAGGAGAGTGAACCAGACAGGACCCGAGGCCATTATCGAATCCATTGCTTTGGTTTACAGGCATGTCTCCTCAAAAGCCTGGATTCCAATACCAGCAGAGGGGATTTCCTGAGGCACCCATCACAACAAATCTCGTCTCCACAAGGAAACTTGTGCATGGGAGCTATGCCAAAGCTTAGGAGAATACTTCAGGGTCCCGGTGCCACCTCCCCATTCCAAGGCCCACATGGACACAAACACACGTTAGGACCCATCCTCTGGAAAGTGCATTTCAACTCAGCCACCCCGGTTGCTCCCGCAGATCCATTAGATCTAAACTGTCTTGTTGCTAGGAGACAATTGGAAGGCGAGGGGGACTTCCCAGGCATCCATCCTCGAACGGTGCTCTGGAGTCATTCCATATGGGATGTCCTGGAGCTGTCCAACAGGTCTCAATTGTCCCGCAGAAGGAATCCTTGAAGGGGGCATCCCACATCTCCCAACGTGGAAAACCTCCATGGCCTCGAGATTCCGCTCCCTTCATGAAGGGGCCGTCATGCACAGAAACTCCAACCTGAGCCAACGTGGGATCCTCGCCCTGACTTCAGATGCATGAGATATTGGTTCAGATCTGCAGGGGGTACCTGCCGTGCCCTCACCCTGAATCCGAAGTCTAGCTTGTGTTCTCAGACTTCCGTCCTCACTCTCCTGGCTTTGAAGCCCTCAAGTTTGGCAATTCCGGACCGACAATGAAGCACTCTGCCTGCCCTCTAGAAAAAATATATTGCCTAATGAGCAGCCCAGGCAGCTTAAATGAGGATAAACCTACACGGAACTCGAATGTACCCAAATTATATAGTCTAACCTGGGCACTAATGCACTGTCTGACACAACCTGAGCCCGGACCTGCTGACCAACACCCAGACAGCTGACCGCACGCTGAGCACATCAGACCCGCCATGGCCTTAGGTCATCATCTCTTCCCTACCTCAGTTTTCAGGCTTCAGAACCTAGACCTTATCTCCAATCACTGCCCACGGGTGACTGTGATGCAGAAATCAGAACTCTTCCTGACCCATGGTAAGAAACCTTGTGGTTGGCATGTTGTCCAACGTTCAGTGTAGGAGAAACCAGCATTCACCCTGAGGCCCCGCCCATTCTTGAGTGCGACGAGAGCATAAACACGCATTGTGACCTCAGCGTGAGTCCTGTCCTCTAGTAAGTCCTCTCAGTGGCTGGACCATTAGATGTCATAATGGGCTTGACATGTCCCTAGTCCCCAATTTTTAACCAGATTTCTGGTTGTCCAGTCGCCCCACCCCAGGGCTCTACTCTGGAATCCCTCATTTGGTGGGACATCTGAGGTTGAAAAACAAAATGAAACAAATCGACAACAACAACAAAAAAACGGACTTCTTCCATCCCCAGAATGACCCCAAACTCTTTGGACGGGACCGAACCCCCAGAGAGTAAGACTCGTCCATTTACCATGAAGTCACCCGGCAATTTCACGACCATGAGTGACACCATATCCAGAGACAAAAACTTGAGCAAGAGCCTCACACTCGCTTTTTTTTCATATCCCGAAGTGTTCTCCTCATGGTCTGTAGATCAGTCCTGCCATACCTATGACCCAAAACATAAGCCGAGTTTGTGTTTTCAGACAACTGTCCAAACAGCACTGGCCTACACACCCTACAGGCTCAGGGCCCTGGAGCCAAACCTGAGGACTGTACTTGCACTCTCCAAGGGAATTGTATGTGCCCATTCCAATGGCCACAACCCTACTAGTAGGATAACCTCCAAAGTCCCTGAGGCCATCCCAATAGTTGTGGCTTCCCAGGACAAACAGGGGCAATCTGAGCCCATCTGAGAACCTACCTGCACTCAGACCCGTAGACTGATGTCCCCAGAGGTAAAAAGGAACGAACAGGCCCCTAGGCACTAATCAGATCCATTGCTTTGGTTTCCAGGCAACTCTCCTCAGAGGCCTGGATTTCAATACCAGCATATGGCTGTTTCTTGACTCACCCATCAGAACAAATCTCATCTACACATGGGAAACATGCATGTTGGAGCTGTGTCAAAGCCTCTGTTTAGGAGAACCCTTCAGGGCCCCAGGGCCACCGCTTCATTCTAAGGTCTCCATAGACACAAAAACATATTAGGACACATCCCCAGGAGAGTCCATTTCAACTCAGCCTCCTCGGTTGCCCCCCACATCCAGCAGATCTAACCTGTCTTGTTGCTTGGAGACAATTGGAATGCGAGGTGGGCTACCCAGCCATCCATCCTTAGAACCCTGCTCGGTATCGTTGGCCTGGAGCCAACCAACAGGTCTCAATTGTCCTGCAGAAGAATCTTTGCAGTTTGGAGCTTCTCACAACTCCCATCGTGGGAAAACGCCCATGTCCTCGTGATACAACCCCCTTCAAGAAAGGGCCATCAGGGCAGAAAGTCCAACCTGAGCGATCGTCTGATTCTTGCCCTGACTTCAGATGCACGAGATCTCTATTGAGGTCTGTAGATTGTGCTTGCCATATCCTCACCCAGAAACCTAGGCCTAGCTTGGGATCTCAGACTCCGTCCTCAGACTACTGGCCCACAAGCCCTCCAGTTGGCCAATCCAGAACTACAATGCCGCACTCTGCCTGCCGTATAGAAGTAAATCATTGCCCTCAGGGCTAACCCGAAACCGCAAATGAGGATCAACCTGCACGCCATTCGGCTGTACCACAAACATATAGGCTGACCTGGGCACTATTTCCCCTTCTGACCCAGCCTGAGCCTGGACCTCCTGGTCCCACCCAGACAGTTGGCCGCACACTGAGCACATCGGTCCCGCCATGGCCTTAGGTCGTCATCTCTTCCCAACTGCGGTTTTCTGGCTCCAGAACCTAGACCTTATCTCCAACCACAGCCCAGGGTTGAAAATGATGCAGAAATCAGAACTCTTTCTCCATGGCAAGAAACCTTATGGTTGGCATGTTGTCCAACGTTCAGTGTAGTTGAAACAAGCGTGGCCCATGAGGCCCAGCCCATGCTTGCAGGCCACATTGGTCACAAACACACATTGTGATCCTCAGCCTGAGCCCAGTCCCCTGTAAGGCCTCTCAGGGCCTATATGAAGAGACAGCATATTGGGCTTGGATGCCCCTAGGACCCAATTTTTAACCATAGTTCGGGGTGTCCCTTCACTCTTCCCCAGGGCTCTGCTTTGGAATTCCTCTTTTGGTGGACACCTGAGGTAACAAACTGAAAGGAGTCCTCCCATCCCACAGATTGACAAAAAACAATTGGGATCGGGCCAAATCCACAGAGAGGGGGATTCGTCCATGGCCCATGAGACCTCCCCAACATTCCACGGCCATCGCTGAAACAAAATCCAGAGACAAAATCCTGAGCAAGCGTCTCAGACTCGCTCATTCTTCATATCCTGAAGAGTTCTTCTCATGGTTTGTAGATCGGGCGTGCCATACCTACGTCCCCATACATAAGCTGAGTTTGTGTTTTCAGTCTTCTGTCCTCAAAGCCCTGGGCCACACTCCCTCCAGGATGGGGCCTCTGGAGCCACTAATTAGGACTACCCCCACCCAATACATGGGAATTCTGCCCATTCCATTGTCAAATATCGTACAAATTAGGAGAACCCTCCAAAGTCCCTGAGGCCATCCCAATAGTGTAGGTCGCCCGGGACAAAAAACGGCGGTTGATACCGGCTGAGCATCTACCTCCACTCATCTACCTCACTCATACCAAGAAGATTAAACCAGACAGGAGCCGAGGCCATTATCGGATCCATTGCTTTGGTTTACAGGCATGTCTCCTCAAAAGCCTGCATTCCAATACCAGCAGAGGGGATTTCCTGAGGCACCCTTCACAACAAATCTCGTCTCCACAAGGAAACTTGTGCATGGGAGCTATGCCAAAGCTTAGGAGAAAACTTCAGGGTCCCGGTGCCACCTCCCCATTCCAAGGCCCTCATGGACACAAACACACGTTAGGACCCATCCTCTGGAAAGTGCATTTCAACTCAGCCACCCCGGGTGCTCCCGCAGATCCATTAGATCTAAACTGTCTTGTTGCTAGGAGACAATTGGAAGGCGAGGCGGACTTCCCAGGCATCCATCCTCGAACGGTGCTCTGGAGTCATTCCATATGGGATGTCCTGGAGCTGTCCAACAGGTCTCAATTGTCCCGCAGAAGGAATCCTTGTAGGGGGCATCCCACATCTCCCAACGTGGAAAACCTCCATGGCCTCGAGATTCCGCTCCCTTCATGAAGGGGCCGTCATGCACAGAAACTCCAACCTGAGCCAAAGTGGGATCCTCGCCCTGACTTCAGATGCATGAGATATTGGTTCAGATCTGCAGGGGGTACCTGCCGTGCCCTCACCCTGAATCCGAAGTCTAGCTTGTGTTCTCAGACTTCCGTCCTCACTCTCCTGGCTTTGAAGCCCTCAAGTTTGGCAATTCCGGACCGACAATGAAGCACTCTGCCTGCCCTCTAGAAAAAATATATTGCCTAATGAGCAGCCCAGGCAGTTTAAATGAGGATAAACCTACACGGCACTCGAAGGTACCCAAATTATATAGTCTAACCTGGGCACTAATGCACTGTCTGACACAACCTGAGCCCGGACCTGCTGACCAACACCCAGACAGCTGACCGCACGCTGAGCACATCAGACCTGCCATGGCCTTAGGTCATCATCTCTTCCCTACCTCAGTTATCAGGCTTCAGAACCTAGACCTTATCTCCAATCACTGCCCACGGGTGACTGTGATGCAGAAATAAGAACTCTTCCTGACCCATGGTAAGAAACCTTGTGGTTGGCATGTTGTCCAACGTTCAGTGTAGGAGAAACCAGCATTCACCCTGAGGCCCCGCCCATTCTTGAGTGCGACGAGAGCATAAACACGCATTGTGACCTCAGCGTGAGTCCTGTCCTCTAGTAAGTCCTCTCAGTGGCTGGACCATTAGATGTCATAATGGGCTTGACATGTCCCTAGTCCCCAATTTTTAACCAAATTTCTGATTGTCCAGTCGCCCCACCCCAGGGCTCTACTCTGGAATCCCTCATTTGGTGGGACATCTGAGGTTGAAAAACAAAATGAAACAAATCGACAACAACAACAAAAAACGGACTTCTTCCATCCCCAGAATGACCCCAAACTCTTTGGACGGGACCGAACCCCCAGAGAGTAAGACTCGTCCATTTCCCATGAAGTCACCCGGCAATTTCACGACCATGAGTGACACGATATCCAGAGACAAAAATTTGAGCAAGAGCCTCACACTCGACCTTTTTTCATATCCCGAAGTGTTCTCCTCAGGTCTGTAGATCAGTCCTGCCATACCTATGACCCAAAACATAAGCCGAGTTTGTGTTTTCAGACAACTGTCCAAACAGCTCTGGCCTACACACCCTACAGGCTCAGGGCCCTGGAGCCAAACCTGAGGACTGTACTTGCCCTCTCCAAGGGAATTGTATGTGCCCATTCCAATGGCCACAACCCTACTAGTAGGATAACCTCCAAAGTCCCTGAGGCCATCCCAATAGTTGTGGCTTCCCAGGACAAACAGGGGCAATCTGAGCCCATCTGAGCACCTACCTGCACTCAGACCCGTAGACTGATGTCCCCAGAGGTAAAAAGGAACGAACAGGCCCCTAGGCACTAATCGGATCCATTGCTTTGTTTTCCAGGCATTTCTCCTCAGAGGCCTGGATTTCAATACCAGCATATGGTGTTTCTTGACTCACCCATCAGAACAAATCTCATCTACACATGGGAAACATGCACGTTGGAGCTGTGTCAAAGCCTCTGTTTAGGAGAACCCTTCAGGGCCCCAGGGCCACCGCTTCGTTCCAAGGTCTCCATAGACACAAAAACATATTAGGACACATCCACAGGAGAGTCCATTTCAACTCAGCCTCCTCGGTTGCCCCCCACATCCAGCAGATCTAACCTGTCTTGTTGCTTGGAGACAATTGGAATGCGAGGTGGGCTACCCAGCCATCCATACTTAGAACCCTGCTCAGAATCGTTGGCCTGGAGCCAACCAACAGGTCTCAATTGTCCTGCAGAAGAATCTTTGCAGTTTGGAGCTTCTCACAACTCCCATCGTGGGAAAACCCCCATGTCCTCGTGATCCAACCCCCTTCAAGAAAGGGCCATCAGGGCAGAAAGTCCAACCTGAGCGATCGTCTGATCCTTGCCCTGACTTCAGATGCACGAGATCTCGATTGAGGTCTGTAGATTGTGCCTGATATCCTCACCCAGACACCTAGGCCTAGCTTGGGTTCTCAGAGTCCGTCCTCAGACTACTGGCCCACAAGCCCTTCAGTTGAGCAATCCAGAACTACAATGCCGCACTCTGCCTGCCCTACAGAAGTAAAACATTGCCCTCAGGGCTACCCCGAAACCGCAAATGAGGATCAACCTGCACGCCATTCGGCTGTACCCCAAACATATAGGTTGACCTGGGCACTATTTCCCCTTCTGACCCAGCCTGAGCCTGGACCTCCTGGTCCCACCCAGACAGCTGGCCGCACACTGAGCACATCGGACCCGCCATGGCCTTAGGTCGTCATCTCTTCCCAACTGCGGTTTTCAGGCTCCAGAACCTAGACCTTATCTCCAACCACTGACCAGGGTTGAAAATGATGCAGAAATCAGAACTCTTTCTCCATGGCAAGAAACTTTATGGTTGGCATGTTGTCCAACGTTCAGTGTAGTTGAAACAAGCGTGGCCCATGAGGCCCAGCCCATGCTTGCGGGCCACATTGGTCACAAACACACATTGTGACCCTCAGCCTGAGCCCAGTCCTCCAGTAAGGCCTCTCAGGGCCTATATGAAGAGAAAGCATATTGGGCTTGGATGCCCCTAGGCCCCAATTTTTAAACATAGTTCGGGGTGTCCCTTCACTCTTCCCCAGGGCTCTGCTTTGGAATTCCTCTTTTGGTGGGACACCTGAGGTAACAAACCTGAAAGGAGTCCTCCCATCCCACAGATTGACAAAAAACAATTGGGATCGGGCCAAATCCACAGAGAGGAAGATTCGTCCATGGCCCATGAGACCTCCCCAACATTCCACGGCCATCGCTGAAACAAAATCCAGAGACAAAAGCCTGAGCAAGCGCCTCAGACTCGCACTTTCTTCATATCCTGAAGAGTACTTCTCATGGTTTGTAGATCGGGCTTGCCATACCTATGTCCCCATACATAAGCTGAGTTTGTGTTTTCAGTCTTCTGTCCTCAAAGCCCTGAACCACACTCCCTCCAGGCTGGGGCCCCTGGAGCCACACATTAGGACTACCCCCACCCAATACATGGGAATTCTGCCCATTTCATTGTCAAAAATCGTACAAATTAGGAGAACCCTCCAAAGTCCCTGAGGCCATCCTAATAGTGTAGGTGCCCGGGACAAAAAAGGGCGGTTGATACCGGCTGAGCATCTACCTCCACTCATCTACCTCCACTCATACCAAGAAGATTGAACCAGACAGGACCCGAGGCCATTATCGGATCCATTGCTTTGGTTTACAGTCATGTCTCCTCAAAAGCCTGGATTCCAATACCAGCAGAGGGGATTTCCTGAGGCACCCTTCACAACAAATCTCGTCTCCACAAGGAAACTTGTGCATGGGAGCTATGCCAAAGCTTAGGAGAAAACTTCAGGGTCCCGGTGCCACCTCCCCATTCCAAGGCCCTCATGGACACAAACACACGTTAGGACCCATCCTCTGGAAAGTGCATTTGAACTCAGCCACCCCGGGTGCTCCCGCAGATCCATTAGGTCTAAACTGTCTTGTTGCTAGGAGACAATTGGAAGGCGAGGCGGACTTCCCAGGCATCCATCCTCGAACGGTGCTCTGGAGTCATTCCATATGGGATGTCCTGGAGCTGTCCAACAGGTCTCAATTGTCCCGCAGAAGGAATCCTTGAAGGGGGCATCCCACATCTCCCAACGTGGAAAACCTCCATGGCCTCGAGATTCCGCTCCCTTCATGAAGGGGCCGTCATGCACAGAAACTCCAACCTGAGCCAACGTCGGATCCTCGCCCTGACTTCAGATGCATGAGATATTGGTTCAGATCTGCAGGGGGTACCTGCCGTGCCCTCACCGTGAATCCGAAGTCTAGCTTGTGTTCTCAGACTTCCGTCCTCACTCTCCTGGCCCCGAAGCCCTCAAGTTTGGCAATTGCGGACCGACAATGAAGCACTCTGCCTGCCCTCTAGAAAAAATATATTGCCTAATGAGCAGCCCAGGCAGCTTAAATGAGGATATACCTACACGGCACTCGAATGTACCCAAATTATATAGTCTAACCTGGGCACTAATGCACTGTCTGACACAACCTGAGCCCGGACCTGCTGACCAACACCCAGACAGCTGACCGCACGCTGAGCATATCAGACCCGCCATGGCCTTAGGTCATCATCTCTTTCCTACCTCAGTTTTCAGGCTTCAGAACCTAGACCTTATCTCCAATCACTGCCCACGGGTGACTGTGATGCAGAAATCAGAACTCTTCCTGACCCATGGCAAGAAACCTTGTGGTTGGCATGTTGTCCAACGTTCAGTGTAGGAGAAACCAGCATTCACCCTGAGGCCCCGCCCATTCTTGCGTGCGACGAGAGCATAAACACGCATTGTGACCTCAGCGTGAGTCCTGTCCTCTAGTAAGTCCTCTCAGTGGCTGGACCATTAGATGTCATAATGGGCTTGACATGTCCCTAGTCCCCAATTTTTAACCAGATTTCTGGTTGTCCAGTCGCCCCACCCCAGGGCTCTACTCTGGAATCCCTCATTTGGTGGGACATCTGAGGTTGAAAAACAAAATGAAACAAATCGACAACAACAACAAAAAAACGGACTTCTTCCATCCCCAGAATGACCCCAAATTCTTTGGACGGGACCGAACCCCCAGAGAGTAAGACTCGTCCATTTCCCATGAAGTCTCCCGGCAATTTCACGACCATGAGTGACACGATATCCAGAGACAAAAACTTGAGCAAGAGCCTCACACTCGCCCTTTTTTCATATCCCGAAGTGTTCTCCTCATGGTCTGTAGATCAGTCCTTCCATACCTATGACCCAAAACATAAGCCGAGTTTGTGTTTTCAGACAACTGTCCAAACAGCTCTGGCCTACACACCCTACAGGCTCAGGGCCCTGGAGCCAAACCTGTGGACTGTACTTGCCCTCTCCAAGGGAATTGTATGTGCCCATTCCAATGGCCACAACCCTACTAGTAGGATAACCTCCAAAGTCCCTGAGGCCATCCCAATAGTTGTGGCTTCCCAGGACAAACAGGGGCAATCTGAGCCCATCTGAGCACCTACCTGCACTCAGACCCGTAGACTGATGTCCCCAGAGGTAAAAAGGAACGAACAGGCCCCTAGGCACTAATCGGATCCATTGCTTTGGTTTCCAGGCAACTCTCCTCAGAGGCCTGGATTTCAATACCAGCATATGGCTGTTTCTTGACTCACCCATCAGAAGAAATCTCATCTACACATGGGAAACATGCACGTTGCAGCTGTGTCAAAGCCTCTGTTTAGGAGAACCCTTCAGGGCCCCAGGGCCACTGCTTCATTCCAAGGTCTCCATAGACACAAAAACATATTAGGACACATCCACAGGAGAGTCCATTTCAACTCAGCCTCCTCGGTTGCCCCCCACATCCAGCAGATCTAACCTGTCTTGTTGCTTGGAGACCATTGGAATGCGAGGTGGGCTACCCAGCCATCCATCCTTAGAACCCTGCTCGGAATCGTTGGCCTGGAGCCAACCAACAGGTCTCAATTGTCCTGCAGAAGAATCTTTGCAGTTTGGAGCTTCTCACAACTCCCATCGTGGGAAAACCCCCATGTCCTCGTGATCCAACCCCCTTCAAGAATGGGCCATCAGGGCAGAAAGTCCAACCTGAGCGATCGTCTGATCCTTGCCCTGACTTCAGATGCATGAGATCTAGATTGAGGTCTGTAGATTGTGCCTGCCATATCCTCACCCAGAAACCTAGGCCTAGCTTGGGTTCTCAGACTCCGTCCTCAGACTACTGGCCCACAAGCTCTCCAGTTGGGCAATCCAGAACTACAATGCCACACTCTGCCTGCCCTACAGAAGTAAAACATTGCCCTCAGGGCTAGCCCGAAACCGCAAATGAGGATCAACCTGCACGCCATTCGGCTGTACCCCAAACATATAGGCTGACCTGGGCACTATTTCCCCTTCTGACCCAGCCTGAGCCTGGACCTCCTGGTCCCACCCAGACAGCTGGCCGCACACTGAGCACATCGGACCCGCCATGGCCTTAGGTCGTCATCTCTTCCCAACTGCGGTTTTCAGGCTCCAGAACCTAGACCTTATCTCCAACCACTGCCCAGGGTTGAAAATGATGCAGAAATCAGAACTCTTTCCCCATGGCAAGAAACCTTGTGGTTGGCATGTTGTCCAATGTTCAGTGTAGTTGAAACAAGCGTGGCGTGACCCATGAGGCCCAGCCCATGCTTGCGGCCAGATTGGTCACAAACACACATTGTGACCCTCAGCCTGAAGCCCAGTCCTCAGGTAAGGCCTCTCAGGGCCTATATGAAGAGACAGCATATTGGGCTTGCCATGCCCCTAGGCCCCAATTTTTAACCATAGTTCGGGTTGTCCCTTCACTCTTCCCCAGGGCTCTGCTTTGGAATTCCTCTTTTGGTGGGACACCTGAGGTAACAAACCTGAAAGGAGTCCTCCCATCCCACAGATTGACGAAAAACAATTGGGATCGGGCCAAATCCACAGAGAGGAAGATTCGTCCATGGCCCATGAGACCTCCCCAACATTCCACGGCCATCGCTGAAACAAAAGTCAGAGACAAAAGCCTGACCAAGCGCCTCAGACTCGCTCATTCTTCATATCCTGAAGAGTTCTTCTCATGGTTTGTAGATCGGGCGTGCCATACCTACGTCCCCATACATAAGCTGAGTTTGTGTTTTCATTCTTCTGTCCTCAAAGCCCTGGGCCACACTCCCTCCAGGATGGGGCCTCTGGAGCCACTAATTAGGACTACCCCCACCCAATACATGGGAATTCTGCCCATTCCATTGTCAAAAATCATACAAATTAGGAGAACCCTCCAAAGTCCCTGAGGCCATCCCAATAGTGTAGGTACCCCGGGACAAAAAAACGGCGGTTGATACCGGCTGAGCAACTACCTCCACTTATCTACCTCACTCATACCAAGAAGATTAAACCAGACAGGACCCGAGGCCATTATCGGATCCATTGCTTTGGTTTACAGGCATGTCTCCTCAAAAGCCTGCATTCCAATACCAGCAGAGGGGATTTCCTGAGGCACCCTTCACAACAAATCTCGTCTCCACAAGGAAACTTGTGCATGGGAGCTATGCCAAAGCTTAGGAGAAAACTTCAGGGTCCCGGTGCCACCTCCCCATTCCAAGGCCCTCATGGACACAAACACACGTTAGGACCCATCCTCTGGAAAGTGCATTTCAACTCAGCCACCCCGGGTGCTCCCGCAGATCCATTAGATCTAAACTGTCTTGTTGCTAGGAGACAATTGGAAGGCGAGGCGGATTTCCCAGGCATCCATCCTCGAACGGTGCTCTGGAGTCATTCCATATGGGATGTCCTGGAGCTGTCCAACAGGTCTCAATTGTCCCGCAGAAGGAATCCTTGAAGGGGGCATCCCACATCTCCCAACGTGGAAAACCTCCATGGCCTCGAGATTCCGCTCCCTTCATGAAGGGGCCGTCATGCACAGAAACTCCAACCTGAGCCAACGTCGGATCCTCGCCCTGACTTCAGATGCATGAGATATTGGTTCAGATCTGCAGGGGGTACCTGCCGTGCCCTCACCCTGAATCCGAAGTCTAGCTTGTGTTCTCAGACTTCCGTCCTCACTCTCCTGGCTTTGAAGCCCTCAAGTTTGGCAATTCCGGACCGACAATGAAGCACTCTGCCTGCCCTCTAGAAAAAATATATTGCCTAATGAGCAGCCCAGGCAGCTTAAATGAGGATAAACCTACACGGCACTCGAAGGTACCCAAATTATATAGTCTAACCTGGGCACTAATGCACTGTCTGACACAACCTGAGCCCGGACCTGCTGACCAACACCCAGACAGCTGACCGCACGCTGAGCACATCAGACCTGCCATGGCCTTAGGTCATCATCTCTTCCCTACCTCAGTTATCAGGCTTCAGAACCTAGACCTTATCTCCAATCACTGCCCACGGGTGACTGTGATGCAGAAATCAGAACTCTTCCTGACCCATGGTAAGAAACCTTGTGGTTGGCATGTTGTCCAACGTTCAGTGTAGGAGAAACCAGCATTCACCCTGAGGCCCCGCCCATTCTTGCGTGCGACGAGAGCATAAACACGCATTGTGACCTCAGCGTGAGTCCTGTCCTCTAGTAAGTCCTCTCAGTGGCTGGACCATTAGATGTCATAATGGGCTTGACATGTCCCTAGTCCCCAATTTTTAACCAAATTTCTGGTTGTCCAGTCGCCCCACCCCAGGGCTCTACTCTGGAATCCCTCATTTGGTGGGACATCTGAGGTTGAAAAACAAAAAGAAACAAATCGACAACAACAAAAAAACGGACTTCTTCCATCCCCAGAATGACCCCAAACTCTTTGGAGGGGACCGAACCCCCAGAGAGTAAGACTCGTCCATTTCCCATGAAGTCACCCGGCAATTTCACGACCATGAGTGACACGATAAGCAGAGACAAAAATTTGAGCAAGAGCCTCACACTCGACCTTTTTTCATAAACCGAAGTGTTCTCCTCAGGTCTGTAGATCAGTCCTGCCATACCTATGACCCAAAACATAAGCCGAGTTTGTGTTTTCAGACAACTGTCCAAACAGCTCTGGCCTACACACCCTACAGGCTCAGGGCCCTGGAGCCAAACCTGAGGACTGTACTTGCCCTCTCCAAGGGAATTGTATGTGCCCATTCCAATGGCCACAACCATACTAGTAGGATAACCTCCAAAGTCCCTGAGGCCATCCCAATAGTTGTGGCTTCCCAGGACAAACAGGGGCAATCTGAGCCCATCTGAGCACCTACCTGCACTCAGACCCGTAGACTGATGTCCCCAGAGGTAAAAAGGAATGAACAGGCCCCTAGGCACTAATCGGATCCATTGCTTTGGTTTCCAGGCATCTCTCCTCAGAGGCCTGGATTTCAATACCAGCATATGGCTGTTTCTTGACTCACCCATCAGAACAAATCTCATCTACACATGAGAAACATGCACGTTGGAGCTGTGTCAAAGCCTCTGTTTAGGAGAACCCTTCAGGGCCCCAGGGCCACCGCTTCGTTCCAAGGTCTCCATAGACACAAAAACATATTAGGACACATCCACAGGAGAGTCCATTTCAACTCAGCCTCCTCGGTTGCCCCCCACATCCAGCAGATCTAACCTGTCTTGTTGCTTGGAGACAATTGGAATGCGAGGTGGGCTACCCAGCCATCCATCCTTAGAACCCTGCTCGGAATCGTTGGCCTGGAGCCAACCAACAGGTCTCAATTGTCCTGCAGAAGAATCTTTGCAGTTTGGAGCTTCTCACAACTCCCATCGTGGGAAAACCCCCATGTCCTCGTGATCCAACCCCCTTCAAGAAAGGGCCATCAGGGCAGAAAGTCCAACCTGAGCGATCGTCTGATCCTTGCCCTGACTTCAGATGCACGAGATCTCGATTGAGGTCTGTAGATTGTGCCTGATATCCTCACCCAGACACCTAGGCCTAGCTTGGGTTCTCAGAGTCCGTCCTCAGACTACTGGCCCACAAGCACTCCAGATGAGCAATCCAGAACTACAATGCCTCACTCTGCCTGCCCTACAGAAGTAAAACATTGCCCTCAGGGCTACCCCGAAACCGCAAATGAGGATCAACCTGCACGCCATTCGGCTGTACCCCAAACATATAGGTTGACCTGGGCACTATTTCCCCTTCTGACCCAGCCTGAGCCTGGACCTCCTGGTCCCACCCAGACAGCTGGCCGCACACTGAGCACATCGGACCCGCCATGGCCTTAGGTCGTCATCTCTTCCCAACTGCGGTTTTCAGGCTCCAGAACCTAGACCTTATCTCCAACCACTGCCCAGGGTTGAAAATGATGCAGAAATCAGAACTCTTTCTCCATGGCAAGAAACTTTATGGTTGGCATGTTGTCCAACGTTTAGTGTAGTTGAAACAAGCGTGGCCCATGAGGCCCAGCCCATGCTTGCGGGCCACATTGGTCACAAACACACATTGTGACCCTCAGCCTGAGCCCAGTCCTCCAGTAAGGCCTCTCAGGGCCTATATGAAGAGAAAGCATATTGGGCTTGGATGCCCCTAGGCCCCAATTTTTAAACATAGTTCGGGGTGTCCCTTCACTCTTCCCCAGGGCTCTGCTTTGGAATTCCTCTTTTGGTGGGACACCTGAGGTAACAAACCTGAAAGGAGTCCTCCCATCCCACAGATTGACAAAAAACAATTGGGATCGGGCCAAATCCACAGAGAGGAAGATTCGTCCATGGCTCATGAGACCTCCCCAACATTCCACGGCCATCGCTGAAACAAAATCCAGAGACAAAAGCCTGAGCAAGCGCCTCAGACTCGCACTTTCTTCATATCCTGAAGAGTACTTCTCATGGTTTGTAGATCGGGCTTGCCATACCTATGTCCCCATACATAAGCTGAGTTTGTGTTTTCAGTCTTCTGTCCTCAAAGCCCTGAACCACACTCCCTCCAGGCTGGGGCCCCTGGAGCCACACATTAGAACTACCCCCACCCAATACATGGGAATTCTGCCCATTTCATTGTCAAAAATCGTACAAATTAGGAGAACCCTCCAAAGTCCCTGAGGCCATCCTAATAGTGTAGGTGCCCGGGACAAAGGAGGGCGGTTGATACCGGCTGAGCATCTACCTCCACTCATCTACCTCCACTCATACCAAGAAGATTGAACCAGACAGGACCCGAGGCCATTATCGGATCCATTGCTTTGGTTTACAGTCATGTCTCCTCAAAAGCCTGGATTCCAATACCAGCAGAGGGGATTTCCTGAGGCACCCTTCACAACAAATCTCGTCTCCACAAGGAAACTTGTGCATGGGAGCTATGCCAAAGCTTAGGAGAAAACTTCAGGGTCCCGGTGCCACCTCCCCATTCCAAGGCCCTCATGGACACAAACAAACTTTAGGACCCATCCTCTGGAAAGTGCATTTGAACTCAGCCACCCCGGGTGCTCCCGCAGATCCATTAGGTCTAAACTGTCTTGTTGCTAGGAGACAATTGGAAGGCGAGGCGGACTTCCCAGGCATCCATCCTCGAACGGTGCTCTGGAGTCATTCCATATGGGATGTCCTGGAGCTGTCCAACAGGTCTCAATTGTCCCGCAGAAGGAATCCTTGAAGGGGGCATCCCACATCTCCCAACGTGGAAAACCTCCATGGCCTCGAGATTCCGCTCCCTTCATGAAGGGGCCGTCATGCACAGAAACTCGAACCTGAGCCAACGTCGGATCCTCGCCCTGACTTCAGATGCATGAGATATTGGTTCAGATCTGCAGGGGGTACCTGCCGTGCCCTCACCCTGAATCCGAAGTCTAGCTTGTGTTCTCAGACTTCCGTCCTCACTCTCCTGGCCCCGAAGCCCTCAAGTTTGGCAATTGCGGACCGACAATGAAGCACTCTGCCTGCCCTCTAGAAAAAATATATTGCCTAATGAGCAGCCCAGGCAGCTTAAATGAGGATATACCTACACGGCACTCGAATGTACCCAAATTATATAGTCTAACCTGGGCACTAATGCACTGTCTGACACAACCTGAGCCCGGACCTGCTGACCAACACCCAGACAGCTGACCGCACGCTGAGCATATCAGACCCGCCATGGCCTTAGGTCATCATCTCTTTCCTACCTCAGTTTTCAGGCTTCAGAACCTAGACCTTATCTCCAATCACTGCCCACGGGTGACTGTGATGCAGAAATCAGAACTCTTCCTGACCCATGGCAAGAAACCTTGTGGTTGGCATGTTGTCCAACGTTCAGTGTAGGAGAAACCAGCATTCACCCTGAGGCCCCGCCCATTCTTGCGTGCGACGAGAGCATAAACACGCATTGTGACCTCAGCGTGAGTCCTGTCCTCTAGTAAGTCCTCTCAGTGGCTGGACCATTAGATGTCATAATGGGCTTGACATGTCCCTAGTCCCCAATTTTTAACCAGATTTCTGGTTGTCCAGTCGCCCCACCCCAGGGCTCTACTCTGGAATCCCTCATTTGGTGGGACATCTGAGGTTGAAAAACAAAATGAAACAAATCGAAAACAACAACAAAAAAACGGACTTCTTCCATCCCCAGAATGACCCCAAATTCTTTGGATGGGACCGAACCCCCAGAGAGTAAGACTCGTCCATTTCCCATGAAGTCTCCCGGCAATTTCACGACCATGAGTGACACGATATCCAGAGACAAAAACTTGAGCAAGAGCCTCACACTCGCCCTTTTTTCATATCCCGAAGTGTTCTCCTCATGGTCTGTAGATCAGTCCTTCCATACCTATGACCCAAAACATAAGCCGAGTTTGTGTTTTCAGACAACTGTCCAAACAGCTCTGGCCTACACACCCTACAGGCTCAGGGCCCTGGAGCCAAACCTGAGGACTGTACTTGCCCTCTCCAAGGGAATTGTATGTGCCCATTCCAATGGCCACAACCCTACTAGTAGGATAACCTCCAAAGTCCCTGAGGCCATCCCAATAGTTGTGGCTTCCCAGGACAAACAGGGGCAATCTGAGCCCATCTGAGCACCTACCTGCACTCAGACCCGTAGACTGATGTCCCCAGAGGTAAAAAGGAACGAACAGGCCCCTAGGCACTAATCGGATCCATTGCTTTGGTTTCCAGGCAACTCTCCTCAGAGGCCTGGATTTCAATACCAGCATATGGCTGTTTCTTGACTCACCCATCAGAAGAAATCTCATCTACACATGGGAAACATGCACGTTGCAGCTGTGTCAAAGCCTCTGTTTAGGAGAACCCTTCAGGGCCCCAGGGCCACTGCTTCATTCCAAGGTCTCCATAGACACAAAAACATATTAGGACACATCCACAGGAGAGTCCATTTCAACTCAGCCTCCTCGGTTGCCCCCCACATCCAGCAGATCTAACCTGTCTTGTTGCTTGGAGACCATTGGAATGCGAGGTGGGCTACCCAGCCATCCATCCTTAGAACCCTGCTCGGAATCGTTGGCCTGGAGCCAACCAACAGGTCTCAATTGTCCTGCAGAAGAATCTTTGCAGTTTGGAGCTTCTCACAACTCCCATCGTGGGAAAACCCCCATGTCCTCGTGATCCAACCCCCTTCAAGAATGGGCCATCAGGGCAGAAAGTCCAACCTGAGCGATCGTCTGATCCTTGCCCTGACTTCAGATGCATGATATCTAGATTGAGGTCTGTAGATTGTGCCTGCCATATCCTCACCCAGAAACCTAGGCCTAGCTTGGGTTCTCAGACTCCGTCCTCAGACTACTGGCCCACAAGCCCTCCAGTTGGGCAATCCAGAACTACAATGCCACACTCTGCCTGCCCTACAGAAGTAAAACATTGCCCTCAGGGCTACCCCGAAACCGCAAATGAGGATCAACCTGCACGCCATTCGGCTGTACCCCAAACATATAGGCTGACCTGGGCACTATTTCCCCTTCTGACCCAGCCTGAGCCTGGACCTCCTGGTCCCACCCAGACAGCTGGCCGCACACTGAGCACATCGGACCCGCC
This sequence comes from Mustela nivalis, assembly GCF_964662115.1. NCBI lineage: Eukaryota > Metazoa > Chordata > Mammalia > Carnivora > Mustelidae > Mustela > Mustela nivalis. The sequence goes on along the minus strand of NW_028136438.1, from coordinate 589,318 downwards.
ATGGCCTTAGGTCGTCATCTCTTCCCACCTGCAGTTTTCAGGCTCCAGAACCTAGACCTTATCTCCAACCACTGCCCAGGGTTGAAAATGATGCAGAAATCAGAACTCTTTCCCCTGGCAAGAAACCTTGTGGTTGGCATGTTGTCCAACGTTCAGTGTAGTTGAAACAAGCGTGGCCCATGAGGCCCAGCCCATGCTTGCGGCCAGATTGGTCACAAACACACATTGTGACCCTCAGCCTGAAGCCCAGTCCTCAGGTAAGGCCTCTCAGGGCCTATATGAAGAGACAGCATATTGGGCTTGCCATGCCCCTAGGCCCCAATTTTTAACCATAGTTCGGGTTGTCCCTTCACTCTTCCCCAGGGCTCTGCTTTGGAATTCCTCTTTTGGTGGGACACCTGAGGTAACAAACCTGAAAGGAGTCCTCCCATCCCACAGATTGACGAAAAACAATTGGGATCGGGCCAAATCCACAGAGAGGAAGATTCGTCCATGGCCCATGAGACCTCCCCAACATTCCACGGCCATCGCTGAAACAAAAGTCAGAGACAAAAGCCTGACCAAGCGCCTCAGACTCGCTCATTCTTCATATCCTGAAGAGTTCTTCTCATGGTTTGTAGATCGGGCGTGCCATACCTACGTCCCCAAACATAAGCTGAGTTTGTGTTTTCAGTCTTCTGTCCTCAAAGTCCTGGGCCACACTCCCTCCAGGCTGGGGCCCCTGGAGCCACACATTAGGACTGCCCCCACCCAATCCATGGGAATTCTGCCCATTCCATTGTCAAAAATCGTACAAATTAGGAGAACCCTCCAAAGTCCCTGAGGCCATCCCAATAGTGTAGGTGCCCGGGACAAAAAAGGGCGGTTGATACCGGCTGAGCATCTACCTCCACTCATCTACCTCCACTCATACCAAGAAGATTGAACCAGACAGGACCCGAGGCCATTATCGGATCCATTGCTTTGGTTTACAGGCATGTCTCCTCAAAAGCCTGCATTCCAATACCAGCAGAGGGGATTTCCTGAGGCACCCATCAGAACAAATCTCGTCTCCACAAGGAAACTTGTGCATGGGAGCTATGCCAAAGCTTAGGAGAATACTTCAGGGTCCCGGTGCCACCTCCCCATTCCAAGGCCCTCATGGACACAAACACACGTTAGGACCCATCCTCTGGAAAGTGCATTTCAACTCAGCCACCCCGGTTGCTCCCGCAGATCCATTAGATCTAAACTGTCTTGTTGCTAGGAGACAATTGGAAGGCGAGGCCGACTTCCCAGGCATCCATCCTGGAACGGTGCTCTGGAGTCATTCCATAAGGGATGAACTGGAGCTGTCCAACAGGTCTCAATTGTCCCGCAGAAGGAATCCTTGAAGGGGGCATCCCACATCTCCCAACGTGGAAAACCTCCATGGCCTCGAGATTCCGCTCCCTTCATGAAGGGGCCGTCATGCACAGAAACTCCAACCTGAGCCAACGTCGGATCCTTGCCCTGACTTCAGATGCATGAGATATTGGTTCAGATCTGCAGGGGGTACCTGCCGTGCCCTCACCGTGAATCCGAAGTCTAGCTTGTGTTCTCAGACTTCCGTCCTCACTCTCCTGGCCCCGAAGCCCTCAAGTTTGGCAATTGCGGACCGACAATGAAGCACTCTGCCTGCCCTCTAGAAAAAATATATTGCCTAATGAGCAGCCCAGGCAGCTTAAATGAGGATAAACCTACACGGAACTCGAATGTACCCAAATTATATAGTCTAACCTGGGCACTAATGCACTGTCTGACACAACCTGAGCCCGGACCTGCTGACCAACACACAGACAGCTGACCGCACGCTGAGCACATCAGACCCGCCATGGCCTTAGGTCATCATCTCTTCCCTACCTCAGTTTTCAGGCTTCAGAACCTAGACCTTATCTCCAATCACTGCCCACGGGTGACTGTGATGCAGTAATCAGAACTCATCCTGACCCATGGCAAGAAACCTTGTGGTTGGCATGTTGTCCAACGTTCAGTGTAGGAGAAACCAGCATTCACCCTGAGGCCCCGCCCATTCTTGCGTGCGACGAGAGCATAAACACGCATTGTGACCTCAGCGTGAGTCCTGTCCTCTAGTAAGTCCTCTCAGTGGCTGGACCATTAGATGTCATAATGGGCTTGACATGTCCCTAGTCCCCAATTTTTAACCAAATTTCTGGTTGTCCAGTCGCCCCACCCCAGGGCTCTACTCTGGAATCCCTCATTTGGTGGGACATCTGAGGTTGAAAAACAAAAAGAAACAAATCGACAACAACAAAAAAACGGACTTCTTCCATCCCCAGAATGACCCCAAACTCTTTGGAGGGGACCGAACCCCCAGAGAGTAAGACTCGTCCATTTCCCATGAAGTCACCCGGCAATTTCACGACCATGAGTGACACGATATCCAGAGACAAAAACTTGAGCAAGAGCCTCACACTCGCCCTTTTTTCATATCCCGAAGTTTTCTCCTCATGGTCTGTAGATCAGTCCTTCCATACCTATGACCCAAAACATAAGCCGAGTTTGTGTTTTCAGACAACTGTCCAAACAGCTCTGGCCTACACACCCTACAGGCTCAGGGCCCTGGAGCCAAACCTGAAGACTGTACTTGCCCTCTCCAAGGGAATTGTATGTGCCCATTCCAATGGCCACAACCCTACTAGTAGGATAACCTCCAAAGTCCCTGAGGCCATCCCAATAGTTGTGGCTTCCCAGGACAAACAGGGGCAATCTGAGCCCATCTGAGCACCTACCTGCACTCAGACCCGTAGACTGATGTCCCCAGAGGTAAAAAGGAACGAACAGGCCCCTAGGCACTAATCGGATCCATTGCTTTGGTTTCCAGGCAACTCTCCTCAGAGGCCTGGATTTCAATACCAGCATAAGGCTGTTTCTTGACTCACCCATCAGAAGAAATCTCATCTACACATGGGAAACATGCACGTTGCAGCTGTGTCAAAGCCTCTGTTTAGGAGAACCCTTCAGGGCCCCAGGGCCACTGCTTCATTCCAAGGTCTCCATAGACACAAAAACATATTAGGACACATCCACAGGAGAGTCCATTTCAACTCAGCCTCCTCGGTTGCCCCCCACATCCAGCAGATCTAACCTGTCTTGTTGCTTGGAGACCATTGGAATGCGAGGTGGGCTACCCAGCCATCCATCCTTAGAACCCTGCTCGGAATCGTTGGCCTGGAGCCAACCAATAGGTCTCAATTGTCCTGCAGAAGAATCTTTGCAGTTTGGAGCTTCTCACAACTCCCATCGTGGGAAAACCCCCATGTCCTCGTGATCAAACCCCCTTCAAGAATGGGCCATCAGGGCAGAAAGTCCAACCTGAGCGATCGTCTGATCCTTGCCCTGACTTCAGATGCATGAGATCTAGATTGAGGTCTGTAGATTGTGCCTGCCATATCCTCACCCAGAAACCTAGGCCTAGCTTGGGTTCTCAGACTCCGTCCTCAGACTACTGGCCCACAAGCCCTCCAGTTGGGCAATCCAGAACTACAATGCCACACTCTGCCTGCCCTACAGAAGTAAAATATTGCCCTCAGGGCTACCCCGAAACCGCAAATGAGGATCAACCTGCACACCATTCGGCTGTACCCCAAACATATAGGCTGACCTGGGCACTATTTCCCCTTCTGACCCAGCCTGAGCCTGGACCTCCTGGTCCCACCCAGACAGCTGACCGCACACCTAGCACATCGGACCCGCCATGGCCTTAGGTCGTCATCTCTTCCCAACTGCGGTTTTCAGGCTCCAGAACCTAGACCTTATCTCCAACCACTGCCCAGGGTTGAAAATGATGCAGAAATCAGAACTCTTTCCCCATGGCAAGAAACCTTGTGGTTGGCATGTTGTCCAATGTTCAGTGTAGTTGAAACAAGCGTGGCGTGGCCCATGAGTCCCAGCCCATGCTTGCGGCCACATTGGTCACAAACACACATTGTGACCCTCAGCCTGAAGCCCAGTCCTCAGGTAAGGCCTCTCAGGGCCTATATGAAGAGACAGCATATTGGGCTTGCCATGCCCCTAGGCCCCAATTTTTAACCATAGTTCGGGTTGTCCCTTCACTCTTCCCCAGGGCTCTGCTTTGGAATTCCTCTTTTGGTGGGACACCTGAGGTAACAAACCTGAAAGGAGTCCTCCCATCCCACAGATTGACGAAAAACAATTGGGATCGGGCCAAATCCACAGAGAGGAAGATTCGTCCATGGCCCATGAGACCTCCCCAACATTCCACGGCCATCGCTGAAACAAAAGTCAGAGACAAAAGCCTGACCAAGCGCCTCAGACTCGCTCATTCTTCATATCCTGAAGAGTTCTTCTCATGGTTTGTAGATCGGGCGTGCCATACCTACGTCCCCAAACATAAGCTGAGTTTGTGTTTTCAGTCTTCTGTCCTCAAAGTCCTGGGCCACACTCCCTCCAGGCTGGGGCCCCTGGAGCCACACATTAGGACTGCCCCCACCCAATCCATGGGAATTCTGCCCATTCCATTGTCAAAAATCGTACAAATTAGGAGAACCCTCCAAAGTCCCTGAGGCCATCCCAATAGTGTAGGTGCCCGGGACAAAAAAGGGCGGTTGATACCGGCTGAGCATCTACCTCCACTCATCTACCTCCACTCATACCAAGAAATTGAACCAGACAGGACCCGAGGCCATTATCGGATCCATTGCTTTGGTTTACAGGCATGTCTCCTCAAAAGCCTGCATTCCAATACCAGCAGAGGGGATTTCCTGAGGCACCCATCAGAACAAATCTCGTCTCCACAAGGAAACTTGTGCATGGGAGCTATGCCAAAGCTTAGGAGAATACTTCAGGGTCCCGGTGCCACCTCCCCATTCCAAGGCCCTCATGGACACAAACACACGTTAGGACCCATCCTCTGGAAAGTGCATTTCAACTCAGCCACCCCGGTTGCTCCCGCAGATCCATTAGATCTAAACTGTCTTGTTGCTAGGAGACAATTGGATGGCGAGGCCGACTTCCCAGGCATCCATCCTCGAACGGTGCTCTGGAGTCATTCCATACGGGATGTCCTGGAGCTGTCCAACAGGTCTCAATTGTCCCGCAGAAGGAATCCTTGAAGGGGGCATCCCACATCTCCCAACGTGGAAAACCTCCATGGCCTCGAGATTCCGCTCCCTTCATGAAGGGGCCGTCATGCACAGAAACTCCAACCTGAGCCAATGTCGGATCCTCGCCCTGACTTCAGATGCATGAGATATTGGTTCAGATCTGCAGGGGGTACCTGCCGTGCCCTCACCCTGAATCCGAAGTCTAGCTTGTGTTCTCAGACTTCCGTCCTCACTCTCCTGGCCCCGAAGCCCTCAAGTTTGGCAATTGCGGACCGACAATGAAGCACTCTGCCTGCCCTCTAGAAAAAATATATTGCCAATGAGCAGCCCAGGCAGCTTAAATGAGGATAAACCTACACGGAACTCGAATGTACCCAAATTATATAGTCTAACCTGGGCACTAATGCACTGTCTGACACAACCTGAGCCCGGACCTGCTGACCAACACACAGACAGCTGACCGCACGCTGAGCACATCAGACCCGCCATGGCCTTAGGTCATCATCTCTTCCCTACCTCAGTTTTCAGGCTTCAGAACCTAGACCTTATCTCCAATCACTGCCCACGGGTGACTGTGATGCAGTAATCAGAACTCATCCTGACCCATGGCAAGAAACCTTGTGGTTGGCATGTTGTCCAACGTTCAGTGTAGGAGAAACCAGCATTCACCCTGAGGCCCCGCCCATTCTTGCGTGCGACGAGAGCATAAACACGCATTGTGACCTCAGCATGAGTCCTGTCCTCTAGTAAGTCCTCTCAGTGGCTGGACCATTAGATGTCATAATGGGCTTGACATGTCCCTAGTCCCCAATTTTTAACCAGATTTCTGGTTGTCCAGTCGCCCCACCCCAGGGCTCTACTCTGGAATCCCTCATTTGGTGGGACATCTGAGGTTGAAAAACAAAATGAAACAAATCGACAACAACAAAAAAACGGACTTCTTCCATCCCCAGAATGACCCCAAACTCTTTGGAGGGGACCGAACCCCCAGAGAGTAAGACTCGTCCATTTCCCATGAAGTCACCCGGCAATTTCACGACCATGAGTGACACGATATCCAGAGACAAAAACTTGAGCAAGAGCCTCACACTCGCCCTTTTTTCATATCCCGAAGTGTTCTCCTCATGGTCTGTAGATCAGTCCTGCCATACCTATGACCCAAAACATAAGCCGAGTTTGTGTTTTCAGACAACTGTCCAAACAGCTCTGGCCTACACACCCTACAGGCTCAGGGCCCTGGAGCCAAACCTGTGGACTGTACTTGCCCTCTCCAAGGGAATTGTATGTGCCCATTCCATTGGCCACGACCCTACTAATAGGATAACCTCCAAAGTCCCTGAGGCCATCCCAATAGTTGTGACTTCCCAGGACAAACAGGGGCAATCTGAGCCCATCTGAGCACCTACCTGCAATCAGACCCGTAGACTGATGTCCCCAGAAATAAAAAGGAACGAAAAGGCCCCTAGGCACTAATCGGATCCATTGCTTTGGTTTCCAGGCATCTCTCCTCAGAGGCCTGGATTTCAATACCAGCATATGGCTGTTTCTTGACTCACCCATCAGAACAAATCTCATCTACACATGGGAAACATGCACGTTGGAGCTGTGTCAAAGCCTCTGATTAGGAGAACCCTTCAGGGCCCCAGGGCCACCGCTTCATTCCAAGGTCTCCATAGACACAAAAACATATTAGGACACATCCACAGGAGAGTCCATTTCAACTCAGCCTCCTCGGTTGCCCCCCACATCCAGCAGATCTAACCTGTCTTGTTGCTTGGAGACCATTGGAATGCGAGGTGGGCTACCCAGCCATCCATCCTTGGAACCCTGCTCGGAATCGTTGGCCTGGAGCCAACCAATAGGTCTCAATTGTCCTGCAGAAGAATCTTTTCAGTTTGGAGCTTCTCACAACTCCCATCGTGGGAAAACCCCCATGTCCTCTTGATCCAACCCCCTTCAAGAATGGGCCATCAGGGCAGAAAGTCCAACCTGAGCGATCGTCTGATCCTTGCCCTGACTTCAGATGCATGAGATCTAGATTGAGGTCTGTAGATTGTGCCTGCCATATCCTCATCCAGAAACCTAGGCCTAGCTTGGGTTCTCAACTCCGTCCTCAGACTACTGGCCCACAAGCCCTCCAGTTGGGCAATCCAGAACTACAATGCCGCACTATGCCTGCCCTACAGAAGTAAAACATTGCCCTCAGGGCTACCCCGAAACCGCAAATGAGGATCAACCTGCACGCCATTCGGCTGTACCCCAAACATATAGGCTGACCTGGGCACTATTTCCCCTTCTGACCCAGCCTGAGCCTGGACCTCCTGGTCCCACCCAGACAGCTGGCCGCACACTGAGCACATCGGACCCGCCATGGCCTTAGGTCATCATCTCTTCCCAACTGCGGTTTTCAGGCTCCAGAACCTAGACCTTATCTCCAACCACTGCCCAGGGTTGAAAATGATGCAGAAATCAGAACTCTTTCCCCATGGCAAGAAACCTTGTGGTTGGCATGTTGTCCAACGTTCAGTGTAGTTGAAACAAGCGTGGCGTGGCCCATGAGGCCCAGCCCATGCTTGCGGCCACATTGTTCACAAACACACATTGTGACCCTCAGCCTGAAGCCCAGTCCTCAGGTAAGGCCTCTCAGGGCCTATATGAAGAGACAGCATATTGGGCTTGCCATGATCCTAGGCCGCAATTTTTAACCATAGTTCGGGTTGTCCCTTCACTCTTCCCCAGGGCTCTGCTTTGGAATTCCTCTTTTGGTGGGACACCTGAGGTAACAAACCTGAAAGGAGTCCTCCCATCCCACAGATTGACGAAAAACAATTGGGATCGGGCCAAATCCACAGAGAGGAAGATTCGTCCATGGCCCATGAGACCTCCCCAACATTCCACGGCCATCGCTGAAACAAAAGTCAGAGACAAAATCCTGACCAAGCGCCTCAGACTCGCTCATTCTTCATATCCTGAAGAGTTCTTCTCATGGTTTGTAGATCGGGCGTGCCATACCTACGTCCCCAAACATAAGCTGAGTTTGTGTTTTCAGTCTTCTGTCCTTAAAGTCCTGGGCCACACTCCCTCCAGGCTGGGGCCCCTGGAGCCACACATTAGGACTGCCCCCACCCAATCCATGGGAATTCTGCCCATTCCATTGTCAAAAATCGTACAAATTAGGAGAACCCTCCAAAGTCCCTGAGGCCATCCCAATAGTGTAGGTGCCCGGGACAAAAAAGGGCGGTTGATACCGGCTGAGCATCTACCTCCACTCATCTATCTCCACTCATACCAAGAAGATTAAACCAGACAGGACCCGAGGCCATTATCGGATCCATTGCTTTGTTTTACAGGCATGTCTCCTCAAAAGCCTGGGTTCCAATACCAGCAGAGGGGATTTCCTGAGGCACCCATCAGAACAAATCTCGTCTCCACAAGGAAACTTGTGCATGGGAGCTATGCCAAAGCTTAGGAGAATACTTCAGGGTCCCGGTGCCACCTCCCCATTCCAAGGCCCTCATGGACACAAACACACGTTAGGACCCATCCTCTGGAAAGTGCATTTGAACTCAGCCTCCCCGGTTGCTCCCGCAGATCCATTAGATCTAAACTGTCTTGTTGCTAGGAGACAATTGGAAGGCGAGGCCGACTTCCCAGGCATCCATCCTCGAACGGTGCTCTGGAGTCATTCCATATGGGATGTCCTGGAGCTGTCCAACAGGTCTCAATTGTCCCGCAGAAGGAATCCTTGAAGGGGGCATCCCACATCTCCCAACGTGGAAAACCTCCATGGCCTCGAGATTCCTCTCCCTTCATGAAGGGGCCGTCATGCACAGAAACTCCAACCTGAGCCAACGTCGGATCCTCGCCCTGACTTCAGATGCATGAGATATTGGTTCAGATCTGCAGGGGGTACCTGCCGTGCCCTCACCCTGAATCCGAAGTCTAGCTTGTGTTCTCAGACTTCCGTCCTCACTCTCCTGGCCCCGAAGCCCTCAAGTTTGGCAATTGCGGACCGACAATGAAGCACTCTGCCTGCCCTCTAGAAAAAATATATTGCCTAATGAGCAGCCCAGGCAGCTTAAATCAGGATATACCTACACGGCACTCGAATGTACCCAAATTATATAGTCTAACCTGGGCACTAATGCACTGTCTGACACAACCTGAGCCCGGACCTGCTGACCAACACCCAGACAGCTAACCGCACGCTGAGCATATCAGACCCGCCATGGCCTTAGGTCATCATCTCTTCCCTACCTCAGTTTTCAGGCTTCAGAACCTAGACCTTATCTCCAATCACTGCCCACGGGTGACTGTGATGCAGAAATCAGAACTCTTCCTGACCCATTGCAAGAAACCTTGTGGTTGGCATGTTGTCCAACGTTCAGTGTAGGAGAAACCAGCATTCACCCTGAGGCCCCGCCCATTCTTGCGTGCGACGAGAGCATAAACACGCATTGTGACCTCAGCGTGAGTCCTGTCCTCTAGTAAGTCCTCTCAGTGGCTGGACCATTAGATGTCATAATGGGCTTGACATGTCCCTAGTCCCCAATTTTTAACCAGATTTCTGGTTGTCCAGTCGCCCCACCCCAGGGCTCTACTCTGGAATCCCTCATTTGGTGGGACATCTGAGGTTGAAAAACAATATGAAACAAATCGACAACAACAACAAAAAAACGGACTTCTTCCATCCCCAGAATGACCCCAAACTCTTTGGACGGGACCGAACCCCCAGAGAGTAAGACTCGTCCATTTCCCATGAAGTCACCCGGCAATTTCACGACCATGAGTGACACGATATCCAGAGACAAAAACTTGAGCAAGAGCCTCACACTCGCCCTTTTTTCATATCCCGAAGTGTTCTCTTCATGGTCTGTAGATCAGTCCTGCCATACCTATGACCCAAAACATAAGCCGAGTTTGTGTTTTCAGACAACTGTCCAAACAGCTCTGGCCTACACACCCTACAGGCTCAGGGCCCTGGAGCCAAACCTGAGGACTGTACTTGCCCTCTCCAAGGGAATTGTATGTGCCCATTCCAATGGCCACAACCCTACTAGTAGGATAACCTCCAAAGTCCCTGAGGCCATCCCAATAGTTGTGGCTTCCCAGGACAAACAGGGGCAATTGAGCCCATCTGAGCACCTACCTGCACTCAGACCCGTAGACTGATGTCCCCAGCGGTAAAAAGGAACGAACAGGCCCCTAGGCACTAATCGGATCCATTGCTTTGGTTTCCAGGCATCTCTCCTCAGAGGCCTGGATTTCAATACCAGCATATGGCTGTTTCTTGACTCACCCATCAGAACAAATCTCATCTACACATGGGAAACATGCACGTTGGATCTGTGTCAAAGCCTCTGTTTAGGAGAACCCTTCAGGGCCCCAGGGCCACCGCTTCATTCCAAGGTCTCCATAGACACAAAAACATATTAGGACACATCCACAGGAGAGTCCATTTCAACTCAGCCTCCTCGGTTGCCCCCCACATCCAGCAGATCTAACCTGTCTTGTTGCTTGGAGACCATTGGAATGCGAGGTGGGCTACCCAGCCATCCATCTTAGAACCCTGCTCGGAATCGTTGGCCTGGAGCCAACCAATAGGTCTCAATTGTCCTGCAGAAGAATCTTTGCAGTTTGGAGCTTCTCACAACTCCCATCGTGGGAAAACCCCCATGTCCTCGTGATCCAACCCCCTTCAAGAATGGGCCATCAGGGCAGAAAGTCCAACCTGAGCGATCGTCTGATCCTTGCCCTGACTTCAGATGCATGAGATCTAGATTGAGGTCTGTAGATTGTGCCTGCCATATCCTCACCCAGAAACCTAGGCCTAGCTTGGGTTCTCAGACTCCGTCCTCAGACTACTGGCCCACAAGCCCTCCAGTTGGGCAATCCAGAACTACAATGCCGCACTCTGCCTGCCCTACAGAAGTAAAACATTGCCCTCAGGGCTACCCCGAAACCGCAAATGAGGATCAACCTGCACGCCATTCGGCTGTACCTCAAATATATAGGCTGACCTGGGCACTATTTCCCCTTCTGACCCAGCCTGAGCCTGGACCTCCTGGTCCCACCCAGACAGCTGGCCGCACACTGAGCACATCGGACCCGCCATGGCCTTAGGTCGTCATCTCTTCCCAACTGCGGTTTTCAGGCTCCAGAACCTAGACCTTATCTCCAACCACTGCCCAGGGTTGAAAATGATGCAGAAATCAGAACTCTTTCCCCATGGCAAGAAACCTTGTGGTTGGCATGTTGTCCAACGTTCAGTGTAGTTGAAACAAGCGTGGCCCATGAGGCCCAGCCCATGCTTGCGGCCACATTGGTCACAAACACACATTGTGACCCTCAGCCTGAAGCCCAGTCCTCAGGTAAGGCCTCTCAGGGCCTATATGAAGAGACAGCATAATGGGCTTGGATGCCCCTAGGCCCCAATTTTTAAACATAGTTCGGGTTGTCCCTTCACTCTTCCCCAGGGCTCTGCTTTGGAATTCCTCTTTTGGTGGGACACCTGAGGTAACAAACCTGAAAGGAGTCCTCCCATCCCACAGATTGACGAAAAACAATTGGGATCGGGCCAAATCCACAGAGAGGAAGATTCGTCCATGGCCCATGAGACCTCCCCAACATTCCACGGCCATCGCTGAAACAAAAGTCAGAGACAAAAGCCTGACCAAGCGCCTCAGACTCGCTCATTCTTCATATCCTGAAGAGTTCTTCTCCTGGTTTGTAGATCGGGCGTGCCATACCTACGTCCCCAAACATAAGCTGAGTTTGTGTTTTCAGTCTTCTGTCCTCAAAGTCCTGGGCCACACTCCCTCCAGGCTGGGGCCCCTGGAGCCACACATTAGGACTGCCCCCACCCAATCCATGGGAATTCTGCCCATTCCATTGTCAAAAATCGTACAAATTAGGAGAACCCTCCAAAGTCCCTGAGGCCATCCCAATAGTGTAGGTGCCCGGGACAAAAAAGGGCGGTTGATACCGGCTGAGCATCTACCTCCACTCATCTACCTCCACTCATACCAAGAAGATTAAACCAGACAGGACCCGAGGCCATTATCGGATCCATTGCTTTGGTTTACAGGCATGTCTCCTCAAAAGCCTGCATTCCAATACCAGCAGAGGGGATTTCCTGAGGCACCCATCAGAACAAATCTCGTCTCCACAAGGAAACTTGTGCATGGGAGCTATGCCAAAGCTTAGGAGAATACTTCAGGGTCCCGGTGCCACCTCCCCATTCCAAGGCCCTCATGGACACAAACACACGTTAGGACCCATCCTCTGGAAAGTGCATTTCAACTCAGCCACCCCGGTTGCTCCCGCAGATCCATTAGATCTAAACTGTCTTATTGCTAGGATACAATTGGAAGGCGAGGCCGACTTCCCAGGCATCCATCCTGGAACGGTGCTCTGGAGTCATTCCATAAGGGATGAACTGGAGCTGTCCAACAGGTCTCAATTGTCCCGCAGAAGGAATCCTTGAAGGGGGCATCCCACATCTTCCAACGTGGAAAACCTCCATGGCCTCGAGATTCCGCTCCCTTCATGAAGGGGCCGTCATGCACAGAAACTCCAACCTGAGCCAACGTCGGATCCTCGCCCTGACTTCAGATGCATGAGATATTGGTTCAGATCTGCAGGGGGTACCTGCCGTGCCCTCACCCTGAATCCGAAGTCTAGCTTGTGTTCTCAGACTTCCGTCCTCCCTCTCCTGGCCCCGAAGCCCTCATGTTTGGCAATTCTGGACCGACAATGAAGTACTCTGCCTGCCCTCTAGAAAAAATATATTGCCTAATGAGCAGCCCAGGCAGCTTAAATGAGGATATACCTACACGGCACTCGAATGTACCCAAATTATATAGTCTAACCTGGGCACTAATGCACTGTCTGACACAACCTGAGCCTGGACCTGCCGACCAACACCCAGACAGCTGACCGCACGCTGAGCATATCAGACCCGCCATGGCCTTAGGTCATCATCTCTTCCCTACCTCAGTTTTCAGGCTTCAGAACCTAGACCTTATCTCCAATCACTGCCCACGGGTGACTGTGATGCAGAAATCAGAACTCTTCCTGACCCATGGCAAGAAACCTTGTGGTTGGCATGTTGTCCAACGTTCAGTGTAGGAGAAACCAGCATTCACCCTGAGGCCCCGCCCATTCTTGCGTGCGACGAGAGCATAAACACGCATTGTGACCTCAGCGTGAGTCCTGTCCTCTAGTAAGTCCTCTCAGTGGCTGGACCATTAGATGTCATAATGGGCTTGACATGTCCCTAGTCCCCAATTTTTAACCAGATTTCTGGTTGTCCAGTCGCCCCACCCCAGGGCTCTACTCTGGAATCCCTCATTTGGTGGGACATCTGAGGTTGAAAAACAAAATGAAACAAATCGACAACAACAACAAAAAAACGGACTTCTTCCATCCCCAGAATGACCCCAAACTCTTTGGACGGGACCGAACCCCCAGAGAGTAAGACTCGTCCATTTCCCATGAAGTCACCCGGCAATTTCACGACCATGAGTGACACGATATCCAGAGACAAAAACTTGAGCAAGAGCCTCACACTCGCCCTTTTTTCATATCCCGAAGTGTTCTCCTCATGGTCTGTAGATCAGTCCTGCCATACCTATGACCCAAAACATAAGCCGAGTTTGTGTTTTCAGACAACTGTCCAAACAGCTCTGGCCTACACACCCTACAGGCTCAGGGCCCTGGAGCCAAACCTGTGGACTGTACTTGCCCTCTCCAAGGGAATTGTATGTGCCCATTCCAATGGCCACAACCCTACTAGTAGGATAACCTCCAAAGTCCCTGAGGCCATCCCAATAGTTGTGGCTTCCCAGGACAAACAGGGGCAATCTGAGCCCATCTGAGCACCTACCTGCACTCAGACCCGTAGACTGATGTCCCCAGAGGTAAAAAGGAACGAACAGGCCCCTAGGCATTAATCGGATCCATTGCTTTGGTTTCCAGGCAACTCTCCTCAGAGGCCTGGATTTCAATACCAGCATATGGCTGTTTCTTGACTCACCCATCAGAACAAATCTCATCTACACATGGGAAACATGCACGTTGCAGCTGTGTCAAAGACTCTGTTTAGGAGAACCCTTCAGGGCCCCAGGGCCACCGCTTCATTCCAAGGTCTCCATAGACACAAAAACATATTAGGACACATCCACAGGAGAGTCCATTTCAACTCAGCCTCCTCGGTTGCCCCCCACATCCAGCAGATCTAACCTGTCTTGTTGATTGGAGACCATTGGAATGCGAGGTGGGCTACCCAGCCATCCATCCTTAGAACCCTGCTCGGAATCGTTGGCCTGGAGCCAACCAATAGGTCTCAATTGTCCTGCAGAAGAATCTTTGCAGTTTGGAGCTTCTCACAACTCCCATCGTGGGAAAACCCCCATGTCCTCGTGATCCAACCCCCTTCAAGAATGGGCCATCAGGGCAGAAAGTCCAACCTGAGCGATAGTCTGATCCTTGCCCTGACTTCAGATGCATGAGATCTAGATTGAGGTCTGTAGATTGTGCCTGCCATATCCTCACCCAGAAACCTAGGCCTAGCTTGGGTTCTCAGATTCCGTCCTCAGACTACTGGCCCACAAGCCCTCCAGTTGGGCAATCCAGAACTACAATGCCACACTCTGCCTTCCCTACAGAAGTAAAACATTGCCCTCAGGGCTACCCCGAAACCGCAAATGAGGATCAACCTGCACGCCATTCGGCTGTACCCCAAACATATAGGCTGACCTGGGCACTATTTCCCCTTCTGACCCAGCCTGAGCCTGGACCTCCTGGTCCCACCCAGACAGCTGGCCGCACACTGAGCACATCGGACCCGCCATGGCTTTCGGTCGTCATCTCTTCCCAACTGCGGTTTTCAGGCTCCAGAACCTAGACCTTATCTCCAACCACTGCCCAGGGTTGAAAATGATGCAGAAATCAGAACTCTTTCCCCATGGCAAGAAACCTTGTGGTTGGCATGTTGTCCAATGTTCAGTGTAGTTGAAACAAGCGTGGCGTGGCCCATGAGGCCCAGCCCATGCTTGCGGCCACATTTGTCACAAACACACATTGTGACCCTCAGCCTGAAGCCCAGTCCTCAGGTAAGGCCTCTCAGGGCCTATATGAAGAGACAGCATATTGGGCTTGCCATGATCCTAGGCCCCAATTTTTAACCATAGTTCGGGTTGTCCCTTCACTTTTCCCCAGGACTCTGCTTTGGAATTCCTCTTTTGGTGGGACACCTGAGGTAACAAACCTGAAAGGAGTCCTCCCATCCCACAGATTGACGAAAAACAATTGGGATCGGGCCAAATCCACAGAGAGGAAGATTCGTCCATGGCCCATGAGACCTCCCCAATATTCCACGGCCATCGCTGAAACAAAATCCAGAGAAAAAAGCCTGACCAAGCGCCTCAGACTCGCTCATTCTTCATATCCTGAAGAGTTCTTCTCATGGTTTGTAGATCGGGCGTGCCATACCTACGTCCCCAAACATAAGCTGAGTTTGTGTTTTCAGTCTTCTGTCCTCAAAGTCCTGGGCCACACTCCCTCCAGACTGGGGCCCCTGGAGCCACACATTAGGACTGCCCCCACCCAGTCCATGGGAATTCTGCCCATTCCATTGTCAAAAATCGTACAAATTATGAGAAACCTCCAAAGTCCCTGAGGCCATCCCAATAGTGTAGGTGCCCGGGACAAAAAAGGGCGGTTGATACCGCCTGAGCATCTACCTCCACTCATCTACCTCCACTCATACCAAGAAGATTGAACCAGACAGGACCCGAGGCCCTAATCGGATCCATTGCTTTGGTTTACAGGCATGTCTCCTCAAAAGCCTGCATTCCAATACCAGCAGAGGGGATTTCCTGAGGCACCCATCAGAAGAAATCTCGTCTCCACAAGGAAACTTGTGCATGGGAGCTATGCCAAAGCTTAGGAGAATACTTCAGGGTCCCGGTGCCACCTCCCCATTCCAAGGCCCTCATGGACACAAACACACGTTAGGACCCATTCTCTGGAAAGTGCATTTCAACTCAGCCACCCCGGTTGCTCCCGCAGATCCATTAGATCTAAACTGTCTTGTTGCTAGGAGACAATTGGAAGGCGAGGCGGACTTCCCAGGCATCCATCCTGGAACGGTGCTCTGGAGTCATTCCATAAGGGATGAACTGGAGCTGTCCAACAGGTCTCAATTGTCCCGCAGAAGGAATCCTTGAAGGGGGCATCCCACATCTCCCAACGTGGAAAACCTCCATGGCCTCGAGATTCCGCTCCCTTCATGAAGGGGCCGTCATGCACAGAAACTCCAACCTGAGCCAACGTCGGATCCTCGCCCTGACTTCAGATGCATGAGATATTGGTTCAGATCTGCAGGGGGTACCTGCCGTGCCCTCACCCTGAATCCGAAGTCTAGCTTGTGTTCTCAGACTTCCGTCCTCACTCTCCTGGCCCCGAAGCCCTCAAGTTTGGCAATTGAGGATCGACAATGAAGCACTCTGCCTGCCCTCTAGAAAAAATATATTGCCTAATGAGCAGCCCAGGCAGCTTAAATGAGGATATACCTACACGGCACTCGAATGTACCCAAATTATATAGTCTAACCTGGGCACTAATGCACTGTCTGACACAACCTGAGCCCGGACCTGCTGACCAACACCCAGACAGCTGACCGCACGCTGAGCATATCAGACCCGCCATGGCCTTAGGTCATCATCTCTTCCCTACCTCAGTTTTCAGGCTTCAGAACCTAGACCTTATCTCCAATCACTGCCCACGGGTGACTGTGATGCAGAAATCAGAACTCTTCCTGACCCATGGCAAGAAACCTTGTGGTTGGCATGTTGTCCAACGTTCAGTGTAGGAGAAACCAGCATTCACCCTGAGGCCCCGCCCATTCTTGCGTGCGACGAGAGCATAAACACGCATTGTGACCTCAGCGTGAGTCCTGTCCTCTAGTAAGTCCTCTCAGTGGCTGGACCATTAGATGTCATAATGGGCTTGACATGTCCCTAGTCCCCAATTTTTAACCAGATTTCTGGTTGTCCAGTCGCCCCACCCCAGGGCTCTACTCTGGAATCCCTCATTTGGTGGGACATCTGAGGTTGAAAAACAAAATGAAACAAATCGACAACAACAACAAAAAAACGGACTTCTTCCATCCCCAGAATGACCCCAAACTCTTTGGACGGGACCGAACCCCCAGAGAGTAAGACTCGTCCATTTCCCATGAAGTCACCCGGCAATTTCACGACCATGAGTGACACGATATCCAGAGACAAAAACTTGAGCAAGAGCCTCACACTCGCCCTTTTTTCATATCCCGAAGTGTTCTCCTCATGGTCTGTAGATCAGTCCTGCCATACCTATGACCCAAAACATAAGCCGAGTTTGTGTTTTCAGACAACTGTCCAAACAGCTCTGGCCTACACACCCTACAGGCTCAGGGCCCTGGAGCCAAACCTGAGGACTGTACTTGCCCTCTCCAAGGGAATTGTATGTGCCCATTCCAATGGCCACAACCCTACTAGTAGGATAACCTCCAAATTCCCTGAGGCCTTCCCAATAATTGTGGCTTCCTAGGACAAACAGGGGCAATCTGAGCCCATCTGAGCACCTACCTGCACTCAGACCCGTAGACTGATGTCCCCAGAGGTAAAAAGGAACGAACAGGCCCCTAGGCATTAATCGGATCCATTGCTTTGGTTTCCAGGCAACTCTCCTCAGAGGCCTGGATTTCAATACCAGCATATGGCTGTTTCTTGACTCACCCATCAGAACAAATCTCATCTACACATGGGAAACATGCACGTTGCAGCTGTGTCAAAGCCTCTGTTTAGGAGAACCCTTCAGGGCCCCAGGGCCACTGTTTCATTCCAAGGTCTCCATAGACACAAAAACATATTAGGACACATCCACAGGAGAGTCCATTTCAACTCAGCCTCCTCGGTTGCCCCCCACATCCAGCAGATCTAACCTGTCTTGTTGATTGGAGACCATTGGAATGCGAGGTGGGCTACCCAGCCATCCTTCCTTAGAACCCTGCTCGGAATCGTTGGCCTGGAGCCAACCAATAGGTCTCAATTGTCCTGCAGAAGAATCTTTGCAGTTTGGAGCTTCTCACAACTCCCATCGTGGGAAAACCCCCATGTCCTCGTGATCCAACCCCCTTCAAGAATGGGCCATCAGGGCAGAAAGTCCAACCTGAGCGATCGTCTGATCCTTGCCCTGACTTCAGATGCATGAGATCTAGATTGAGGTCTGTAGATTGTGCCTGCCATATCCTCACCCAGAAACCTAGGCCTAGCTTGGGTTCTCAGACTCCGTCCTCAGACTACTGGCCCACAAGCCCTCCAGTTGGGCAATCCAGAACTACAATGCCACACTCTGCCTTCCCTACAGAAGTAAAACATTGCCCTCAGGGCTACCCCGAAACCGCAAATGAGGATCAACCTGCACGCCATTCGGCTGTACCCCAAACATATAGGCTGACCTGGGCACTATTTCCCCTTCTGACCCAGCCTGAGCCTGGACCTCCTGGTCCCACCCAGACAGCTGGCCACACACTGAGCACATCGGACCCGCCATGGCTTTCGGTCATCATCTCTTCCCAACTGCGGTTTTCAGGCTCCAGAACCTAGACCTTATCTCCAACCACTGCCCAGGGTTGAAAATGATGCAGAAATCAGAACTCTTTCCCCATGGCAAGAAACCTTGTGGTTGGCATGTTGTCCAATGTTCAGTGTAGTTGAAACAAGCGTGGCGTGGCCCATGAGGCCCAGCCCATGCTTGCGGCCACATTGGTCACAAACACACATTGTGACCCTCAGCCTGAAGCCCAGTCCTCAGGTAAGGCCTCTCAGGGCCTATATGAAGAGACAGCATATTGGGCTTGCCATGATCCTAGGCCCCAATTTTTAACCATAGTTCGGGTTGTCCCTTCACTCTTCCCCAGGGCTCTGCTTTGGAATTCCTCTTTTGGTGGGACACCTGAGGTAACAAACCTGAAAGGAGTCCTCCCATCCCACAGATTGACGAAAAACAATTGGGATCGGGCCAAATCCACAGAGAGGAAGATTCGTCCATGGCCCATGAGACCTCCCCAACATTCCACGGCCATCGCTGAAACAAAATCCAGAGACAAAAGCCTGAGCAAGCGCCTCAGACTCGCTCATCTTCATATCCTGAAGAGTTCTTCTCATGGATTGTAGATCGGGCGTGGCATTCCTACGTCCCCAAACATAAGCTGAGTTTGTGTTTCAGTCTTCTGTCCTCAAAGTCCTGGGCCACACTCCCTCCAGGCTGGGGCCCCTGGAGCCACACATTAGGACTGCCCCCACCCAATCCATGGGAATTCTGCCCATTCCATTGTCAAAAATCGTACAAATTAGGAGAACCCTCCAAAGTCCCTGAGGCCATCCCAATAGTGTAGGTGCCCGGGACAAAAAAGGGCGGTTGATACCGGCTGAGCATCTACCTCCACTCATCTACCTCCACTCATACCAAGAAGATTGAACCAGACAGGACCCGAGGCCCTTATCGGATCCATTGCTTTGGTTGCAGGCATGTCTCCTCAAAAGCCTGCATTCCAATACCAGCAGAGGGGATTTCCTGAGGCACCCATCAGAAGAAATCTCGTCTCCACAAGGAAACTTGTGCATGGGAGCTATGCCAAAGCTTAGGAGAATACTTCAGGGTCCCGGTGCCACCTCCCCATTCCAAGGCCCTCATGGACACAAACACACGTTAGGACCCATCCTCTGGAAAGTGCATTTCAACTCAGCCACCCCGGTTGCTCCCGCAGATCCATTAGATCTAAACTGTCTTGTTGCTAGGAGACAATTGGAAGGCGAGGCGGACTTCCCAGGCATCCATCCTGGAACGGTGCTCTGGAGTCATTCCATAAGGGATGAACTGGAGCTGTCCAACAGGTCTCAATTGTCCCGCAGAAGGAATCCTTGAAGGGGGCATCCCACATCTCCCAACGTGGAAAACCTCCATGGCCTCGAGATTCCGCTCCCTTCATGAAGGGGCCGTCATGCACAGAAACTCCAACCTGAGCCAACGTCGGATCCTCGCCCTGACTTCAGATGCATGAGATATTGGTTCAGATCTGCAGGGGGTACCTGCCGTGCCCTCACCCTGAATCCGAAGTCTAGCTTGTGTTCTCAGACTTCCGTCCTCCCTCTCCTGGCCCCGAAGCCCTCAAGTTTGGCAATTGAGGATCGACAATGAAGCACTCTGCCTGCCCTCTAGAAAAAATATATTGCCTAATGAGCAGCCCAGGCAGCTTAAATGAGGATATACCTACACGGCACTCGAATGTACCCAAATTATATAGTCTAACCTGGGCACTAATGCACTGTCTGACACAACCTGAGCCCGGACCTGCTGACCAACACCCAGACAGCTGACCGCACGCTGAGCATATCAGACCCGCCATGGCCTTAGGTCATCATCTCTTCCCTACCTCAGTTTTAAGGCTTCAGAACCTAGACCTTATCTCCAATCACTGCCCACGGGTGACTGCGATGCAGAAATCAGAACTCTTCCTGACCCATGGCAAGAAACCTTGTGGTTGGCATGTTGTCCAACGTTCAGTGTAGGAGAAACCAGCATTCACCCTGAGGCCCCGCCCATTCTTGCGTGCGACGAGAGCATAAACACGCATTGTGACCTCAGCGTGAGTCCTGTCCTCTAGTAAGTCCTCTCAGTGGCTGGACCATTAGATGTCATAATGGGCTTGACATGTCCCTAGTCCCCAATTTTTAACCAGATTTCTGGTTGTCCAGTCGCCCCACCCCAGGGCTCTACTCTGGAATCCCTCATTTGGTGGGACATCTGAGGTTGAAAAACAAAATGAAACAAATCGACAACAACAACAAAAAAACGGACTTCTTCCATCCCCAGAATGACCCCAAACTCTTTGGACGGGACCGAACCCCCAGAGAGTAAGACTCGTCCATTTCCCATGAAGTCACCCGGCAATTTCACGACCATGAGTGACACGATATCCAGAGACAAAAACTTGAGCAAGAGCCTCACACTCGCCCTTTTTTCATATCCCGAAGTGTTCTCCTCATGGTCTGTAGATCAGTCCTGCCATACCTATGACCCAAAACATAAGCCGAGTTTGTGTTTTCAGACAACTGTCCAAACAGCTCTGGCCTACACACCCTACAGGCTCAGGGCCCTGGAGCCAAACCTGAGGACTGTACTTGCCCTCTCCAAGGGAATTGTATGTGCCCATTCCAATGGCCAAAACCTTACTAATCAAATAACCTCCAAAGTCCCTGAGGCCATCCCAAAAGTTGTGGCTTCCCAGGACAAACAGGGGCAATCTGAGCCCATCTGAGCACCTACCTGCACTCAGACCCGTAGACTGATGTCCCCAGAGGTAAAAAGGAACGAACAGGCCCCTAGGCACTAATCGGATCCATTGCTTTGGTTTCCAGGCATCTCTCCTCAGAGGCCTGGATTTCAATACCAGCATATGGCTGTTTCTTGACTCACCCATCAGAACAAATCTCATCTACACTTGGGAAACATGCACGTTGGAGCTGTGTCAAAGCCTCTGTTTAGGAGAACCCTTCAGGGCCCCAGGGCCACCGCTTCATTCCAAGGTCTCCATAGACACAAAAACATATTAAGACACATCCACAGGAGAGTCCATTTCAACTCAGCCTCCTCGGTTGCCCCCCACATCCAGCAGATCTAACCTGTCTTGCTGCTTGGAGACCATTGGAATGCGAGGTGGGCTACCCAGCCATCCATCCTTAGAACCCTGCTCGGAATCGTTGGCCTGGAGCCAACCAATAGGTCTCGTTGTTCTGCAGAAGAATCTTTGCAGTTTGGAGCTTCTCACAACTCCCATCGTGGGAAAACCCCCATGTCCTCGTGATCCAACCCCCTTCAAGAATGGGCCATCATGGCAGAAAGTCCAACCTGAGCGATCGTCTGATCCTTGCCCTGACTTCAGATGCATGAGATCTAGATTGAGGTCTGTAGATTGTGTCTGCCATATCCTCACCCAGAAACCTAGGCCTAGCTTGGGTTCTCAGACTCCGTCCTCAGACTACTGGCCCACAAGCCCTCCAGTTGGGCAATCCAGAACTACAATGCCGCACTCTGCCTGCCCTACAGATAAAACATTGCCCTCAGGGCTACCCCGAAACCGCAAATGAGGATCAACCTGCACGCCATTCGGCTGTACCCCAAACATATAGGCTGACCTGGGCACTATTTCCCCTTCTGACCCAGCCTGAGCCTGGACCTCCTGGTCCCACCCAGACAGCTGGCCGCACACTGAGCACATCGGACCCGCCATGGCCTTAGGTCGTCATCTCTTCCCAACTGCGGTTTTCAGGCTCCAGAACCTAGACCTTATCTCCAACCACTGCCCAGGGTTGAAAATGATGCAGAAATCAGAACTCTATCCCCATGGCAAGAAACCTTGTGGTTGGCATGTTGTCCAACGTTCAGTGTAGTTGAAACAAGCGTGGCGTGGCCCATGAGGCCCAGCCCATGCTTGCGGCCACATTGGTCACAAACACACATTGTGACACTCAGCCTGAAGCCCAGTCCTCAGGTAAGGCCTCTCAGGGCCTATATGAAGAGACAGCATATTGGGCTTGCCATGATCCTAGGCCCTAATTTTTAACCATAGTTCGGGTTGTCCCTTCACTCTTCCCCAGGGCTCTGCTTTGGAATTCCTCTTTTGGTGGGACACCTGAGGTAACAAACCTGAAAGGAGTCCTCCCATCCCACAGATTGACGAAAAACAATTGGGATCGGGCCAAATCCACAGAGAGGAAGATTCGTCCATGGCCCATGAGACCTCCCCAACATTCCACGGCCATCGCTGAAACAAAAGTCAGAGACAAAAGCCTGACCAAGCGCCTCAGACTCGCTCATTCTTCATATCCTGAAGAGTTCTTCTCATGGTTTGTAGATCGGGCGTGCCATACCTACGTCCCCAAACATAAGCTGAGTTTGTGTTTTCAGTCTTCTGTCCTCAAAGTCCTGGGCCACACTCCCTCCAGGCTGGGGCCCCTGGAGCCACACATTAGGACTGCCCCCACCCAATCCATGGGAATTCTGCCCATTCCATTGTCAAAAATCGTACAAATTAGGAGAACCCTCCAAAGTCCCTGAGGCCATCCCAATAGTGTAGGTGCCCGGGACAAAAAAGGGCGGTTGATACCGGCTGAGCATCTACCTCCACTCATCTACCTCCACTCATACCAAGAAGATTGAACCAGACAGGACCCGAGGCCATTATCGGATCCATTGCTTTGGTTTACAGGCATGTCTCCTCAAAAGCCTGCATTCCAATACCAGCAGAGGGGATTTCCTGAGGCACCCATCAGAACAAATCTCGTCTCCACAAGGAAACTTGTGCATGGGAGCTATGCCAAAGCTTAGGAGAATACTTCAGGGTCCCGGTGCCACCTCCCCATTCCAATGCCCTCATGGACACAAACACACGTTAGGACCCATCCTCTGGAAAGTGCATTTCAACTCAACCACCCCGGTTGCTCCCGCAGATCCATTAGATCTAAACTGTCTTGTTGCTAGGAGACAATTGGAAGGCGAGGCCGACTTCCCAGGCATCCATCCTGGAACGGTGCTCTGGAGTCATTCCATAAGGGATGAACTGGAGCTGTCCAACAGGTCTCAATTGTCCTGCAGAAGGAATCCTTGAAGGGGGCATCCCACATCTCCCAACGTGGAAAACCTCCATGGCCTCGAGATTCCGCTCCCTTCATGAAGGGGCCGTCATGCACAGAAACTCCAACCTGAGCCAACGTCGGACCTCGCCCTGACTTCAGATGCATGAGATATTGGTTCAGATCTGCAGGGGGTACCTGCCGTGCCCTCACCCTGAATCCGAAGTCTAGCTTGTGTTCTCAGACTTCCGTCCTCCCTCTCCTGGCCCCGAAGCCCTCATGTTTGGCAATTCTGGACCGACAATGAAGCACTCTGCCTGCCCTCTAGAAAAAATATATTGCCTAATGAGCAGCCCAGGCAGCTTAAATGAGGATATACCTACACGGCACTCAATGGACCCAAATTATATAGTCTAACCTGGGCACTAATGCACTGTCTGACACAACCTGAGCCCGGACCTGCTGACCAACACCCAGACAGCTAACCGCACGCTGAGCATATCAGACCCGCCATGGCCTTAGGTCATCATCTCTTCCCTACCTCAGTTTTCAGGCTTCAGAACCTAGACCTTATCTCCAATCACTGCCCACGGGTGACTGTGATGCAGAAATCAGAACTCTTCCTGACCCATGGCAAGAAACCTTGTGGTTGGCATGTTGTCCAACGTTCAGTGTAGGAGAAACCAGCATTCACCCTGAGGCCCCGCCCATTCTTGCGTGCGACGAGAGCATAAACACGCATTGTGACCTCAGCGTGAGTCCTGTCCTCTAGTAAGTCCTCTCAGTGGCTGGACCATTAGATGTCATAATGGGCTTGACATGTCATTAGTCCCCAATTTTTAACCAGATTTCTGGTTGTCCAGTCGCCCCACCCCAGGGCTCTACTCTGGAATCCCTCATTTGGTGGGACATCTGAGGTTGAAAAACAAAATGAAACAAATCGACAACAACAACAAAAAAACGGACTTCTTCCATCCCCAGAATGACCCCAAACTCTTTGGACGGGACCGAACCCCCAGAGAGTAAGACTCGTCCATTTCCCATGAAGTCACCCGGCAATTTCACGACCATGAGTGACACGATATCCAGAGACAAAAACTTGAGCAAGAGCCTCACACTCGCCCTTTTTTCATATCCCGAAGTGTTCTCCTCATGGTCTGTAGATCAGTCCTGCCATACCTATGACCCAAAACATAAGCCGAGTTTGTGTTTTCAGACAACTGTCCAAAAAGCTCTGGCCTACACACCCTACAGGCTCAGGGCCCTGGAGCCAAACCTGAGGACTGTACTTGCCCTCTCCAAGGGAATTGTATGTGCCCATTCCAATGGCCAAAACCCTACTAGTAGGATAACCTCCAAAGTCCCTGAGGCCATCCCAATAGTTGTGGCTTCCCAGGACAAACAGGGGCAATCTGAGCCCATCTGAGCACCTACCTGCACTCAGACCCGTAGACTGATGTCCCCAGAGGTAAAAAGGAACGAAAAGGCCCCTAGGCACTAATCGGATCCATTGCTTTGGTTTCCAGGCATCTCTCCTCAGAGGCCTGGATTTCAATACCAGCATATGGCTGTTTCTTGACTCACCCATCAGAACAAATCTCATCTACACATGGGAAACATGCACGTTGGAGCTGTGTCAAAGCCTCTGTTTAGGAGAACCCTTCAGGGCCCCAGGGCCACCGCTTCATTCCAAGGTCTCCATAGACACAAAAACATATTAGGACACATCCACAGGAGAGTCCATTTCAACTCAGCCTCCTCGGTTGCCCCCCACATCCAGCAGATCTAACCTGTCTTGTTGCTTGGAGACCATTGGAATGCGAGGTGGGCTACCCAGCCATCCATCCTTAGAACCCTGCTCGGAATCGTTGGCCTGGAGCCAACCAACAGGTCTCAATTGTCCTGCAGAAGAATCTTTGCAGTTTGGAGCTTCTCACAACTCCCATCGTGGGAAAACCCCCATGTCCTCGTGATCCAACCCCCTTCAAGAATGGGCCATCAGGGCAGAAAGTCCAACCTGAGCGATCGTCTGATCCTTGCCCTGACTTCAGATGCATGAGATCTAGATTGAGGTCTGTAGATTGTGTCTGCCATATCCTCACCCAGAAACCTAGGCCTAGCTTGGGTTCTCAGACTCCGTCCTCAGACTACTGGCCCACAAGCCCTCCAGTTGGGCAATCCAGAACTACAATGCCGCACTCTGCCTGCCCTACAGAAGTAAAGCATTGCCCTCAGGGCTACCCCGAAACCGCAAATGAGGATCAACCTGCAGGCCATTCGGCTGTACCCCAAACATATAGGCTGACCTGGGCACTATTTCCCCTTCTGACCCAGCCTGAGCCTGGACCTCCTGGTCCCACCCAGACAGCTGGCCGCACACTGAGCACATCGGACCCGCCATGGCCTTAGGTCGTCATCTCTTCCCAACTGCGGTTTTCAGGCTCCAGAACCTAGACCTTATCTCCAACCACTGCCCAGGGTTGAAAATGATGCAGAAATCAGAACTCTTTCCCCATGGCAAGAAACCTTGTGGTTGGCATGTTGTCCAACGTTCAGTGTAGTTGAAACAAGCGTGGCCCATGAGGCCCAGCCCATGCCTGCGGCCACATTGTTCACAAACACACATTGTGACCCTCAGCCTGAAGCCCAGTCCTCAGGTAAGGCCTCTCAGGGCCTATATGAAGAGACAGCATATTGGGCTTGCCATGATCCTAGGCCCCAATTTTTAACCATAGTTCGGGTTGTCCCTTCACTCTTCCCCAGGGCTCTGCTTTGGAATTCCTCTTTTGGTGGGACACCTGAGGTAACAAACCTGAAAGGAGTCCTCCCATCCCACAGATTGACGAAAAACAATTGGGATCGGGCCAAATCCACAGAGAGGAAGATTCGTCCATGGCCCATGAGACCTCCCCAACATTCCACGGCCATCGCTGAAACAAAAGTCAGAGACAAAAGCCTGACCAAGCGCCTCAGACTCGCTCATTCTTCATATCCTGAAGAGTTCTTCTCATGGTTTGTAGATCGGGCGTGCCATACCTACGTCCCCAAACATAAGCTGAGTTTGTGTTTTCAGTCTTCTGTCCTCAAAGTCCTGGGCCACACTCCCTCCAGACTGGGGCCCCTGGAGCCACACATTAGGACTGCCCCCACCCAATCTATGGGAATTCTGCCCATTCCATTGTCAAAAATCGTACAAATTATGAGAACCCTCCAAAGTCCCTGAGGCCATCCCAATAGTGTAGGTGCCCGGGACAAAAAAGGGCGGTTGATACCGGCTGAGCATCTACCTCCACTCATCTACCTCCACTCATACCAAGAAGATTGAACCAGACAGGACCCGAGGCCATTATCAGATCCATTGCTTTGGTTTACAGGCATGTCTCCTCAAAAGCCTGCATTCCAATACCAGCAGAGGGGATTTCCTGAGGCACCCATCAGAAGAAATCTCGTCTCCACAAGGAAACTTGTGCATGGGAGCTATGCCAAAGCTTAGGAGAATACTTCAGGGTCCCGGTGCCACCTCCCCATTCCAATGCCCTCATGGACACAAACACACGTTAGGTCCCATCCTCTGGAAAGCGCATTTCAACTCAGCCACCCCGGTTGCTCCCGCAGATCCATTAGATCTAAACTGTCTTGTTGCTAGGAGACAATTGGAAGGCGAGGCGGACTTCCCAGGCGTCCATCCTGGAATGGTGCTCTGGAGTCATTCCATAAGGGATGAACTGGAGCTGTCCAACAGGTCTCAATTGTCCCGCAGAAGGAATCCTTGAAGGGGGCATCCCACATCTCCCAACGTGGAAAACCTCCATGGCCTCGAGATTCTGCTCCCTTCATGAAGGGGCCGTCATGCACAGAAACTCCAACCTGAGCCAACGTCGGATCCTCGCCCTGACTTCAGATGCATGAGATATTGGTTCAGATCTGCAGGGGGTACCTGCCATGACCTCACCCTGAATCCGAAGTCTAGCTTGTGTTCTCAAACTTCCGTCCTCACTCTCCTGGCCCCGAAGCCCTCAAGTTTGGCAATTCCGGACCGACAATGAAGCACTCTGCCTGCCCTCTAGAAAAAATATATTGCCTAATGAGCAGCCCAGGCAGCTTAAATGAGGATATACCTACACGGCACTCGAATGTACCCAAATTATATAGTCTAACCTGGGCACTAATGCACTGTCTGACACAACCTGAGCCCAGACCTGCTGACCAACACCCAGACAGCTGACCGCACGCTTTGCATATCAGACCCGCCATGGCCTTAGGTCATCATCTCTTCCCTACCTCAGTTTTCAGGCTTCAGAACCTAGACCTTATCTCCAATCACTGCCCACGGGTGACTGTGATGCAGAAATCAGAACTCTTCCTGACCCATGGCAAGAAACCTTGTGGTTGGCATGTTGTCCAACGTTCAGTGTAGGAGAAACCAGCATTCACCCTGAGGCCCCGCCCATTCTTGCGTGCGACGAGAGCATAAACACGCATTGTGACCTCAGCGTGAGTCCTGTCCTCTAGTAAGTCCTCTCAGTGGCTGGACCATTAGATGTCATAATGGGCTTGACATGTCCCTAGTCCCCAATTTTTAACCAGATTTCTGGTTGTCCAGTCGCCCCACCCCAGGGCTCTACTCTGGAATCCCTCATTTGGTGGGACATCTGAGGTTGAAAAACAAAATGAAACAAATCGACAACAACAACAAAAAAACGGACTTCTTCCATCCCCAGAATGACCCCAAACTCTTTGGACGGGACCGAACCCCCAGAGAGTAAGACTCGTCCATTTCCCATGAAGTCACCCGGCAATTTCACGACCATGAGTGACACGATATCCAGAGACAAAAACTTGAGCAAGAGCCTCACACTCGCCCTTTTTTCATATCCCGAAGTGTTCTCCTCATGGTCTGTAGATCAGTCCTGCCATACCTATGACCCAAAACATAAGCCGAGTTTGTGTTTTCAGACAACTGTCCAAACAGCTCTGGCCTACACACCCTACAGGCTCAGGGCCCTGGAGCCAAACCTGAGGACTGTACTTGCCCTCTCCAAGGGAATTGTATGTGCCCATTCCAATGGCCACAACCCTACTAGTAGGATAACCTCCAAAGTCCCTGAGGCCATCCCAATAGTTGTGGCTTCCCAGGACAAACAGGGGCAATCTGAGCCCATCTGAGCACCTACCTGCACTCAGACCCGTAGACTGATGTCCCCAGAGGTAAAAAGGAATGAACAGGCCCCTAGGCACTAATCGGATCCATTGCTTTGGTTTCCAGGTATCTCTCCTCAGAGGCCTGGATTTCAATACCAGCATATGGCTGTTTCTTGACTCACCCATCAGAACAAATCTCATCTACACATGGGAAACATGCACGTTGGAGCTGTGTCAAAGCCTCTGTTTAGGAGAACCCTTCAGGGCCCCAGGGCCACCGCTTCATTCCAAGGTCTCCATAGACACAAAAACATATTAGGACACATCCACAGGAGAGTCCATTTCAACTCAGCCTCCTCGGTTGCCCCCCACATCCAGCAGATCTAACCTGTCTTGTTGCTTGGAGACCATTGGAATGCGAGGTGGGCTACCCAGCCATCCATCCTTAGAACCCTGCTCGGAATCGTTGGCCTGGAGCCAACCAACAGGTCTCAATTGTCCTGCAGAAGAATCTTTGCAGTTTGGAGCTTCTCACAACTCCCATCGTGGGAAAACCCCCATGTCCTCGTGATCCAACCCCCTTCAAGAATGGGCCATCAGGGCAGAAAGTCCAACCTGAGCGATCGTCTGATCCTTGCCCTGACTTCAGATGCATGAGATCTAGATTGAGGTCTGTAGATTGTGCCTGCCATATCCTCACCCAGAAACCTAGGCCTAGCTTGGGTTCTCAGACTCCGTCCTCAGACTACTGGCCCACAAGCCCTCCAGTTGGGCAATCCAGAACTACAATGCCGCACTCTGCCTGCCCTACAGACGTAAAACATTGCCCTCAGGGCTACCCCGAAACCGCAAATGAGGATCAACCGGCACGCCATTCGGCTGTACCCCAAACATATAGGCTGACCTGGGCACTATTTCCCCTTCTGACCCAGCCTGAGCCTGGACCTCCTGGTCCCACCCAGACAGCTGGCCGCACACTGAGCACATCGGACCCGCCATGGCCTTAGGTCGTCATCTCTTCCCAACTGCGGTTTTCAGGCTCCAGAACCTAGACCTTATCTCCAACCACTGCCCAGGGTTGAAAATGATGCAGAAATCAGAACTCTATCCCCATGGCAAGAAACCTTGTGGTTGGCATGTTGTCCAACGTTCAGTGTAGTTGAAACAAGCGTGGCCCATGAGGCCCAGCCCATGCTTGCGGCCACATTGGTCACAAACACACATTGTGACCCTCAGCCTGAAGCCCAGTCCTCAGGTAAGGCCTCTCAGGGCCTATATGGAGAGACAGCATATTGGGCTTGCCATGCCCCTAGGCCCCAATTTTTAACCATAGTTCGGGTTGTCCCTTCACTCTTCCCCAGGGCTCTGCTTTGGAATTCCTCTTTTGGTGGGACACCTGAGGTAACAAACCTGAAAGGAGTCCTCCCATCCCACAGATTGACGAAAAACAATTGGGATCGGGCCAAATCCACAGAGAGGAAGATTCGTCCATGGCCCATGAGACCTCCCCAACATTCCACGGCCATCGCTGAAACAAAAGTCAGAGACAAAAGCCTGACCAAGCGCCTCAGACTCGCTCATTCTTCATATCCTGAAGAGTTCTTCTCATGGTTTGTAGATCGGGCGTGCCATACCTACGTCCCCAAACATAAGCTGAGTTTGTGTTTTCAGTCTTCTGTCCTCAAAGTCCTGGGCCACACTCCCTCCAGACTGGGGCCCCTGGAGCCACACATTAGGACTGCCCCCACCCAATCTATGGGAATTCTGCCCATTCCATTGTCAAAAATCGTACAAATTATGAGAACCCTCCAAAGTCCCTGAGGCCATCCCAATAGTGTAGGTGCCCGGGACAAAAAAGGGCGGTTGATACCGGCTGAGCATCTACCTCCACTCATCTACCTCCACTCATACCAAGAAGATTGAACCAGACAGGACCCGAGGCCATTATCAGATCCATTGCTTTGGTTTACAGGCATGTCTCCTCAAAAGCCTGCATTCCAATACCAGCAGAGGGGATTTCCTGAGGCACCCATCAGAAGAAATCTCGTCTCCACAAGGAAACTTGTGCATGGGAGCTATGCCAAAGCTTAGGAGAATACTTCAGGGTCCCGGTGCCACCTCCCCATTCCAATGCCCTCATGGACACAAACACACGTTAGGTCCCATCCTCTGGAAAGCGCATTTCAACTCAGCCACCCCGGTTGCTCCCGCAGATCCATTAGATCTAAACTGTCTTGTTGCTAGGAGACAATTGGAAGGCGAGGCGGACTTCCCAGGCGTCCATCCTGGAATGGTGCTCTGGAGTCATTCCATAAGGGATGAACTGGAGCTGTCCAACAGGTCTCAATTGTCCCGCAGAAGGAATCCTTGAAGGGGGCATCCCACATCTCCCAACGTGGAAAACCTCCATGGCCTCGAGATTCTGCTCCCTTCATGAAGGGGCCGTCATGCACAGAAACTCCAACCTGAGCCAACGTCGGATCCTCGCCCTGACTTCAGATGCATGAGATATTGGTTCAGATCTGCAGGGGGTACCTGCCATGACCTCACCCTGAATCCGAAGTCTAGCTTGTGTTCTCAAACTTCCGTCCTCACTCTCCTGGCCCCGAAGCCCTCAAGTTTGGCAATTCCGGACCGACAATGAAGCACTCTGCCTGCCCTCTAGAAAAAATATATTGCCTAATGAGCAGCCCAGGCAGCTTAAATGAGGATATACCTACACGGCACTCGAATGTACCCAAATTATATAGTCTAACCTGGGCACTAATGCACTGTCTGACACAACCTGAGCCCAGACCTGCTGACCAACACCCAGACAGCTGACCGCACGCTTTGCATATCAGACCCGCCATGGCCTTAGGTCATCATCTCTTCCCTACCTCAGTTTTCAGGCTTCAGAACCTAGACCTTATCTCCAATCACTGCCCACGGGTGACTGTGATGCAGAAATCAGAACTCTTCCTGACCCATGGCAAGAAACCTTGTGGTTGGCATGTTGTCCAACGTTCAGTGTAGGAGAAACCAGCATTCACCCTGAGGCCCCGCCCATTCTTGCGTGCGACGAGAGCATAAACACGCATTGTGACCTCAGCGTGAGTCCTGTCCTCTAGTAAGTCCTCTCAGTGGCTGGACCATTAGATGTCATAATGGGCTTGACATGTCCCTAGTCCCCAATTTTTAACCAGATTTCTGGTTGTCCAGTCGCCCCACCCCAGGGCTCTACTCTGGAATCCCTCATTTGGTGGGACATCTGAGGTTGAAAAACAAAATGAAACAAATCGACAACAACAACAAAAAAACGGACTTCTTCCATCCCCAGAATGACCCCAAACTCTTTGGACGGGACCGAACCCCCAGAGAGTAAGACTCGTCCATTTCCCATGAAGTCACCCGGCAATTTCACGACCATGAGTGACACGATATCCAGAGACAAAAACTTGAGCAAGAGCCTCACACTCGCCCTTTTTTCATATCCCGAAGTGTTCTCCTCATGGTCTGTAGATCAGTCCTGCCATACCTATGACCCAAAACATAAGCCGAGTTTGTGTTTTCAGACAACTGTCCAAACAGCTCTGGCCTACACACCCTACAGGCTCAGGGCCCTGGAGCCAAACCTGAGGACTGTACTTGCCCTCTCCAAGGGAATTGTATGTGCCCATTCCAATGGCCACAACCCTACTAGTAGGATAACCTCCAAAGTCCCTGAGGCCATCCCAATAGTTGTGGCTTCCCAGGACAAACAGGGGCAATCTGAGCCCATCTGAGCACCTACCTGCACTCAGACCCGTAGACTGATGTCCCCAGAGGTAAAAAGGAATGAACAGGCCCCTAGGCACTAATCGGATCCATTGCTTTGGTTTCCAGGTATCTCTCCTCAGAGGCCTGGATTTCAATACCAGCATATGGCTGTTTCTTGACTCACCCATCAGAACAAATCTCATCTACACATGGGAAACATGCACGTTGGAGCTGTGTCAAAGCCTCTGTTTAGGAGAACCCTTCAGGGCCCCAGGGCCACCGCTTCATTCCAAGGTCTCCATAGACACAAAAACATATTAGGACACATCCACAGGAGAGTCCATTTCAACTCAGCCTCCTCGGTTGCCCCCCACATCCAGCAGATCTAACCTGTCTTGTTGCTTGGAGACCATTGGAATGCGAGGTGGGCTACCCAGCCATCCATCCTTAGAACCCTGCTCGGAATCGTTGGCCTGGAGCCAACCAACAGGTCTCAATTGTCCTGCAGAAGAATCTTTGCAGTTTGGAGCTTCTCACAACTCCCATCGTGGGAAAACCCCCATG
Source organism: Mustela nivalis (assembly GCF_964662115.1). Taxonomy (NCBI): domain Eukaryota; kingdom Metazoa; phylum Chordata; class Mammalia; order Carnivora; family Mustelidae; genus Mustela; species Mustela nivalis. Next base: position 556,089 of record NW_028136438.1, on the reverse strand, counting down.
TCCTCGTGATCCAACCCCCTTCAAGAATGGGCCATCAGGGCAGAAAGTCCAACCTGAGCGATCGTCTGATCCTTGCCCTGACTTCAGATGCATGAGATCTAGATTGAGGTCTGTAGATTGTGCCTGCCATATCCTCACCCAGAAACCTAGGCCTAGCTTGGGTTCTCAGACTCCGTCCTCAGACTACTGGCCCACAAGCCCTCCAGTTGGGCAATCCAGAACTACAATGCCGCACTCTGCCTGCCCTACAGACGTAAAACATTGCCCTCAGGGCTACCCCGAAACCGCAAATGAGGATCAACCGGCACGCCATTCGGCTGTACCCCAAACATATAGGCTGACCTGGGCACTATTTCCCCTTCTGACCCAGCCTGAGCCTGGACCTCCTGGTCCCACCCAGACAGCTGGCCGCACACTGAGCACATCGGACCCGCCATGGCCTTAGGTCGTCATCTCTTCCCAACTGCGGTTTTCAGGCTCCAGAACCTAGACCTTATCTCCAACCACTGCCCAGGGTTGAAAATGATGCAGAAATCAGAACTCTATCCCCATGGCAAGAAACCTTGTGGTTGGCATGTTGTCCAACGTTCAGTGTAGTTGAAACAAGCGTGGCCCATGAGGCCCAGCCCATGCTTGCGGCCACATTGGTCACAAACACACATTGTGACCCTCAGCCTGAAGCCCAGTCCTCAGGTAAGGCCTCTCAGGGCCTATATGGAGAGACAGCATATTGGGCTTGCCATGCCCCTAGGCCCCAATTTTTAACCATAGTTCGGGTTGTCCCTTCACTCTTCCCCAGGGCTCTGCTTTGGAATTCCTCTTTTGGTGGGACACCTGAGGTAACAAACCTGAAAGGAGTCCTCCCATCCCACAGATTGACGAAAAACAATTGGGATCGGGCCAAATCCACAGAGAGGAAGATTCGTCCATGGCCCATGAGACCTCCCCAACATTCCACGGCCATCGCTGAAACAAAAGTCAGAGACAAAAGCCTGACCAAGCGCCTCAGACTCGCTCATTCTTCATATCCTGAAGAGTTCTTCTCATGGTTTGTAGATCGGGCGTGCCATACCTACGTCCCCAAACATAAGCTGAGTTTGTGTTTTCAGTCTTCTGTCCTCAAAGTCCTGGGCCACACTCCCTCCAGGCTGGGGCCCCTGGAGCCACACATTAGGACTGCCCCCACCCAATCCATGGGAATTCTGCCCATTCCATTGTCAAAAATCGTACAAATTAGGAGAACCCTCCAAAGTCCCTGAGGCCATCCCAATAGTGTAGGTGCCCGGGACAAAAAAGGGCGGTTGATACCGGCTGAGCATCTACCTCCACTCATCTACCTCCACTCATACCAAGAAGATTGAACCAGACAGGACCCGAGGCCATTATCGGATCCATTGCTTTGGTTTACAGGCATGTCTCCTCAAAAGCCTGCATTCCAATACCAGCAGAGGGGATTTCCTGAGGCACCCATCAGAACAAATCTCGTCTCCACAAGGAAACTTGTGCATGGGAGCTATGCCAAAGCTTAGGAGAATACTTCAGGGTCCCGGTGCCACCTCCCCATTCCAATGCCCTCATGGACACAAACACACGTTAGGACCCATCCTCTGGAAAGTGCATTTCAACTCAGCCACCCCGGTTGCTCCCGCAGATCCATTAGATCTAAACTGTCTTGTTGCTAGGAGACAATTGGAAGGCGAGGCCGACTTCCCAGGCATCCATCCTGGAACGGTGCTCTGGAGTCATTCCATAAGGGATGAACTGGAGCTGTCCAACAGGTCTCAATTGTCCCGCAGAAGGAATCCTTGAAGGGGGCATCCCACATCTCCCAACGTGGAAAACCTCCATGGCCTCGAGATTCCGCTCCCTTCATGAAGGGGCCGTCATGCACAGAAACTCCAACCTGAGCCAACGTCGGACCTCGCCCTGACTTCAGATGCATGAGATATTGGTTCAGATCTGCAGGGGGTACCTGCCGTGCCCTCACCCTGAATCCGAAGTCTAGCTTGTGTTCTCAGACTTCCGTCCTCCCTCTCCTGGCCCCGAAGCCCTCAAGTTTGGCAATTGAGGATCGACAATGAAGCACTCTGCCTGCCCTCTAGAAAAAATATATTGCCTAATGAGCAGCCCAGGCAGCTTAAATGAGGATATACCTACACGGCACTCAATGGACCCAAATTATATAGTCTAACCTGGGCACTAATGCACTGTCTGACACAACCTGAGCCCGGACCTGCTGACCAACACCCAGACAGCTAACCGCACGCTGAGCATATCAGACCCGCCATGGCCTTAGGTCATCATCTCTTCCCTACCTCAGTTTTCAGGCTTCAGAACCTAGACCTTATCTCCAATCACTGCCCACGGGTGACTGTGATGCAGAAATCAGAACTCTTCCTGACCCATGGCAAGAAACCTTGTGGTTGGCATGTTGTCCAACGTTCAGTGTAGGAGAAACCAGCATTCACCCTGAGGCCCCGCCCATTCTTGCGTGCGACGAGAGCATAAACACGCATTGTGACCTCAGCGTGAGTCCTGTCCTCTAGTAAGTCCTCTCAGTGGCTGGACCATTAGATGTCATAATGGGCTTGACATGTCATTAGTCCCCAATTTTTAACCAGATTTCTGGTTGTCCAGTCGCCCCACCCCAGGGCTCTACTCTGGAATCCCTCATTTGGTGGGACATCTGAGGTTGAAAAACAAAATGAAACAAATCGACAACAACAACAAAAAAACGGACTTCTTCCATCCCCAGAATGACCCCAAACTCTTTGGACGGGACCGAACCCCCAGAGAGTAAGACTCGTCCATTTCCCATGAAGTCACCCGGCAATTTCACGACCATGAGTGACACGATATCCAGAGACAAAAACTTGAGCAAGAGCCTCACACTCGCCCTTTTTTCATATCCCGAAGTGTTCTCCTCATGGTCTGTAGATCAGTCCTGCCATACCTATGACCCAAAACATAAGCCGAGTTTGTGTTTTCAGACAACTGTCCAAAAACCTCTGGCCTACACACCCTACAGGCTCAGGGCCCTGGAGCCAAACCTGAGGACTGTACTTGCCCTCTCCAAGGGAATTGTATGTGCCCATTCCAATGGCCAAAACCCTACTAGTAGGATAACCTCCAAAGTCCCTGAGGCCATCCCAATAGTTGTGGCTTCCCAGGACAAACAGGGGCAATCTGAGCCCATCTGAGCACCTACCTGCACTCAGACCCGTAGACTGATGTCCCCAGAGGTAAAAAGGAACGAAAAGGCCCCTAGGCACTAATCGGATCCATTGCTTTGGTTTCCAGGCATCTCTCCTCAGAGGCCTGGATTTCAATACCAGCATATGGCTGTTTCTTGACTCACCCATCAGAACAAATCTCATCTACACATGGGAAACATGCACGTTGGAGCTGTGTCAAAGCCTCTGTTTAGGAGAACCCTTCAGGGCCCCAGGGCCACCGCTTCATTCCAAGGTCTCCATAGACACAAAAACATATTAGGACACATCCACAGGAGAGTCCATTTCAACTCAGCCTCCTCGGTTGCCCCCCACATCCAGCAGATCTAACCTGTCTTGTTGCTTGGAGACCATTGGAATGCGAGGTGGGCTACCCAGCCATCCATCCTTAGAACCCTGCTCGGAATCGTTGGCCTGGAGCCAACCAACAGGTCTCAATTGTCCTGCAGAAGAATCTTTGCAGTTTGGAGCTTCTCACAACTCCCATCGTGGGAAAACCCCCATGTCCTCGTGATCCAACCCCCTTCAAGAATGGGCCATCAGGGCAGAAAGTCCAACCTGAGCGATCGTCTGATCCTTGCCCTGACTTCAGATGCATGAGATCTAGATTGAGGTCTGTAGATTGTGTCTGCCATATCCTCACCCAGAAACCTAGGCCTAGCTTGGGTTCTCAGACTCCGTCCTCAGACTACTGGCCCACAAGCCCTCCAGTTGGGCAATCCAGAACTACAATGCCGCACTCTGCCTGCCCTACAGAAGTAAAGCATTGCCCTCAGGGCTACCCCGAAACCGCAAATGAGGATCAACCTGCAGGCCATTCGGCTGTACCCCAAACATATAGGCTGACCTGGGCACTATTTCCCCTTCTGACCCAGCCTGAGCCTGGACCTCCTGGTCCCACCCAGACAGCTGGCCGCACACTGAGCACATCGGACCCGCCATGGCCTTAGGTCGTCATCTCTTCCCAACTGCGGTTTTCAGGCTCCAGAACCTAGACCTTATCTCCAACCACTGCCCAGGGTTGAAAATGATGCAGAAATCAGAACTCTTTCCCCATGGCAAGAAACCTTGTGGTTGGCATGTTGTCCAACGTTCAGTGTAGTTGAAACAAGCGTGGCCCATGAGGCCCAGCCCATGCCTGCGGCCACATTGTTCACAAACACACATTGTGACCCTCAGCCTGAAGCCCAGTCCTCAGGTAAGGCCTCTCAGGGCCTATATGAAGAGACAGCATATTGGGCTTGCCATGATCCTAGGCCCCAATTTTTAACCATAGTTCGGGTTGTCCCTTCACTCTTCCCCAGGGCTCTGCTTTGGAATTCCTCTTTTGGTGGGACACCTGAGGTAACAAACCTGAAAGGAGTCCTCCCATCCCACAGATTGACGAAAAACAATTGGGATCGGGCCAAATCCACAGAGAGGAAGATTCGTCCATGGCCCATGAGACCTCCCCAACATTCCACGGCCATCGCTGAAACAAAAGTCAGAGACAAAAGCCTGACCAAGCGCCTCAGACTCGCTCATTCTTCATATCCTGAAGAGTTCTTCTCATGGTTTGTAGATCGGGCGTGCCATACCTACGTCCCCAAACATAAGCTGAGTTTGTGTTTTCAGTCTTCTGTCCTCAAAGTCCTGGGCCACACTCCCTCCAGACTGGGGCCCCTGGAGCCACACATTAGGACTGCCCCCACCCAATCTATGGGAATTCTGCCCATTCCATTGTCAAAAATCGTACAAATTATGAGAACCCTCCAAAGTCCCTGAGGCCATCCCAATAGTGTAGGTGCCCGGGACAAAAAAGGGCGGTTGATACCGGCTGAGCATCTACCTCCACTCATCTACCTCCACTCATACCAAGAAGATTGAACCAGACAGGACCCGAGGCCATTATCAGATCCATTGCTTTGGTTTACAGGCATGTCTCCTCAAAAGCCTGCATTCCAATACCAGCAGAGGGGATTTCCTGAGGCACCCATCAGAAGAAATCTCGTCTCCACAAAGAAACTTGTGCATGGGAGCTATGCCAAAGCTTAGGAGAATACTTCAGGGTCCCGGTGCCACCTCCCCATTCCAATGCCCTCATGGACACAAACACACGTTAGGTCCCATCCTCTGGAAAGCGCATTTCAACTCAGCCACCCCGGTTGCTCCCGCAGATCCATTAGATCTAAACTGTCTTGTTGCTAGGAGACAATTGGAAGGCGAGGCGGACTTCCCAGGCGTCCATCCTGGAATGGTGCTCTGGAGTCATTCCATAAGGGATGAACTGGAGCTGTCCAACAGGTCTCAATTGTCCCGCAGAAGGAATCCTTGAAGGGGGCATCCCACATCTCCCAACGTGGAAAACCTCCATGGCCTCGAGATTCCGCTCCCTTCATGAAGGGGCCGTCATGCACAGAAACTCCAACCTGAGCCAATGTCGGATCCTCGCCCTGACTTCAGATGCATGAGATATTGGTTCAGATCTGCAGGGGGTACCTGCCGTGCCCTCACCCTGAATCCGAAGTCTAGCTTGTGTTCTCAGACTTCCGTCCTCACTCTCCTGGCCCCGAAGCCCTCAAGTTTGGCAATTGCGGACCGACAATGAAGCACTCTGCCTGCCCTCTAGAAAAAATATATTGCCAATGAGCAGCCCAGGCAGCTTAAATGAGGATAAACCTACACGGAACTCGAATGTACCCAAATTATATAGTCTAACCTGGGCACTAATGCACTGTCTGACACAACCTGAGCCCGGACCTGCTGACCAACACACAGACAGCTGACCGCACGCTGAGCACATCAGACCCGCCATGGCCTTAGGTCATCATCTCTTCCCTACCTCAGTTTTCAGGCTTCAGAACCTAGACCTTATCTCCAATCACTGCCCACGGGTGACTGTGATGCAGTAATCAGAACTCATCCTGACCCATGGCAAGAAACCTTGTGGTTGGCATGTTGTCCAACGTTCAGTGTAGGAGAAACCAGCATTCACCCTGAGGCCCCGCCCATTCTTGCGTGCGACGAGAGCATAAACACGCATTGTGACCTCAGCATGAGTCCTGTCCTCTAGTAAGTCCTCTCAGTGGCTGGACCATTAGATGTCATAATGGGCTTGACATGTCCCTAGTCCCCAATTTTTAACCAGATTTCTGGTTGTCCAGTCGCCCCACCCCAGGGCTCTACTCTGGAATCCCTCATTTGGTGGGACATCTGAGGTTGAAAAACAAAATGAAACAAATCGACAACAACAAAAAAACGGACTTCTTCCATCCCCAGAATGACCCCAAACTCTTTGGAGGGGACCGAACCCCCAGAGAGTAAGACTCGTCCATTTCCCATGAAGTCACCCGGCAATTTCACGACCATGAGTGACACGATATCCAGAGACAAAAACTTGAGCAAGAGCCTCACACTCGCCCTTTTTTCATATCCCGAAGTGTTCTCCTCATGGTCTGTAGATCAGTCCTGCCATACCTATGACCCAAAACATAAGCCGAGTTTGTGTTTTCAGACAACTGTCCAAACAGCTCTGGCCTACACACCCTACAGGCTCAGGGCCCTGGAGCCAAACCTGTGGACTGTACTTGCCCTCTCCAAGGGAATTGTATGTGCCCATTCCATTGGCCACGACCCTACTAATAGGATAACCTCCAAAGTCCCTGAGGCCATCCCAATAGTTGTGACTTCCCAGGACAAACAGGGGCAATCTGAGCCCATCTGAGCACCTACCTGCAATCAGACCCGTAGACTGATGTCCCCAGAAATAAAAAGGAACGAAAAGGCCCCTAGGCACTAATCGGATCCATTGCTTTGGTTTCCAGGCATCTCTCCTCAGAGGCCTGGATTTCAATACCAGCATATGGCTGTTTCTTGACTCACCCATCAGAACAAATCTCATCTACACATGGGAAACATGCACGTTGGAGCTGTGTCAAAGCCTCTGATTAGGAGAACCCTTCAGGGCCCCAGGGCCACCGCTTCATTCCAAGGTCTCCATAGACACAAAAACATATTAGGACACATCCACAGGAGAGTCCATTTCAACTCAGCCTCCTCGGTTGCCCCCCACATCCAGCAGATCTAACCTGTCTTGTTGCTTGGAGACCATTGGAATGCGAGGTGGGCTACCCAGCCATCCATCCTTGGAACCCTGCTCGGAATCGTTGGCCTGGAGCCAACCAATAGGTCTCAATTGTCCTGCAGAAGAATCTTTTCAGTTTGGAGCTTCTCACAACTCCCATCGTGGGAAATCCCCCATGTCCTCTTGATCCAACCCCCTTCAAGAATGGGCCATCAGGGCAGAAAGTCCAACCTGAGCGATCGTCTGATCCTTGCCCTGACTTCAGATGCATGAGATCTAGATTGAGGTCTGTAGATTGTGCCTGCCATATCCTCATCCAGAAACCTAGGCCTAGCTTGGGTTCTCAACTCCGTCCTCAGACTACTGGCCCACAAGCCCTCCAGTTGGGCAATCCAGAACTACAATGCCGCACTATGCCTGCCCTACAGAAGTAAAACATTGCCCTCAGGGCTACCCCGAAACCGCAAATGAGGATCAACCTGCACGCCATTCGGCTGTACCCCAAACATATAGGCTGACCTGGGCACTATTTCCCCTTCTGACCCAGCCTGAGCCTGGACCTCCTGGTCCCACCCAGACAGCTGGCCGCACACTGAGCACATCGGACCCGCCATGGCCTTAGGTCATCATCTCTTCCCAACTGCGGTTTTCAGGCTCCAGAACCTAGACCTTATCTCCAACCACTGCCCAGGGTTGAAAATGATGCAGAAATCAGAACTCTTTCCCCATGGCAAGAAACCTTGTGGTTGGCATGTTGTCCAACGTTCAGTGTAGTTGAAACAAGCGTGGCGTGGCCCATGAGGCCCAGCCCATGCTTGCGGCCACATTGTTCACAAACACACATTGTGACCCTCAGCCTGAAGCCCAGTCCTCAGGTAAGGCCTCTCAGGGCCTATATGAAGAGACAGCATATTGGGCTTGCCATGATCCTAGGCCGCAATTTTTAACCATAGTTCGGGTTGTCCCTTCACTCTTCCCCAGGGCTCTGCTTTGGAATTCCTCTTTTGGTGGGACACCTGAGGTAACAAACCTGAAAGGAGTCCTCCCATCCCACAGATTGACGAAAAACAATTGGGATCGGGCCAAATCCACAGAGAGGAAGATTCGTCCATGGCCCATGAGACCTCCCCAACATTCCACGGCCATCGCTGAAACAAAAGTCAGAGACAAAATCCTGACCAAGCGCCTCAGACTCGCTCATTCTTCATATCCTGAAGAGTTCTTCTCATGGTTTGTAGATCGGGCGTGCCATACCTACGTCCCCAAACATAAGCTGAGTTTGTGTTTTCAGTCTTCTGTCCTCAAAGTCCTGGGCCACACTCCCTCCAGGCTGGGGCCCCTGGAGCCACACATTAGGACTGCCCCCACCCATTCCATGGGAATTCTGCCCATTCCATTGTCAAAAATCGTACAAATTAGGAGAACCCTCCAAAGTCCCTGAGGCCATCCCAATAGTGTAGGTGCCCGGGACAAAAAAGGGCGGTTGATACCGGCTGAGCATCTACCTCCACTCATCTATCTCCACTCATACCAAGAAGATTAAACCAGACAGGACCCGAGGCCATTATCGGATCCATTGCTTTGTTTTACAGGCATGTCTCCTCAAAAGCCTGGGTTCCAATACCAGCAGAGGGGATTTCCTGAGGCACCCATCAGAACAAATCTCGTCTCCACAAGGAAACTTGTGCATGGGAGCTATGCCAAAGCTTAGGAGAATACTTCAGGGTCCCGGTGCCACCTCCCCATTCCAAGGCCCTCATGGACACAAACACACGTTAGGACCCATCCTCTGGAAAGTGCATTTGAACTCAGCCTCCCCGGTTGCTCCCGCAGATCCATTAGATCTAAACTGTCTTGTTGCTAGGAGACAATTGGAAGGCGAGGCCGACTTCCCAGGCATCCATCCTCGAACGGTGCTCTGGAGTCATTCCATATGGGATGTCCTGGAGCTGTCCAACAGGTCTCAATTGTCCCGCAGAAGGAATCCTTGAAGGGGGCATCCCACATCTCCCAACGTGGAAAACCTCCATGGCCTCGAGATTCCTCTCCCTTCATGAAGGGGCCGTCATGCACAGAAACTCCAACCTGAGCCAACGTCGGATCCTCGCCCTGACTTCAGATGCATGAGATATTGGTTCAGATCTGCAGGGGGTACCTGCCGTGCCCTCACCCTGAATCCGAAGTCTAGCTTGTGTTCTCAGACTTCCGTCCTCACTCTCCTGGCCCCGAAGCCCTCAAGTTTGGCAATTGCGGACCGACAATGAAGCACTCTGCCTGCCCTCTAGAAAAAATATATTGCCTAATGAGCAGCCCAGGCAGCTTAAATCAGGATATACCTACACGGCACTCGAATGTACCCAAATTATATAGTCTAACCTGGGCACTAATGCACTGTCTGACACAACCTGAGCCCGGACCTGCTGACCAACACCCAGACAGCTAACCGCACGCTGAGCATATCAGACCCGCCATGGCCTTAGGTCATCATCTCTTCCCTACCTCAGTTTTCAGGCTTCAGAACCTAGACCTTATCTCCAATCACTGCCCACGGGTGACTGTGATGCAGAAATCAGAACTCTTCCTGACCCATTGCAAGAAACCTTGTGGTTGGCATGTTGTCCAACGTTCAGTGTAGGAGAAACCAGCATTCACCCTGAGGCCCCGCCCATTCTTGCGTGCGACGAGAGCATAAACACGCATTGTGACCTCAGCGTGAGTCCTGTCCTCTAGTAAGTCCTCTCAGTGGCTGGACCATTAGATGTCATAATGGGCTTGACATGTCCCTAGTCCCCAATTTTTAACCAGATTTCTGGTTGTCCAGTCGCCCCACCCCAGGGCTCTACTCTGGAATCCCTCATTTGGTGGGACATCTGAGGTTGAAAAACAAAATGAAACAAATCGACAACAACAACAAAAAAACGGACTTCTTCCATCCCCAGAATGACCCCAAACTCTTTGGACGGGACCGAACCCCCAGAGAGTAAGACTCGTCCATTTCCCATGAAGTCACCCGGCAATTTCACGACCATGAGTGACACGATATCCAGAGACAAAAACTTGAGCAAGAGCCTCACACTCGCCCTTTTTTCATATCCCGAAGTGTTCTCTTCATGGTCTGTAGATCAGTCCTGCCATACCTATGACCCAAAACATAAGCCGAGTTTGTGTTTTCAGACAACTGTCCAAACAGCTCTGGCCTACACACCCTACAGGCTCAGGGCCCTGGAGCCAAACCTGAGGACTGTACTTGCCCTCTCCAAGGGAATTGTATGTGCCCATTCCAATGGCCACAACCCTACTAGTAGGATAACCTCCAAAGTCCCTGAGGCCATCCCAATAGTTGTGGCTTCCCAGGACAAACAGGGGCAATTGAGCCCATCTGAGCACCTACCTGCACTCAGACCCGTAGACTGATGTCCCCAGCGGTAAAAAGGAACGAACAGGCCCCTAGGCACTAATCGGATCCATTGCTTTGGTTTCCAGGCATCTCTCCTCAGAGGCCTGGATTTCAATACCAGCATATGGCTGTTTCTTGACTCACCCATCAGAACAAATCTCATCTACACATGGGAAACATGCACGTTGGAGCTGTGTCAAAGCCTCTGTTTAGGAGAACCCTTCAGGGCCCCAGGGCCACCGCTTCATTCCAAGGTCTCCATAGACACAAAAACATATTAGGACACATCCACAGGAGAGTCCATTTCAACTCAGCCTCCTCGGTTGCCCCCCACATCCAGCAGATCTAACCTGTCTTGTTGCTTGGAGACCATTGGAATGCGAGGTGGGCTACCCAGCCATCCATCTTAGAACCCTGCTCGGAATCGTTGGCCTGGAGCCAACCAATAGGTCTCAATTGTCCTGCAGAAGAATCTTTGCAGTTTGGAGCTTCTCACAACTCCCATCGTGGGAAAACCCCCATGTCCTCGTGATCCAACCCCCTTCAAGAATGGGCCATCAGGGCAGAAAGTCCAACCTGAGCGATCGTCTGATCCTTGCCCTGACTTCAGATGCATGAGATCTAGATTGAGGTCTGTAGATTGTGCCTGCCATATCCTCACCCAGAAACCTAGGCCTAGCTTGGGTTCTCAGACTCCGTCCTCAGACTACTGGCCCACAAGCCCTCCAGTTGGGCAATCCAGAACTACAATGCCGCACACTGCCTGCCCTACAGAAGTAAAACATTGCCCTCAGGGCTACCCCGAAACCGCAAATGAGGATCAACCTGCACGCCATTCGGCTGTACCTCAAATATATAGGCTGACCTGGGCACTATTTCCCCTTCTGACCCAGCCTGAGCCTGGACCTCCTGGTCCCACCCAGACAGCTGGCCGCACACTGAGCACATCGGACCCGCCATGGCCTTAGGTCGTCATCTCTTCCCAACTGCGGTTTTCAGGCTCCAGAACCTAGACCTTATCTCCAACCACTGCCCAGGGTTGAAAATGATGCAGAAATCAGAACTCTTTCCCCATGGCAAGAAACCTTGTGGTTGGCATGTTGTCCAACGTTCAGTGTAGTTGAAACAAGCGTGGCCCATGAGGCCCAGCCCATGCTTGCGGCCACATTGGTCACAAACACACATTGTGACCCTCAGCCTGAAGCCCAGTCCTCAGGTAAGGCCTCTCAGGGCCTATATGAAGAGACAGCATAATGGGCTTGGATGCCCCTAGGCCCCAATTTTTAAACATAGTTCGGGTTGTCCCTTCACTCTTCCCCAGGGCTCTGCTTTGGAATTCCTCTTTTGGTGGGACACCTGAGGTAACAAACCTGAAAGGAGTCCTCCCATCCCACAGATTGACGAAAAACAATTGGGATCGGGCCAAATCCACAGAGAGGAAGATTCGTCCATGGCCCATGAGACCTCCCCAACATTCCACGGCCATCGCTGAAACAAAAGTCAGAGACAAAAGCCTGACCAAGCGCCTCAGACTCGCTCATTCTTCATATCCTGAAGAGTTCTTCTCCTGGTTTGTAGATCGGGCGTGCCATACCTACGTCCCCAAACATAAGCTGAGTTTGTGTTTTCAGTCTTCTGTCCTCAAAGTCCTGGGCCACACTCCCTCCAGGCTGGGGCCCCTGGAGCCACACATTAGGACTGCCCCCACCCAATCCATGGGAATTCTGCCCATTCCATTGTCAAAAATCGTACAAATTAGGAGAACCCTCCAAAGTCCCTGAGGCCATCCCAATAGTGTAGGTGCCCGGGACAAAAAAGGGCGGTTGATACCGGCTGAGCATCTACCTCCACTCATCTACCTCCACTCATACCAAGAAGATTAAACCAGACAGGACCCGAGGCCATTATCGGATCCATTGCTTTGGTTTACAGGCATGTCTCCTCAAAAGCCTGCATTCCAATACCAGCAGAGGGGATTTCCTGAGGCACCCATCAGAACAAATCTCGTCTCCACAAGGAAACTTGTGCATGGGAGCTATGCCAAAGTTTAGGAGAATACTTCAGGGTCCCGGTGCCACCTCCCCATTCCAAGGCCCTCATGGACACAAACACACGTTAGGACCCATCCTCTGGAAAGTGCATTTCAACTCAGCCACCCCGGTTGCTCCCGCAGATCCATTAGATCTAAACTGTCTTATTGCTAGGATACAATTGGAAGGCGAGGCCGACTTCCCAGGCATCCATCCTGGAACGGTGCTCTGGAGTCATTCCATAAGGGATGAACTGGAGCTGTCCAACAGGTCTCAATTGTCCCGCAGAAGGAATCCTTGAAGGGGGCATCCCACATCTTCCAACGTGGAAAACCTCCATGGCCTCGAGATTCCGCTCCCTTCATGAAGGGGCCGTCATGCACAGAAACTCCAACCTGAGCCAACGTCGGATCCTCGCCCTGACTTCAGATGCATGAGATATTGGTTCAGATCTGCAGGGGGTACCTGCCGTGCCCTCACCCTGAATCCGAAGTCTAGCTTGTGTTCTCAGACTTCCGTCCTCCCTCTCCTGGCCCCGAAGCCCTCATGTTTGGCAATTCTGGACCGACAATGAAGCACTCTGCCTGCCCTCTAGAAAAAATATATTGCCTAATGAGCAGCCCAGGCAGCTTAAATGAGGATATACCTACACGGCACTCGAATGTACCCAAATTATATAGTCTAACCTGGGCACTAATGCACTGTCTGACACAACCTGAGCCTGGACCTGCCGACCAACACCCAGACAGCTGACCGCACGCTGAGCATATCAGACCCGCCATGGCCTTAGGTCATCATCTCTTCCCTACCTCAGTTTTCAGGCTTCAGAACCTAGACCTTATCTCCAATCACTGCCCACGGGTGACTGTGATGCAGAAATCAGAACTCTTCCTGACCCATGGCAAGAAACCTTGTGGTTGGCATGTTGTCCAACGTTCAGTGTAGGAGAAACCAGCATTCACCCTGAGGCCCCGCCCATTCTTGCGTGCGACGAGAGCATAAACACGCATTGTGACCTCAGCGTGAGTCCTGTCCTCTAGTAAGTCCTCTCAGTGGCTGGACCATTAGATGTCATAATGGGCTTGACATGTCCCTAGTCCCCAATTTTTAACCAGATTTCTGGTTGTCCAGTCGCCCCACCCCAGGGCTCTACTCTGGAATCCCTCATTTGGTGGGACATCTGAGGTTGAAAAACAAAATGAAACAAATCGACAACAACAACAAAAAAACGGACTTCTTCCATCCCCAGAATGACCCCAAACTCTTTGGACGGGACCGAACCCCCAGAGAGTAAGACTCGTCCATTTCCCATGAAGTCACCCGGCAATTTCACGACCATGAGTGACACGATATCCAGAGACAAAAACTTGAGCAAGAGCCTCACACTCGCCCTTTTTTCATATCCCGAAGTGTTCTCCTCATGGTCTGTAGATCAGTCCTGCCATACCTATGACCCAAAACATAAGCCGAGTTTGTGTTTTCAGACAACTGTCCAAACAGCTCTGGCCTACACACCCTACAGGCTCAGGGCCCTGGAGCCAAACCTGTGGACTGTACTTGCCCTCTCCAAGGGAATTGTATGTGCCCATTCCAATGGCCACAACCCTACTAGTAGGATAACCTCCAAAGTCCCTGAGGCCATCCCAATAGTTGTGGCTTCCCAGGACAAACAGGGGCAATCTGAGCCCATCTGAGCACCTACCTGCACTCAGACCCGTAGACTGATGTCCCCAGAGGTAAAAAGGAACGAACAGGCCCCTAGGCATTAATCGGATCCATTGCTTTGGTTTCCAGGCAACTCTCCTCAGAGGCCTGGATTTCAATACCAGCATATGGCTGTTTCTTGACTCACCCATCAGAACAAATCTCATCTATACATGGGAAACATGCACGTTGGAGCTGTGTCAAAGCCTCTGTTTAGGAGAACCCTTCAGGGCCCCAGGGCCACCGCTTCATTCCAAGGTCTCCATAGACACAAAAACATATTAGGACACATCCACAGGAGAGTCCATTTCAACTCAGCCTCCTCGGTTGCCCCCCACATCCAGCAGATCTAACCTGTCTTGTTGATTGGAGACCATTGGAATGCGAGGTGGGCTACCCAGCCATCCATCCTTAGAACCCTGCTCGGAATCGTTGGCCTGGAGCCAACCAATAGGTCTCAATTGTCCTGCAGAAGAATCTTTGCAGTTTGGAGCTTCTCACAACTCCCATCGTGGGAAAACCCCCATGTCCTCGTGATCCAACCCCCTTCAAGAATGGGCCATCAGGGCAGAAAGTCCAACCTGAGCGATAGTCTGATCCTTGCCCTGACTTCAGATGCATGAGATCTAGATTGAGGTCTGTAGATTGTGCCTGCCATATCCTCACCCAGAAACCTAGGCCTAGCTTGGGTTCTCAGATTCCGTCCTCAGACTACTGGCCCACAAGCCCTCCAGTTGGGCAATCCAGAACTACAATGCCACACTCTGCCTTCCCTACAGAAGTAAAACATTGCCCTCAGGGCTACCCCGAAACCGCAAATGAGGATCAACCTGCACGCCATTCGGCTGTACCCCAAACATATAGGCTGACCTGGGCACTATTTCCCCTTCTGACCCAGCCTGAGCCTGGACCTCCTGGTCCCACCCAGACAGCTGGCCGCACACTGAGCACATCGGACCCGCCATGGCTTTCGGTCGTCATCTCTTCCCAACTGCGGTTTTCAGGCTCCAGAACCTAGACCTTATCTCCAACCACTGCCCAGGGTTGAAAATGATGCAGAAATCAGAACTCTTTCCCCATGGCAAGAAACCTTGTGGTTGGCATGTTGTCCAATGTTCAGTGTAGTTGAAACAAGCGTGGCGTGGCCCATGAGGCCCAGCCCATGCTTGCGGCCACATTTGTCACAAACACACATTGTGACCCTCAGCCTGAAGCCCAGTCCTCAGGTAAGGCCTCTCAGGGCCTATATGAAGAGACAGCATATTGGGCTTGCCATGATCCTAGGCCCCAATTTTTAACCATAGTTCGGGTTGTCCCTTCACTTTTCCCCAGGACTCTGCTTTGGAATTCCTCTTTTGGTGGGACACCTGAGGTAACAAACCTGAAAGGAGTCCTCCCATCCCACAGATTGACGAAAAACAATTGGGATCGGGCCAAATCCACAGAGAGGAAGATTCGTCCATGGCCCATGAGACCTCCCCAATATTCCACGGCCATCGCTGAAACAAAATCCAGAGAAAAAAGCCTGACCAAGCGCCTCAGACTCGCTCATTCTTCATATCCTGAAGAGTTCTTCTCATGGTTTGTAGATCGGGCGTGCCATACCTACGTCCCCAAACATAAGCTGAGTTTGTGTTTTCAGTCTTCTGTCCTCAAAGTCCTGGGCCACACTCCCTCCAGACTGGGGCCCCTGGAGCCACACATTAGGACTGCCCCCACCCAGTCCATGGGAATTCTGCCCATTCCATTGTCAAAAATCGTACAAATTATGAGAAACCTCCAAAGTCCCTGAGGCCATCCCAATAGTGTAGGTGCCCGGGACAAAAAAGGGCGGTTGATACCGCCTGAGCATCTACCTCCACTCATCTACCTCCACTCATACCAAGAAGATTGAACCAGACAGGACCCGAGGCCCTAATCGGATCCATTGCTTTGGTTTACAGGCATGTCTCCTCAAAAGCCTGCATTCCAATACCAGCAGAGGGGATTTCCTGAGGCACCCATCAGAAGAAATCTCGTCTCCACAAGGAAACTTGTGCATGGGAGCTATGCCAAAGCTTAGGAGAATACTTCAGGGTCCCGGTGCCACCTCCCCATTCCAAGGCCCTCATGGACACAAACACACGTTAGGACCCATTCTCTGGAAAGTGCATTTCAACTCAGCCACCCCGGTTGCTCCCGCAGATCCATTAGATCTAAACTGTCTTGTTGCTAGGAGACAATTGGAAGGCGAGGCGGACTTCCCAGGCATCCATCCTGGAACGGTGCTCTGGAGTCATTCCATAAGGGATGAACTGGAGCTGTCCAACAGGTCTCAATTGTCCCGCAGAAGGAATCCTTGAAGGGGGCATCCCACATCTCCCAACGTGGAAAACCTCCATGGCCTCGAGATTCCGCTCCCTTCATGAAGGGGCCGTCATGCACAGAAACTCCAACCTGAGCCAACGTCGGATCCTCGCCCTGACTTCAGATGCATGAGATATTGGTTCAGATCTGCAGGGGGTACCTGCCGTGCCCTCACCCTGAATCCGAAGTCTAGCTTGTGTTCTCAGACTTCCGTCCTCACTCTCCTGGCCCCGAAGCCCTCAAGTTTGGCAATTGAGGATCGACAATGAAGCACTCTGCCTGCCCTCTAGAAAAAATATATTGCCTAATGAGCAGCCCAGGCAGCTTAAATGAGGATATACCTACACGGCACTCGAATGTACCCAAATTATATAGTCTAACCTGGGCACTAATGCACTGTCTGACACAACCTGAGCCCGGACCTGCTGACCAACACCCAGACAGCTGACCGCACGCTGAGCATATCAGACCCGCCATGGCCTTAGGTCATCATCTCTTCCCTACCTCAGTTTTCAGGCTTCAGAACCTAGACCTTATCTCCAATCACTGCCCACGGGTGACTGTGATGCAGAAATCAGAACTCTTCCTGACCCATGGCAAGAAACCTTGTGGTTGGCATGTTGTCCAACGTTCAGTGTAGGAGAAACCAGCATTCACCCTGAGGCCCCGCCCATTCTTGCGTGCGACGAGAGCATAAACACGCATTGTGACCTCAGCGTGAGTCCTGTCCTCTAGTAAGTCCTCTCAGTGGCTGGACCATTAGATGTCATAATGGGCTTGACATGTCCCTAGTCCCCAATTTTTAACCAGATTTCTGGTTGTCCAGTCGCCCCACCCCAGGGCTCTACTCTGGAATCCCTCATTTGGTGGGACATCTGAGGTTGAAAAACAAAATGAAACAAATCGACAACAACAACAAAAAAACGGACTTCTTCCATCCCCAGAATGACCCCAAACTCTTTGGACGGGACCGAACCCCCAGAGAGTAAGACTCGTCCATTTCCCATGAAGTCACCCGGCAATTTCACGACCATGAGTGACACGATATCCAGAGACAAAAACTTGAGCAAGAGCCTCACACTCGCCCTTTTTTCATATCCCGAAGTGTTCTCCTCATGGTCTGTAGATCAGTCCTGCCATACCTATGACCCAAAACATAAGCCGAGTTTGTGTTTTCAGACAACTGTCCAAACAGCTCTGGCCTACACACCCTACAGGCTCAGGGCCCTGGAGCCAAACCTGAGGACTGTACTTGCCCTCTCCAAGGGAATTGTATGTGCCCATTCCAATGGCCACAACCCTACTAGTAGGATAACCTCCAAATTCCCTGAGGCCTTCCCAATAATTGTGGCTTCCTAGGACAAACAGGGGCAATCTGAGCCCATCTGAGCACCTACCTGCACTCAGACCCGTAGACTGATGTCCCCAGAGGTAAAAAGGAACGAACAGGCCCCTAGGCATTAATCGGATCCATTGCTTTGGTTTCCAGGCAACTCTCCTCAGAGGCCTGGATTTCAATACCAGCATATGGCTGTTTCTTGACTCACCCATCAGAACAAATCTCATCTACACATGGGAAACATGCACGTTGCAGCTGTGTCAAAGCCTCTGTTTAGGAGAACCCTTCAGGGCCCCAGGGCCACTGTTTCATTCCAAGGTCTCCATAGACACAAAAACATATTAGGACACATCCACAGGAGAGTCCATTTCAACTCAGCCTCCTCGGTTGCCCCCCACATCCAGCAGATCTAACCTGTCTTGTTGATTGGAGACCATTGGAATGCGAGGTGGGCTACCCAGCCATCCTTCCTTAGAACCCTGCTCGGAATCGTTGGCCTGGAGCCAACCAATAGGTCTCAATTGTCCTGCAGAAGAATCTTTGCAGTTTGGAGCTTCTCACAACTCCCATCGTGGGAAAACCCCCATGTCCTCGTGATCCAACCCCCTTCAAGAATGGGCCATCAGGGCAGAAAGTCCAACCTGAGCGATCGTCTGATCCTTGCCCTGACTTCAGATGCATGAGATCTAGATTGAGGTCTGTAGATTGTGCCTGCCATATCCTCACCCAGAAACCTAGGCCTAGCTTGGGTTCTCAGACTCCGTCCTCAGACTACTGGCCCACAAGCCCTCCAGTTGGGCAATCCAGAACTACAATGCCACACTCTGCCTTCCCTACAGAAGTAAAACATTGCCCTCAGGGCTACCCCGAAACCGCAAATGAGGATCAACCTGCACGCCATTCGGCTGTACCCCAAACATATAGGCTGACCTGGGCACTATTTCCCCTTCTGACCCAGCCTGAGCCTGGACCTCCTGGTCCCACCCAGACAGCTGGCCACACACTGAGCACATCGGACCCGCCATGGCTTTCGGTCATCATCTCTTCCCAACTGCGGTTTTCAGGCTCCAGAACCTAGACCTTATCTCCAACCACTGCCCAGGGTTGAAAATGATGCAGAAATCAGAACTCTTTCCCCATGGCAAGAAACCTTGTGGTTGGCATGTTGTCCAATGTTCAGTGTAGTTGAAACAAGCGTGGCGTGGCCCATGAGGCCCAGCCCATGCTTGCGGCCACATTGGTCACAAACACACATTGTGACCCTCAGCCTGAAGCCCAGTCCTCAGGTAAGGCCTCTCAGGGCCTATATGAAGAGACAGCATATTGGGCTTGCCATGATCCTAGGCCCCAATTTTTAACCATAGTTCGGGTTGTCCCTTCACTCTTCCCCAGGGCTCTGCTTTGGAATTCCTCTTTTGGTGGGACACCTGAGGTAACAAACCTGAAAGGAGTCCTCCCATCCCACAGATTGACGAAAAACAATTGGGATCGGGCCAAATCCACAGAGAGGAAGATTCGTCCATGGCCCATGAGACCTCCCCAACATTCCACGGCCATCGCTGAAACAAAATCCAGAGACAAAAGCCTGAGCAAGCGCCTCAGACTCGCTCATCTTCATATCCTGAAGAGTTCTTCTCATGGATTGTAGATCGGGCGTGGCATTCCTACGTCCCCAAACATAAGCTGAGTTTGTGTTTCAGTCTTCTGTCCTCAAAGTCCTGGGCCACACTCCCTCCAGGCTGGGGCCCCTGGAGCCACACATTAGGACTGCCCCCACCCAATCCATGGGAATTCTGCCCATTCCATTGTCAAAAATCGTACAAATTAGGAGAACCCTCCAAAGTCCCTGAGGCCATCCCAATAGTGTAGGTGCCCGGGACAAAAAAGGGCGGTTGATACCGGCTGAGCATCTACCTCCACTCATCTACCTCCACTCATACCAAGAAGATTGAACCAGACAGGACCCGAGGCCCTTATCGGATCCATTGCTTTGGTTGCAGGCATGTCTCCTCAAAAGCCTGCATTCCAATACCAGCAGAGGGGATTTCCTGAGGCACCCATCAGAAGAAATCTCGTCTCCACAAGGAAACTTGTGCATGGGAGCTATGCCAAAGCTTAGGAGAATACTTCAGGGTCCCGGTGCCACCTCCCCATTCCAAGGCCCTCATGGACACAAACACACGTTAGGACCCATCCTCTGGAAAGTGCATTTCAACTCAGCCACCCCGGTTGCTCCCGCAGATCCATTAGATCTAAACTGTCTTGTTGCTAGGAGACAATTGGAAGGCGAGGCGGACTTCCCAGGCATCCATCCTGGAACGGTGCTCTGGAGTCATTCCATAAGGGATGAACTGGAGCTGTCCAACAGGTCTCAATTGTCCCGCAGAAGGAATCCTTGAAGGGGGCATCCCACATCTCCCAACGTGGAAAACCTCCATGGCCTCGAGATTCCGCTCCCTTCATGAAGGGGCCGTCATGCACAGAAACTCCAACCTGAGCCAACGTCGGATCCTCGCCCTGACTTCAGATGCATGAGATATTGGTTCAGATCTGCAGGGGGTACCTGCCGTGCCCTCACCCTGAATCCGAAGTCTAGCTTGTGTTCTCAGACTTCCGTCCTCCCTCTCCTGGCCCCGAAGCCCTCAAGTTTGGCAATTGAGGATCGACAATGAAGCACTCTGCCTGCCCTCTAGAAAAAATATATTGCCTAATGAGCAGCCCAGGCAGCTTAAATGAGGATATACCTACACGGCACTCGAATGTACCCAAATTATATAGTCTAACCTGGGCACTAATGCACTGTCTGACACAACCTGAGCCCGGACCTGCTGACCAACACCCAGACAGCTGACCGCACGCTGAGCATATCAGACCCGCCATGGCCTTAGGTCATCATCTCTTCCCTACCTCAGTTTTAAGGCTTCAGAACCTAGACCTTATCTCCAATCACTGCCCACGGGTGACTGCGATGCAGAAATCAGAACTCTTCCTGACCCATGGCAAGAAACCTTGTGGTTGGCATGTTGTCCAACGTTCAGTGTAGGAGAAACCAGCATTCACCCTGAGGCCCCGCCCATTCTTGCGTGCGACGAGAGCATAAACACGCATTGTGACCTCAGCGTGAGTCCTGTCCTCTAGTAAGTCCTCTCAGTGGCTGGACCATTAGATGTCATAATGGGCTTGACATGTCCCTAGTCCCCAATTTTTAACCAGATTTCTGGTTGTCCAGTCGCCCCACCCCAGGGCTCTACTCTGGAATCCCTCATTTGGTGGGACATCTGAGGTTGAAAAACAAAATGAAACAAATCGACAACAACAACAAAAAAACGGACTTCTTCCATCCCCAGAATGACCCCAAACTCTTTGGACGGGACCGAACCCCCAGAGAGTAAGACTCGTCCATTTCCCATGAAGTCACCCGGCAATTTCACGACCATGAGTGACACGATATCCAGAGACAAAAACTTGAGCAAGAGCCTCACACTCGCCCTTTTTTCATATCCCGAAGTGTTCTCCTCATGGTCTGTAGATCAGTCCTGCCATACCTATGACCCAAAACATAAGCCGAGTTTGTGTTTTCAGACAACTGTCCAAACAGCTCTGGCCTACACACCCTACAGGCTCAGGGCCCTGGAGCCAAACCTGAGGACTGTACTTGCCCTCTCCAAGGGAATTGTATGTGCCCATTCCAATGGCCAAAACCTTACTAATCAAATAACCTCCAAAGTCCCTGAGGCCATCCCAAAAGTTGTGGCTTCCCAGGACAAACAGGGGCAATCTGAGCCCATCTGAGCACCTACCTGCACTCAGACCCGTAGACTGATGTCCCCAGAGGTAAAAAGGAACGAACAGGCCCCTAGGCACTAATCGGATCCATTGCTTTGGTTTCCAGGCATCTCTCCTCAGAGGCCAGGATTTCAATACCAGCATATGGCTGTTTCTTGACTCACCCATCAGAACAAATCTCATCTACACTTGGGAAACATGCACGTTGGAGCTGTGTCAAAGCCTCTGTTTAGGAGAACCCTTCAGGGCCCCAGGGCCACCGCTTCATTCCAAGGTCTCCATAGACACAAAAACATATTAAGACACATCCACAGGAGAGTCCATTTCAACTCAGCCTCCTCGGTTGCCCCCCACATCCAGCAGATCTAACCTGTCTTGCTGCTTGGAGACCATTGGAATGCGAGGTGGGCTACCCAGCCATCCATCCTTAGAACCCTGCTCGGAATCGTTGGCCTGGAGCCAACCAATAGGTCTCGTTGTTCTGCAGAAGAATCTTTGCAGTTTGGAGCTTCTCACAACTCCCATCGTGGGAAAACCCCCATGTCCTCGTGATCCAACCCCCTTCAAGAATGGGCCATCATGGCAGAAAGTCCAACCTGAGCGATCGTCTGATCCTTGCCCTGACTTCAGATGCATGAGATCTAGATTGAGGTCTGTAGATTGTGTCTGCCATATCCTCACCCAGAAACCTAGGCCTAGCTTGGGTTCTCAGACTCCGTCCTCAGACTACTGGCCCACAAGCCCTCCAGTTGGGCAATCCAGAACTACAATGCCGCACTCTGCCTGCCCTACAGATAAAACATTGCCCTCAGGGCTACCCCGAAACCGCAAATGAGGATCAACCTGCACGCCATTCGGCTGTACCCCAAACATATAGGCTGACCTGGGCACTATTTCCCCTTCTGACCCAGCCTGAGCCTGGACCTCCTGGTCCCACCCAGACAGCTGGCCGCACACTGAGCACATCGGACCCGCCATGGCCTTAGGTCGTCATCTCTTCCCAACTGCGGTTTTCAGGCTCCAGAACCTAGACCTTATCTCCAACCACTGCCCAGGGTTGAAAATGATGCAGAAATCAGAACTCTTTCCCCATGGCAAGAAACCTTGTGGTTGGCATGTTGTCCAACGTTCAGTGTAGTTGAAACAAGCGTGGCGTGGCCCATGAGGCCCAGCCCATGCTTGCGGCCACATTGGTCACAAACACACATTGTGACACTCAGCCTGAAGCCCAGTCCTCAGGTAAGGCCTCTCAGGGCCTATATGAAGAGACAGCATATTGGGCTTGCCATGATCCTAGGCCCTAATTTTTAACCATAGTTCGGGTTGTCCCTTCACTCTTCCCCAGGGCTCTGCTTTGGAATTCCTCTTTTGGTGGGACACCTGAGGTAACAAACCTGAAAGGAGTCCTCCCATCCCACAGATTGACGAAAAACAATTGGGATCGGGCCAAATCCACAGAGAGGAAGATTCGTCCATGGCCCATGAGACCTCCCCAACATTCCACGGCCATCGCTGAAACAAAAGTCAGAGACAAAAGCCTGACCAAGCGCCTCAGACTCGCTCATTCTTCATATCCTGAAGAGTTCTTCTCATGGTTTGTAGATCGGGCGTGCCATACCTACGTCCCCAAACATAAGCTGAGTTTGTGTTTTCAGTCTTCTGTCCTCAAAGTCCTGGGCCACACTCCCTCCAGGCTGGGGCCCCTGGAGCCACACATTAGGACTGCCCCCACCCAATCCATGGGAATTCTGCCCATTCCATTGTCAAAAATCGTACAAATTAGGAGAACCCTCCAAAGTCCCTGAGGCCATCCCAATAGTGTAGGTGCCCGGGACAAAAAAGGGCGGTTGATACCGGCTGAGCATCTACCTCCACTCATCTACCTCCACTCATACCAAGAAGATTGAACCAGACAGGACCCGAGGCCATTATCGGATCCATTGCTTTGGTTTACAGGCATGTCTCCTCAAAAGCCTGCATTCCAATACCAGCAGAGGGGATTTCCTGAGGCACCCATCAGAACAAATCTCGTCTCCACAAGGAAACTTGTGCATGGGAGCTATGCCAAAGCTTAGGAGAATACTTCAGGGTCCCGGTGCCACCTCCCCATTCCAATGCCCTCATGGACACAAACACACGTTAGGACCCATCCTCTGGAAAGTGCATTTCAACTCAACCACCCCGGTTGCTCCCGCAGATCCATTAGATCTAAACTGTCTTGTTGCTAGGAGACAATTGGAAGGCGAGGCCGACTTCCCAGGCATCCATCCTGGAACGGTGCTCTGGAGTCATTCCATAAGGGATGAACTGGAGCTGTCCAACAGGTCTCAATTGTCCTGCAGAAGGAATCCTTGAAGGGGGCATCCCACATCTCCCAACGTGGAAAACCTCCATGGCCTCGAGATTCCGCTCCCTTCATGAAGGGGCCGTCATGCACAGAAACTCCAACCTGAGCCAACGTCGGACCTCGCCCTGACTTCAGATGCATGAGATATTGGTTCAGATCTGCAGGGGGTACCTGCCGTGCCCTCACCCTGAATCCGAAGTCTAGCTTGTGTTCTCAGACTTCCGTCCTCCCTCTCCTGGCCCCGAAGCCCTCATGTTTGGCAATTCTGGACCGACAATGAAGCACTCTGCCTGCCCTCTAGAAAAAATATATTGCCTAATGAGCAGCCCAGGCAGCTTAAATGAGGATATACCTACACGGCACTCAATGGACCCAAATTATATAGTCTAACCTGGGCACTAATGCACTGTCTGACACAACCTGAGCCCGGACCTGCTGACCAACACCCAGACAGCTAACCGCACGCTGAGCATATCAGACCCGCCATGGCCTTAGGTCATCATCTCTTCCCTACCTCAGTTTTCAGGCTTCAGAACCTAGACCTTATCTCCAATCACTGCCCACGGGTGACTGTGATGCAGAAATCAGAACTCTTCCTGACCCATGGCAAGAAACCTTGTGGTTGGCATGTTGTCCAACGTTCAGTGTAGGAGAAACCAGCATTCACCCTGAGGCCCCGCCCATTCTTGCGTGCGACGAGAGCATAAACACGCATTGTGACCTCAGCGTGAGTCCTGTCCTCTAGTAAGTCCTCTCAGTGGCTGGACCATTAGATGTCATAATGGGCTTGACATGTCATTAGTCCCCAATTTTTAACCAGATTTCTGGTTGTCCAGTCGCCCCACCCCAGGGCTCTACTCTGGAATCCCTCATTTGGTGGGACATCTGAGGTTGAAAAACAAAATGAAACAAATCGACAACAACAACAAAAAAACGGACTTCTTCCATCCCCAGAATGACCCCAAACTCTTTGGACGGGACCGAACCCCCAGAGAGTAAGACTCGTCCATTTCCCATGAAGTCACCCGGCAATTTCACGACCATGAGTGACACGATATCCAGAGACAAAAACTTGAGCAAGAGCCTCACACTCGCCCTTTTTTCATATCCCGAAGTGTTCTCCTCATGGTCTGTAGATCAGTCCTGCCATACCTATGACCCAAAACATAAGCCGAGTTTGTGTTTTCAGACAACTGTCCAAAAAGCTCTGGCCTACACACCCTACAGGCTCAGGGCCCTGGAGCCAAACCTGAGGACTGTACTTGCCCTCTCCAAGGGAATTGTATGTGCCCATTCCAATGGCCAAAACCCTACTAGTAGGATAACCTCCAAAGTCCCTGAGGCCATCCCAATAGTTGTGGCTTCCCAGGACAAACAGGGGCAATCTGAGCCCATCTGAGCACCTACCTGCACTCAGACCCGTAGACTGATGTCCCCAGAGGTAAAAAGGAACGAAAAGGCCCCTAGGCACTAATCGGATCCATTGCTTTGGTTTCCAGGCATCTCTCCTCAGAGGCCTGGATTTCAATACCAGCATATGGCTGTTTCTTGACTCACCCATCAGAACAAATCTCATCTACACATGGGAAACATGCACGTTGGAGCTGTGTCAAAGCCTCTGTTTAGGAGAACCCTTCAGGGCCCCAGGGCCACCGCTTCATTCCAAGGTCTCCATAGACACAAAAACATATTAGGACACATCCACAGGAGAGTCCATTTCAACTCAGCCTCCTCGGTTGCCCCCCACATCCAGCAGATCTAACCTGTCTTGTTGCTTGGAGACCATTGGAATGCGAGGTGGGCTACCCAGCCATCCATCCTTAGAACCCTGCTCGGAATCGTTGGCCTGGAGCCAACCAACAGGTCTCAATTGTCCTGCAGAAGAATCTTTGCAGTTTGGAGCTTCTCACAACTCCCATCGTGGGAAAACCCCCATGTCCTCGTGATCCAACCCCCTTCAAGAATGGGCCATCAGGGCAGAAAGTCCAACCTGAGCGATCGTCTGATCCTTGCCCTGACTTCAGATGCATGAGATCTAGATTGAGGTCTGTAGATTGTGTCTGCCATATCCTCACCCAGAAACCTAGGCCTAGCTTGGGTTCTCAGACTCCGTCCTCAGACTACTGGCCCACAAGCCCTCCAGTTGGGCAATCCAGAACTACAATGCCGCACTCTGCCTGCCCTACAGAAGTAAAGCATTGCCCTCAGGGCTACCCCGAAACCGCAAATGAGGATCAACCTGCAGGCCATTCGGCTGTACCCCAAACATATAGGCTGACCTGGGCACTATTTCCCCTTCTGACCCAGCCTGAGCCTGGACCTCCTGGTCCCACCCAGACAGCTGGCCGCACACTGAGCACATCGGACCCGCCATGGCCTTAGGTCGTCATCTCTTCCCAACTGCGGTTTTCAGGCTCCAGAACCTAGACCTTATCTCCAACCACTGCCCAGGGTTGAAAATGATGCAGAAATCAGAACTCTTTCCCCATGGCAAGAAACCTTGTGGTTGGCATGTTGTCCAACGTTCAGTGTAGTTGAAACAAGCGTGGCCCATGAGGCCCAGCCCATGCCTGCGGCCACATTGTTCACAAACACACATTGTGACCCTCAGCCTGAAGCCCAGTCCTCAGGTAAGGCCTCTCAGGGCCTATATGAAGAGACAGCATATTGGGCTTGCCATGATCCTAGGCCCCAATTTTTAACCATAGTTCGGGTTGTCCCTTCACTCTTCCCCAGGGCTCTGCTTTGGAATTCCTCTTTTGGTGGGACACCTGAGGTAACAAACCTGAAAGGAGTCCTCCCATCCCACAGATTGACGAAAAACAATTGGGATCGGGCCAAATCCACAGAGAGGAAGATTCGTCCATGGCCCATGAGACCTCCCCAACATTCCACGGCCATCGCTGAAACAAAAGTCAGAGACAAAAGCCTGACCAAGCGCCTCAGACTCGCTCATTCTTCATATCCTGAAGAGTTCTTCTCATGGTTTGTAGATCGGGCGTGCCATACCTACGTCCCCAAACATAAGCTGAGTTTGTGTTTTCAGTCTTCTGTCCTCAAAGTCCTGGGCCACACTCCCTCCAGACTGGGGCCCCTGGAGCCACACATTAGGACTGCCCCCACCCAATCTATGGGAATTCTGCCCATTCCATTGTCAAAAATCGTACAAATTATGAGAACCCTCCAAAGTCCCTGAGGCCATCCCAATAGTGTAGGTGCCCGGGACAAAAAAGGGCGGTTGATACCGGCTGAGCATCTACCTCCACTCATCTACCTCCACTCATACCAAGAAGATTGAACCAGACAGGACCCGAGGCCATTATCAGATCCATTGCTTTGGTTTACAGGCATGTCTCCTCAAAAGCCTGCATTCCAATACCAGCAGAGGGGATTTCCTGAGGCACCCATCAGAAGAAATCTCGTCTCCACAAGGAAACTTGTGCATGGGAGCTATGCCAAAGCTTAGGAGAATACTTCAGGGTCCCGGTGCCACCTCCCCATTCCAATGCCCTCATGGACACAAACACACGTTAGGTCCCATCCTCTGGAAAGCGCATTTCAACTCAGCCACCCCGGTTGCTCCCGCAGATCCATTAGATCTAAACTGTCTTGTTGCTAGGAGACAATTGGAAGGCGAGGCGGACTTCCCAGGCGTCCATCCTGGAATGGTGCTCTGGAGTCATTCCATAAGGGATGAACTGGAGCTGTCCAACAGGTCTCAATTGTCCCGCAGAAGGAATCCTTGAAGGGGGCATCCCACATCTCCCAACGTGGAAAACCTCCATGGCCTCGAGATTCTGCTCCCTTCATGAAGGGGCCGTCATGCACAGAAACTCCAACCTGAGCCAACGTCGGATCCTCGCCCTGACTTCAGATGCATGAGATATTGGTTCAGATCTGCAGGGGGTACCTGCCATGCCCTCACCCTGAATCCGAAGTCTAGCTTGTGTTCTCAAACTTCCGTCCTCACTCTCCTGGCCCCGAAGCCCTCAAGTTTGGCAATTCCGGACCGACAATGAAGCACTCTGCCTGCCCTCTAGAAAAAATATATTGCCTAATGAGCAGCCCAGGCAGCTTAAATGAGGATATACCTACACGGCACTCGAATGTACCCAAATTATATAGTCTAACCTGGGCACTAATGCACTGTCTGACACAACCTGAGCCCAGACCTGCTGACCAACACCCAGACAGCTGACCGCACGCTTTGCATATCAGACCCGCCATGGCCTTAGGTCATCATCTCTTCCCTACCTCAGTTTTCAGGCTTCAGAACCTAGACCTTATCTCCAATCACTGCCCACGGGTGACTGTGATGCAGAAATCAGAACTCTTCCTGACCCATGGCAAGAAACCTTGTGGTTGGCATGTTGTCCAACGTTCAGTGTAGGAGAAACCAGCATTCACCCTGAGGCCCCGCCCATTCTTGCGTGCGACGAGAGCATAAACACGCATTGTGACCTCAGCGTGAGTCCTGTCCTCTAGTAAGTCCTCTCAGTGGCTGGACCATTAGATGTCATAATGGGCTTGACATGTCCCTAGTCCCCAATTTTTAACCAGATTTCTGGTTGTCCAGTCGCCCCACCCCAGGGCTCTACTCTGGAATCCCTCATTTGGTGGGACATCTGAGGTTGAAAAACAAAATGAAACAAATCGACAACAACAACAAAAAAACGGACTTCTTCCATCCCCAGAATGACCCCAAACTCTTTGGACGGGACCGAACCCCCAGAGAGTAAGACTCGTCCATTTCCCATGAAGTCACCCGGCAATTTCACGACCATGAGTGACACGATATCCAGAGACAAAAACTTGAGCAAGAGCCTCACACTCGCCCTTTTTTCATATCCCGAAGTGTTCTCCTCATGGTCTGTAGATCAGTCCTGCCATACCTATGACCCAAAACATAAGCCGAGTTTGTGTTTTCAGACAACTGTCCAAACAGCTCTGGCCTACACACCCTACAGGCTCAGGGCCCTGGAGCCAAACCTGAGGACTGTACTTGCCCTCTCCAAGGGAATTGTATGTGCCCATTCCAATGGCCACAACCCTACTAGTAGGATAACCTCCAAAGTCCCTGAGGCCATCCCAATAGTTGTGGCTTCCCAGGACAAACAGGGGCAATCTGAGCCCATCTGAGCACCTACCTGCACTCAGACCCGTAGACTGATGTCCCCAGAGGTAAAAAGGAATGAACAGGCCCCTAGGCACTAATCGGATCCATTGCTTTGGTTTCCAGGTATCTCTCCTCAGAGGCCTGGATTTCAATACCAGCATATGGCTGTTTCTTGACTCACCCATCAGAACAAATCTCATCTACACATGGGAAACATGCACGTTGGAGCTGTGTCAAAGCCTCTGTTTAGGAGAACCCTTCAGGGCCCCAGGGCCACCGCTTCATTCCAAGGTCTCCATAGACACAAAAACATATTAGGACACATCCACAGGAGAGTCCATTTCAACTCAGCCTCCTCGGTTGCCCCCCACATCCAGCAGATCTAACCTGTCTTGTTGCTTGGAGACCATTGGAATGCGAGGTGGGCTACCCAGCCATCCATCCTTAGAACCCTGCTCGGAATCGTTGGCCTGGAGCCAACCAACAGGTCTCAATTGTCCTGCAGAAGAATCTTTGCAGTTTGGAGCTTCTCACAACTCCCATCGTGGGAAAACCCCCATGTCCTCGTGATCCAACCCCCTTCAAGAATGGGCCATCAGGGCAGAAAGTCCAACCTGAGCGATCGTCTGATCCTTGCCCTGACTTCAGATGCATGAGATCTAGATTGAGGTCTGTAGATTGTGCCTGCCATATCCTCACCCAGAAACCTAGGCCTAGCTTGGGTTCTCAGACTCCGTCCTCAGACTACTGGCCCACAAGCCCTCCAGTTGGGCAATCCAGAACTACAATGCCGCACTCTGCCTGCCCTACAGACGTAAAACATTGCCCTCAGGGCTACCCCGAAACCGCAAATGAGGATCAACCGGCACGCCATTCGGCTGTACCCCAAACATATAGGCTGACCTGGGCACTATTTCCCCTTCTGACCCAGCCTGAGCCTGGACCTCCTGGTCCCACCCAGACAGCTGGCCGCACACTGAGCACATCGGACCCGCCATGGCCTTAGGTCGTCATCTCTTCCCAACTGCGGTTTTCAGGCTCCAGAACCTAGACCTTATCTCCAACCACTGCCCAGGGTTGAAAATGATGCAGAAATCAGAACTCTATCCCCATGGCAAGAAACCTTGTGGTTGGCATGTTGTCCAACGTTCAGTGTAGTTGAAACAAGCGTGGCCCATGAGGCCCAGCCCATGCTTGCGGCCACATTGGTCACAAACACACATTGTGACCCTCAGCCTGAAGCCCAGTCCTCAGGTAAGGCCTCTCAGGGCCTATATGGAGAGACAGCATATTGGGCTTGCCATGCCCCTAGGCCCCAATTTTTAACCATAGTTCGGGTTGTCCCTTCACTCTTCCCCAGGGCTCTGCTTTGGAATTCCTCTTTTGGTGGGACACCTGAGGTAACAAACCTGAAAGGAGTCCTCCCATCCCACAGATTGACGAAAAACAATTGGGATCGGGCCAAATCCACAGAGAGGAAGATTCGTCCATGGCCCATGAGACCTCCCCAACATTCCACGGCCATCGCTGAAACAAAAGTCAGAGACAAAAGCCTGACCAAGCGCCTCAGACTCGCTCATTCTTCATATCCTGAAGAGTTCTTCTCATGGTTTGTAGATCGGGCGTGCCATACCTACGTCCCCAAACATAAGCTGAGTTTGTGTTTTCAGTCTTCTGTCCTCAAAGTCCTGGGCCACACTCCCTCCAGGCTGGGGCCCCTGGAGCCACACATTAGGACTGCCCCCACCCAATCCATGGGAATTCTGCCCATTCCATTGTCAAAAATCGTACAAATTAGGAGAACCCTCCAAAGTCCCTGAGGCCATCCCAATAGTGTAGGTGCCCGGGACAAAAAAGGGCGGTTGATACCGGCTGAGCATCTACCTCCACTCATCTACCTCCACTCATACCAAGAAGATTGAACCAGACAGGACCCGAGGCCATTATCGGATCCATTGCTTTGGTTTACAGGCATGTCTCCTCAAAAGCCTGCATTCCAATACCAGCAGAGGGGATTTCCTGAGGCACCCATCAGAACAAATCTCGTCTCCACAAGGAAACTTGTGCATGGGAGCTATGCCAAAGCTTAGGAGAATACTTCAGGGTCCCGGTGCCACCTCCCCATTCCAATGCCCTCATGGACACAAACACACGTTAGGACCCATCCTCTGGAAAGTGCATTTCAACTCAGCCACCCCGGTTGCTCCCGCAGATCCATTAGATCTAAACTGTCTTGTTGCTAGGAGACAATTGGAAGGCGAGGCCGACTTCCCAGGCATCCATCCTGGAACGGTGCTCTGGAGTCATTCCATAAGGGATGAACTGGAGCTGTCCAACAGGTCTCAATTGTCCCGCAGAAGGAATCCTTGAAGGGGGCATCCCACATCTCCCAACGTGGAAAACCTCCATGGCCTCGAGATTCCGCTCCCTTCATGAAGGGGCCGTCATGCACAGAAACTCCAACCTGAGCCAACGTCGGACCTCGCCCTGACTTCAGATGCATGAGATATTGGTTCAGATCTGCAGGGGGTACCTGCCGTGCCCTCACCCTGAATCCGAAGTCTAGCTTGTGTTCTCAGACTTCCGTCCTCCCTCTCCTGGCCCCGAAGCCCTCAAGTTTGGCAATTGAGGATCGACAATGAAGCACTCTGCCTGCCCTCTAGAAAAAATATATTGCCTAATGAGCAGCCCAGGCAGCTTAAATGAGGATATACCTACACGGCACTCAATGGACCCAAATTATATAGTCTAACCTGGGCACTAATGCACTGTCTGACACAACCTGAGCCCGGACCTGCTGACCAACACCCAGACAGCTAACCGCACGCTGAGCATATCAGACCCGCCATGGCCTTAGGTCATCATCTCTTCCCTACCTCAGTTTTCAGGCTTCAGAACCTAGACCTTATCTCCAATCACTGCCCACGGGTGACTGTGATGCAGAAATCAGAACTCTTCCTGACCCATGGCAAGAAACCTTGTGGTTGGCATGTTGTCCAACGTTCAGTGTAGGAGAAACCAGCATTCACCCTGAGGCCCCGCCCATTCTTGCGTGCGACGAGAGCATAAACACGCATTGTGACCTCAGCGTGAGTCCTGTCCTCTAGTAAGTCCTCTCAGTGGCTGGACCATTAGATGTCATAATGGGCTTGACATGTCCCTAGTCCCCAATTTTTAACCAGATTTCTGGTTGTCCAGTCGCCCCACCCCAGGGCTCTACTCTGGAATCCCTCATTTGGTGGGACATCTGAGGTTGAAAAACAAAATGAAACAAATCGACAACAACAACAAAAAAACGGACTTCTTCCATCCCCAGAATGACCCCAAACTCTTTGGACGGGACCGAACCCCCAGAGAGTAAGACTCGTCCATTTCCCATGAAGTCACCCGGCAATTTCACGACCATGAGTGACACGATATCCAGAGACAAAAACTTGAGCAAGAGCCTCACACTCGCCCTTTTTTCATATCCCGAAGTGTTCTCCTCATGGTCTGTAGATCAGTCCTGCCATACCTATGACCCAAAACATAAGCCGAGTTTGTGTTTTCAGACAACTGTCCAAAAACCTCTGGCCTACACACCCTACAGGCTCAGGGCCCTGGAGCCAAACCTGAGGACTGTACTTGCCCTCTCCAAGGGAATTGTATGTGCCCATTCCAATGGCCAAAACCCTACTAGTAGGATAACCTCCAAAGTCCCTGAGGCCATCCCAATAGTTGTGGCTTCCCAGGACAAACAGGGGCAATCTGAGCCCATCTGAGCACCTACCTGCACTCAGACCCGTAGACTGATGTCCCCAGAGGTAAAAAGGAACGAAAAGGCCCCTAGGCACTAATCGGATCCATTGCTTTGGTTTCCAGGCATCTCTCCTCAGAGGCCTGGATTTCAATACCAGCATATGGCTGTTTCTTGACTCACCCATCAGAACAAATCTCATCTACACATGGGAAACATGCACGTTGGAGCTGTGTCAAAGCCTCTGTTTAGGAGAACCCTTCAGGGCCCCAGGGCCACCGCTTCATTCCAAGGTCTCCATAGACACAAAAACATATTAGGACACATCCACAGGAGAGTCCATTTCAACTCAGCCTCCTCGGTTGCCCCCCACATCCAGCAGATCTAACCTGTCTTGTTGCTTGGAGACCATTGGAATGCGAGGTGGGCTACCCAGCCATCCATCCTTAGAACCCTGCTCGGAATCGTTGGCCTGGAGCCAACCAACAGGTCTCAATTGTCCTGCAGAAGAATCTTTGCAGTTTGGAGCTTCTCACAACTCCCATCGTGGGAAAACCCCCATGTCCTCGTGATCCAACCCCCTTCAAGAATGGGCCATCAGGGCAGAAAGTCCAACCTGAGCGATCGTCTGATCCTTGCCCTGACTTCAGATGCATGAGATCTAGATTGAGGTCTGTAGATTGTGTCTGCCATATCCTCACCCAGAAACCTAGGCCTAGCTTGGGTTCTCAGACTCCGTCCTCAGACTACTGGCCCACAAGCCCTCCAGTTGGGCAATCCAGAACTACAATGCCGCACTCTGCCTGCCCTACATAAGTAAAGCATTGCCCTCAGGGCTACCCCGAAACCGCAAATGAGGATCAACCTGCAGGCCATTCGGCTGTACCCCAAACATATAGGCTGACCTGGGCACTATTTCCCCTTCTGACCCAGCCTGAGCCTGGACCTCCTGGTCCCACCCAGACAGCTGGCCGCACACTGAGCACATCGGACCCGCCATGGCCTTAGGTCGTCATCTCTTCCCAACTGCGGTTTTCAGGCTCCAGAACCTAGACCTTATCTCCAACCACTGCCCAGGGTTGAAAATGATGCAGAAATCAGAACTCTTTCCCCATGGCAAGAAACCTTGTGGTTGGCATGTTGTCCAACGTTCAGTGTAGTTGAAACAAGCGTGGCCCATGAGGCCCAGCCCATGCCTGCGGCCACATTGTTCACAAACACACATTGTGACCCTCAGCCTGAAGCCCAGTCCTCAGGTAAGGCCTCTCAGGGCCTATATGAAGAGACAGCATATTGGGCTTGCCATGATCCTAGGCCCCAATTTTTAACCATAGTTCGGGTTGTCCCTTCACTCTTCCCCAGGGCTCTGCTTTGGAATTCCTCTTTTGGTGGGACACCTGAGGTAACAAACCTGAAAGGAGTCCTCCCATCCCACAGATTGACGAAAAACAATTGGGATCGGGCCAAATCCACAGAGAGGAAGATTCGTCCATGGCCCATGAGACCTCCCCAACATTCCACGGCCATCGCTGAAACAAAAGTCAGAGACAAAAGCCTGACCAAGCGCCTCAGACTCGCTCATTCTTCATATCCTGAAGAGTTCTTCTCATGGTTTGTAGATCGGGCGTGCCATACCTACGTCCCCAAACATAAGCTGAGTTTGTGTTTTCAGTCTTCTGTCCTCAAAGTCCTGGGCCACACTCCCTCCAGACTGGGGCCCCTGGAGCCACACATTAGGACTGCCCCCACCCAATCTATGGGAATTCTGCCCATTCCATTGTCAAAAATCGTACAAATTATGAGAACCCTCCAAAGTCCCTGAGGCCATCCCAATAGTGTAGGTGCCCGGGACAAAAAAGGGCGGTTGATACCGGCTGAGCATCTACCTCCACTCATCTACCTCCACTCATACCAAGAAGATTGAACCAGACAGGACCCGAGGCCATTATCAGATCCATTGCTTTGGTTTACAGGCATGTCTCCTCAAAAGCCTGCATTCCAATACCAGCAGAGGGGATTTCCTGAGGCACCCATCAGAAGAAATCTCGTCTCCACAAGGAAACTTGTGCATGGGAGCTATGCCAAAGCTTAGGAGAATACTTCAGGGTCCCGGTGCCACCTCCCCATTCCAATGCCCTCATGGACACAAACACACGTTAGGTCCCATCCTCTGGAAAGCGCATTTCAACTCAGCCACCCCGGTTGCTCCCGCAGATCCATTAGATCTAAACTGTCTTGTTGCTAGGAGACAATTGGAAGGCGAGGCGGACTTCCCAGGCGTCCATCCTGGAATGGTGCTCTGGAGTCATTCCATAAGGGATGAACTGGAGCTGTCCAACAGGTCTCAATTGTCCCGCAGAAGGAATCCTTGAAGGGGGCATCCCACATCTCCCAACGTGGAAAACCTCCATGGCCTCGAGATTCTGCTCCCTTCATGAAGGGGCCGTCATGCACAGAAACTCCAACCTGAGCCAACGTCGGATCCTCGCCCTGACTTCAGATGCATGAGATATTGGTTCAGATCTGCAGGGGGTACCTGCCATGCCCTCACCCTGAATCCGAAGTCTAGCTTGTGTTCTCAAACTTCCGTCCTCACTCTCCTGGCCCCGAAGCCCTCAAGTTTGGCAATTCCGGACCGACAATGAAGCACTCTGCCTGCCCTCTAGAAAAAATATATTGCCTAATGAGCAGCCCAGGCAGCTTAAATGAGGATATACCTACACGGCACTCGAATGTACCCAAATTATATAGTCTAACCTGGGCACTAATGCACTGTCTGACACAACCTGAGCCCAGACCTGCTGACCAACACCCAGACAGCTGACCGCACGCTTTGCATATCAGACCCGCCATGGCCTTAGGTCATCATCTCTTCCCTACCTCAGTTTTCAGGCTTCAGAACCTAGACCTTATCTCCAATCACTGCCCACGGGTGACTGTGATGCAGAAATCAGAACTCTTCCTGACCCATGGCAAGAAACCTTGTGGTTGGCATGTTGTCCAACGTTCAGTGTAGGAGAAACCAGCATTCACCCTGAGGCCCCGCCCATTCTTGCGTGCGACGAGAGCATAAACACGCATTGTGACCTCAGCGTGAGTCCTGTCCTCTAGTAAGTCCTCTCAGTGGCTGGACCATTAGATGTCATAATGGGCTTGACATGTCCCTAGTCCCCAATTTTTAACCAGATTTCTGGTTGTCCAGTCGCCCCACCCCAGGGCTCTACTCTGGAATCCCTCATTTGGTGGGACATCTGAGGTTGAAAAACAAAATGAAACAAATCGACAACAACAACAAAAAAACGGACTTCTTCCATCCCCAGAATGACCCCAAACTCTTTGGACGGGACCGAACCCCCAGAGAGTAAGACTCGTCCATTTCCCATGAAGTCACCCGGCAATTTCACGACCATGAGTGACACGATATCCAGAGACAAAAACTTGAGCAAGAGCCTCACACTCGCCCTTTTTTCATATCCCGAAGTGTTCTCCTCATGGTCTGTAGATCAGTCCTGCCATACCTATGACCCAAAACATAAGCCGAGTTTGTGTTTTCAGACAACTGTCCAAACAGCTCTGGCCTACACACCCTACAGGCTCAGGGCCCTGGAGCCAAACCTGAGGACTGTACTTGCCCTCTCCAAGGGAATTGTATGTGCCCATTCCAATGGCCACAACCCTACTAGTAGGATAACCTCCAAAGTCCCTGAGGCCATCCCAATAGTTGTGGCTTCCCAGGACAAACAGGGGCAATCTGAGCCCATCTGAGCACCTACCTGCACTCAGACCCGTAGACTGATGTCCCCAGAGGTAAAAAGGAATGAACAGGCCCCTAGGCACTAATCGGATCCATTGCTTTGGTTTCCAGGTATCTCTCCTCAGAGGCCTGGATTTCAATACCAGCATATGGCTGTTTCTTGACTCACCCATCAGAACAAATCTCATCTACACATGGGAAACATGCACGTTGGAGCTGTGTCAAAGCCTCTGTTTAGGAGAACCCTTCAGGGCCCCAGGGCCACCGCTTCATTCCAAGGTCTCCATAGACACAAAAACATATTAGGACACATCCACAGGAGAGTCCATTTCAACTCAGCCTCCTCGGTTGCCCCCCACATCCAGCAGATCTAACCTGTCTTGTTGCTTGGAGACCATTGGAATGCGAGGTGGGCTACCCAGCCATCCATCCTTAGAACCCTGCTCGGAATCGTTGGCCTGGAGCCAACCAACAGGTCTCAATTGTCCTGCAGAAGAATCTTTGCAGTTTGGAGCTTCTCACAACTCCCATCGTGGGAAAACCCCCATGTCCTCGTGATCCAACCCCCTTCAAGAATGGGCCATCAGGGCAGAAAGTCCAACCTGAGCGATCGTCTGATCCTTGCCCTGACTTCAGATGCATGAGATCTAGATTGAGGTCTGTAGATTGTGCCTGCCATATCCTCACCCAGAAACCTAGGCCTAGCTTGGGTTCTCAGACTCCGTCCTCAGACTACTGGCCCACAAGCCCTCCAGTTGGGCAATCCAGAACTACAATGCCGCACTCTGCCTGCCCTACAGACGTAAAACATTGCCCTCAGGGCTACCCCGAAACCGCAAATGAGGATCAACCGGCACGCCATTCGGCTGTACCCCAAACATATAGGCTGACCTGGGCACTATTTCCCCTTCTGACCCAGCCTGAGCCTGGACCTCCTGGTCCCACCCAGACAGCTGGCCGCACACTGAGCACATCGGACCCGCCATGGCCTTAGGTCGTCATCTCTTCCCAACTGCGGTTTTCAGGCTCCAGAACCTAGACCTTATCTCCAACCACTGCCCAGGGTTGAAAATGATGCAGAAATCAGAACTCTTTCCCCATGGCAAGAAACCTTGTGGTTGGCATGTTGTCCAACGTTCAGTGTAGTTGAAACAAGCGTGGCCCATGAGGCCCAGCCCATGCTTGCGGCCACATTGGTCACAAACACACATTGTGACCCTCAGCCTGAAGCCCAGTCCTCAGGTAAGGCCTCTCAGGGCCTATATGGAGAGACAGCATATTGGGCTTGCCATGCCCCTAGGCCCCAATTTTTAACCATAGTTCGGGTTGTCCCTTCACTCTTCCCCAGGGCTCTGCTTTGGAATTCCTCTTTTGGTGGGACACCTGAGGTAACAAACCTGAAAGGAGTCCTCCCATCCCACAGATTGACGAAAAACAATTGGGATCGGGCCAAATCCACAGAGAGGAAGATTCGTCCATGGCCCATGAGACCTCCCCAACATTCCACGGCCATCGCTGAAACAAAAGTCAGAGACAAAAGCCTGACCAAGCGCCTCAGACTCGCTCATTCTTCATATCCTGAAGAGTTCTTCTCATGGTTTGTAGATCGGGCGTGCCATACCTACGTCCCCAAACATAAGCTGAGTTTGTGTTTTCAGTCTTCTGTCCTCAAAGTCCTGGGCCACACTCCCTCCAGGCTGGGGCCCCTGGAGCCACACATTAGGACTGCCCCCACCCAATCCATGGGAATTCTGCCCATTCCATTGTCAAAAATCGTACAAATTAGGAGAACCCTCCAAAGTCCCTGAGGCCATCCCAATAGTGTAGGTGCCCGGGACAAAAAAGGGCGGTTGATACCGGCTGAGCATCTACCTCCACTCATCTACCTCCACTCATACCAAGAAGATTGAACCAGACAGGACCCGAGGCCATTATCGGATCCATTGCTTTGGTTTACAGGCATGTCTCCTCAAAAGCCTGCATTCCAATACCAGCAGAGGGGATTTCCTGAGGCACCCATCAGAACAAATCTCGTCTCCACAAGGAAACTTGTGCATGGGAGCTATGCCAAAGCTTAGGAGAATACTTCAGGGTCCCGGTGCCACCTCCCCATTCCAATGCCCTCATGGACACAAACACACGTTAGGACCCATCCTCTGGAAAGTGCATTTCAACTCAGCCACCCCGGTTGCTCCCGCAGATCCATTAGATCTAAACTGTCTTGTTGCTAGGAGACAATTGGAAGGCGAGGCCGACTTCCCAGGCATCCATCCTGGAACGGTGCTCTGGAGTCATTCCATAAGGGATGAACTGGAGCTGTCCAACAGGTCTCAATTGTCCCGCAGAAGGAATCCTTGAAGGGGGCATCCCACATCTCCCAACGTGGAAAACCTCCATGGCCTCGAGATTCCGCTCCCTTCATGAAGGGGCCGTCATGCACAGAAACTCCAACCTGAGCCAACGTCGGACCTCGCCCTGACTTCAGATGCATGAGATATTGGTTCAGATCTGCAGGGGGTACCTGCCGTGCCCTCACCCTGAATCCGAAGTCTAGCTTGTGTTCTCAGACTTCCGTCCTCCCTCTCCTGGCCCCGAAGCCCTCAAGTTTGGCAATTGAGGATCGACAATGAAGCACTCTGCCTGCCCTCTAGAAAAAATATATTGCCTAATGAGCAGCCCAGGCAGCTTAAATGAGGATATACCTACACGGCACTCAATGGACCCAAATTATATAGTCTAACCTGGGCACTAATGCACTGTCTGACACAACCTGAGCCCGGACCTGCTGACCAACACCCAGACAGCTAACCGCACGCTGAGCATATCA
Source organism: Mustela nivalis (assembly GCF_964662115.1). Classification (NCBI taxonomy): domain Eukaryota; kingdom Metazoa; phylum Chordata; class Mammalia; order Carnivora; family Mustelidae; genus Mustela; species Mustela nivalis. Next base: position 516,411 of record NW_028136438.1, on the reverse strand, counting down.
GACCCGCCATGGCCTTAGGTCATCATCTCTTCCCTACCTCAGTTTTCAGGCTTCAGAACCTAGACCTTATCTCCAATCACTGCCCACGGGTGACTGTGATGCAGAAATCAGAACTCTTCCTGACCCATGGCAAGAAACCTTGTGGTTGGCATGTTGTCCAACGTTCAGTGTAGGAGAAACCAGCATTCACCCTGAGGCCCGGCCCATTCTTGCGTGCGACGAGAGCATAAACACGCATTGTGACCTCAGCGTGAGTCCTGTCCTCTAGTAAGTCCTCTCAGTGGCTGGACCATTAGATGTCATAATGGGCTTGACATGTCCCTAGTCCCCAATTTTTAACCAGATTTCTGGTTGTCCAGTCGCCCCACCCCAGGGCTCTACTCTGGAATCCCTCATTTGGTGGGACATCTGAGACAAAATGAAACAAATCGACAACAACAACAAAAAAACGGACTTCTTCCATCCCCAGAATGACCCCAAACTCTTTGGACGGGACCGAACCCCCAGAGAGTAAGACTCGTCCATTTCCCATGAAGTCACCCGGCAATTTCACGACCATGAGTGACACGATATCCAGAGACAAAAACTTGAGCAAGAGCCTCACACTCGCCCTTTTTTCATATCCCGAAGTGTTCTCCTCATGGTCTGTAGATCAGTCCTGCCATACCTATGACCCAAAACATAAGCCGAGTTTGTGTTTTCAGACAACTGTCCAAAAAGCTCTGGCCTACACACCCTACAGGCTCAGGGCCCTGGAGCCAAACCTGAGGACTGTACTTGCCCTCTCCAAGGGAATTGTATGTGCCCATTCCAATGGCCAAAACCCTACTAGTAGGATAACCTCCAAAGTCCCTGAGGCCATCCCAATAGTTGTGGCTTCCCAGGACAAACAGGGGCAATCTGAGCCCATCTGAGCACCTACCTGCACTCAGACCCGTAGACTGATGTCCCCAGAGGTAAAAAGGAACGAAAAGGCCCCTAGGCACTAATCGGATCCATTGCTTTGGTTTCCAGGTATCTCTCCTCAGAGGCCTGGATTTCAATACCAGCATATGGCTGTTTCTTGACTCACCCATCAGAACAAATCTCATCTACACATGGGAAACATGCACGTTGGAGCTGTGTCAAAGCCTCTGTTTAGGAGAACCCTTCAGGGCCCCAGGGCCACCGCTTCATTCCAAGGTCTCCATAGACACAAAAACATATTAGGACACATCCACAGGAGAGTCCATTTCAACTCAGCCTCCTCGGTTGCCCCCCACATCCAGCAGATCTAACCTGTCTTGTTGCTTGGAGACCATTGGAATGCGAGGTGGGCTACCCAGCCATCCATCCTTAGAACCCTGCTCGGAATCGTTGGCCTGGAGCCAACCAACAGGTCTCAATTGTCCTGCAGAAGAATCTTTGCAGTTTGGAGCTTCTCACAACTCCCATCGTGGGAAAACCCCCATGTCCTCGTGATCCAACCCCCTTCAAGAATGGGCCATCAGGGCAGAAAGTCCAACCTGAGCGATCGTCTGATCCTTGCCCTGACTTCAGATGCATGAGATCTAGATTGAGGTCTGTAGATTGTGCCTGCCATATCCTCACCCAGAAACCTAGGCCTAGCTTGGGTTCTCAGACTCCGTCCTCAGACTACTGGCCCACAAGCCCTCCAGTTGGGCAATCCAGAACTACAATGCCGCACTCTGCCTGCCCTACAGAAGTAAAGCATTGCCCTCAGGGCTACCCCGAAACCGCAAATGAGGATCAACCTGCAGGCCATTCGGCTGTACCCCAAACATATAGGCTGACCTGGGCACTATTTCCCCTTCTGACCCAGCCTGAGCCTGGACCTCCTGGTCCCACCCAGACAGCTGGCCGCACACTGAGCACATCGGACCCGCCATGGCCTTAGGTCGTCATCTCTTCCCAACTGCGGTTTTCAGGCTCCAGAACCTAGACCTTATCTCCAACCACTGCCCAGGGTTGAAAATGATGCAGAAATCAGAACTCTTTCCCCATGGCAAGAAACCTTGTGGTTGGCATGTTGTCCAACGTTCAGTGTAGTTGAAACAAGCGTGGCCCATGAGGCCCAGCCCATGCTTGCGGCCACATTGTTCACAAACACACATTGTGACCCTCAGCCTGAAGCCCAGTCCTCAGGTAAGGCCTCTCAGGGCCTATATGAAGAGACAGCATATTGGGCTTGCCATGATCCTAGGCCCCAATTTTTAACCATAGTTCGGGTTGTCCCTTCACTCTTCCCCAGGGCTCTGCTTTGGAATTCCTCTTTTGGTGGGACACCTGAGGTAACAAACCTGAAAGGAGTCCTCCCATCCCACAGATTGACGAAAAACAATTGGGATCGGGCCAAATCCACAGAGAGGAAGATTCGTCCATGGCCCATGAGACCTCCCCAACATTCCACGGCCATCGCTGAAACAAAAGTCAGAGACAAAAGCCTGACCAAGCGCCTCAGACTCGCTCATTCTTCATATCCTGAAGAGTTCTTCTCATGGTTTGTAGATCGGGCGTGCCATACCTACGTCCCCAAACATAAGCTGAGTTTGTGTTTTCAGTCTTCTGTCCTCAAAGTCCTGGGCCACACTCCCTCCAGACTGGGGCCCCTGGAGCCACACATTAGGACTGCCCCCACCCAATCCATGGGAATTCTGCCCATTCCATTGTCAAAAATCGTACAAATTATGAGAACCCTCCAAAGTCCCTGAGGCCATCCCAATAGTGTAGGTGCCCGGGACAAAAAAGGGCGGTTGATACCGGCTGAGCATCTACCTCCACTCATCTACCTCCACTCATACCAAGAAGATTGAACCAGACAGGACCCGAGGCCATTATCGGATCCATTGCTTTGGTTTACAGGCATGTCTCCTCAAAACCCTGCATTCCAATACCAGCAGAGGGGATTTCCTGAGGCACCCATCAGAAGAAATCTCGTCTCCACAAGGAAACTTGTGCATGGGAGCTATGCCAAAGCTTAGGAGAATACTTCAGGGTCCCGGTGCCACCTCCCCATTCCAAGGCCCTCATGGACACAAACACACGTTAGGTCCCATCCTCTGGAAAGCGCATTTCAACTCAGCCACCCCGGTTGCTCCCGCAGATCCATTAGATCTAAACTGTCTTGTTGCTAGGAGACAATTGGAAGGCGAGGCGGACTTCCCAGGCGTCCATCCTGGAACGGTGCTCTGGAGTCATTCCATAAGGGATGAACTGGAGCTGTCCAACAGGTCTCAATTGTCCCGCAGAAGGAATCCTTGAAGGGGGCATCCCACATCTCCCAACGTGGAAAACCTCCATGGCCTCGAGATTCTGCTCCCTTCATGAAGGGGCCGTCATGCACAGAAACTCCAACCTGAGCCAACGTCGGATCCTCGCCCTGACTTCAGATGCATGAGATATTGGTTCAGATCTGCAGGGGGTACCTGCCATGCCCTCACCCTGAATCCGAAGTCTAGCTTGTGTTCTCAAACTTCCGTCCTCACTCTCCTGGCCCCGAAGCCCTCAAGTTTGGCAATTCTGGACCGACAATGAAGCACTCTGCCTGCCCTCTAGAAAAAATATATTGCCTAATGAGCAGCCCAGGCAGCTTAAATGAGGATATACCTACACGGCACTCGAATGTACCCAAATTATATAGTCTAACCTGGGCACTAATGCACTGTCTGACACAACCTGAGCCCAGACCTGCTGACCAACACCCAGACAGCTGACCGCACGCTTTGCATATCAGACCCGCCATGGCCTTAGGTCATCATCTCTTCCCTACCTCAGTTTTCAGGCTTCAGAACCTAGACCTTATCTCCAATCACTGCCCACGGGTGACTGTGATGCAGAAATCAGAACTCTTCCTGACCCATGGCAAGAAACCTTGTGGTTGGCATGTTGTCCAACGTTCAGTGTAGGAGAAACCAGCATTCACCCTGAGGCCCCGCCCATTCTTGCGTGCGACGAGAGCATAAACACGCATTGTGACCTCAGCGTGAGTCCTGTCCTCTAGTAAGTCCTCTCAGTGGCTGGACCATTAGATGTCATAATGGGCTTGACATGTCCCTAGTCCCCAATTTTTAACCAGATTTCTGGTTGTCCAGTCGCCCCACCCCAGGGCTCTACTCTGGAATCCCTCATTTGGTGGGACATCTGAGGTTGAAAAACAAAATGAAACAAATCGACAACAACAACAAAAAAACGGACTTCTTCCATCCCCAGAATGACCCCAAACTCTTTGGACGGGACCGAACCCCCAGAGAGTAAGACTCGTCCATTTCCCATGAAGTCACCCGGCAATTTCACGACCATGAGTGACACGATATCCAGAGACAAAAACTTGAGCAAGAGCCTCACACTCGCCCTTTTTTCATATCCCGAAGTGTTCTCCTCATGGTCTGTAGATCAGTCCTGCCATACCTATGACCCAAAACATAAGCCGAGTTTGTGTTTTCAGACAACTGTCCAAAAAGCTCTGGCCTACACACCCTACAGGCTCAGGGCCCTGGAGCCAAACCTGAGGACTGTACTTGCCCTCTCCAAGGGAATTGTATGTGCCCATTCCAATGGCCACAACCCTACTAGTAGGATAACCTCCAAAGTCCCTGAGGCCATCCCAATAGTTGTGGCTTCCCAGGACAAACAGGGGCAATCTGAGCCCATCTGAGCACCTACCTGCACTCAGACCCGTAGACTGATGTCCCCAGAGGTAAAAAGGAACGAAAAGGCCCCTAGGCACTAATCGGATCCATTGCTTTGGTTTCCAGGCATCTCTCCTCAGAGGCCTGGATTTCAATACCAGCATATGGCTGTTTCTTGACTCACCCATCAGAACAAATCTCATCTACACATGGGAAACATGCACGTTGGAGCTGTGTCAAAGCCTCTGTTTAGGAGAACCCTTCAGGGCCCCAGGGCCACCGCTTCATTCCAAGGTCTCCATAGACACAAAAACATATTAGGACACATCCACAGGAGAGTCCATTTCAACTCAGCCTCCTCGGTTGCCCCCCACATCCAGCAGATCTAACCTGTCTTGTTGCTTGGAGACCATTGGAATGCGAGGTGGGCTACCCAGCCATCCATCCTTAGAACCCTGCTCGGAATCGTTGGCCTGGAGCCAACCAACAGGTCTCAATTGTCCTGCAGAAGAATCTTTGCAGTTTGGAGCTTCTCACAACTCCCATCGTGGGAAAACCCCCATGTCCTCGTGATCCAACCCCCTTCAAGAATGGGCCATCAGGGCAGAAAGTCCAACCTGAGCGATCGTCTGATCCTTGCCCTGACTTCAGATGCATGAGATCTAGATTGAGGTCTGTAGATTGTGCCTGCCATATCCTCACCCAGAAACCTAGGCCTAGCTTGGGTTCTCAGACTCCGTCCTCAGACTACTGGCCCACAAGCCCTCCAGTTGGGCAATCCAGAACTACAATGCCGCACTCTGCCTGCCCTACAGAAGTAAAGCATTGCCCTCAGGGCTACCCCGAAACCGCAAATGAGGATCAACCTGCAGGCCATTCGGCTGTACCCCAAACATATAGGCTGACCTGGGCACTATTTCCCCTTCTGACCCAGCCTGAGCCTGGACCTCCTGGTCCCACCCAGACAGCTGGCCGCACACTGAGCACATCGGACCCGCCATGGCCTTAGGTCGTCATCTCTTCCCAACTGCGGTTTTCAGGCTCCAGAACCTAGACCTTATCTCCAACCACTGCCCAGGGTTGAAAATGATGCAGAAATCAGAACTCTTTCCCCATGGCAAGAAACCTTGTGGTTGGCATGTTGTCCAACGTTCAGTGTAGTTGAAACAAGCGTGGCCCATGAGGCCCAGCCCATGCTTGCGGCCACATTGTTCACAAACACACATTGTGACCCTCAGCCTGAAGCCCAGTCCTCAGGTAAGGCCTCTCAGGGCCTATATGAAGAGACAGCATATTGGGCTTGCCATGATCCTAGGCCCCAATTTTTAACCATAGTTCGGGTTGTCCCTTCACTCTTCCCCAGGGCTCTGCTTTGGAATTCCTCTTTTGGTGGGACACCTGAGGTAACAAACCTGAAAGGAGTCCTCCCATCCCACAGATTGACGAAAAACAATTGGGATCGGGCCAAATCCACAGAGAGGAAGATTCGTCCATGGCCCATGAGACCTCCCCAACATTCCACGGCCATCGCTGAAACAAAAGTCAGAGACAAAAGCCTGACCAAGCGCCTCAGACTCGCTCATTCTTCATATCCTGAAGAGTTCTTCTCATGGTTTGTAGATCGGGCGTGCCATACCTACGTCCCCAAACATAAGCTGAGTTTGTGTTTTCAGTCTTCTGTCCTCAAAGTCCTGGGCCACACTCCCTCCAGACTGGGGCCCCTGGAGCCACACATTAGGACTGCCCACACCCAATCCATGGGAATTCTGCCCATTCCATTGTCAAAAATCGTACAAATTATGAGAACCCTCCAAAGTCCCTGAGGCCATCCCAATAGTGTAGGTGCCCGGGACAAAAAAGGGCGGTTGATACCGCCTGAGCATCTACCTCCACTCATCTACCTCCACTCATACCAAGAAGATTGAACCAGACAGGACCCAAGGCCATTATCGGATCCATTGCTTTGGTTTACAGGCATGTCTCCTCAAAAGCCTGCATTCCAATACCAGCAGAGGGGATTTCCTGAGGCACCCATCAGAAGAAATCTCGTCTCCACAAGGAAACTTGTGCATGGGAGCTATGCCAAAGCTTAGGAGAATACTTCAGGGTCCCGGTGCCACCTCCCCATTCCAAGGCCCTCATGGACACAAACACACGTTAGGTCCCATCCTCTGGAAAGCGCATTTCAACTCAGCCACCCCGGTTGCTCCCGCAGATCCATTAGATCTAAACTGTCTTGTTGCTAGGAGACAATTGGAAGGCGAGGCGGACTTCCCAGGCGTCCATCCTGGAACGGTGCTCTGGAGTCATTCCATAAGGGATGAACTGGAGCTGTCCAACAGGTCTCAATTGTCCCGCAGAAGGAATCCTTGAAGGGGGCATCCCACATCTCCCAACGTGGAAAACCTCCATGGCCTCGAGATTCTGCTCCCTTCATGAAGGGGCCGTCATGCACAGAAACTCCAACCTGAGCCAACGTCGGATCCTCGCCCTGACTTCAGATGCATGAGATATTGGTTCAGATCTGCAGGGGGTACCTGCCATGCCCTCACCCTGAATCCGAAGTCTAGCTTGTGTTCTCAAACTTCCGTCCTCACTCTCCTGGCCCCGAAGCCCTCAAGTTTGGCAATTCCGGACCGACAATGAAGCACTCTGCCTGCCCTCTAGAAAAAATATATTGCCTAATGAGCAGCCAAGGCAGCTTAAATGAGGATATACCTACACGGCACTCGAATGTACCCAAATTATATAGTCTAACCTGGGCACTAATGCACTGTCTGACACAACCTGAGCCCAGACCTGCTGACCAACACCCAGACAGCTGACCGCACGCTTTGCATATCAGACCCGCCATGGCCTTAGGTCATCATCTCTTCCCTACCTCAGTTTTCAGGCTTCAGAACCTAGACCTTATCTCCAATCACTGCCCACGGGTGACTGTGATGCAGAAATCAGAACTCTTCCTGACCCATGGCAAGAAACCTTGTGGTTGGCATGTTGTCCAACGTTCAGTGTAGGAGAAACCAGCATTCACCCTGAGGCCCCGCCCATTCTTGCGTGCGACGAGAGCATAAACACGCATTGTGACCTCAGCGTGAGTCCTGTCCTCTAGTAAGTCCTCTCAGTGGCTGGACCATTAGATGTCATAATGGGCTTGACATGTCCCTAGTCCCCAATTTTTAACCAGATTTCTGGTTGTCCAGTCGCCCCACCCCAGGGCTCTACTCTGGAATCCCTCATTTGGTGGGACATCTGAGGTTGAAAAACAAAATGAAACAAATCGACAACAACAACAAAAAAACGGACTTCTTCCATCCCCAGAATGACCCCAAACTCTTTGGGCGGGACCGAATCCCCAGAGAGTAAGACTCGTCCATTTCCCATGAAGTCACCCGGCAATTTCACGACCATGAGTGACACGATATCCAGAGACAAAAACTTGAGCAAGAGCCTCACACTCGCCCTTTTTTCATATCCCGAAGAGTTCTCCTCATGGTCTGTAGATCAGTCCTGCCATACCTATGACCCAAAACATAAGCCGAGTTTGTGTTTTCAGACAACTGTCCAAACAGCTCTGGCCTACACACCCTACAGGCTCAGGGCCCTGGAGCCAAACCTGAGGACTGTACTTGCCCTCTCCAAGGGAATTGTATGTGCCCATTCCAATGGCCACAACCCTACTAGTAGGATAACCTCCAAAGTCCCTGAGGCCATCCCAATAGTTGTGGCTTCCCAGGACAAACAGGGGCAATCTGAGCCCATCTGAGCACCTACCTGCACTCAGACCCGTAGACTGATGACCCCAGAGGTAAAAAGGAACGAACAGGCCCCTAGGCACTAATCGGATCCATTGCTTTGGTTTCCAGGTATCTCTCCTCAGAGGCCTGGATTTCAATACCAGCATATGGCTGTTTCTTGACTCACCCATCAGAACAAATCTCATCTACACATGGGAAACATGCACGTTGGAGCTGTGTCAAAGCCTCTGTTTAGGAGAACCCTTCAGGGCCCCAGGGCCACCGCTTCATTCCAAGGTCTCCATAGACACAAAAACATATTAGGACACATCCACAGGAGAGTCCATTTCAACTCAGCCTCCTCGGTTGCCCCCCACATCCAGCAGATCTAACCTGTCTTGTTGCTTGGAGACCATTGGAATGCGAGGTGGGCTACCCAGCCATCCATCCTTAGAACCCTGCTCGGAATCGTTGGCCTGGAGCCAACCAACAGGTCTCAATTGTCCTGCAGAAGAATCTTTGCAGTTTGGAGCTTCTCACAACTCCCATCGTGGGAAAACCCCCATGTCCTCGTGATCCAACCCCCTTCAAGAATGGGCCATCAGGGCAGAAAGTCCAACCTGAGCGATCGTCTGATCCTTGCCCTGACTTCAGATGCATGAGATCTAGATTGAGGTCTGTAGATTGTGCCTGCCATATCCTCACCCAGAAACCTAGGCCTAGCTTGGGTTCTCAGACTCCGTCCTCAGACTACTGGCCCACAAGCCCTCCAGTTGGGCAATCCAGAACTACAATGCCGCACTCTGCCTGCCCTACAGACGTAAAACATTGCCCTCAGGGCTACCCCGAAACCGCAAATGAGGATCAACCTGCACGCCATTCGGCTGTACCCCAAACATATAGGCTGACCTGGGCACTATTTCCCCTTCTGACCGAGCCTGAGCCTGGACCTCCTGGTCCCACCCAGACAGCTGGCCGCACACTGAGCACATCGGACCCGCCATGGCCTTAGGTCGTCATCTCTTCCCAACTGCGGTTTTCAGGCTCCAGAACCTAGACCTTATCTCCAACCACTGCCCAGGGTTGAAAATGATGCAGAAATCAGAACTCTTTCCCCATGGCAAGAAACCTTGTGGTTGGCATGTTGTCCAACGTTCAGTGTAGTTGAAACAAGCGTGGCCCATGAGGCCCAGCCCATGCTTGCGGCCACATTGGTCACAAACACACATTGTGACCCTCAGCCTGAAGCCCAGTCCTCAGGTAAGGCCTCTCAGGGCCTATATGGAGAGACAGCATATTGGGCTTGCCATGCCCCTAGGCCCCAATTTTTAACCATAGTTCGGGTTGTCCCTTCACTCTTCCCCAGGGCTCTGCTTTGGAATTCCTCTTTTGGTGGGACACCTGAGGTAACAAACCTGAAAGGAGTCCTCCCATCCCACAGATTGACGAAAAACAATTGGGATCGGGCCAAATCCACAGAGAGGAAGATTCGTCCATGGCCCATGAGACCTCCCCAACATTCCACGGCCATCGCTGAAACAAAAGTCAGAGACAAAAGCCTGACCAAGCGCCTCAGACTCGCTCATTCTTCATATCCTGAAGAGTTCTTCTCATGGTTTGTAGATCGGGCGTGGCATTCCTACGTCCCCAAACATAAGCTGAGTTTGTGTTTTCAGTCTTCTGTCCTCAAAGTCCTGGGCCACACTCCCTCCAGGCTGGGGCCCCTGGAGCCACACATTAGGACTGCCCCCACCCAATCCATGGGATTTCTGCCCATTCCATTGTCAAAAATCGTACAAATTAGGAGAACCCTCCAAAGTCCCTGAGGCCATCCCAATAGTGTAGGTGCCCGGGACAAAAAAGGGCGGTTGATACCGGCTGAGCATCTACCTCCACTCATCTACCTCCACTCATACCAAGAAGATTCAACCAGACAGGACCCGAGGCCATTATCGGATCCATTGCTTTGGTTTACAGGCATGTCTCCTCAAAAGCCTGGATTCCAATACCAGCAGAGGGGATTTCCTGAGGCACCCATCAGAACAAATCTCGTCTCCACAAGGAAACTTGTGCATGGGAGCTATGCCAAAGCTTCGGAGAATACTTCAGGGTCCCGGTGCCACCTCCCCATTCCAAGGCCCTCATGGACACAAACACACGTTAGGACCCATCCTCTGGAAAGCGCATTTCAACTCAGCCACCCCGGTTGCTCCCGCAGATCCATTAGATCTAAACTGTCTTGTTGCTAGGAGACAATTGGAAGGCGAGGCGGACTTCCCAGGCATCCATCCTGGAACGGTGCTCTGGAGTCATTCCATAAGGGATGAACTGGAGCTGTCCAAAAGGTCTCAATTGTCTCGCAGAAGGAATCCTTGAAGGGGGCATCCCACATCTCCCAACGTGGAAAACCTCCATGGCCTCGAGATTCCGCTCCCTTCATGAAGGGGCCGTCATGCACAGAAACTCCAACCTGAGCCAACGTCGGATCCTCGCCCTGACTTCAGATGCATGAGATATTGGTTCAGATCTGCAGGGGGTACCTGCCGTGCCCTCACCCTGAATCCGAAGTCTATCTTGTGTTCTCAGACTTCCGTCCTCACTCTCCTGGCCCCGAAGCCCTCAAGTTTGGCAATTCCGGACCGACAATGAAGCACTCTGCCTGCCCTCTAGAAAAAATATATTGCCTAATGAGCAGCCCAGGCAGCTTAAATGAGGATATACCTACACGGCACTCGAATGTACCCAAATTATATAGTCTAACCTGGGCACTAATGCACTGTCTGACACAACCTGAGCCCGGACCTGCTGACCAACACCCAGACAGCTGACCGCACGCTGAGCATATCAGACCCGCCATGGCCTTAGGTCATCATCTCTTCCCTACCTCAGTTTTCAGGCTTCAGAACCTAGACCTTATCTCCAATCACTGCCCACGGGTGACTGTGATGCAGAAATCAGAACTCTTCCTGACCCATGGCAAGAAACCTTGTGGTTGGCATGTTGTCCAACGTTCAGTGTAGGAGAAACCAGCATTCACCCTGAGGCCCCGCCCATTCTTGCGTGCGACGAGAGCATAAACACGCATTGTGACCTCAGCGTGAGTCCTGTCCTCTAGTAAGTCCTCTCAGTGGCTGGACCATTAGAAGTCATAATGGGCTTGACATGTCCCTAGTCCCCAATTTTTAACCAGATTTCTGGTTGTCCAGTCGCCCCACCCCAGGGCTCTACTCTGGAATCCCTCATTTGGCGGGACATCTGAGGTTGAAAAACAAAATGAAACAAATCGACAACAACAACAAAAAAACGGACTTCTTCCATCCCCAGAATGACCCCAAACTCTTTGGAAGGGACCGAACCCCCAGAGAGTAAGACTCGTCCATTTCCCATGAAGTCACCCGGCAATTTCACGACCATGAGTGACACGATATCCAGAGACAAAAACTTGAGCAAGAGCCTCACACTCGCCCTTTTTTCATATCCCGAAGTGTTCTCCTCATGGTCTGTAGATCAGTCCTGCCATACCTATGACCCAAAACATAAGCCGAGTTTGTGTTTTCAGACAACTGTCCAAACAGCTCTGGCCTACACACCCTACAGGCTCAGGGCCCTGGAGCCAAACCTGAGGACTGTACTTGCCCTCTCCAAGGGAATTGTATGTGCCCATTCCAATGGCCACAACCCTACTAGTAGGATAACCTCCAAAGTCCCTGAGGCCATCCCAATAGTTGTGGCTTCCCAGGACAAACAGGGGCAATCTGAGCCCATCTGAGCACCTACCTGCACTCAGACCCGTAGACTGATGTCCCCAGAGGTAAAAAGGAACGAACAGACCCCTAGGCACTAATCGGATCCATTGCTTTGGTTTCCAGGCATCTCTCTTCAGAGGCCTGGATTTCAATACCAGCATATGGCTGTTTCTTGACTCACCCATCAGAACAAATCTCATCTACACATGGGAACATGCACGTTGGAGCTGTGTCAAAGCCTCTGTTTAGGAGAACCCTTCAGGGCCCCAGGGCCACCGCTTCATTCCAAGGTCTCCATAGACACAAAAACATATTAGGACACATCCACAGGAGAGTCCATTTCAACTCAGCCTCCTCGGTTGCCCTCCACATCCAGCAGATCTAACCTGTCTTGTTGCTTGGAGACAATTGGAATGCGAGGTGGGCTACCCAGCCATCCATCCTTAGAACCCTGCTCGGAATCGTGGCCTGGAGCCAACCAACAGGTCTCAATTGTCCTGCAGAAGAATCTTTGCAGTTTGGTGCTTCTCACAACTCCAATCGTGGGAAAACCCCCATGTCCTCGTGATCCAACCCCCTTCAAGAATGGGCCATCAGGGCAGAAAGTCCAACCTGAGCGATCGTCTGATCCTTGCCCTGACTTCAGATGCATGAGATCTAGATTGAGGTCTGTAGATTGTGCCTGCCATATCCTCACCCAGAAACCTAGGCCTAGCTTGGGTTCTCAGACTCCGTCCTCAGACTACTTGCCCACAAGCCCTCCAGTTGGGCAATCCAGAACTACAATGCCGCACTCTGCCTGCCCTACAGAAGTAAAACATTGCCCTCAGGGCTACCCCGAAACCGCAAATGAGGATCAACCTGCAGGCCATTCGGCTGTACCCCAAACATATAGGCTGACCTGGGCACTATTTCCCCTTCTGACCCAGCCTGAGCCTGGACCTCCTGGTCCCACCCAGACAGCTGGCCGCACACTGAGCACATCGGACCCGCCATGGCCTTAGGTCGTCATCTCTTCCCAACTGCGGTTTTCAGGCTCCAGAACCTAGACCTTATCTCCAACCACTGCCCAGGGTTGAAAATGATGCAGAAATCAGAACTCTTTCCCCATGGCAAGAAACCTTGTGGTTGGCATGTTGTCCAACGTTCAGTGTAGTTGAAACAAGCGTGGCCCATGAGGCCCAGCCCATGCTTGCGGCCACATTGGTCACAAACACACATTGTGACCCTCAGCCTGAAGCCCATTCCTCAGGTAAGGCCTCTCAGGGCCTATATGAAGAGACAGCATATTGGGCGTGCCATGATCCTAGGCCGCAATTTTTAACCATAGTTCGGGTTGTCCCTTCACTCTTCCCCAAGGCTCTGGTTTGGAATTCCTCTTTTGGTGGGACACCTGAGGTAACAAACCTGAAAGGAGTCCTCCCATCCCACAGATTGACGAAAAACAATTGGGATCGGGCCAAATCCACAGAGAGGAAGATTCGTCCATGGCCCATGAGACCTCCCCAACATTCCACGGCCATCGCTGAAACAAAAGTCAGAGACAAAAGCCTGACCAAGCGCCTCAGACTCGCTCATTCTTCATATCCTGAAGAGTTCTTCTCATGGTTTGTAGATCGGGCGTGGCATACCTACGTCCCCAAACATAAGCTGAGTTTGTGTTTTCAGTCTTCTGTCCTCAAAGTCCTGGGCCACACTCCCTCCAGGCTGGGGCCCCTGGAGCCACACATTAGGACTGCCCCCACCCAATCCATGGGAATTCTGCCCATTCCATTGTCAAAAATCGTACAAATTAGGAGAACCCTCCAAAGTCCCTGAGGCCATCCCAATAGTGTAGGTGCCTGGGACAAAAAAGTGCGGTTGATACCGCCTGAACATCTACCTCCACTCATCTACCTCCACTCATACCAAGAAGATTGAACCAGACAGGACCCGAGGCCATTATCGGATCCATTGCTTTGGTTTACAGGCATGTCTCCTCAAAAGCCTGCATTCCAATACCAGCAGAGGGGATTTCCTGAGGCACCCATCAGAACAAATCTCGTCTCCACAAGGAAACTTGTGCATGGGAGCTATGCCAAAGCTTAGGAGAATACTTCAGGGTCCCGGTTCCACCTCCCCATTCCAAGGCCCTCATGGACACAAACACACGTTAGGACCCATCCTCTGGAAAGTGCATTTCAACTCAGCCACCCCGGTTGCTCCCGCAGATCCATTAGATCTAAACTGTCTTGTTGCTAGGAGACAATTGGAAGGCGAGGCCGACTTCCCAGGCATCCATCCTCGAACGGTGCTCTGGAGTCATTCCATAAGGGATGAACTGGAGCTGTCCAACAGGTCTCAATTGTCCCGCAGAAGGAATCCTTGAAGGGGGCATCCCACATCTCCCAACGTGGAAAACCTCCATGGCCTCGAGATTCCGCTCCCTTCATGAAGGGGCCGTCATGCACAGAAACTCCAACCTGAGCCAACGTCGGATCCTCGCCCTGACTTCAGATGCATGAGATATTGGTTCAGATCTGCAGGGGGTACCTGCCGTGCCCTCACCCTGAATCCGAAGTCTAGCTTGTGTTCTCAGACTTCCGTCCTCACTCTCCTGGCCCCGAAGCCCTCAAGTTTGGCAATTCCGGACCGACAATGAAGCACTCTGCCTGCCCTCTAGAAAAAATATATTGCCTAATGAGCAGCCCAGGCAGCTTAAATGAGGATATACCTACACGGCACTCGAATGTACCCAAATTATATAGTCTAACCTGGGCACTAATGCACTGTCTGACACAACCTGAGCCCGGACCTGCTGACCAACACCCAGACAGCTGACCGCACGCTGAGCATATCAGACCCGCCATGGCCTTAGGTCATCATCTCTTCCCTACCTCAGTTTTCAGGCTTCAGAACCTAGACCTTATCTCCAATCACTGCCCACGGGTGACTGTGATGCAGAAATCAGAACTCTTCCTGACCCATGGCAAGAAACCTTGTGGTTGGCATGTTGTCCAACGTTCAGTGTAGGAGAAACCAGCATTCACCCTGAGGCCCCGCCCATTCTTGCGTGCGACGAGAGCATAAACACGCATTGTGACCTCAGCGTGAGTCCTGTCCTCTAGTAAGTCCTCTCAGTGGCTGGACCATTAGATGTCATAATGGGCTTGACATGTCCCTAGTCCCCAATTTTTAACCAAATTTCTGGTTGTCCAGTCGCCCCACCCCAGGGCTCTACTCTGGAATCCCTCATTTGGTGGGACATCTGAGGTTGAAAAACAAAATGAAACAAATCGACAACAACAACAAAAAACGGACTTCTTCCATCCCCAGAATGACCCCAAACTCTTTGGACGGGACCGAACCCCCAGAGAGTAAGACTCGTCCATTTCCCATGAAGTCACCCGGCAATTTCACGACCATGAGTGACACGATATCCAGAGACAAAAACTTGAGCAAGAGCCTCACACTCGCCCTTTTTTCATATCCCGAAGTGTTCTCCTCATGGTCTGTAGATCAGTCCTGCCATACCTATGACCCAAAACATAAGCCGAGTTTGTGTTTTCAGACAACTGTCCAAACAGCTCTGGCCTACACACCCTACAGGCTCAGGGCCCTGGAGCCAAACCTGAGGACTGTACTTGCCCTCTCCAAGGGAATTGTATGTGCCCATTCCAATGGCCACAACCCTACTAGTAGGATAACCTCCAAAGTCCCTGAGGCCATCCCAATAGTTGTGGCTTCCCAGGACAAACAGGGGCAATCTGAGCCCATCTGAGCACCTACCTGCACTCAGACCCGTAGACTGATGTCCCCAGAAATAAAAAGGAACGAAAAGGCCCCTAGGCACTAATCGGATCCATTGCTTTGGTTTCCAGGCATCTCTCCTCAGAGGCCTGGATTTCAATACCAGCATATGGCTGTTTCTTGACTCACCCATCAGAACAAATCTCATCTACACATGGGAAACATGCACGTTGGAGCTGTGTCAAAGCCTCTGTTTAGGAGAACCCTTCAGGGCCCCAGGGCCACCGCTTCATTCCAAGGTCTCCATAGACACAAAAACATATTAGGACACATCCACAGGAGAGTCCATTTCAACTCAGCCTCCTCGGTTGCCCCCCACATCCAGCAGATCTAACCTGTCTTGTTGCTTGGAGACCATTGGAATGCGAGGTGGGCTACCCAGCCATCCATCCTTAGAACCCTGCTCGGAATCGTTGGCCTGGAGCCAACCAACAGGTCTCAATTGTCCTGCAGAAGAATCTTTGCAGTTTGGAGCTTCTCACAACTCCCATCGTGGGAAAACCCCCATGTCCTCGTGATCCAACCCCCTTCAAGAATGGGCCATCAGGGCAGAAAGTCCAACCTGAGCGATCGTCTGATCCTTGCCCTGACTTCAGTTGCATGAGATCTAGATTGAGGTCTGTAGATTGTGCCTGCCATATCCTCACCCAGAAACCTAGGCCTAGCTTGGGTTCTCAGACTCCGTCCTCAGACTACTGGCCCACAAGCCCTCCAGTTGGGCAATCCAGAACTACAATGCCGCACTCTGCCTGCCCTACAGAAGTAAAACATTGCCCTCAGGGCTACCCCGAAACCGCAAATGAGGATCAACCTGCAGGCCATTCGGCTGTACCCCAAACATATAGGCTGACCTGGGCACTATTTCCCCTTCTGACCCAGCCTGAGCCTGGACCTCCTGGTCCCACCCAGACAGCTGGCCGCACACTGAGCACATCGGACCCGCCATGGCCTTAGGTCGTCATCTCTTCCCAACTGCGGTTTTCAGGCTCCAGAACCTAGACCTTATCTCCAACCACTGCCCAGGGTTGAAAATGATGCAGAAATCAGAACTCTTTCCCCATGGCAAGAAACCTTGTGGTTGGCATGTTGTCCAACGTTCAGTGTAGTTGAAACAAGCGTGGCCCATGAGGCCCAGCCCATGCTTGCGGCCACATTGGTCACAAACACACATTGTGACCCTCAGCCTGAAGCCCAGTCCTCAGGTAAGGCCTCTCAGGGCCTATATGAAGAGACAGCATATTGGGCTTGCCATGCCCCTAGGCCCCAATTTTTAACCATAGTTCGGGTTGTCCCTTCACTCTTCCCCAGGGCTCTGCTTTGGAATTCCTCTTTTGGTGGGACACCTGAGGTAACAAACCTGAAAGGAGTCCTCCCATCCCACAGATTGACGAAAAACAATTGGGATCGGGCCAAATCCACAGAGAGGAAGATTCGTCCATGGCCCATGAGACCTCCCCAACATTCCACGGCCATCGCTGAAACAAAAGTCAGAGACAAAAGCCTGACCAAGCGCCTCAGACTCGCTCATTCTTCATATCCTGAAGAGTTCTTCTCATGGTTTGTAGATCGGGCGTGCCATACCTACGTCCCCAAACATAAGCTGAGTTTGTGTTTTCAGTCTTCTGTCCTCAAAGTCCTGGGCCACACTCCCTCCAGACTGGGGCCCCTGGAGCCACACATTAGGACTGCCCCCACCCAATCCATGGGAATTCTGCCCATTCCATTGTCAAAAATCGTACAAATTATGAGAACCCTCCAAAGTCCCTGAGGCCATCCCAATAGTGTAGGTGCCCGGGACAAAAAAGGGCGGTTGATACCGGCTGAGCATCTACCTCCACTCATCTACCTCCACTCATACCAAGAAGATTGAACCAGACAGGACCAGAGGCCATTATCAGATCCATTGCTTTGGTTTACAGGCATGTCTCCTCAAAAGCCTGCATTCCAATACCAGCAGAGGGGATTTCCTGAGGCACCCATCAGAAGAAATCTCGTCTCCACAAGGAAACTTGTGCATGGGAGCTATGCCAAAGCTTAGGAGAATACTTCAGGGTCCCGGTGCCACCTCCCCATTCCAAGGCCCTCATGGACACAAACACACGTTAGGTCCCATCCTCTGGAAAGCGCATTTCAACTCAGCCACCCCGGTTGCTCCCGCAGATCCATTAGATCTAAACTGTCTTGTTGCTAGGAGACAATTGGAAGGCGAGGCGGACTTCCCAGGCGTCCATCCTGGAATGGTGCTCTGGAGTCATTCCATAAGGGATGAACTGGAGCTGTCCAACAGGTCTCAATTGTCCCGCAGAAGGAATCCTTGAAGGGGGCATCCCACATCTCCCAACGTGGAAAACCTCCATGGCCTCGAGATTCTGCTCCCTTCATGAAGGGGCCGTCATGCACAGAAACTCCAACCTGAGCCAACGTCGGATCCTCGCCCTGACTTCAGATGCATGAGATATTGGTTCAGATCTGCAGGGGGTACCTGCCATGCCCTCACCCTGAATCCGAAGTCTAGCTTGTGTTCTCAAACTTCCGTCCTCACTCTCCTGGCCCCGAAGCCCTCAAGTTTGGCAATTCCGGACCGACAATGAAGCACTCTGCCTGCCCTCTAGAAAAAATATATTGCCTAATGAGCAGCCCAGGCAGCTTAAATGAGGATATACCTACACGGCACTCGAATGTACCCAAATTATATAGTCTAACCTGGGCACTAATGCACTGTCTGACACAACCTGAGCCCAGACCTGCTGACCAACACCCAGACAGCTGACCGCACGCTTTGCATATCAGACCCGCCATGGCCTTAGGTCATCATCTCTTCCCTACCTCAGTTTTCAGGCTTCAGAACCTAGACCTTATCTCCAATCACTGCCCACGGGTGACTGTGATGCAGAAATCAGAACTCTTCCTGACCCATGGCAAGAAACCTTGTGGTTGGCATGTTGTCCAACGTTCAGTGTAGGAGAAACCAGCATTCACCCTGAGGCCCCGCCCATTCTTGCGTGCGACGAGAGCATAAACACGAATTGTGACCTCAGCGTGAGTCCTGTCCTCTAGTAAGTCCTCTCAGTGGCTGGACCATTAGATGTCATAATGGGCTTGACATGTCCCTAGTCCCCAATTTTTAACCAGATTTCTGGTTGTCCAGTCGCCCCACCCCAGGGCTCTACTCTGGAATCCCTCATTTGGTGGGACATCTGAGGTTGAAAAACAAAATGAAACAAATCGACAACAACAACAAAAAACGGACTTCTTCCATCCCCAGAATGACTCCAAACTCTTTGGACGGGACCGAACCCCCAGAGAGTAAGACTCGTCCATTTCCCATGAAGTCACCCGGCAATTTCACGACCATGAGTGACACGATATCCAGAGACAAAAACTTGAGCAAGAGCCTCACACTCGCCCTTTTTTCATATCCCGAAGTGTTCTCCTCATGGTCTGTAGATCAGTCCTGCCATACCTATGACCCAAAACATAAGCCGAGTTTGTGTTTTCAGACAACTGTCCAAACAGCTCTGGCCTACACACCCTACAGGCTCAGGGCCCTGGAGCCAAACCTGAGGACTGTACTTGCCCTCTCCAAGGGAATTGTATGTGCCCATTCCAATGGCCACAACCCTACTAGTAGGATAACCTCCAAAGTCCCTGAGGCCATCCCAATAGTTGTGGCTTCCCAGGACAAACA
This sequence comes from Mustela nivalis, assembly GCF_964662115.1. Taxonomy (NCBI): domain Eukaryota; kingdom Metazoa; phylum Chordata; class Mammalia; order Carnivora; family Mustelidae; genus Mustela; species Mustela nivalis. The sequence goes on along the minus strand of NW_028136438.1, from coordinate 496,823 downwards.
GGGGCAATCTGAGCCCATCTGAGCACCTACCTGCACTCAGACCCGTAGACTGATGTCCCCAGAGGTAAAAAGGAACGAACAGGCCCCTAGGCACTAATCGGATCCATTGCTTTGGTTTCCAGGTATCTCTCCTCAGAGGCCTGGATTTCAATACCAGCATATGGCTGTTTCTTGACTCACCCATCAGAACAAATCTCATCTACACATGGGAAACATGCACGTTGGAGCTGTGTCAAAGCCTCTGTTTAGGAGAACCCTTCAGGGCCCCAGGGCCACCGCTTCATTCCAAGGTCTCCATAGACACAAAAACATATTAGGACACATCCACAGGAGAGTCCATTTCAACTCAGCCTCCTCGGTTGCCCCCCACATCCAGCAGATCTAACCTGTCTTGTTGCTTGGAGACCATTGGAATGCGAGGTGGGCTACCCAGCCATCCATCCTTAGAACCCTGCTCGGAATCGTTGGCCTGGAGCCAACCAACAGGTCTCAATTGTCCTGCAGAAGAATCTTTGCAGTTTGGAGCTTCTCACAACTCCCATCGTGGGAAAACCCCCATGTCCTCGTGATCCAAACCCCTTCAAGAATGGGCCATCAGGGCAGAAAGTCCAACCTGAGCGATCGTCTGATCCTTGCCCTGACTTCAGATGCATGAGATCTAGATTGAGGTCTGTAGATTGTGCCTGCCATATCCTCACCCAGAAACCTAGGCCTAGCTTGGGTTCTCAGACTCCGTCCTCAGACTACTGGCCCACAAGCCCTCCAGTTGGGCAATCCAGAACTACAATGCCGCACTCTGCCTGCCCTACAGACGTAAAACATTGCCCTCAGGGCTACCCCGAAACCGCAAATGAGGATCAACCGGCACGCCATTCGGCTGTACCCCAAACATATAGGCTGACCTGGGCACTATTTCCCCTTCTGACCCAGCCTGAGCCTGGACCTCCTGGTCCCACCCAGACAGCTGGCCGCACACTGAGCACATCGGACCCGCCATGGCCTTAGGTCGTCATCTCTTCCCAACTGCGGTTTTCAGGCTCCAGAACCTAGACCTTATCTCCAACCACTGCCCAGGGTTGAAAATGATGCAGAAATCAGAACTCTTTCCCCATGGCAAGAAACCTTGTGGTTGGCATGTTGTCCAACGTTCAGTGTAGTTGAAACAAGCGTGGCCCATGAGGCCCAGCCCATGCTTGCGGCCACATTGGTCACAAACACACATTGTGACCCTCAGCCTGAAGCCCAGTCCTCAGGTAAGGCCTCTCAGGGCCTATATGGAGAGACAGCATATTGGGCTTGCCATGCCCCTAGGCCCCAATTTTTAACCATAGTTCGGGTTGTCCCTTCACTCTTCCCCAGGGCTCTGGTTTGGAATTCCTCTTTTGGTGGGACACCTGAGGTAACAAACCTGAAAGGAGTCCTCCCATCCCACAGATTGACGAAAAACAATTGGGATCGGGCCAAATCCACAGAGAGGAAGATTCGTCCATGGCCCATGAGACCTCCCCAACATTCCACGGCCATCGCTGAAACAAAAGTCAGAGACAAAAGCCTGACCAAGCGCCTCAGACTCGCTCATTCTTCATATCCTGAAGAGTTCTTCTCATGGTTTGTAGATCGGGCGTGCCATACCTACGTCCCCAAACATAAGCTGAGTTTGTGTTTTCAGTCTTCTGTCCTCAAAGTCCTGGGCCACACTCCCTCCAGGCTGGGGCCCCTGGAGCCACACATTAGGACTGCCTCCACCCAATCCATGGGATTTCTGCCCATTCCATTGTCAAAAATCGTACAAATTAGGAGAACCCTCCAAAGTCCCTGAGGCCATCCCAATAGTGTAGGTGCCCGGGACAAAAAAGGGCGGTTGATACCGGCTGAGCATCTACCTCCACTCATCTACCTCCACTCATACCAAGAAGATTGAACCAGACAGGACCCGAGGCCATTATCGGATCCATTGCTTTGGTTTACAGGCATGTCTCCTCAAAAGCCTGCATTCCAATACCAGCAGAGGGGATTTCCTGAGGCACCCATCAGAACAAATCTCGTCTCCACAAGGAAACTTGTGCATGGGAGCTATGCCAAAGCTTAGGAGAATACTTCAGGGTCCCGGTGCCACCTCCCCATTCCAAGGCCCTCATGGACACAAACACACGTTAGGACCCATCCTCTGGAAAGTGCATTTCAACTCAGCCACCCCGGTTGCTCCCGCAGATCCATTAGATCTAAACTGTCTTGTTGCTAGGAGACAATTGGAAGGCGAGGCCGACTTCCCAGGCATCCATCCTGGAACGGTGCTCTGGAGTCATTCCATAAGGGATGAACTGGAGCTGTCCAACAGGTCTCAATTGTCCCGCAGAAGGAATCCTTGAAGGGGGCATCCCACATCTCCCAACGTAGAAAACCTCCATGGCCTCGAGATTCCGCTCCCTTCATGAAGGGGCCGTCATGCACAGAAACTCCAACCTGAGCCAACGTCGGACCTCGCCCTGACTTCAGATGCATGAGATATTGGTTCAGATCTGCAGGGGGTACCTGCCGTGCCCTCACCCTGAATCCGAAGTCTAGCTTGTGTTCTCAGACTTCCGTCCTCCCTCTCCTGGCCCCGAAGCCCTCATGTTTGGCAATTCTGGACCGACAATGAAGCACTCTGCCTGCCCTCTAGAAAAAATATATTGCCTAATGAGCAGCCCAGGCAGCTTAAATGAGGATATACCTACACGGCACTCAATGGACCCAAATTATATAGTCTAACCTGGGCACTAATGCACTGTCTGACACAACCTGAGCCCGGACCTGCTGACCAACACCCAGACAGCTAACCGCACGCTGAGCATATCAGACCCGCCATGGCCTTAGGTCATCATCTCTTCCCTACCTCAGTTTTCAGGCTTCAGAACCTAGACCTTATCTCCAATCACTGCCCACGGGTGACTGTGATGCAGAAATCAGAACTCTTCCTGACCCATGGCAAGAAACCTTGTGGTTGGCATGTTGTCCAACGTTCAGTGTAGGAGAAACCAGCATTCACCCTGAGGCCCCGCCCATTCTTGCGTGCGACGAGAGCATAAACACGCATTGTGACCTCAGCGTGAGTCCTGTCCTCTAGTAAGTCCTCTCAGTGGCTGGACCATTAGATGTCATAATGGGCTTGACATGTCCCTAGTCCCCAATTTTTAACCAGATTTCTGGTTGTCCAGTCGCCCCACCCCAGGGCTCTACTCTGGAATCCCTCATTTGGTGGGACATCTGAGGTTGAAAAACAAAATGAAACAAATCGACAACAACAACAAAAAAACGGACTTCTTCCATCCCCAGAATGACCCCAAACTCTTTGGACGGGACCGAACCCCCAGAGAGTAAGACTCGTCCATTTCCCATGAAGTCACCCGGCAATTTCACGACCATGAGTGACAGGATATCCAGAGACAAAAACTTGAGCAAGAGCCTCACACTCGCCCTTTTTTCATATCCCGAAGTGTTCTCCTCATGGTCTGTAGATCAGTCCTGCCATACCTATGACCCAAAACATAAGCCGAGTTTGTGTTTTCAGACAACTGTCCAAAAAGCTCTGGCCTACACACCCTACAGGCTCAGGGCCCTGGAGCCAAACCTGAGGACTGTACTTGCCCTCTCCAAGGGAATTGTATGTGCCCATTCCAATGGCCAAAACCCTACTAGTAGGATAACCTCCAAAGTCCCTGAGGCCATCCCAATAGTTGTGGCTTCCCAGGACAAACAGGGGCAATCTGAGCCCATCTGAGCACCTACCTGCACTCAGACCCGTAGACTGATGTCCCCAGAGGTAAAAAGGAACGAAAAGGCCCCTAGGCACTAATCGGATCCATTGCTTTGGTTTCCAGGTATCTCTCCTCAGAGGCCTGGATTTCAATACCAGCATATGGCTGTTTCTTGACTCACCCATCAGAACAAATCTCATCTACACATGGGAAACATGCACGTTGGAGCTGTGTCAAAGCCTCTGTTTAGGAGAACCCTTCAGGGCCCCAGGGCCACCGCTTCATTCCAAGGTCTCCACAGACACAAAAACATATTAGGACACATCCACAGGAGAGTCCATTTCAACTCAGCCTCCTCGGTTGCCCCCCACATCCAGCAGATCTAACCTGTCTTGTTGCTTGGAGACCATTGGAATGCGAGGTGGGCTACCCAGCCATCCATCCTTAGAACCCTGCTCGGAATCGTTGGCCTGGAGCCAACCAACAGGTCTCAATTGTCCTGCAGAAGAATCTTTGCAGTTTGGAGCTTCTCACAACTCCCATCGTGGGAAAACCCCCATGTCCTCGTGATCCAACCCCCTTCAAGAATGGGCCATCAGGGCAGAAAGTCCAACCTGAGCGATCGTCTGATCCTTGCCCTGACTTCAGATGCATGAGATCTAGATTGAGGTCTGTAGATTGTGTCTGCCATATCCTCACCCAGAAACCTAGGCCTAGCTTGGGTTCTCAGACTCCGTCCTCAGACTACTGGCCCACAAGCCCTCCAGTTGGGCAATCCAGAACTACAATGCCGCACTCTGCCTGCCCTACAGAAGTAAAGCATTGCCCTCAGGGCTACCCCGAAACCGCAAATGAGGATCAACCTGCAGGCCATTCGGCTGTACCCCAAACATATAGGCTGACCTGGGCACTATTTCCCCTTCTGACCCAGCCTGAGCCTGGACCTCCTGGTCCCACCCAGACAGCTGGCCGCACACTGAGCACATCGGACCCGCCATGGCCTTAGGTCGTCATCTCTTCCCAACTGCGGTTTTCAGGCTCCAGAACCTAGACCTTATCTCCAACCACTGCCCAGGGTTGAAAATGATGCAGAAATCAGAACTCTTTCCCCATGGCAAGAAACCTTGTGGTTGGCATGTTGTCCAACGTTCAGTGTAGTTGAAACAAGCGTGGCCCATGAGGCCCAGCCCATGCTTGCGGCCACATTGTTCACAAACACACATTGTGACCCTCAGCCTGAAGCCCATTCCTCAGGTAAGGCCTCTCAGGGCCTATATGAAGAGACAGCATATTGGGCTTGCCATGATCCTAGGCCCCAATTTTTAACCATAGTTCGGGTTGTCCCTTCACTCTTCCCCAGGGCTCTGCTTTGGAATTCCTCTTTTGGTGGGACACCTGAGGTAACAAACCTGAAAGGAGTCCTCCCATCCCACAGATTGACGAAAAACAATTGGGATCGGGCCAAATCCACAGAGAGGAAGATTCGTCCATGGCCCATGAGACCTCCCCAACATTCCACGGCCATCGCTGAAACAAAAGTCAGAGACAAAAGCCTGACCAAGCGCCTCAGACTCGCTCATTCTTCATATCCTGAAGAGTTCTTCTCATGGTTTGTAGATCGGGCGTGCCATACCTACGTCCCCAAACATAAGCTGAGTTTGTGTTTTCAGTCTTCTGTCCTCAAAGTCCTGGGCCACACTCCCTCCAGACTGGGGCCCCTGGAGCCACACATTAGGACTGCCCCCACCCAATCCATGGGAATTCTGCCCATTCCATTGTCAAAAATCGTACAAATTATGAGAACCCTCCAAAGTCCCTGAGGCCATCCCAATAGTGTAGGTGCCCGGGACAAAAAAGGGCGGTTGATACCGGCTGAGCATCTACCTCCACTCATCTACCTCCACTCATACCAAGAAGATTGAACCAGACAGGACCCGAGGCCATTATCAGATCCATTGCTTTGGTTTACAGGCATGTCTCCTCAAAACCCTGCATTCCAATACCAGCAGAGGGGATTTCCTGAGGCACCCATCAGAAGAAATCTCGTCTCCACAAGGAAACTTGTGCATGGGAGCTATGCCAAAGCTTAGGAGAATACTTCAGGGTCCCGGTGCCACCTCCCCATTCCAAGGCCCTCATGGACACAAACACACGTTAGGTCCCATCCTCTGGAAAGCGCATTTCAACTCAGCCACCCCGGTTGCTCCCGCAGATCCATTAGATCTAAACTGTCTTGTTGCTAGGAGACAATTGGAAGGCGAGGCGGACTTCCCAGGCGTCCATCCTGGAATGGTGCTCTGGAGTCATTCCATAAGGGATGAACTGGAGCTGTCCAACAGGTCTCAATTGTCCCGCAGAAGGAATCCTTGAAGGGGGCATCCCACATCTCCCAACGTGGAAAACCTCCATGGCCTCGAGATTCTGCTCCCTTCATGAAGGGGCCGTCATGCACAGAAACTCCAACCTGAGCCAACGTCGGATCCTCGCCCTGACTTCAGATGCATGAGATATTGGTTCAGATCTGCAGGGGGTACCTGCCATGCCCTCACCCTGAATCCGAAGTCTAGCTTGTGTTCTCAAACTTCCGTCCTCACTCTCCTGGCCCCGAAGCCCTCAAGTTTGGCAATTCCGGACCGACAATGAAGCACTCTGCCTGCCCTCTAGAAAAAATATATTGCCTAATGAGCAGCCCAGGCAGCTTAAATGAGGATATACCTACACGGCACTCGAATGTACCCAAATTATATAGTCTAACCTGGGCACTAATGCACTGTCTGACACAACCTGAGCCCAGACCTGCTGACCAACACCCAGACAGCTGACCGCACGCTTTGCATATCAGACCCGCCATGGCCTTAGGTCATCATCTCTTCCCTACCTCAGTTTTCAGGCTTCAGAACCTAGACCTTATCTCCAATCACTGCCCACGGGTGACTGTGATGCAGAAATCAGAACTCTTCCTGACCCATGGCAAGAAACCTTGTGGTTGGCATGTTGTCCAACGTTCAGTGTAGGAGAAACCAGCATTCACCCTGAGGCCCCGCCCATTCTTGCGTGCGACGAGAGCATAAACACGCATTGTGACCTCAGCGTGAGTCCTGTCCTCTAGTAAGTCCTCTCAGTGGCTGGACCATTAGATGTCATAATGGGCTTGACATGTCCCTAATCCCCAATTTTTAACCAGATTTCTGGTTGTCCAGTCGCCCCACCCCAGGGCTCTACTCTGGAATCCCTCATTTGGTGGGACATCTGAGGTTGAAAAACAAAATGAAACAAATCGACAACAACAACAAAAAAACGGACTTCTTCCATCCCCAGAATGACCCCAAACTCTTTGGACGGGACCGAACCCCCAGAGAGTAAGACTCGTCCATTTCCCATGAAGTCACCCGGCAATTTCACGACCATGAGTGACACGATATCCAGAGACAAAAACTTGAGCAAGAGCCTCACACTCGCCCTTTTTTCATATCCCGAAGTGTTCTCCTCATGGTCTGTAGATCAGTCCTGCCATACCTATGACCCAAAACATAAGCCGAGTTTGTGTTTTCAGACAACTGTCCAAAAAGCTCTGGCCTACACACCCTACAGGCTCAGGGCCCTGGAGCCAAACCTGAGGACTGTACTTGCCCTCTCCAAGGGAATTGTATGTGCCCATTCCAATGGCCACAACCCTACTAGTAGGATAACCTCCAAAGTCCCTGAGGCCATCCCAATAGTTGTGGCTTCCCAGGACAAACAGGGGCAATCTGAGCCCATCTGAGCACCTACCTGCACTCAGACCCGTAGACTGATGTCCCCAGAGGTAAAAAGGAACGAAAAGGCCCCTAGGCACTAATCGGATCCATTGCTTTGGTTTCCAGGCATCTCTCCTCAGAGGCCTGGATTTCAATACCAGCATATGGCTGTTTCTTGACTCACCCATCAGAACAAATCTCATCTACACATGGGAAACATGCACGTTGGAGCTGTGTCAAAGCCTCTGTTTAGGAGAACCCTTCAGGGCCCCAGGGCCACCGCTTCATTCCAAGGTCTCCATAGACACAAAAACATATTAGGACACATCCACAGGAGAGTCCATTTCAACTCAGCCTCCTCGGTTGCCCCCCACATCCAGCAGATCTAACCTGTCTTGTTGCTTGGAGACCATTGGAATGCGAGGTGGGCTACCCAGCCATCCATCCTTAGAACCCTGCTCGGAATCGTTGGCCTGGAGCCAACCAACAGGTCTCAATTGTCCTGCAGAAGAATCTTTGCAGTTTGGAGCTTCTCACAACTCCCATCGTGGGAAAACCCCCATGTCCTCGTGAACCAACCCCCTTCAAGAATGGGCCATCAGGGCAGAAAGTCCAACCTGAGCGATCGTCTGATCCTTGCCCTGACTTCAGATGCATGAGATCTAGATTGAGGTCTGTAGATTGTGCCTGCCATATCCTCACCCAGAAACCTAGGCCTAGCTTAGGTTCTCAGACTCCGTCCTCAGACTACTGGCCCACAAGCCCTCCAGTTGGGCAATCCAGAACTACAATGCCGCACTCTGCCTGCCCTACAGAAGTAAAGCATTGCCCTCAGGGCTACCCCGAAACCGCAAATGAGGATCAACCTGCACGCCATTCGGCTGTACCCCAAACATATAGGCTGACCTGGGCACTATTTCCCCTTCTGACCCAGCCTGAGCCTGGACCTCCTGGTCCCACCCAGACAGCTGGCCGCACACTGAGCACATCGGACCCGCCATGGCCTTAGGTCGTCATCTCTTCCCAACTGCGGTTTTCAGGCTCCAGAACCTAGACCTTATCTCCAACCACTGCCCAGGGTTGAAAATGATGCAGAAATCAGAACTCTTTCCCCATGGCAAGAAACCTTGTGGTTGGCATGTTGTCCAACGTTCAGTGTAGTTGAAACAAGCGTGGCCCATGAGGCCCAGCCCATGCTTGCGGCCACATTGTTCACAAACACACATTGTGACCCTCAGCCTGAAGCCCAGTCCTCAGGTAAGGCCTCTCAGGGCCTATATGAAGAGACAGCATATTGGGCTTGCCATGATCCTAGGCCCCAATTTTTAACCATAGTTCGGGTTGTCCCTTCACTCTTCCCCAGGGCTCTGCTTTGGAATTCCTCTTTTGGTGGGACACCTGAGGTAACAAACCTGAAAGGAGTCCTCCCATCCCACAGATTGACGAAAAACAATTGGGATCGGGCCAAATCCACAGAGAGGAAGATTCGTCCATGGCCCATGAGACCTCCCCAACATTCCACGGCCATCGCTGAAACAAAAGTCAGAGACAAAAGCCTGACCAAGCGCCTCAGACTCGCTCATTCTTCATATCCTGAAGAGTTCTTCTCATGGTTTGTAGATCGGGCGTGCCATACCTACGTCCCCAAACATAAGCTGAGTTTGTGTTTTCAGTCTTCTGTCCTCAAAGTCCTGGGCCACACTCCCTCCAGACTGGGGCCCCTGGAGCCACACATTAGGACTGCCCCCACCCAATCCATGGGAATTCTGCCCATTCCATTGTCAAAAATCGTACAAATTATGAGAACCCTCCAAAGTCCCTGAGGCCATCCCAATAGTGTAGGTGCCCGGGACAAAAAAGGGCGGTTGATACCGCCTGAGCATCTACCTCCACTCATCTACCTCCACTCATACCAAGAAGATTGAACCAGACAGGACCCGAGGCCATTATCGGATCCATTGCTTTGGTTTACAGGCATGTCTCCTCAAAAGCCTGCATTCCAATACCAGCAGAGGGGATTTCCTGAGGCACCCATCAGAAGAAATCTCGTCTCCACAAGGAAACTTGTGCATGGGAGCTATGCCAAAGCTTAGGAGAATACTTCAGGGTCCCGGTGCCACCTCCCCATTCCAAGGCCCTCATGGACACAAACACACGTTAGGTCCCATCCTCTGGAAAGCGCATTTCAACTCAGCCACCCCGGTTGCTCCCGCAGATCCATTAGATCTAAACTGTCTTGTTGCTAGGAGACAATTGGAAGGCGAGGCGGACTTCCCAGGCGTCCATCCTGGAACGGTGCTCTGGAGTCATTCCATAAGGGATGAACTGGAGCTGTCCAACAGGTCTCAATTGTCCCGCAGAAGGAATCCTTGAAGGGGGCATCCCACATCTCCCAACGTGGAAAACCTCCATGGCCTCGAGATTCTGCTCCCTTCATGAAGGGGCCGTCATGCACAGAAACTCCAACCTGAGCCAACGTCGGATCCTCGCCCTGACTTCAGATGCATGAGATATTGGTTCAGATCTGCAGGGGGTACCTGCCATGCCCTCACCCTGAATCCGAATTCTAGCTTGTGTTCTCAAACTTCCGTCCTCACTCTCCTGGCCCCGAAGCCCTCAAGTTTGGCAATTCCGGACCGACAATGAAGCACTCTGCCTGCCCTCTAGAAAAAATATATTGCCTAATGAGCAGCCCAGGCAGCTTAAATGAGGATATACCTACACGGCACTCGAATGTACCCAAATTATATAGTCTAACCTGGGCACTAATGCACTGTCTGACACAACCTGAGCCCAGACCTGCTGACCAACACCCAGACAGCTGACCGCACGCTTTGCACATCAGACCCGCCATGGCCTTAGGTCATCATCTCTTCCCTACCTCAGTTTTCAGGCTTCAGAACCTAGACGTTATCTCCAATCACTGCCCACGGGTGACTGTGATGCAGAAATCAGAACTCTTCCTGACCCATGGCAAGAAACCTTGTGGTTGGCATGTTGTCCAACGTTCAGTGTAGGAGAAACCAGCATTCACCCTGAGGCCCCGCCCATTCTTGCGTGCGACGAGAGCATAAACACGCATTGTGACCTCAGCGTGAGTCCTGTCCTCTAGTAAGTCCTCTCAGTGGCTGGACCATTAGATGTCATAATGGGCTTGACATGTCCCTAGTCCCCAATTTTTAACCAGATTTCTGGTTGTCCAGTCGCCCCACCCCAGGGCTCTACTCTGGAATCCCTCATTTGGTGGGACATCTGAGGTTGAAAAACAAAATGAAACAAATCGACAACAACAACAAAAAAACGGACTTCTTCCATCCCCAGAATGACCCCAAACTCTTTGGGCGGGACCGAATCCCCAGAGAGTAAGACTCGTCCATTTCCCATGAAGTCACCCGGCAATTTCACGACCATGAGTGACACGATATCCAGAGACAAAAACTTGAGCAAGAGCCTCACACTCGCCCTTTTTTCATATCCCGAAGTGTTCTCCTCATGGTCTGTAGATCAGTCCTGCCATACCTATGACCCAAAACATAAGCCGAGTTTGTGTTTTCAGACAACTGTCCAAACAGCTCTGGCCTACACACCCTACAGGCTCAGGGCCCTGGAGCCAAACCTGAGGACTGTACTTGCCCTCTCCAAGGGAATTGTATGTGCCCATTCCAATGGCCACAACCCTACTAGTAGGATAACCTCCAAAGTCCCTGAGGCCATCCCAATAGTTGTGGCTTCCCAGGACAAACAGGGGCAATCTGAGCCCATCTGAGCACCTACCTGCACTCAGACCCGTAGACTGATGTCCCCAGAGGTAAAAAGGAACGAACAGGCCCCTAGGCACTAATCTGATCCATTGCTTTGGTTTCCAGGTATCTCTCCTCAGAGGCCTGGATTTCAATACCAGCATATGGCTGTTTCTTGACTCACCCATCAGAACAAATCTCATCTACACATGGGAAACATGCACGTTGGAGCTGTGTCAAAGCCTCTGTTTAGGAGAACCCTTCAGGGCCCCAGGGCCACCGCTTCATTCCAAGGTCTCCATAGACACAAAAACATATTAGGACACATCCACAGGAGAGTCCATTTCAACTCAGCCTCCTCGGTTGCCCCCCACATCCAGCAGATCTAACCTGTCTTGTTGCTTGGAGACCATTGGAATGCGAGGTGGGCTACCCAGCCATCCATCCTTAGAACCCTGCTCGGAATCGTTGGCCTGGAGCCAACCAACAGGTCTCAATTGTCCTGCAGAAGAATCTTTGCAGTTTGGAGCTTCTCACAACTCCCATCGTGGGAAAACCCCCATGTCCTCGTGATCCAACCCCCTTCAAGAATGGGCCATCAGGGCAGAAAGTCCAACCTGAGCGATCGTCTGATCCTTGCCCTGACTTCAGATGCATGAGATCTAGATTGAGGTCTGTAGATTGTGCCTGCCATATCCTCACCCAGAAACCTAGGCCTAGCTTGGGTTCTCAGACTCCGTCCTCAGACTACTGGCCCACAAGCCCTCCAGTTGGGCAATCCAGAACTACAATGCCGCACTCTGCCTGCCCTACAGAAGTAAAGCATTGCCCTCAGGGCTACCCCGAAACCGCAAATGAGGATCAACCTGCAGGCCATTCGGCTGTACCCCAAACATATAGGCTGACCTGGGCACTATTTCCCCTTCTGACCCAGCCTGAGCCTGGACCTCCTGGTCCCACCCAGACAGCTGGCCGCACACTGAGCACATCGGACCCGCCATGGCCTTAGGTCGTCATCTCTTCCCAACTGCGGTTTTCAGGCTCCAGAACCTAGACCTTATCTCCAACCACTGCCCAGGGTTGAAAATGATGCAGAAATCAGAACTCTTTCCCCATGGCAAGAAACCTTGTGGTTGGCATGTTGTCCAACGTTCAGTGTAGTTGAAACAAGCGTGGCCCATGAGGCCCAGCCCATGCTTGCGGCCACATTGGTCACAAACACACATTGTGACCCTCAGCCTGAAGCCCAGTCCTCAGGTAAGGCCTCTCAGGGCCTATATGGAGAGACAGCATATTGGGCTTGCCATGCCCCTAGGCCCCAATTTTTAACCATAGTTCGGGTTGTCCCTTCACTCTTCCCCAGGGCTCTGCTTTGGAATTCCTCTTTTGGTGGGACACCTGAGGTAACAAACCTGAAAGGAGTCCTCCCATCCCACAGATTGACGAAAAACAATTGGGATCGGGCCAAATCCACAGAGAGGAAGATTCGTCCATGGCCCATGAGACCTCCCCAACATTCCACGGCCATCGCTGAAACAAAAGTCAGAGACAAAAGCCTGACCAAGCGCCTCAGACTCGCTCATTCTTCATATCCTGAAGAGTTCTTCTCATGGTTTGTAGATCGGGCGTGGCATTCCTACGTCACCAAACATAAGCTGAGTTTGTGTTTTCAGTCTTCTGTCCTCAAAGTCCTGGGCCACACTCCCTCCAGGCTGGGGCCCCTGGAGCCACACATTAGGACTGCCCCCACCCAATCCATGGGATTTCTGCCCATTCCATTGTCAAAAATCGTACAAATTAGGAGAACCCTCCAAAGTCCCTGAGGCCATCCCAATAGTGTAGGTGCCCGGGACAAAAATGGGCGGTTGATACCGGCTGAGCATCTACCTCCACTCATCTACCTCCACTCATACCAAGAAGATTCAACCAGACAGGACCCGAGGCCATTATCGGATCCATTGCTTTGGTTTACAGGCATGTCTCCTCAAAAGCCTGGATTCCAATACCAGCAGAGGGGATTTCCTGAGGCACCCATCAGAACAAATCTCGTCTCCACAAGGAAACTTGTGCATGGGAGCTATGCCAAAGCTTCGGAGAATACTTCAGGGTCCCGGTGCCACCTCCCCATTCCAAGGCCCTCATGGACACAAACACACGTTAGGACCCATCCTCTGGAAAGCGCATTTCAACTCAGCCACCCCGGTTGCTCCCGCAGATCCATTAGATCTAAACTGTCTTGTTGCTAGGAGACAATTGGAAGGCGAGGCGGACTTCCCAGGCATCCATCCTGGAACGGTGCTCTGGAGTCATTCCATAAGGGATGAACTGGAGCTGTCCAAAAGGTCTCAATTGTCTCGCAGAAGGAATCCTTGAAGGGGGCATCCCACATCTCCCAACGTGGAAAACCTCCATGGCCTCGAGATTCCGCTCCCTTCATGAAGGGGCCGTCATGCACAGAAACTCCAACCTGAGCCAACGTCGGATCCTCGCCCTGACTTCAGATGCATGAGATATTGGTTCAGATCTGCAGGGGGTACCTGCCGTGCCCTCACCCTGAATCCGAAGTCTAGCTTGTGTTCTCAGACTTCCGTCCTCACTCTCCTGGCCCCGAAGCCCTCAAGTTTGGCAATTCCGGACCGACAATGAAGCACTCTGCCTGCCCTCTAGAAAAAATATATTGCCTAATGAGCAGCCCAGGCAGCTTAAATGAGGATATACCTACACGGCACTCGAATGTACCCAAATTATATAGTCTAACCTGGGCACTAATGCACTGTCTGACACAACCTGAGCCCGGACCTGCTGACCAACACCCAGACAGCTGACCGCACGCTGAGCATATCAGACCCGCCATGGCCTTAGGTCATCATCTCTTCCCTACCTCAGTTTTCAGGCTTCAGAACCTAGACCTTATCTCCAATCACTGCCCACGGGTGACTGTGATGCAGAAATCAGAACTCTTCCTGACCCATGGCAAGAATCCTTGTGGTTGGCATGTTGTCCAACGTTCAGTGTAGGAGAAACCAGCATTCACCCTGAGGCCCCGCCCATTCTTGCGTGCGACGAGAGCATAAACACGCATTGTGACCTCAGCGTGAGTCCTGTCCTCTAGTAAGTCCTCTCAGTGGCTGGACCATTAGAAGTCATAATGGGCTTGACATGTCCCTAGTCCCCAATTTTTAACCAGATTTCTGGTTGTCCAGTCGCCCCACCCCAGGGCTCTACTCTGGAATCCCACATTTGGCGGGACATCTGAGGTTGAAAAACAAAATGAAACAAATCGACAACAACAACAAAAAAACGGACTTCTTCCATCCCCAGAATGACCCCAAACTCTTTGGAAGGGACCGAACCCCCAGAGAGTAAGACTCGTCCATTTCCCATGAAGTCACCCGTCAATTTCACGACCATGAGTGACACGATATCCAGAGACAAAAACTTGAGCAAGAGCCTCACACTCGCCCTTTTTTCATATCCCGAAGTGTTCTCCTCATGGTCTGTAGATCAGTCCTGCCATACCTATGACCCAAAACATAAGCCGAGTTTGTGTTTTCAGACAACTGTCCAAACAGCTCTGGCCTACACACCCTACAGGCTCAGGGCCCTGGAGCCAAACCTGAGGACTGTACTTGCCCTCTCCAAGGGAATTGTATGTGCCCATTCCAATGGCCACAACCCTACTAGTAGGATAACCTCCAAAGTCCCTGAGGCCATCCCAATAGTTGTGGCTTCCCAGGACAAACAGGGGCAATCTGAGCCCATCTGAGCACCTACCTGCACTCAGACCCGTAGACTGATGTCCCCAGAGGTAAAAAGGAACGAACAGACCCCTAGGCACTAATCGGATCCATTGCTTTGGTTTCCAGGCATCTCTCTTCAGAGGCCTGGATTTCAATACCAGCATATGGCTGTTTCTTGACTCACCCATCAGAACAAATCTCATCTACACATGGGAACATGCACGTTGGAGCTGTGTCAAAGCCTCTGTTTAGGAGAACCCTTCAGGGCCCCAGGGCCACCGCTTCATTCCAAGGTCTCCATAGACACAAAAACATATTAGGACACATCCACAGGAGAGTCCATTTCAACTCAGCCTCCTCGGTTGCCCTCCACATCCAGCAGATCTAACCTGTCTTGTTGCTTGGAGACAATTGGAATGCGAGGTGGGCTACCCAGCCATCCATCCTTAGAACCCTGCTCGGAATGTGGCCTGGAGCCAACCAACAGGTCTCAATTGTCCTGCAGAAGAATCTTTGCAGTTTGGTGCTTCTCACAACTCCCATCGTGGGAAAACCCCCATGTCCTCGTGATCCAACCCCCTTCAAGAATGGGCCATCAGGGCAGAAAGTCCAACCTGAGCGATCGTCTGATCCTTGCCCTGACTTCAGATGCATGAGATCTAGATTGAGGTCTGTAGATTGTGCCTGCCATATCCTCACCCAGAAACCTAGGCCTAGCTTGGGTTCTCAGACTCCGTCCTCAGACTACTGGCCCACAAGCCCTCCAGTTGGGCAATCCAGAACTACAATGCCGCACTCTGCCTGCCCTACAGAAGTAAAACATTGCCCTCAGGGCTACCCCGAAACCGCAAATGAGGATCAACCTGCAGGCCATTCGGCTGTACCCCAAACATATAGGCTGACCTGGGCACTATTTCCCCTTCTGACCCAGCCTGAGCCTGGACCTCCTGGTCCCACCCAGACAGCTGGCCGCACACTGAGCACATCGGACCCGCCATGGCCTTAGGTCGTCATCTCTTCCCAACTGCGGTTTTCAGGCTCCAGAACCTAGACCTTATCTCCAACCACTGCCCAGGGTTGAAAATGATGCAGAAATCAGAACTCTTTCCCCATGGCAAGAAACCTTGTGGTTGGCATGTTGTCCAACGTTCAGTGTAGTTGAAACAAGCGTGGCCCATGAGGCCCAGCCCATGCTTGCGGCCACATTGTTGACAAACACACATTGTGACCCTCAGCCTGAAGCCCATTCCTCAGGTAAGGCCTCTCAGGGCCTATATGAAGAGACAGCATATTGGGCGTGCCATGATCCTAGGCCGCAATTTTTAACCATAGTTCGGGTTGTCCCTTCACTCTTCCCCAAGGCTCTGGTTTGGAATTCCTCTTTTGGTGGGACACCTGAGGTAACAAACCTGAAAGGAGTCCTCCCATCCCACAGATTGACGAAAAACAATTGGGATCGGGCCAAATCCACAGAGAGGAAGATTCGTCCATGGCCCATGAGACCTCCCCAACATTCCACGGCCATCGCTGAAACAAAAGTCAGAGACAAAAGCCTGACCAAGCGCCTCAGACTCGCTCATTCTTCATATCCTGAAGAGTTCTTCTCATGGTTTGTAGATCGGGCGTGGCATACCTACGTCCCCAAACATAAGCTGAGTTTGTGTTTTCAGTCTTCTGTCCTCAAGTCCTGGGCCACACTCCCTCCAGGCTGGGGCCCCTGGAGCCACACATTAGGACTGCCCCCACCCAATCCATGGGAATTCTGCCCATTCCATTGTCAAAAATCGTACAAATTAGGAGAACCCTCCAAAGTCCCTGAGGCCATCCCAATAGTGTAGGTGCCTGGGACAAAAAAGTGCGGTTGATACCGCCTGAACATCTACCTCCACTCATCTACCTCCACTCATACCAAGAAGATTGAACCAGACAGGACCCGAGGCCATTATCGGATCCATTGCTTTGGTTTACAGGCATGTCTCCTCAAAAGCCTGCATTCCAATACCAGCAGAGGGGATTTCCTGAGGCACCCATCAGAACAAATCTCGTCTCCACAAGGAAACTTGTGCATGGGAGCTATGCCAAAGCTTAGGAGAATACTTCAGGGTCCCGGTTCCACCTCCCCATTCCAAGGCCCTCATGGACACAAACGCACGTTAGGACCCATCCTCTGGAAAGTGCATTTCAACTCAGCCACCCCGGTTGCTCCCGCAGATCCATTAGATCTAAACTGTCTTTTTGCTAGGAGACAATTGGAAGGCGAGGCCGACTTCCCAGGCATCCATCCTGGAACGGTGCTCTGGAGTCATTCCATAAGGGATGAACTGGAGCTGTCCAACAGGTCTCAATTGTCCCGCAGAAGGAATCCTTGAAGGGGGCATCCCACATCTCCCAACGTGGAAAACCTCCATGGCCTCGAGATTCCGCTCCCTTCATGAAGGGGCCGTCATGCACAGAAACTCCAACCTGAGCCAACGTCGGATCCTCGCCCTGACTTCAGATGCATGAGATATTGGTTCAGATCTGCAGGGGGTACCTGCCGTGCCCTCACCCTGAATCCGAAGTCTAGCTTGTGTTCTCAGACTTCCGTCCTCACTCTCCTGGCCCCGAAGCCCTCAAGTTTGGCAATTCCGGACCGACAATGAAGCACTCTGCCTGCCCTCTAGAAAAAATATATTGCCTAATGAGCAGCCCAGGCAGCTTAAATGAGGATATACCTACACGGCACTCGAATGTACCCAAATTATATAGTCTAACCTGGGCACTAATGCACTGTCTGACACAACCTGAGCCCGGACCTGCTGACCAACACCCAGACAGCTGACCGCACGCTGAGCATATCAGACCCGCCATGGCCTTAGGTCATCATCTCTTCCCTACCTCAGTTTTCAGGCTTCAGAACCTAGACCTTATCTCCAATCACTGCCCACGGGTGACTGTGATGCAGAAATCAGAACTCTTCCTGACCCATGGCAAGAAACCTTGTGGTTGGCATGTTGTCCAACGTTCAGTGTAGGAGAAACCAGCATTCACCCTGAGGCCCCGCCCATTCTTGCGTGCGACGAGAGCATAAACACGCATTGTGACCTCAGCGTGAGTCCTGTCCTCTAGTAAGTCCTCTCAGTGGCTGGACCATTAGATGTCATAATGGGCTTGACATGTCCCTAGTCCCCAATTTTTAACCAAATTTCTGGTTGTCCAGTCGCCCCACCCCAGGGCTCTACTCTGGAATCCCTCATTTGGTGGGACATCTGAGGTTGAAAAACAAAATGAAACAAATCGACAACAACAACAAAAAACGGACTTCTTCCATCCCCAGAATGACCCCAAACTCTTTGGACGGGACCGAACCCCCAGAGAGTAAGACTCGTCCATTTCCCATGAAGTCACCCGGCAATTTCACGACCATGAGTGACACGATATCCAGAGACAAAAACTTGAGCAAGAGCCTCACACTCGCCCTTTTTTCATATCCCGAAGTGTTCTCCTCATGGTCTGTAGATCAGTCCTGCCATACCTATGACCCAAAACATAAGCCGAGTTTGTGTTTTCAGACAACTGTCCAAACAGCTCTGGCCTACACACCCTACAGGCTCAGGGCCCTGGAGCCAAACCTGAGGACTGTACTTGCCCTCTCCAAGGGAATTGTATGTGCCCATTCCAATGGCCACAACCCTACTAGTAGGATAACCTCCAAAGTCCCTGAGGCCATCCCAATAGTTGTGGCTTCCCAGGACAAACAGGGGCAATCTGAGCCCATCTGAGCACCTACCTGCACTCAGACCCGTAGACTGATGTCCCCAGAGGTAAAAAGGAACGAAAAGGCCCCTAGGCACTAATCGGATCCATTGCTTTGGTTTCCAGGCATCTCTCCTCAGAGGCCTGGATTTCAATACCAGCATATGGCTGTTTCTTGACTCACCCATCAGAACAAATCTCATCTACACATGGGAAACATGCACGTTGGAGCTGTGTCAAAGCCTCTGTTTAGGAGAACCCTTCAGGGCCCCAGGGCCACCGCTTCATTCCAAGGTCTCCATAGACACAAAAACATATTAGGACACATCCACAGGAGAGTCCATTTCAACTCAGCCTCCTCGGTTGC
Source organism: Mustela nivalis (assembly GCF_964662115.1). Classification (NCBI taxonomy): domain Eukaryota; kingdom Metazoa; phylum Chordata; class Mammalia; order Carnivora; family Mustelidae; genus Mustela; species Mustela nivalis. The sequence continues at coordinate 477,767 of NW_028136438.1, read as the reverse complement.
CCCCCACATCCAGCAGATCTAACCTGTCTTGTTGCTTGGAGACCATTGGAATGCGAGGTGGGCTACCCAGCCATCCATCCTTAGAACCCTGCTCGGAATCGTTGGCCTGGAGCCAACCAACAGGTCTCAATTGTCCTGCAGAAGAATCTTTGCAGTTTGGAGCTTCTCACAACTCCCATCGTGGGAAAACCCCCATGTCCTCGTGATCCAACCCCCTTCAAGAATGGGCCATCAGGGCAGAAAGTCCAACCTGAGCGATCGTCTGATCCTTGCCCTGACTTCAGATGCATGAGATCTAGATTGAGGTCTGTAGATTGTGCCTGCCATATCCTCACCCAGAAACCTAGGCCTAGCTTGGGTTCTCAGACTCCGTCCTCAGACTACTGGCCCACAAGCCCTCCAGTTGGGCAATCCAGAACTACAATGCCGCACTCTGCCTGCCCTACAGAAGTAAAACATTGCCCTCAGGGCTACCCCGAAACCGCAAATGAGGATCAACCTGCAGGCCATTCGGCTGTACCCCAAACATATAGGCTGACCTGGGCACTATTTCCCCTTCTGACCCAGCCTGAGCCTGGACCTCCTGGTCCCACCCAGACAGCTGGCCGCACACTGAGCACATCGGACCCGCCATGGCCTTAGGTCGTCATCTCTTCCCAACTGCGGTTTTCAGGCTCCAGAACCTAGACCTTATCTCCAACCACTGCCCAGGGTTGAAAATGATGCAGAAATCAGAACTCTTTCCCCATGGCAAGAAACCTTGTGGTTGGCATGTTGTCCAACGTTCAGTGTAGTTGAAACAAGCGTGGCCCATGAGGCCCAGCCCATGCTTGCGGCCACATTGTTCACAAACACACATTGTGACCCTCAGCCTGAAGCCCATTCCTCAGGTAAGGCCTCTCAGGGCCTATATGAAGAGACAGCATATTGGGCTTGCCATGCCCCTAGGCCCCAATTTTTAACCATAGTTCGGGTTGTCCCTTCACTCTTCCCCAGGGCTCTGCTTTGGAATTCCTCTTTTGGTGGGACACCTGAGGTAACAAACCTGAAAGGAGTCCTCCCATCCCACAGATTGACGAAAAACAATTGGGATCGGGCCAAATCCACAGAGAGGAAGATTCGTCCATGGCCCATGAGACCTCCCCAACATTCCACGGCCATCGCTGAAACAAAAGTCAGAGACAAAAGCCTGACCAAGCGCCTCAGACTCGCTCATTCTTCATATCCTGAAGAGTTCTTCTCATGGTTTGTAGATCGGGCATGCCATACCTACGTCCCCAAACATAAGCTGAGTTTGTGTTTTCAGTCTTCTGTCCTCAAAGTCCTGGGCCACACTCCCTCCAGGCTGGGGCCCCTGGAGCCACACATTAGGACTGCCCCCACCCAATCCATGGGAATTCTGCCCATTCCATTGTCAAAAATCGTACAAATTAGGAGAACCCTCCAAAGTCCCTGAGGCCATCCCAATAGTGTAGGTGCCCGGGACAAAAAAGGGCGGTTGATACCGGCTGAGCATCTACCTCCACACATCTACCTCCACTCATACCAAGAAGATTGAACCAGACAGGACCCGACGCCATGATCGGATCCATTGCTTTGGTTTACAGGCATGTCTCCTCAAAAGCCTGCATTCCAATACCAGCAGAGGGGATTTCCTGAGGCACCCATCAGAACAAATCTCGTCTCCACAAGGAAACTTGTGCATGGGAGCTATGCCAAAGCTTAGGAGAATACTTCAGGGTCCCGGTTCCACCTCCCCATTCCAAGGCCCTCATGGACACAAACGCACGTTAGGACCCATCCTCTGGAAAGTGCATTTCAACTCAGCCACCCCGGTTGCTCCCGCAGATCCATTAGATCTAAACTGTCTTTTTGCTAGGAGACAATTGGAAGGCGAGGCCGACTTCCCAGGCATCCATCCTGGAACGGTGCTCTGGAGTCATTCCATAAGGGATGAACTGGAGCTGTCCAACAGGTCTCAATTGTCCCGCAGAAGGAATCCTTGAAGGGGGCATCCCACATCTCCCAACGTGGAAAACCTCCATGGCCTCGAGATTCCGCTCCCTTCATGAAGGGGCCGTCATGCACAGAAACTCCAACCTGAGCCAACGTCGGATCCTCGCCCTGACTTCAGATGCATGAGATATTGGTTCAGATCTGCAGGGGGTACCTGCCGTGCCCTCACCCTGAATCCGAAGTCTAGCTTGTGTTCTCAGACTTCCGTCCTCACTCTCCTGGCCCCGAAGCCCTCAAGTTTGGCAATTCCGGACCGACAATGAAGCACTCTGCCTGCCCTCTAGAAAAAATATATTGCCTAATGAGCAGCCCAGGCAGCTTAAATGAGGATATACCTACACGGCACTCGAATGTACCCAAATTATATAGTCTAACCTGGGCACTAATGCACTGTCTGACACAACCTGAGCCCGGACCTGCTGACCAACACCCAGACAGCTGACCGCACGCTGAGCATATCAGACCCGCCATGGCCTTAGGTCATCATCTCTTCCCTACCTCAGTTTTCAGGCTTCAGAACCTAGACCTTATCTCCAATCACTGCCCACGGGTGACTGTGATGCAGAAATCAGAACTCTTCCTGACCCATGGCAAGAAACCTTGTGGTTGGCATGTTGTCCAACGTTCAGTGTAGGAGAAACCAGCATTCACCCTGAGGCCCCGCCCATTCTTGCGTGCGACGAGAGCATAAACACGCATTGTGACCTCAGCGTGAGTCCTGTCCTCTAGTAAGTCCTCTCAGTGGCTGGACCATTAGATGTCATAATGGGCTTGACATGTCCCTAGTCCCCAATTTTTAACCAAATTTCTGGTTGTCCAGTCGCCCCACCCCAGGGCTCTACTCTGGAATCCCTCATTTGGTGGGACATCTGAGGTTGAAAAACAAAATGAAACAAATCGACAACAACAACAAAAAACGGACTTCTTCCATCCCCAGAATGACCCCAAACTCTTTGGACGGGACCGAACCCCCAGAGAGTAAGACTCGTCCATTTCCCATGAAGTCACCCGGCAATTTCACGACCATGAGTGACACGATATCCAGAGACAAAAACTTGAGCAAGAGCCTCACACTCGCCCTTTTTTCATATCCCGAAGTGTTCTCCTCATGGTCTGTAGATCAGTCCTGCCATACCTATGACCCAAAACATAAGCCGAGTTTGTGTTTTCAGACAACTGTCCAAACAGCTCTGGCCTACACACCCTACAGGCTCAGGGCCCTGGAGCCAAACCTGAGGACTGTACTTGCCCTCTCCAAGGGAATTGTATGTGCCCATTCCAATGGCCACAACCCTACTAGTAGGATAACCTCCAAAGTCCCTGAGGCCATCCCAATAGTTGTGGCTTCCCAGGACAAACAGGGGCAATCTGAGCCCATCTGAGCACCTACCTGCACTCAGACCCGTAGACTGATGTCCCCAGAGGTAAAAAGGAACGAAAAGGCCCCTAGGCACTAATCGGATCCATTGCTTTGGTTTCCAGGCATCTCTCCTCAGAGGCCTGGATTTCAATACCAGCATATGGCTGTTTCTTGACTCACCCATCAGAACAAATCTCATCTACACATGGGAAACATGCACGTTGGAGCTGTGTCAAAGCCTCTGTTTAGGAGAACCCTTCAGGGCCCCAGGGCCACCGCTTCATTCCAAGGTCTCCATAGACACAAAAACATATTAGGACACATCCACAGGAGAGTCCATTTCAACTCAGCCTCCTCGGTTGCCCCCCACATCCAGCAGATCTAACCTGTCTTGTTGCTTGGAGACCATTGGAATGCGAGGTGGGCTACCCAGCCATCCATCCTTAGAACCCTGCTCGGAATCGTTGGCCTGGAGCCAACCAACAGGTCTCAATTGTCCTGCAGAAGAATCTTTGCAGTTTGGAGCTTCTCACAACTCCCATCGTGGGAAAACCCCCATGTCCTCGTGATCCAACCCCCTTCAAGAATGGGCCATCAGGGCAGAAAGTCCAACCTGAGCGATCGTCTGATCCTTGCCCTGACTTCAGATGCATGAGATCTAGATTGAGGTCTGTAGATTGTGCCTGCCATATCCTCACCCAGAAACCTAGGCCTAGCTTGGGTTCTCAGACTCCGTCCTCAGACTACTGGCCCACAAGCCCTCCAGTTGGGCAATCCAGAACTACAATGCCGCACTCTGCCTGCCCTACAGAAGTAAAACATTGCCCTCAGGGCTACCCCGAAACCGCAAATGAGGATCAACCTGCAGGCCATTCGGCTGTACCCCAAACATATAGGCTGACCTGGGCACTATTTCCCCTTCTGACCCAGCCTGAGCCTGGACCTCCTGGTCCCACCCAGACAGCTGGCCGCACACTGAGCACATCGGACCCGCCATGGCCTTAGGTCGTCATCTCTTCCCAACTGCGGTTTTCAGGCTCCAGAACCTAGACCTTATCTCCAACCACTGCCCAGGGTTGAAAATGATGCAGAAATCAGAACTCTTTCCCCATGGCAAGAAACCTTGTGGTTGGCATGTTGTCCAACGTTCAGTGTAGTTGAAACAAGCGTGGCCCATGAGGCCCAGCCCATGCTTGCGGCCACATTGTTCACAAACACACATTGTGACCCTCAGCCTGAAGCCCATTCCTCAGGTAAGGCCTCTCAGGGCCTATATGAAGAGACAGCATATTGGGCTTGCCATGCCCCTAGGCCCCAATTTTTAACCATAGTTCGGGTTGTCCCTTCACTCTTCCCCAGGGCTCTGCTTTGGAATTCCTCTTTTGGTGGGACACCTGAGGTAACAAACCTGAAAGGAGTCCTCCCATCCCACAGATTGACGAAAAACAATTGGGATCGGGCCAAATCCACAGAGAGGAAGATTCGTCCATGGCCCATGAGACCTCCCCAACATTCCACGGCCATCGCTGAAACAAAAGTCAGAGACAAAAGCCTGACCAAGCGCCTCAGACTCGCTCATTCTTCATATCCTGAAGAGTTCTTCTCATGGTTTGTAGATCGGGCATGCCATACCTACGTCCCCAAACATAAGCTGAGTTTGTGTTTTCAGTCTTCTGTCCTCAAAGTCCTGGGCCACACTCCCTCCAGGCTGGGGCCCCTGGAGCCACACATTAGGACTGCCCCCACCCAATCCATGGGAATTCTGCCCATTCCATTGTCAAAAATCGTACAAATTAGGAGAACCCTCCAAAGTCCCTGAGGCCATCCCAATAGTGTAGGTGCCCGGGACAAAAAAGGGCGGTTGATACCGGCTGAGCATCTACCTCCACACATCTACCTCCACTCATACCAAGAAGATTGAACCAGACAGGACCCGACGCCATGATCGGATCCATTGCTTTGGTTTACAGGCATGTCTCCTCAAAAGCCTGCATTCCAATACCAGCAGAGGGGATTTCCTGAGGCACCCATCAGAACAAATCTCGTCTCCACAAGGAAACTTGTGCATGGGAGCTATGCCAAAGCTTAGGAGAATACTTCAGGGTCCCGGTGCCACCTCCCCATTCCAAGGCCCTCATGGACACAAACACACGTTAGGACCCATCCTCTGGAAAGTGCATTTCAACTCAGCCACCCCGGTTGCTCCCGCAGATCCATTAGATCTAAACTGTCTTGTTGCTAGGAGACAATTGGAAGGCGAGGCCGACTTCCCAGGCATCCATCCTGGAACGGTGCTCTGGAGTCATTCCATAAGGGATGAACTGGAGCTGTCCAACAGGTCTCAATTGTCCCGCAGAAGGAATCCTTGAAGGGGGCATCCCACATCTCCCAACGTGGAAAACCTCCATGGCCTCGAGATTCCGCTCCCTTCATGAAGGGGCCGTCATGCACAGAAACTCCAACCTGAGCCAACGTCGGATCCTCGCCCTGACTTCAGATGCATGAGATATTGGTTCAGATCTGCAGGGGGTACCTGCCGTGCCCTCACCGTGAATCCGAAGTCTAGCTTGTGTTCTCAGACTTCCGTCCTCACTCTCCTGGCCCCGAAGCCCTCAAGTTTGGCAATTGCGGACCGACAATGAAGCACTCTGCCTGCCCTCTAGAAAAAATATATTGCCTAATGAGCAGCCCAGGCAGCTTAAATGAGGATAAACCTACACGGCACTCGAATGTACCCAAATTATATAGTCTAACCTGGGCACTAATGCACTGTCTGACACAACCTGAGCCCGGACCTGCTGACCAACACCCAGACAGCTGACCGCACGCTGAGCATATCAGACCCGCCATGGCCTTAGGTCATCATCTCTTCCCTACCTCAGTTTTCAGGCTTCAGAACCTAGACCTTATCTCCAATCACTGCCCACGGGTGACTGTGATGCAGAAATCAGAACTCTTCCTGACCCATGGCAAGAAACCTTGTGGTTGGCATGTTGTCCAACGTTCAGTGTAGGAGAAACCAGCATTCACCCTGAGGCCCCGCCCATTCTTGCGTGCGACGAGAGCATAAACACGCATTGTGACCTCAGCGTGAGTCCTGTCCTCTAGTAAGTCCTCTCAGTGGCTGGACCATTAGATGTCATAATGGGCTTGACATGTCCCTAGTCCCCAATTTTTAACCAGATTTCTGGTTGTCCAGTCGCCCCACCCCAGGGCTCTACTCTGGAATCCCTCATTTGGTGGGACATCTGAGGTTGAAAAACAAAATGAAACAAATCGACAACAACAACAAAAAAAAACGGACTTCTTCCATCCCCAGAATGACCCCAAACTCTTTGGAAGGGACCGAACCCCCAGAGAGTAAGACTCGTCCATTTCCCATGAAGTCACCCGGCAATTTCACGACCATGAGTGACACGATATCCAGAGACAAAAACTTGAGCAAGAGCCTCACACTCGCCCTTTTTTTCATATCCCGAAGTGTTCTCCTCATGGTCTGTAGATCAGTCCTGCCATACCTATGACCCAAAACATAAGCCGAGTTTGTGTTTTCAGACAACTGTCCAAACAGCTCTGGCCTACACACCCTACAGGCTCAGGGCCCTGGAGCCAAACCTGAGGACTGTACTTGCCCTCTCCAAGGGAATTGTATGTGCCCATTCCAATGGCCACAACCCTACTAGTAGGATAACCTCCAAAGTCCCTGAGGCCATCCCAATATTTGTGGCTTCCCAGGACAAACAGGGGCAATCTGAGCCCATCTGAGCACCTACCTGCACTCAGACCCGTAGACTGATGTCCCCAGAGGTAAAAAGGAACGAACAGACCCCTAGGCACTAATCGGATCCATTGCTTTGGTTTCCAGGCATCTCTCTTCAGAGGCCTGGATTTCAATACCAGCATATGGCTGTTTCTTGACTCATCCATCAGAACAAATCTCATCTACACATGGGAACATGCACGTTGGAGCTGTGTCAAAGCCTCTGTTTAGGAGAACCCTTCAGGGCCCCAGGGCCACCGCTTCATTCCAAGGTCTCCATAGACACAAAAACATATTAGGACACATCCACAGGAGAGTCCATTTCAACTCAGCCTCCTCGGTTGCCCTCCACATCCAGCAGATCTAACCTGTCTTGTTGCTTGGAGACAATTGGAATGCGAGGTGGGCTACCCAGCCATCCATCCTTAGAACCCTGCTCGGAATCGTGGCCTGGAGCCAACCAACAGGTCTCAATTGTCCTGCAGAAGAATCTTTGCAGTTTGGTGCTTCTCACAACTCCCATCGTGGGAAAACCCCCATGTCCTCGTGATCCAACCCCCTTCAAGAATGGGCCATCAGGGCAGAAAGTCCAACCTGAGCGATCGTCTGATCCTTGCCCTGACTTCAGATGCATGAGATCTAGATTGAGGTCTGTAGATTGTGCCTGCCATATCCTCACCCAGAAACCTAGGCCTAGCTTGGGTTCTCAGACTCCGTCCTCAGACTACTGGCCCACAAGCCCTCCAGTTGGGCAATCCAGAACTACAATGCCGCACTCTGCCTGCCCTACAGAAGTAAAACATTGCCCTCAGGGCTACCCCGAAACCGCAAATGAGGATCAACCTGCAGGCCATTCGGCTGTACCCCAAACATATAGGCTGACCTGGGCACTATTTCCCCTTCTGACCCAGCCTGAGCCTGGACCTCCTGGTCCCACCCAGACAGCTGGCCGCACACTGAGCACATCGGACCCGCCATGGCCTTAGGTCGTCATCTCTTCCCAACTGCGGTTTTCAGGCTCCAGAACCTAGACCTTATCTCCAACCACTGCCCAGGGTTGAAAATGATGCAGAAATCAGAACTCTTTCCCCATGGCAAGAAACCTTGTGGTTGGCATGTTGTCCAACGTTCAGTGTAGTTGAAACAAGCGTGGCCCATGAGGCCCAGCCCATGCTTGCGGCCACATTGTTCACAAACACACATTGTGACCCTCAGCCTGAAGCCCATTCCTCAGGTAAGGCCTCTCAGGGCCTATATGAAGAGACAGCATATTGGGCGTGCCATGATCCTAGGCCGCAATTTTTAACCATAGTTCGGGTTGTCCCTTCACTCTTCCCCAAGGCTCTGGTTTGGAATTCCTCTTTTGGTGGGACACCTGAGGTAACAAACCTGAAAGGAGTCCTCCCATCCCACAGATTGACGAAAAACAATTGGGATCGGGCCAAATCCACAGAGAGGAAGATTCGTCCATGGCCCATGAGACCTCCCCAACATTCCACGGCCATCGCTGAAACAAAAGTCAGAGACAAAAGCCTGACCAAGCGCCTCAGACTCGCTCATTCTTCATATCCTGAAGAGTTCTTCTCATGGTTTGTAGATCGGGCGTGGCATACCTACGTCCCCAAACATAAGCTGAGTTTGTGTTTTCAGTCTTCTGTCCTCAAAGTCCTGGGCCACACTCCCTCCAGGCTGGGGCCCCTGGAGCCACACATTAGGACTGCCCCCACCCAATCCATGGGAATTCTGCCCATTCCATTGTCAAAAATCGTACAAATTAGGAGAACCCTCCAAAGTCCCTGAGTCCATCCCAATAGTGTAGGTGCCTGGGACAAAAAAGTGCGGTTGATACCGCCTGAACATCTACCTCCACTCATCTACCTCCACTCATACCAAGAAGATTGAACCAGACAGGACCCGAGGCCATTATCGGATCCATTGCTTTGGTTTACAGGCATGTCTCCTCAAAAGCCTGCATTCCAATACCAGCAGAGGGGATTTCCTGAGGCACCCATCAGAACAAATCTCGTCTCCACAAGGAAACTTGTGCATGGGAGCTATGCCAAAGCTTAGGAGAATACTTCAGGGTCCCGGTGCCACCTCCCCATTCCAAGGCCCTCATGGACACAAACACACGTTAGGACCCATCCTCTGGAAAGTGCATTTCAACTCAGCCACCCCGGTTGCTCCCGCAGATCCATTAGATCTAAACTGTCTTGTTGCTAGGAGACAATTGGAAGGCGAGGCCGACTTCCCAGGCATCCATCCTGGAACGGTGCTCTGGAGTCATTCCATAAGGGATGAACTGGAGCTGTCCAACAGGTCTCAATTGTCCCGCAGAAGGAATCCTTGAAGGGGGCATCCCACATCTCCCAACGTGGAAAACCTCCATGGCCTCGAGATTCCGCTCCCTTCATGAAGGGGCCGTCATGCACAGAAACTCCAACCTGAGCCAACGTCGGATCCTCGCCCTGACTTCAGATGCATGAGATATTGGTTCAGATCTGCAGGGGGTACCTGCCGTGCCCTCACCGTGAATCCGAAGTCTAGCTTGTGTTCTCAGACTTCCGTCCTCACTCTCCTGGCCCCGAAGCCCTCAAGTTTGGCAATTGCGGACCGACAATGAAGCACTCTGCCTGCCCTCTAGAAAAAATATATTGCCTAATGAGCAGCCCAGGCAGCTTAAATGAGGATAAACCTACACGGCACTCGAATGTACCCAAATTATATAGTCTAACCTGGGCACTAATGCACTGTCTGACACAACCTGAGCCCGGACCTGCTGACCAACACCCAGACAGCTGACCGCACGCTGAGCATATCAGACCCGCCATGGCCTTAGGTCATCATCTCTTCCCTACCTCAGTTTTCAGGCTTCAGAACCTAGACCTTATCTCCAATCACTGCCCACGGGTGACTGTGATGCAGAAATCAGAACTCTTCCTGACCCATGGCAAGAAACCTTGTGGTTGGCATGTTGTCCAACGTTCAGTGTAGGAGAAACCAGCATTCACCCTGAGGCCCCGCCCATTCTTGCGTGCGACGAGAGCATAAACACGCATTGTGACCTCAGCATGAGTCCTGTCCTCTAGTAAGTCCTCTCAGTGGCTGGACCATTAGATGTCATAATGGGCTTGACATGTCCCTAGTCCCCAATTTTTAACCAGATTTCTGGTTGTCCAGTCGCCCCACCCCAGGGCTCTACTCTGGAATCCCTCATTTGGTGGGACATCTGAGGTTGAAAAACAAAATGAAACAAATCGACAACAACAACAAAAAAAAACGGACTTCTTCCATCCCCAGAATGACCCCAAACTCTTTGGACGGGACCGAACCCCCAGAGAGTAAGACTCGTCCATTTCCCATGAAGTCACCCGGCAATTTCACGACCATGAGTGACACGATATCCAGAGACAAAAACTTGAGCAAGAGCCTCACACTCGCCCTTTTTTCATATCCCGAAGTGTTCTCCTCATGGTCTGTAGATCAGTCCTGCCATACCTATGACCCAAAACATAAGCCGAGTTTGTGTTTTCAGACAACTGTCCAAACAGCTCTGGCCTACACACCCTACAGGCTCAGGGCCCTGGAGCCAAACCTGAGGACTGTACTTGCCCTCTCCAAGGGAATTGTATGTGCCCATTCCAATGGCCACAACCCTACTAGTAGGATAACCTCCAAAGTCCCTGAGGCCATCCCAATAGTTGTGGCTTCCCAGGACAAACAGGGGCAATCTGAGCCCATCTGAGCACCTACCTGCACTCAGACCCGTAGACTGATGTCCCCAGAGGTAAAAAAGAACGAACAGACCCCTAGGCACTAATCGGATCCATTGCTTTGGTTTCCAGGCATCTCTCTTCAGAGGCCTGGATTTCAATACCAGCATATGGCTGTTTCTTGACTCACCCATCAGAACAAATCTCATCTACACATGGGAACATGCACGTTGGAGCTGTGTCAAAGCCTCTGTTTAGGAGAACCCTTCAGGGCCCCAGGGCCACCGCTTCATTCCAAGGTCTCCATAGACACAAAAACATATTAGGACACATCCACAGGAGAGTCCATTTCAACTCAGCCTCCTCGGTTGCCCTCCACATCCAGCAGATCTAACCTGTCTTGTTGCTTGGAGACAATTGGAATGCGAGGTGGGCTACCCAGCCATCCATCCTTAGAACCCTGCTCGGAATCGTGGCCTGGAGCCAACCAACAGGTCTCAATTGTCCTGCAGAAGAATCTTTGCAGTTTGGTGCTTCTCACAACTCCCATCGTGGGAAAACCCCCATGTCCTCGTGATCCAACCCCCTTCAAGAATGGGCCATCAGGGCAGAAAGTCCAACCTGAGCGATCGTCTGATCCTTGCCCTGACTTCAGATGCATGAGATCTAGATTGAGGTCTGTAGATTGTGCCTGCCATATCCTCACCCAGAAACCTAGGCCTAGCTTGGGTTCTCAGACTCCGTCCTCAGACTACTGGCCCACAAGCCCTCCAGTTGGGCAATCCAGAACTACAATGCCGCACTCTGCCTGCCCTACAGAAGTAAAACATTGCCCTCAGGGCTACCCCGAAACCGCAAATGAGGATCAACCTGCAGGCCATTCGGCTGTACCCCAAACATATAGGCTGACCTGGGCACTATTTCCCCTTCTGACCCAGCCTGAGCCTGGACCTCCTGGTCCCACCCAGACAGCTGGCCGCACACTGAGCACATCGGACCCGCCATGGCCTTAGGTCGTCATCTCTTCCCAACTGCGGTTTTCAGGCTCCAGAACCTAGACCTTATCTCCAACCACTGCCCAGGGTTGAAAATGATGCAGAAATCAGAACTCTTTCCCCATGGCAAGAAACCTTGTGGTTGGCATGTTGTCCAACGTTCAGTGTAGTTGAAACAAGCGTGGCCCATGAGGCCCAGCCCATGCTTGCGGCCACATTGTTCACAAACACACATTGTGACCCTCAGCCTGAAGCCCATTCCTCAGGTAAGGCCTCTCAGGGCCTATATGAAGAGACAGCATATTGGGCGTGCCATGATCCTAGGCCGCAATTTTTAACCATAGTTCGGGTTGTCCCTTCACTCTTCCCCAAGGCTCTGGTTTGGAATTCCTCTTTTGGTGGGACACCTGAGGTAACAAACCTGAAAGGAGTCCTCCCATCCCACAGATTGACGAAAAACAATTGGGATCGGGCCAAATCCACAGAGAGGAAGATTCGTCCATGGCCCATGAGACCTCCCCAACATTCCACGGCCATCGCTGAAACAAAAGTCAGAGACAAAAGCCTGACCAAGCGCCTCAGACTCGCTCATTCTTCATATCCTGAAGAGTTCTTCTCATGGTTTGTAGATCGGGCGTGCCATACCTACGTCCCCAAACATAAGCTGAGTTTGTGTTTTCAGTCTTCTGTCCTCAAAGTCCTGGGCCACACTCCCTCCAGGCTGGGGCCCCTGGAGCCACACATTAGGACTGCCCCCACCCAATCCATGGGAATTCTGCCCATTCCATTGTCAAAAATCGTACAAATTAGGAGAACCCTCCAAAGTCCCTGAGGCCATCCCAATAGTGTAGGTGCCTGGGACAAAAAAGTGCGGTTGATACCGCCTGAACATCTACCTCCACTCATCTACCTCCACTCATACCAAGAAGATTGAACCAGACAGGACCCGAGGCCATTATCGGATCCATTGCTTTGGTTTACAAGCATGTCTCCTCAAAAGCCTGCATTCCAATACCAGCAGAGGGGATTTCCTGAGGCACCCATCAGAACAAATCTCGTCTCCACAAGGAAACTTGTGCATGGGAGCTATGCCAAAGCTTAGGAGAATACTTCAGGGTCCCGGTTCCACCTCCCCATTCCAAGGCCCTCATGGACACAAACACACGTTAGGACCCATCCTCTGGAAAGTGCATTTCAACTCAGCCACCCCGGTTGCTCCCGCAGATCCATTAGATCTAAACTGTCTTGTTGCTAGGAGACAATTGGAAGGCGAGGCCGACTTCCCAGGCATCCATCCTGGAACGGTGCTCTGGAGTCATTCCATAAGGGATGAACTGGAGCTGTCCAACAGGTCTCAATTGTCCCGCAGAAGGAATCCTTGAAGGGGGCATCCCACATCTCCCAACGTGGAAAACCTCCATGGCCTCGAGATTCCGCTCCCTTCATGAAGGGGCCGTCATGCACAGAAACTCCAACCTGAGCCAACGTCGGATCCTCGCCCTGACTTCAGATGCATGAGATATTGGTTCAGATCTGCAGGGGGTACCTGCCGTGCCCTCACCCTGAATCCGAAGTCTAGCTTGTGTTCTCAGACTTCCGTCCTCACTCTCCTGGCCCCGAAGCCCTCAAGTTTGGCAATTCCGGACCGACAATGAAGCACTCTGCCTGCCCTCTAGAAAAAATATATTGCCTAATGAGCAGCCCAGGCAGCTTAAATGAGGATATACCTACACGGCACTCGAATGTACCCAAATTATATAGTCTAACCTGGGCACTAATGCACTGTCTGACACAACCTGAGCCCGGACCTGCTGACCAACACCCAGACAGCTGACCGCACGCTGAGCATATCAGACCCGCCATGGCCTTAGGTCATCATCTCTTCCCTACCTCAGTTTTCAGGCTTCAGAACCTAGACCTTATCTCCAATCACTGCCCACGGGTGACTGTGATGCAGAAATCAGAACTCTTCCTGACCCATGGCAAGAAACCTTGTGGTTGGCATGTTGTCCAACGTTCAGTGTAGGAGAAACCAGCATTCACCCTGAGGCCCCGCCCATTCTTGCGTGCGACGAGAGCATAAACACGCATTGTGACCTCAGCGTGAGTCCTGTCCTCTAGTAAGTCCTCTCAGTGGCTGGACCATTAGATGTCATAATGGGCTTGACATGTCCCTAGTCCCCAATTTTTAACCAAATTTCTGGTTGTCCAGTCGCCCCACCCCAGGGCTCTACTCTGGAATCCCTCATTTGGTGGGACATCTGAGGTTGAAAAACAAAATGAAACAAATCGACAACAACAACAAAAAACGGACTTCTTCCATCCCCAGAATGACCCCAAACTCTTTGGACGGGACCGAACCCCCAGAGAGTAAGACTCATCCATTTCCCATGAAGTCACCCGGCAATTTCACGACCATGAGTGACACGATATCCAGAGACAGAAACTTGAGCAAGAGCCTCACACTCGCCCTTTTTTCATATCCCGAAGTGTTCTCCTCATGGTCTGTAGATCAGTCCTGCCATACCTATGACCCAAAACATAAGCCGAGTTTGTGTTTTCAGACAACTGTCCAAACAGCTCTGGCCTACACACCCTACAGGCTCAGGGCCCTGGAGCCAAACCTGAGGACTGTACTTGCCCTCTCCAAGGGAATTGTATGTGCCCATTCCAATGGCCACAACCCTACTAGTAGGATAACCTCCAAAGTCCCTGAGGCCATCCCAATAGTTGTGGCTTCCCAGGACAAACAGGGGCAATCTGAGCCCATCTGAGCACCTACCTGCACTCAGACCCGTAGACTGATGTCCCCAGAGGTAAAAAGGAACGAACAGGCCCCTAGGCACTAATCGGATCCATTGCTTTGGTTTCCAGGCATCTCTCCTCAGAGGCCTGGATTTCAATACCAGCATATGGCTGTTTCTTGACTCACCCATCAGAACAAATCTCATCTACACATGGGAAACATGCACGTTGGAGCTGTGTCAAAGCCTCTGTTTAGGAGAACCCTTCAGGGCCCCAGGGCCACCGCTTCATTCCAAGGTCTCCATAGACACAAAAACATATTAGGACACATCCACAGGAGAGTCCATTTCAACTCAGCCTCCTCGGTTGCCCCCCACATCCAGCAGATCTAACCTGTCTTGTTGCTTGGAGACCATTGGAATGCGAGGTGGGCTACCCAGCCATCCATCCTTAGAACCCTGCTCGGAATCGTTGGCCTGGAGCCAACCAACAGGTCTCAATTGTCCTGCAGAAGAATCTTTGCAGTTTGGAGCTTCTCACAACTCCCATCGTGGGAAAACCCCCATGTCCTCGTGATCCAACCCCCTTCAAGAATGGGCCATCAGGGCAGAAAGTCCAACCTGAGCGATCGTCTGATCCTTGCCCTGACTTCAGATGCATGAGATCTAGATTGAGGTCTGTAGATTGTGCCTTCCATATCCTCACCCAGAAACCTAGGCCTAGCTTGGGTTCTCAGACTCCGTCCTCAGACTACTGGCCCACAAGCCCTCCAGTTGGGCAATCCAGAACTACAATGCCGCACTCTGCCTGCCTTACAGAAGTAAAACATTGCCCTCAGGGCTACCCCGAAACCGCAAATGAGGATCAACCTGCAGGCCATTCGGCTGTACCCCAAACATATAGGCTGACCTGGGCACTATTTCCCCTTCTGACCCAGCCTGAGCCTGGACCTCCTGGTCCCACCCAGACAGCTGGCCGCACACTGAGCACATCGGACCCGCCATGGCCTTAGGTCGTCATCTCTTCCCAACTGCGGTTTTCAGGCTCCAGAACCTAGACCTTATCTCCAACCACTGCCCAGGGTTGAAAATGATGCAGAAATCAGAACTCTTTCCCCATGGCAAGAAACCTTGTGGTTGGCATGTTGTCCAACGTTCAGTGTAGTTGAAACAAGCGTGGCCCATGAGGCCCAGCCCATGCTTGCGGCCACATTGGTCACAAACACACATTGTGACCCTCAGCCTGAAGCCCAGTCCTCAGGTAAGGCCTCTCAGGGCCTATATGAAGAGACAGCATATTGGGCTTGCCATGCCCCTAGGCCCCAATTTTTAACCATAGTTCGGGTTGTCCCTTCACTCTTCCCCAGGGCTCTGCTTTGGAATTCCTCTTTTGGTGGGACACCTGAGGTAACAAACCTGAAAGGAGTCCTCCCATCCCACAGATTGACGAAAAACAATTGGGATCGGGCCAAATCCACAGAGAGGAAGATTCGTCCATGGCCCATGAGACCTCCCCAACATTCCACGGCCATCGCTGAAACAAAAGTCAGAGACAAAAGCCTGACCAAGCGCCTCAGACTCGCTCATTCTTCATATCCTGAAGAGTTCTTCTCATGGTTTGTAGATCGGGCATGCCATACCTACGTCCCCAAACATAAGCTGAGTTTGTGTTTTCAGTCTTCTGTCCTCAAAGTCCTGGGCCACACTCCCTCCAGGCTGGGGCCCCTGGAGCCACACATTAGGACTGCCCCCACCCAATCCATGGGAATTCTGCCCCTTCCATTGTCAAAAATCGTACAAATTAGGAGAACCCTCCAAAGTCCCTGAGGCCATCCCAATAGTGTAGGTGCCCGGGACAAAAAAGGGCGGTTGATACCGGCTGAGCATCTACCTCCACTCATCTACCTCCACTCATACCAAGAAGATTGAACTAGACAGGACCCGAGGCCATTATCGGATCCATTGCTTTGGTTTACAGGCATGTCTCCTCAAAAGCCTGCATTCCAATACCAGCAGAGGGGATTTCCTGAGGCACCCATCAGAACAAATCTCGTCTCCACAAGGAAACTTGTGCATGGGAGCTATGCCAAAGCTTAGGAGAATACTTCAGGGTCCCGGTGCCACCTCCCCATTCCAAGGCCCTCATGGACACAAACACACGTTAGGACCCATCCTCTGGAAAGTGCATTTCAACTCAGCCACCCCGGTTGCTCCCGCAGATCCATTATATCTAAACTGTCTTGTTGCTAGGAGACAATTGGAAGGCGAGGCCGACTTCCCAGGCATCCATCCTGGAACGGTGCTCTGGAGTCATTCCATAAGGGATGAACTGGAGCTGTCCAACAGGTCTCAATTGTCCCGCAGAAGGAATCCTTGAAGGGGGCATCCCACATCTCCCAACGTGGAAAACCTCCATGGCCTCGAGATTCCGCTCCCTTCATGAAGGGGCCGTCATGCACAGAAACTCCAACCTGAGCCAACGTCGGATCCTCGCCCTGACTTCAGATGCATGAGATATTGGTTCAGATCTGCAGGGGGTACCTGCCGTGCCCTCACCGTGAATCCGAAGTCTAGCTTGTGTTCTCAGACTTCCGTCCTCACTCTCCTGGCCCCGAAGCCCTCAAGTTTGGCAATTGCGGACCGACAATGAAGCACTCTGCCTGCCCTCTAGAAAAAATATATTGCCTAATGAGCAGACCAGGCAGCTTAAATGAGGATAAACCTACACGGCACTCGAATGTACCCAAATTATATAGTCTAACCTGGGCACTAATGCACTGTCTGACACAACCTGAGCCCGGACCTGCTGACCAACACCCAGACAGCTGACCGCACGCTGAGCATATCAGACCCGCCATGGCCTTAGGTCATCATCTCTTCCCTACCTCAGTTTTCAGGCTTCAGAACCTAGACCTTGTCTCCAATCACTGCCCACGGGTGACTGTGATGCAGAAATCAGAACTCTTCCTGACCCATGGCAAGAAACCTTGTGGTTGGCATGTTGTCCAACGTTCAGTGTAGGAGAAACCAGCATTCACCCTGAGGCCCCGCCCATTCTTGCGTGCGACGAGAGCATATACCCGCATTGTGACCTCAGCGTGAGTCCTGTCCTCTAGTAAGTCCTCTCAGTGGCTGGACCATTAGATGTCATAATGGGCTTGACATGTCCCTAGTCCCCAATTTTTAACCAGATTTCTGGTTGTCCAGTCGCCCCACCCCAGGGCTCTACTCTGGAATCCCTCATTTGGTGGGACATCTGAGGTTGAAAAACAAAATGAAACAAATCGACAACAACAACAAAAAAAAACGGACTTCTTCCATCCCCAGAATGACCCCAAACTCTTTGGACGGGACCGAACCCCCAGAGAGTAAGACTCGTCCATTTCCCATGAAGTCACCCGGCAATTTCACGACCATGAGTGACACGATATCCAGAGACAAAAACTTGAGCAAGAGCCTCACACTCGCCCTTTTTTCATATCCCGAAGTGTTCTCCTCATGGTCTGTAGATCAGTCCTGCCATACCTATGACCCAAAACATAAGCCGAGTTTGTGTTTTCAGACAACTGTCCAAACAGCTCTGGCCTACACACCCTACAGGCTCAGGGCCCTGGAGCCAAACCTGAGGACTGTACTTGCCCTCTCCAAGGGAATTGTATGTGCCCATTCCAATGGCCACAACCCTACTAGTAGGATAACCTCCAAAGTCCCTGAGGCCATCCCAATATTTGTGGCTTCCCAGGACAAACAGGGGCAATCTGAGCCCATCTGAGCACCTACCTGCACTCAGACCCGTAGACTGATGTCCCCAGAGGTAAAAAGGAACGAACAGGCCCCTAGGCACTAATCCGATCCATTGCTTTGGTTTCCAGGCATCTCTCCTCAGAGGCCTGGATTTCAATACCAGCATATGGCTGTTTCTTGACTCACCCATCAGAACAAATCTCATCTACACATGGGAAACATGCACGTTGGAGCTGTGTCAAAGCCTCTGTTTAGGAGAACCCTTCAGGGCCCCAGGGCCACCGCTTCATTCCAAGGTCTCCATAGACACAAAAACATATTAGGACACATCCACAGGAGAGTCCATTTCAACTCAGCCTCCTCGGTTGCCCCCCACATCCAGCAGATCTAACCTGTCTTGTTGCTTGGAGACCATTGGAATGCGAGGTGGGCTACCCAGCCATCCATCCTTAGAACCCTGCTCGGAATCGTTGGCCTGGAGCCAACCAACAGGTCTCAATTGTCCTGCAGAAGAATCTTTGCAGTTTGGAGCTTCTCACAACTCCCATCGTGGGAAAACCCCCATGTCCTCGTGATCCAACCCCCTTCAAGAATGGGCCATCAGGGCAGAAAGTCCAACCTGAGCGATCGTCTGATCCTTGCCCTGACTTCAGATGCATGAGATCTAGATTGAGGTCTGTAGATTGTGCCTGCCATATCCTCACCCAGAAACCTAGGCCTAGCTTGGGTTCTCAGACTCCGTCCTCAGACTACTGGCCCACAAGCCCTCCAGTTGGGCAATCCAGAACTACAATGCCACACTCTGCCTGCCCTACAGACGTAAAACATTGCCCTCAGGGCTACCCCAATACCGCAAATGAGGATCAACCTGCACGCCATTCGGCTGTACCCCAAACATATAGGCTGACCTGGGCACTATTTCCCCTTCTGACCCAGCCTGAGCCTGGACCTCCTGGTCCCACCCAGACAGCTGGCCGCACACTGAGCACATCGGACCCGCCATGGCCTTAGGTCGTCATCTCTTCCCAACTGCGGTTTTCAGGCTCCAGAACCTAGACCTTATCTCCAACCACTGCCCAGGGTTGAAAATGATGCAGAAATCAGAACTCTTTCCCCATGGCAAGAAACCTTGTGGTTGGCATGTTGTCCAACGTTCAGTGTAGTTGAAACAAGCGTGGCTCATGAGGCCCAGCCCATGCTTGCGGCCACATTGGTCACAAACACACATTGTGACCCTCAGCCTGAAGCCCAGTCCTCAGGTAAGGCCTCTCAGGGCCTATATGAAGAGACAGCATATTGGGCTTGCCATGCCCCTAGGCCCCAATTTTTAACCATAGTTCGGGTTGTCCCTTCACTCTTCCCCAGGGCTCTGCTTTGGAATTCCTCTTTTGGTGGGACACCTGAGGTAACAAACCTGAAAGGAGTCCTCCCATCCCACAGATTGACGAAAAACAATTGGGATCGGGCCAAATCCACAGAGAGGAAGATTCGTCCATGGCCCATGAGACCTCCCCAACATTCCACGGCCATCGCTGAAACAAAAGTCAGAGACAAAAGCCTGACCAAGCGCCTCAGACTCGCTCATTCTTCATATCCTGAAGAGTTCTTCTCATGGTTTGTAGATCGGGCGTGCCATACCTACGTCCCCAAACATAAGCTGAGTTTGTGTTTTCAGTCTTCTGTCCTCAAAGTCCTGGGCCACACTCCCTCCAGGCTGGGGCCCCTGGAGCCACACATTAGGACTGCCCCAACCCAATCCATGGGAATTCTGCCCATTCCATTGTCAAAAATCGTACAAATTAGGAGAACCCTCCAAAGTCCCTGAGGCCATCCCAATAGTGTAGGTGCCCGGGACAAAAAAGGGTGGTTGATACCGGCTGAGCATCTACCTCCACTCATCTACCTCCACTCATACCAAGAAGATTGAACCAGACAGGACCCGAGGCCATTATCGGATCCATTGCTTTGGTTTACAGGCATGTATCCTCAAAAGCCTGGATTGCAATACCAGCAGAGGGGATTTCCTGAGGCACCCATCAGAACAAATCTCGTCTCCACAAGGAAACTTGTGCATGGGAGCTATGCCAAAGCTTAGGAGAATACTTCAGGGTCCCGGTTCCACCTCCCCATTCCAAGGCCCTCATGGACACAAACACACATTAGGACCCATCCTCTGGAAAGTGCATTTCAACTCAGCCACCCCGGTTGCTCCCGCAGATCCATTAGATCTAAACTGTCTTGTTGCTAGGAGACAATTGGAAGGCGAGGCCGACTTCCCAGGCATCCATCCTGGAACGGTGCTCTGGAGTCCTTCCATAAGGGATGAACTGGAGCTGTCCAACAGGTCTCAATTGTCCCGCAGAAGGAATCCTTGAAGGGGGCATCCCACATCTCCCAACGTGGAAAACCTCCATGGCCTCGAGATTCTGCTCCCTTCATGAAGGGGCCGTCATGCACAGAAACTCCAACCTGAGCCAACGTCGGATCCTCGCCCTGACTTCAGATGCATGAGATATTGGTTCAGATCTGCAGGGGGTACCTGCCGTGCCCTCACCCTGAATCCGAATTATAGCTTGTGTTCTCAGACTTCCGTCCTCACTCTCCTGGCCCCGAAGCCCTCAAGTTTGGCAATTGCGGACCGACAATGAAGCACTCTGCCTGCCCTCTAGAAAAAATATATTGCCTAATGAGCAGCCCAGGCAGCTTAAATGAGGATAAACCTACACGGCACTCGAATGTACCCAAATTATATAGTCTAACCTGGGCACTAATGCACTGTCTGACACAACCTGAGCCCGGACCTGCTGACCAACACCCAGACAGCTGACCGCACGCTGAGCATATCAGACCCACCATGGCCTTAGGTCATAATCTCTTCCCTACCTCAGTTTTCAGGCTTCAGAACCTAGACCTTATCTCCAATCACTGCCCACGGGTGACTGTGATGCAGAAATCAGAACTCTTCCTGACCCATGGCAAGAAACCTTGTGGTTGGCATGTTGTCCAACGTTCAGTGTAGGAGAAACCAGCATTCACCCTGAGGCCCCGCCCATTCTTGCGTGCGACGAGAGCATAAACACGCATTGTGACCTCAGCGTGAGTCCTGTCCTCTAGTAAGTCCTCTCAGTGGCTGGACCATTAGATGTCATAATGGGCTTGACATGTCCCTAGTCCCCAATTTTTAACCAGATTTCTGGTTGTCCAGTCGCCGCACCCCAGGGCTCTACTCTGGAATCCCTCATTTGGTGGGACATCTGAGGTTGAAAAACAAAATGAAACAAATCGACAACAACAACAAAAAAACGGACTTCTTCCATCCCCAGAATGACCCCAAACTCTTTGGACGGGACCGAACCCCCAGAGAGTAAGACTCGTCCATTTCCCATGAAGTCACCCGGCAATTTCACGACCATGAGTGACACGATATCCAGAGACAAAAACTTGAGCAAGAGCCTCACACTCGCCCTTTTTTCATATCCCGAAGTGTTCTCCTCATGGTCTGTAGATCAGTCCTGCCATACCTATGACCCAAAACATAAGCCGAGTTTGTGTTTTCAGACAACTGTCCAAACAGCTCTGGCCTACACACCCTACAGGCTCAGGGCCCTGGAGCCAAACCTGAGGACTGTACTTGCCCTCTCCAAGGGAATTGTATGTGCCCATTCCAATGGCCACAACCCTACTAGTAGGATAACCTCCAAAGTCCCTGAGGCCATCCCAATATTTGTGGCTTCCCAGGACAAACAGGGGCAATCTGAGCCCATCTGAGCACCTACCTGCACTCAGACCCGTAGACTGATGTCCCCAGAGGTAAAAAGGAACGAACAGGCCCCTAGGCACTAATCCGATCCATTGCTTTGGTTTCCAGGCATCTCTCCTCAGAGGCCTGGATTTCAATACCAGCATATGGCTGTTTCTTGACTCACCCATCAGAACAAATCTCATCTACACATGGGAAACATGCACGTTGGAGCTGTGTCAAAGCCTCTGTTTAGGAGAACCCTTCAGGGCCCCAGGGCCACCGCTTCATTCCAAGGTCTCCATAGACACAAAAACATATTAGGACACATCCACAGGAGAGTCCATTTCAACTCAGCCTCCTCGGTTGCCCCCCACATCCAGCAGATCTAACCTGTCTTGTTGCTTGGAGACCATTGGAATGCGAGGTGGGCTACCCAGCCATCCATCCTTAGAACCCTGCTCGGAATCGTTGGCCTGGAGCCAACCAACAGGTCTCAATTGTCCTGCATAAGAATCTTTGCAGTTTGGAGCTTCTCACAACTCCCATCGTGGGAAAACCCCCATGTCCTCGTGATCCAACCCCCTTCAAGAATGGGCCATCAGGGCAGAAAGTCCAACCTGAGCGATCGTCTGATCCTTGCCCTGACTTCAGATGCATGAGATCTAGATTGAGGTCTGTAGATTGTGCCTGCCATATCCTCACCCAGAAACCTAGGCCTAGCTTGGGTTCTCAGACTCCGTCCTCAGACTACTGGCCCACAAGCCCTCCAGTTGGGCAATCCAGAACTACAATGCCGCACTCTGCTTGCCCTACAGACGTAAAACATTGCCCTCAGGGCTACCCCGATACCGCAAATGAGGATCAACCTGCACGCCATTCGGCTGTACCCCAAACATATAGGCTGACCTGGGCACTATTTCCCCTTCTGACCCAGCCTGAGCCTGGACCTCCTGGTCCCACCCAGACAGCTGGCCGCACACTGAGCACATCGGACCCGCCATGGCCTTAGGTCGTCATCTCTTCCCAACTGCGGTTTTCAGGCTCCAGAACCTAGACCTTATCTCCAACCACTGCCCAGGGTTGAAAATGATGCAGAAATCAGAACTCTTTCCCCATGGCAAGAAACCTTGTGGTTGGCATGTTGTCCAACGTTCAGTGTAGTTGAAACAAGCGTGGCTCATGAGGCCCAGCCCATGCTTGCGGCCACATTGGTCACAAACACACATTGTGACCCTCAGCCTGAAGCCCATTCCTCAGGTAAGGCCTCTCAGGGCCTATATGAAGAGACAGCATATTGGGCTTGCCATGCCCCTAGGCCCCAATTTTTAACCATAGTTCGGGTTGTCCCTTCACTCTTCCCCAGGGCTCTGCTTTGGAATTCCTCTTTTGGTGGGACACCTGAGGTAACAAACCTGAAAGGAGTCCTCCCATCCCACAGATTGACGAAAAACAATTGGGATCGGGCCAAATCCACAGAGAGGAAGATTCGTCCATGGCCCATGAGACCTCCCCAACATTCCACGGCCATCGCTGAAACAAAAGTCAGAGACAAAAGCCTGACCAAGCGCCTCAGACTCGCTCATTCTTCATATCCTGAAGAGTTCTTCTCATGGTTTGTAGATCGGGCGTGCCATACCTACGTCCCCAAACATAAGCTGAGTTTGTGTTTTCAGTCTTCTGTCCTCAAAGTCCTGGGCCACACTCCCTCCAGGCTGGGGCCCCTGGAGCCACACATTAGGACTGCCCCCACCCAATCCATGGGAATTCTGCCCATTCCATTGTCAAAAATCGTACAAATTAGGAGAACCCTCCAAAGTCCCTGAGGCCATCCCAATAGTGTAGGTGCCCGGGACAAAAAAGGGCGGTTGATACCGGCTGAGCATCTACCTCCACTCATCTACCTCCACTCATACCAAGAAGATTGAACCAGACAGGACCCGAGGCCATTATCGGATCCATTGCTTTGGTTTACAGGCATGTCTCCTCAAAAGCCTGGATTCCAATACCAGCAGAGGGGATTTCCTGAGGCACCCATCAGAACAAATCTCGTCTCCACAAGGAAACTTGTGCATGGGAGCTATGCCAAAGCTTAGGAGAATACTTCAGGGTTCCGGTGCCACCTCCCCATTCCAAGGCCCTCATGGACACAAACACACATTAGGACCCATCCTCTGGAAAGCGCATTTCAACTCAGCCACCCCGGTTGCTCCCGCAGATCCATTAGATCTAAACTGTCTTGTTGCTAGGAGACAATTGGAAGGCGAGGCCGACTTCCCAGGCATCCATCCTGGAACGGTGCTCTGGAGTCATTCCATAAGGGATGAACTGGAGCTGTCCAACAGGTCTCAATTGTCCTGCAGAAGGAATCCTTGAAGGGGGCATCCCACATCTCCCAACGTGGAAAACCTCCATGGCCTCGAGATTCCGCTCCCTTCATGAAGGGGCCGTCATGCACAGAAACTCCAACCTGAGCCAACGTCGGATCCTCGCCCTGACTTCAGATGCATGAGATATTGGTTCAGATCTGCAGGGGGTACCTGCCGTGCCCTCACCCTGAATCCGAAGTCTAGCTTGTGTTCTCAGACTTCCGTCCTCACTCTCCTGGCCCCGAAGCCCTCAAGTTTGGCAATTGCGGACCGACAATGAAGCACTCTGCCTGCCCTCTAGAAAAAATATATTGCCTAATGAGCAGCCCAGGCAGCTTAAATGAGGATATACCTACACGGCACTCGAATGTACCCAAATTATATAGTCTAACCTGGGCACTAATGCACTGTCTGACACAACCTGAGCCCGGACCTGCTGACCAACACCCAGACAGCTGACCGCACGCTGAGCATATCAGACCCGCCATGGCCTTAGGTCATCATCTCTTCCCTACCTCAGTTTTCAGGCTTCAGAACCTAGACCTTATCTCCAATCACTGCCCACGGGTGACTGTGATGCAGAAATCAGAACTCTTCCTGACCCATGGCAAGAAACCTTGTGGTTGGCATGTTGTCCAACGTTCAGTGTAGGAGAAACCAGCATTCACCCTGAGGCCCCGCCCATTCTTGCGTGCGACGAGAGCATAAACACGCATTGTGACCTCAGCGTGAGTCCTGTCCTCTAGTAAGTCCTCTCAGTGGCTGGACCATTAGATGTCATAATGGGCTTGACATGTCCCTAGTCCCCAATTTTTAACCAGATTTCTGGTTGTCCAGTCGCCCCACCCCAGGGCTCTACTCTGGAATCCCTCATTTGGTGGGACATCTGAGGTTGAAAAACAAAATGAAACAAATCGACAACAACAACAAAAAAACTGAATTCTTCCATCCCCAGAATGACCCCAAACTCTTTGGACGGGACCGAACCCCCAGAGAGTAAGACTCGTCCATTTCCCATGAAGTCACCCGGCAATTTCACGACCATGAGTGACACGATATCCAGAGACAAAAACTTGAGCAAGAGCCTCACACTCGCCCTTTTTTCATATCCCGAAGTGTTCTCCTCATGGTCTGTAGATCAGTCCTGCCATACCTATGACCCAAAACATAAGCCGAGTTTGTGTTTTCAGACAACTGTCCAAACAGCTCTGGCCTACACACCCTACAGGCTCAGGGCCCTGGAGCCAAACCTGAGGACTGTACTTGCCCTCTCCAAGGGAATTGTATGTGCCCATTCCAATGGCCACAACCCTACTAGTAGGATAACCTCCAAAGTCCCTGAGGCCATCCCAATAGTTGTGGCTTCCCAGGACAAACAGGGGCAATCTGAGCCCATCTGAGCACCTACCTGCACTCAGACCCGTAGACTGATGTCCCCAGAGGTAAAAAGGAACGAACAGGCCCCTAGGCACTAATCGGATCCATTGCTTTGGTTTCCAGGCATCTCTCCTCAGAGGCCTGGATTTCAATACCAGCATATGGCTGTTTCTTGACTCACCCATCAGAACAAATCTCATCTACACATGGGAAACATGCACGTTGGAGCTGTGTCAAAGCCTCTGTTTAGGAGAACCCTTCAGGGCCCCAGGGCCACCGCTTCATTCCAAGGTCTCCATAGACACAAAAACATATTAGGACACATCCACAGGAGAGTCCATTTCAACTCAGCCTCCTCGGTTGCCCCCCACATCCAGCAGATCTAACCTGTCTTGTTGCTTGGAGACCATTGGAATGCGAGGTGGGCTACCCAGCCTTCCATCCTTAGAACCCTGCTCGGAATCGTTGGCCTGGAGCCAACCAACAGGTCTCAATTGTCCTGCAGAAGAATCTTTGCAGTTTGGAGCTTCTCACAACTCCCATCGTGGGAAAACCCCCATGTCCTCGTGATCCAACCCCCTTCAAGAATGGGCCATCAGGGCAGAAAGTCCAACCTGAGCGATCGTCTGATCCTTGCCCTGACTTCAGATGCATGAGATCTAGATTGAAGTCTGTAGATTGTGCCTGCCATATCCTCACCCAGAAACCTAGGCCTAGCTTGGGTTCTCAGACTCCGTCCTCAGACTACTGGCCCACAAGCCCTCCAGTTGGGCAATCCAGAACTACAATGCCGCACTCTGCCTGCCCTACAGACGTAAAACATTGCCCTCAGGGCTACCCCGAAACCGCAAATGAGGATCAACCTGCACGCCATTCGGCTGTACCCCAAACATATAGGCTGACCTGGGCACTATTTCCCCTTCTGACCCAGCCTGAGCCTGGACCTCCTGGTCCCACCCAGACAGCTGGCCGCACACTGAGCACATCGGACCCGCCATGGCCTTAGGTCGTCATCTCTTCCCAACTGCGGTTTTCAGGCTCCAGAACCTAGACCTTATCTCCAACCACTGCCCAGGGTTGAAAATGATGCAGAAATCAGAACTCTTTCCCCATGGCAAGAAACCTTGTGGTTGGCATGTTGTCCAACGTTCAGTGTAGTTGAAACAAGCGTGGCCCATGAGGCCCAGCCCATGCTTGCGGCCACATTGGTCACAAACACACATTGTGACCCTCAGCCTGAAGCCCAGTCCTCAGGTAAGGCCTCTCAGGGCCTATATGAAGAGACAGCATATTGGGCTTGCCATGCCCCTAGGCCCCAATTTTTAACCATAGTTCGGGTTGTCCCTTCACTCTTCCCCAGGGCTCTGCTTTGGAATTCCTCTTTTGGTGGGACACCTGAGGTAACAAACCTGAAAGGAGTCCTCCCATCCCACAGATTGACGAAAAACAATTGGGATCGGGCCAAATCCACAGAGAGGAAGATTCGTCCATGGCCCATGAGACCTCCCCAACATTCCACGGCCATCGCTGAAACAAAAGTCAGAGACAAAAGCCTGACCAAGCGCCTCAGACTCGCTCATTCTTCATATCCTGAAGAGTTCTTCTCATGGTTTGTAGATCGGGCGTGCCATACCTACGTCCCCAAACATAAGCTGAGTTTGTGTTTTCAGTCTTCTGTCCTCAAAGTCCTGGGCCACACTCCCTCCAGGCTGGGGCCCCTGGAGCCACACATTAGGACTGCCCCCACCCAATCCATGGGAATTCTGCCCATTCCATTGTCAAAAATCATACAAATTAGGAGAACCCTCCAAAGTCCCTGAGGCCATCCCAATAGTGTAGGTGCCCGGGACAAAAAAGGGCGGTTGATACCGGCTGAGCATCTACCTCCACTCATCTACCTCCACTCATACCAAGAAATTGAACCAGACAGGACCCGAGGCCATTATCGGATCCATTGCTTTGGTTTACAGGCATGTCTCCTCAAAAGCCTGCATTCCAATACCAGCAGAGGGGATTTCCTGAGGCACCCATCAGAACAAATCTCGTCTCCACAAGGAAACTTGTGCATGGGAGCTATGCCAAAGCTTAGGAGAATACTTCAGGGTCCCGGTGCCACCTCCCCATTCCAAGGCCCTCATGGACACAAACACACGTTAGGACCCATCCTCTGGAAAGTGCATTTCAACTCAGCCACCCCGGTTGCTCCCGCAGATCCATTAGATCTAAACTGTCTTATTGCTAGGATACAATTGGAAGGCGAGGCCGACTTCCCAGGCATCCATCCTGGAACGGTGTCTGGAGTCATTCCATAAGGGATGAACTGGAGCTGTCCAACAGGTCTCAATTGTCCCGCAGAAGGAATCCTTGAAGGGGGCATCCCACATCTCCCAACGTGGAAAACCTCCATGGCCTCGAGATTCCGCTCCCTTCATGAAGGGGCCGTCATGCACAGAAACTCCAACCTGAGCCAACGTCGGATCCTCGCCCTGACTTCAGATGCATGAGATATTGGTTCAGATCTGCAGGGGGTACCTGCCGTGCCCTCACCCTGAATCCGAAGTCTAGCTTGTGTTCTCAGACTTCCGTCCTCACTCTCCTGGCCCCGAAGCCCTCAAGAATGGCAATTGCGGACCGACAATGAAGCACTCTGCCTGCCCTCTAGAAAAAATATATTGCCTAATGAGCAGCCCAGGCAGCTTAAATGAGGATATACCTACACGGCACTCGAATGTACCCAAATTATATAGTCTAACCTGGGCACTAATGCACTGTCTGACACAACCTGAGCCCGGACCTGCTGACCAACACCCAGACAGCTGACCGCACGCTGAGCATATCAGACCCGCCATGGCCTTAGGTCATCATCTCTTCCCTACCACAGTTTTCAGGCTTCAGAACCTAGACCTTATCTCCAATCACTGCCCACGGGTGACTGTGATGCAGAAATCAGAACTCTTCCTGACCCATGGCAAGAAACCTTGTGGTTGGCATGTTGTCCAACGTTCAGTGTAGGAGAAACCAGCATTCACCCTGAGGCCCCGCCCATTCTTGCGTGCGACGAGAGCATAAACACGCATTGTGACCTCAGCGTGAGTCCTGTCCTCTAGTAAGTCCTCTCAGTGGCTGGACCATTAGATGTCATAATGGGCTTGACATGTCCCTAGTCCCCAATTTTTAACCAGATTTCTGGTTGTCCAGTCGCCCCACCCCAGGGCTCTACTCTGGAATCCCTCATTTGGTGGGACATCTGAGGTTGAAAAACAAAATGAAACAAATCGACAACAACAACAAAAAAACTGAATTCTTCCATCCCCAGAAAGACCCCAAACTCTTTGGACGGGACCGAACCCCCAGAGAGTAAGACTCGTCCATTTCCCATGAAGTCACCCGGCAATTTCACGACCATGAGTGACACGATATCCAGAGACAAAAACTTGAGCAAGAGCCTCACACTCGCCCTTTTTTCATATCCCGAAGTGTTCTCCTCATGGTCTGTAGATCAGTCCTGCCATACCTATGACCCAAAACATAAGCCGAGTTTGTGTTTTCAGACAACTGTCCAAACAGCTCTGGCCTACACACCCTACAGGCTCAGGGCCCTGGAGCCAAACCTGAGGACTGTACTTGCCCTCTCCAAGGGAATTGTATGTGCCCATTCCAATGGCCACAACCCTACTAGTAGGATAACCTCCAAAGTCCCTGAGGCCATCCCAATAGTTGTGGCTTCCCAGGACAAACAGGGGCAATCTGAGCCCATCTGAGCACCTACCTGCACTCAGACCCGTAGACTGATGTCCCCAGAGGTAAAAAGGAACGAACAGGCCCCTAGGCACTAATCGGATCCTTTGCTTTGGTTTCCAGGCATCTCTCCTCAGAGGCCTGGATTTCAATACCAGCATATGGCTGTTTCTTGACTCACCCATCAGAACAAATCTCATCTACACATGGGAAACATGCACGTTGGAGCTGTGTCAAAGCCTCTGTTTAGGAGAACCCTTCAGGGCCCCAGGGCCACCGCTTCATTCCAAGGTCTCCATAGACACAAAAACATATTAGGACACATCCACAGGAGAGTCCATTTAAACTCAGCCTCCTCGGTTGCCCCCCACATCCAGCAGATCTAACCTGTCTTGTTGCTTGGAGACCATTGGAATGCGAGGTGGGCTACCCAGCCATCCATCCTTAGAACCCTGCTCGGAATCGTTGGCCTGGAGCCAACCAACAGGTCTCAATTGTCCTGCAGAAGAATCTTTGCAGTTTGGAGCTTCTCACAACTCCCATCGTGGGAAAACCCCCATGTCCTCGTGATCCAACCCCCTTCAAGAATGGGCCATCAGGGCAGAAAGTCCAACCTGAGCGATCGTCTGATCCTTGCCCTGACTTCAGATGCATGAGATCTAGATTGAGGTCTGTAGATTGTGCCTGCCATATCCTCACCCAGAAACCTAGGCCTAGCTTGGGTTCTCAGACTCCGTCCTCAGACTACTGGCCCACAAGCCCTCCAGTTGGGCAATCCAGAACTACAATGCCGCACTCTGCCTGCCCTACAGACGTAAAACATTGCCCTCAGGGCTACCCCGAAACCGCAAATGAGGATCAACCTGCACGCCATTCGGCTGTACCCCAAACATATAGGCTGACCTGGGCACTATTTCCCCTTCTGACCCAGCCTGAGCCTGGACCTCCTGGTCCCACCCAGACAGCTGGCCGCACACTGAGCACATCGGACCCGCCATGGCCTTAGGTCGTCATCTCTTCCCAACTGCGGTTTTCAGGCTCCAGAACCTAGACCTTATCTCCAACCACTGCCCAGGGTTGAAAATGATGCAGAAATCAGAACTCTTTCCCCATGGCAAGGAACCTTGTGGTTGGCATGTTGTCCAACGTTCAGTGTAGTTGAAACAAGCGTGGCCCATGAGGCCCAGCCCATGCTTGCGGCCACATTGGTCACAAACACACATTGTGACCCTCAGCCTGAAGCCCAGTCCTCAGGTAAGGCCTCTCAGGGCCTATATGAAGAGACAGCATATTGGGCTTGCCATGCCCCTAGGCCCCAATTTTTAACCATAGTTCGGGTTGTCCCTTCACTCTTCCCCAGGGCTCTGCTTTGGAATTCCTCTTTTGGTGGGACACCTGAGGTAACAAACCTGAAAGGAGTCCTCCCATCCCACAGATTGACGAAAAACAATTGGGATCGGGCCAAATCCACAGAGAGGAAGATTCGTCCATGGCCCATGAGACCTCCCCAACATTCCACGGCCATCGCTGAAACAAAAGTCAGAGACAAAAGCCTGACCAAGCGCCTCAGACTCGCTCATTCTTCATATCCTGAAGAGTTCTCATGGTTTGTAGATCGGGCGTGCCATACCTACGTCCCCAAACATAAGCTGAGTTTGTGTTTTCAGTCTTCTGTCCTCAAAGTCCTGGGCCACACTCCCTCCAGGCTGGGGCCCCTGGAGCCACACATTAGGACTGCCCCCACCCAATCCATGGGAATTCTGCCCATTCCATTGTCAAAAATCGTACAAATTAGGAGAACCCTCCAAAGTCCCTGAGGCCATCCCAATAGTGTAGGTGCCCGGGACAAAAAAGGGCGGTTGATACCGGCTGAGCATCTACCTCCACTCATCTACCTCCACTCATACCAAGAAGATTGAACCAGACAGGACCCGAGGCCATTATCGGATCCATTGCTTTGGTTTACAGGCATGTCTCCTCAAAAGCCTGGATTCCAATACCAGCAGAGGGGATTTCCTGAGGCACCCATCAGAACAAATCTCGTCTCCACAAGGAAACTTGTGCATGGGAGCTATGCCAAAGCTTAGGAGAATACTTCAGGGTCCCGGTTCCACCTCCCCATTCCAAGGCCCACATGGACACAAACACACGTTAGGACCCATCCTCTGGAAAGTGCATTTCAACTCAGCCACCCCGGTTGCTCCCGCAGATCCATTAGATCTAAACTGTCTTGTTGCTAGGAGACAATTGGAAGGCGAGGCCGACTTCCCAGGCATCCATCCTGGAACGGTGCTCTGGAGTCATTCCATAAGGGATGAACTGGAGCTGTCCAACAGGTCTCAATTGTCCCGCAGAAGGAATCCTTGAAGGGGGCATCCCACATCTCCCAACGTGGAAAACCTCCATGGCCTCGAGATTCCGCTCTTTTCATGAAGGGGCCGTCATGCACAGAAACTCCAACCTGAGCCAACGTCGGATCCTCGCCCTGACTTCAGATGCATGAGATATTGGTTCAGATCTGCAGGGGGTACCTGCCGTGCCCTCACCCTGAATCCGAAGTCTAGCTTGTGTTCTCAGACTTCCGTCCTCACTCTCCTGGCCCCGAAGCCCTCAAGTTTGGCAATTCCGGACCGATAATGAAGCACTCTGCCTGCCCTCTAGAAAAAATATATTGCCTAATGAGCAGCCCAGGCAGCTTAAATGAGGATATACCTACACGGCACTCGAATGTACCAAAATTATATAGTCTAACCTGGGCACTAATGCACTGTCTGACACAACCTGAGCCCGGACCTGCTGACCAACACCCAGACAGCTGACCGCACGCTGAGCATATCAGACCCGCCATGGCCTTAGGTCATCATCTCTTCCCTACCTCAGTTTTCAGGCTTCAGAACCTAGACCTTATCTCCAATCAATGCCCACGGGTGACTGTGATGCAGAAATCAGAACTCTTCCTGACCCATGGCAAGAAACCTTGTGGTTGGCATGTTGTCCAACGTTCAGTGTAGGAGAAACCAGCATTCACCCTGAGGCCCCGCCCATTCTTGCGTGCGACGAGAGCATAAACACGCATTGTGACCTCAGCGTGAGTCCTGTCCTTTAGTAAGTCCTCTCAGTGGCTGGACCATTAGAAGTCATAATGGGCTTGACATGTCCCTAGTCCCCAATTTTTAACCAGATTTCTGGTTGTCCAGTCGCCCCACCCCAGGGCTCTCCTCTGGAATCCCTCATTTGGTGGGACATCTGAGGTTGAAAAACAAAATGAAACAAATCGACAACAACAACAAAAAAACGGACTTCTTCCATCCCCAGAATGACCCCAAACTCTTTGGACGGGACCGAACCCCCAGAGAGTAAGACTCGTCCATTTCCCATGAAGTCACCCGGCAATTTCACGACCATGAGTGACACGATATCCAGAGACAAAAACTTGAGCAAGAGCCTCACACTCGCCCTTTTTTCATATCCCGAAGTGTTCTCCTCATGGTCTGTAGATCAGTCCTGCCATACCTATGACCCAAAACATAAGCCGAGTTTGTGTTTTCAGACAACTGTCCAAACAGCTCTGGCCTACACACCCTACAGGCTCAGGGCCCTGGAGCCAAACCTGAGGACTGTACTTGCCCTCTCCAAGGGAATTGTATGTGCCCATTCCAATGGCCACAACCCTACTAGTAGGATAACCTCCAAAGTCCCTGAGGCCATCCCAATATTTGTGGCTTCCCAGGACAAACAGGGGCAATCTGAGCCCATCTGAGCACCTACCTGCACTCAGACCCGTAGACTGATGTCCCCAGCGGTAAAAAGGAACGAACAGGCCCCTAGGCACTAATCGGATCCATTGCTTTGGTTTCCAGGCATCTCTCCTCAGAGGCCTGGATTTCAATACCAGCATATGGCTGTTTCTTGACTCACCCATCAGAACAAATCTCATCTACACATGGGAAACATGCACGTTGGAGCTGTGTCAAAGCCTCTGTTTAGGAGAACCCTTCAGGGCCCCAGGGCCACCGCTTCATTCCAAGGTCTCCATAGACTCAAAAACATATTAGGACACATCCACAGGAGAGTCCATTTCAACTCAGCCTCCTCGGTTGCCCCCCACATCCAGCAGATCTAACCTGTCTTGTTGCTTGGAGACCATTGGAATGCGAGGTGGGCTACCCAGCCATCCATCCTTAGAACCCTGCTCGGAATCGTTGGCCTGGAGCCAACTAACAGGTCTCAATTGTCCTGCAGAAGAATCTTTGCAGTTTGGAGCTTCTCACAACTCCCATCGTGGGAAAACCCCCATGTCCTCGTGATCCAACCCCCTTCAAGAATGGGCCATCAGGGCAGAAAGTCCAACCTGAGCGATCGTCTGATCCTTGCCCTGACTTCAGATGCATGAGATCTAGATTGAAGTCTGTAGATTGTGCCTGCCATATCCTCACCCAGAAACCTAGGCCTAGCTTGGGTTCTCAGACTCCGTCCTCAGACTACTGGCCCACAAGCCCTCCAGTTGGGCAATCCAGAACTACAATGCCGCACTCTGCCTGCCCTACCGAAGTAAAACATTGCCCTCA
Organism: Mustela nivalis; assembly: GCF_964662115.1. Taxonomy (NCBI): domain Eukaryota; kingdom Metazoa; phylum Chordata; class Mammalia; order Carnivora; family Mustelidae; genus Mustela; species Mustela nivalis. The sequence continues at coordinate 443,644 of NW_028136438.1, read as the reverse complement.
GGGCTACCCCGAAACCGCAAATGAGGATCAACCTGCACGCCATTCGGCTGTACACCAAACATATAGGCTGACCTGGGCACTATTTCCCCTTCTGACCCAGCCTGAGCCTGGACCTCCTGGTCCCACCCAGACAGCTGGCCGCACACTGAGCACATCGGACCCGCCATGGCCTTAGGTCATCATCTCTTCCCAACTGCGGTTTTCAGGCTCCAGAACCTAGACCTTATCTCCAACCACTGCCCAGGGTTGAAAATGATGCAGAAATCAGAACTCTTTCCCCATGGCAAGAAACCTTGTGGTTGGCATGTTGTCCAACGTTCAGTGTAGTTGAAACAAGCGTGGCCCATGAGGCCCAGCCCATGCTTGCGGCCACATTGGTCACAAACACACATTGTGACCCTCAGCCTGAAGCCCAGTCCTCAGGTAAGGCCTCTCAGGGCCTATATGAAGAGACAGCATATTGGGCTTGCCATGCCCCTAGGCCCCAATTTTTAACCATAGTTCGGGTTGTCCCTTCACTCTTCCCCAGGGCTCTGCTTTGGAATTCCTCTTTTGGTGGGACACCTGAGGTAACAAACCTGAAAGGAGTCCTCCCATCCCACAGATTGACGAAAAACAATTGGGATCGGGCCAAATCCACAGAGAGGAAGATTCGTCCATGGCCCATGAGACCTCCCCAACATTCCACGGCCATCGCTGAAACAAAAGTCAGAGACAATAGCCTGACCAAGCGCCTCAGACTCGCTCATTCTTCATATCCTGAAGAGTTCTTCTCATGGTTTGTAGATCGGGCGTGCCATACCTACGTCCCCAAACTTAAGCTGAGTTTGTGTTTTCAGTCTTCTGTCCTCAAAGTCCTGGGCCACACTCCCTCCAGGCTGGGGCCCCTGGAGCCACACATTAGGACTGCCCCCACCCAATCCATGGGAATTCTGCCCATTCCATTGTCAAAAATCGTACAAATTAGGAGAACCCTCCAAAGTCCCTGAGGCCATCCCAATAGTGTAGGTCGCCCGGGACTAAAAAGGGCGGTTGATACCAGCTGCATCTACCTCCACTCATCTACCTCCACTCATACCAAGAAGATTGAACCAGACAGGACCCAAGGCCATTATCGGATCCATTGCTTTGGTTTACAGCATGTCTCCTCAAAAGCCTGCATTCCAATACCAGCAGAGGGGATTTCCTGAGGCACCCATCAGAACAAATCTCGTCTCCACAAGGAAACTTGTGCATGGGAGCTATGCCAAAGCTTAGGAGAATACTTCAGGGTCCCGGTGCCACCTCCCCATTCCAAGGCCCTCATGGACACAAACACACGTTAGGACCCATCCTCTGGAAAGTGCATTTCAACACAGCCACCCCGGTTGCTCCCGCAGATCCATTAGATCTAAACTGTCTTGTTGCAAGGAGAGAATTGGAAGGCGAGGCGGACGTCCCAGGCATCCATCCTGGAACGGTGCTCTGGAGTCATTCCATATGAGATGTCCTGGAGCTGTCCAACAGGACTCAATTGTCCCGCAGAAGGAATCCTTGAAGGGGGCATCCCACATCTCCCAACGTGGAAAACCTCCATGGCCTCGAGATTCCGCTCCCTTCATGAAGGGGCCGTCATGCACAGAAACTCCAACCTGAGCCAACGTCGGATCCTCACCCTGACTTCAGATGCATGAGATATTGGTTCAGATCTGCAGGTGGTACCTGCCTTGCCCTCACCCTGAATCCGAATTATAGCTTGTGTTCTCAGACTTCCGTCCTCACTCTCCTGGCCCCGAAGCCCTCAAGTTTGGCAATTGCGGACCGACAATGAAGCACTCTGCCTGCCCTCTAGAAAAAATATATTGCCTAATGAGCAGCCCAGGCAGCTTAAATGAGGATATACCTACACGGCACTCGAATGTACCCAAATTATATAGTCTAACCTGGGCACTAATGCACTGTCTGACACAACCTGAGCCCGGACCTGCTGACCAACACCCAGACAGCTGACCGCACGCTGAGCATATCAGACCCGCCATGGCCTTAGGTCATCATCTCTTCCCTACCTCAGTTTTCAGGCTTCAGAACCTAGACCTTATCTCCAATCACTGCCCACGGGTGACTGTGATGCAGAAATCAGAACTCTTCCTGACCCATGGCAAGAAACCTTGTGGTTGGCATGTTGTCCAACGTTCAGTGTAGAAGAAACTAGCATTCACCCTGAGGCCCCGCCCATTCTTGCGTGCGACAAGAGCATAAACACGCATTGTGACCTCAGCGTGAGTCCTGTCCTCTAGTAAGTACTCTCAGTGGCTGGACCATTAGAAGTCATAATGGGCTTGACATGTCCCTAGTCCCCAATTTTTAACCAGATTTCTGGTTGTCCAGTCGCCCCACCCCAGGGCTCTACTCTGGAATCCCTCATTTGGTGGGACATCTGAGGTTGAAAAACAAAATGAAACAAATCGACAACAACAACAAAAAAACTGAATTCTTCCATCCCCAGAATGACCCCAAACTCTTTGGACGGGACCGAACCCCCAGAGAGTAAGACTCGTCCATTTCCCATGAAGTCACCCGGCAATTTCACGACCATGAGTGACACGATATCCAGAGACAAAAACTTGAGCAAGAGCCTCACACTCGCCCTTTTTTCATATCCCGAAGTGTTCTCCTCATGGTCTGTAGATCAGTCCTGCCATACCTATGACCCAAAACATAAGCCGAGTTTGTGTTTTCAGACAACTGTCCAAACAGCTCTGGCCTACACACCCTACAGGCTCAGGGCCCTGAAGCCAAACCTGAGGACTGTACTTGCCCTCTCCAAGGGAATTGTATGTGCCCATTCCAATGGCCACAACCCTACTAGTAGGATAACCTCCAAAGTCCCTGAGGCCATCCCAATAGTTGTGGCTTCCCAGGACAAACAGGGGCAATCTGAGCCCATCTGAGCACCTACCTGCACTCAGACCCGTAGACTGATGTCCCCAGAGGTAAAAAGGAACGAACAGGCCCCTAGGCACTAATCGGATCCATTGCTTTGGTTTCCAGGCATCTCTCCTCAGAGGCCTGGATTTCAATACCAGCATATGGCTGTTTCTTGACTCACCCATCAGAACAAATCTCATCTACACATGGGAAACATGCACGTTGGAGCTGTGTCAAAGCCTCTGTTTAGGAGAACCCTTCAGGGCCCCAGGGCCACCGCTTCATTCCAAGGTCTCCATAGACACAAAAACATATTAGGACACATCCACAGGAGAGTCCATTTCAACTCAGCCTCCTCGGTTGCCCCCCACATCCAGCAGATCTAACCTGTCTTGTTGCTTGGAGACCATTGGAATGCGAGGTGGGCTACCCAGCCAACCATCCTTAGAACCCTGCTCGGAATCGTTGGCCTGGAGCCAACCAATAGATCTCAATTGTCCTGCAGAAGAATCTTTGCAGTTTGGAGCTTCTCACAACTCCCATCGTGGGAAAACCCCCATGTCCTCGTGATCCAACCCCCTTCAAGAATGGGCCATCAGCAGAAAGTCCAACCTGAGCGATCGTCTGATCCTTGCCCTGACTTCAGATGCACAAGATCTCGATTGAGGTCTGTAGATTGTGCCTGCCATATCCTCACCCAGAAACCTAGGCCTAGCTTGGGTTCTCAGACTCCGTCCTCAGACTACTGGCCCACAAGCCCTCCAGTTGGGCAATCCAGAACTACAATGCCGCACTCTGCCTGCCCTACAGAAGTAAAACATTGCCCTCAGGGCTACCCCGAAACCCCAAATGAGGATCAACCTGCACGCCATTCGGGTGTACCCCAAACATATAGGCTGACCTGGGCACTATTTCCCCTTCTGACCCAGCCTGAGCCTGGACCTCCTGGTCCCACCCAGACAGCTGGCCGCACACTGAGCACATCGGACCCGCCATGGCCTTAGGTCGTCATCTCTTCCCAACTGCGGTTTTCAGGCTCCAGAACCTAGACCTTATCTCCAACCACTGCCCAGGGTTGAAAATGATGCAGAAATCAGAACTCTTTCCCCATGGCAAGAAACCTTGTGGTTGGCATGTTGTCCAACTTTCAGTGTAGTTGAAACAAGCGTGGCCCATGAGGCCCAGCCCATGCTTGCGGCCACATTGGTCACAAACACACATTGTGACCCTCAGCCTGAAGCCCAGTCCTCAGGTAAGGCCTCTCAGGGCCTATATGAAGAGACAGCATATTGGGCTTGCCATGCCCCTAGGCCCCAATTTTTAACCATAGTTCGGGTTGTCCCTTCACTCTTCCCCAGGGCTCTGCTTTGGAATTCCTCTTTTGGTGGGACACCTGAGGTAACAAACTTGAAAGGAGTCCTCCCATCCCACAGATTGACGAAAACCAATTGGGATCGGGCCAAATCCACAGAGAGGAAGATTCGTCCATGGCCCATGAGACCTCCCCAACATTCCACGGCCATCGCTGAAACAAAAGTCAGAGACAAAACCCTGACCAAGCGCCTCAGACTCGCTCATTCTTCATATCCTGAAGAGTTCTTCTCATGGTTTGTAGATCGGGCGTGCCATACCTACGTCCCCAAACATAAGCTGAGTTTGTGTTTTCAGTCTTCTGTCCTCAAAGTCCTGGGCCACACTCCCTCCAGGCTGGGGCCCCTGGAGCCACACATTAGGACTGCCCCCACCCAATCCATGGGAATTCTGCCCATTCCATTGTCAAAAATCGTACAAATTAGGAGAACCCTCCAAAGTCCCTGAGGCCATCCCAATAGTGTAGGTGCCCGGGACAAAAAAGGGCGGTTGATACCGGCTGAGCATCTACCTCCACTCATCTACCTCCACTCATACCAAGAAGATTGAACCAGACAGGACCCGAGGCCATTATCGGATCCATTGCTTTGGTTTACAGCATGTCTCCTCAAAAGCCTGCATTCCAATACCAGCAGAGGGGATTTCTGAGGCACCCATCAGAACAAATCTCGTCTCCACAAGGAAACTTGTGCATGGGAGCTATGCCAAAGCTTAGGAGAATACTTCAGGGTCCCGGTGCCACCTCCCCATTCCAAGGCCCTCATGGACACAAACACACGTTAGGACCCATCCTCTGGAAAGTGCATTTCAACTCAGCCACCCCGGTTGCTCCCGCAGATCCATTAGATCTAAACTGTCTTGTTGCTAGGAGACAATTGGAAGGCGAGGCCGACTTCCCAGGCATCCATCCTGGAACGGTGCTCTGGAGTCATTCCATAAGGGATGAACTGGAGCTGTCCAACAGGTCTCAATTGTCCCGCAGAAGGAATCCTTGAAGGGGGCATCCCACATCTCCCAACGTGGAAAACCTCCATGGCCTCGAGATTCCGCTCCCTTCATGAAGGGGCCGTCATGCACAGAAACTCCAACCTGAGCCAACGTCGGATCCTCGCCGTGACTTCAGATGCATGAGATATTGGTTCAGATCTGCAGGGGGTACCTGCCGTGCCCTCACCCTGAATCCGAAGTCTAGCTTGTGTTCTCAGACTTCCGTCCTCACTCTCCTGGCCCCGAAGCCCTCAAGTTTGGCAATTGCGGACCGACAATGAAGCACTCTGCCTGCCCTCTAGAAAAAATATATTGCCTAATGAGCAGCCCAGGCAGCTTAAATGAGGATAAACCTACACGGCACTCGAATGTACCCAAATTATATAGTCTAACCTGGGCACTAATGCACTGTCTGACACAACCTGAGCCCGGACCTGCTGACCAACACCCAGACAGCTGACCGCACGCTGAGCATATCAGACCCGCCATGGCCTTAGGTCATCATCTCTTCCCTACCTCAGTTTTCAGGCTTCAGAACCTAGACCTTATCTCCAATCACTGCCCACGGGTGACTGTGATGCAGAAATCAGAACTCTTCCTGACCCATGGCAAGAAACCTTGTGGTTGGCATGTTGTCCAACGTTCAGTGTAGGAGAAACCAGCATTCACCCTGAGGCCCCGCCCATTCTTGCGTGCGACGAGAGCATAAACACGCATTGTGACCTCAGCGTGAGTCCTGTCCTCTAGTAAGTCCTCTCAGTGGCTGGACCATTAGATGTCATAATGGGCTTGACATGTCCCTAGTCCCCAATTTTTAACCAGATTTCTGGTTGTCCAGTCGCCCCACCCCAGGGCTCTACTCTGGAATCCCTCATTTGGTGGGACATCTGAGGTTGAAAAACAAAATGAAACAAATCGACAACAACAACAAAAAAACTGAATTCTTCCATCCCCAGAATGACCCCAAACTCTTTGGACGGGACCGAACCCCCAGAGAGTAAGACTCGTCCATTTCCCATGAAGTCACCCGGCAATTTCACGACCATGAGTGACACGATATCCAGAGACAAAAACGTGAGCAAGAGCCTCACACTCGCCCTTTTTTCATATCCCGAAGTGTTCTCCTCATGGTCTGTAGATCAGTCCTGCCATACCTATGACCCAAAACATAAGCCGAGTTTGTGTTTTCAGACAACTGTCCAAACAGCTCTGGCCTACACACCCTACAGGCTCAGGGCCCTGGAGCCAAACCTGAGGACTGTACTTGCCCTCTCCAAGGGAATTGTATATGCCCATTCCAATGGCCACAACCCTACTAGTAGGATAACCTCCAAAGTCCCTGAGGCCATCCCAATAGTTGTGGCTTCCCAGGACAAACAGGGGCAATCTGAGCCCATCTGAGCACCTACCTGCACTCAGACCCATAGACTGATGTCCCCAGCGGTAAAAAGGAACGAACAGGCCCCTAGGCACTAATCGGATCCATTGCTTTGGTTTCCAGGCATCTCTCCTCAGAGGCCTGGATTTCAATACCAGCATATGGCTGTTTCTTGACTCACCCATCAGAACAAATCTCATCTACACATGGGAAACATGCACGTTGGAGCTGTGTCAAAGCCTCTGTTTAGGAGAACCCTTCAGGGCCCCAGGGCCACCGCTTCATTCCAAGGTCTCCATAGACACAAAAACATATTAGGACACATCCACAGGAGAGTCCATTTCAACTCAGCCTCCTCGGTTGCCCCCCACATCCAGCAGATCTAACCTGTCTTGTTGCTTGGAGACCATTGGAATGCGAGGTGGGCTACCCAGCCATCCATCCTTAGAACCCTGCTCGGAATCGTTGGCCTGGAGCCAACCAACAGGTCTCAATTGTCCTGCAGAAGAATCTTTGCAGTTTGGAGCTTCTCACAACTCCCATCGTGGGAAAACCCCCATGTCCTCGTGATCCAACCCCCTTCAAGAATGGGCCATCAGGGCAGAAAGTCCAACCTGAGCGATCGTCTGATCCTTGCCCTGACTTCAGATGCATGAGATCTAGATTGAGGTCTGTAGATTGTGCCTGCCATATCCTCACCCAGAAACCTAGGCCTAGCTTGGGTTCTCAGACTCCGTCCTCAGACTACTGGCCCACAAGCCCTCCAGTTGGGCAATCAAGAACTACAATGCCGCACTCTGCCTGCCCTACAGACGTAAAACATTGCCCTCAGGGCTACCCCGAAACCGCAAATGAGGATCAACCTGCACGCCATTCGGCTGTACCCCAAACATATAGGCTGACCTGGGCACTATTTCCCCTTCTGACCCAGCCTGAGCCTGGACCTCCTGGACCCACCCAGACAGCTGGGCGCACACTGAGCACATCGGACCCGCCATGGCCTTAGGTCGTCATCTCTTCCCAACTGCGGTTTTCAGGCTCCAGAACCTAGACCTTATCTCCAACCACTGCCCAGGGTTGAAAATGATGCAGAAATCAGAACTCTTTCCCCATGGCAAGAAACCTTGTGGTTGGCATGTTGTCCAACGTTCAGTGTAGTTGAAACAAGCGTGGCCCATGAGGCCCAGCCCATGCTTGCGGCCACATTGGTCACAAACACACATTGTGACCCTCAGCCTGAAGCCCCGTCCTCAGGTAAGGCCTCTCAGGGCCTATATGAAGAGACAGCATATTGGGCTTGCCATGCCCCTAGGCCCCAATTTTTAACCATAGTTCGGGTTGTCCCTTCACTCCTCCCCAGGGCTCTGCTTTGGAATTCCTCTTTTGGTGGTACACCTGAGGTAACAAACCTGAAAGGAGTCCTCCCATCCCACAGATTGACGAAAAACAATTGGGATCGGGCCAAATCCACAGAGAGGAAGATTCGTCCATGGCCCATGAGACCTCCCCAACATTCCACGGCCATCGCTGAAACAAAAGTCAGAAACAAAAGCCTGACCAAGCGCCTCAGACTCGCTCATTCTTCATATCCTGAAGAGTTCTTCTCATGGTTTGTAGATCGGGCGTGCCATACCTACGTCCCCAAACATAAGCTGAGTTTGTGTTTTCAGTCTTCTGTCCTCAAAGTCTTGGGCCACACTCCCTCCAGGCTGGGGCCCCTGGAGCCACACATTAGGACTGCCCCCACCCAATCCATGGGAATTCTGCCCATTCCATTGTCAAAAATCGTACAAATTAGGAGAACCCTCCAAAGTCCCTGAGGCAATCACAATAGTGTAGGTGCCCGGGACAAAAAAGGGCGGTTGATACCGGCTGAGCATCTACCTCCACTCATCTACCTCCACTCATACCAAGAAGATTGAACCAGACAGGACCCGAGGCCATTATCGGATCCATTGCTTTGGTTTACAGGCATGTCTCCTCAAAAGCCTGGATTCCAATACCAGCAGAGGGGATTTCCTGAGGCACCCATCAGAACAAATCTCGTCTCCACAAGGAAACTTGTGCATGGGAGCTATGCCAAAGCTTAGGAGAATACTTCAGGGTCCCGGTGCCACCTCCCCATTCCAAGGCCCTCATGGACACAAACACACGTTAGGACCCATCCTCTGGAAAGTGCATTTCAACTCAGCCAACCCGGTTGCTCCCGCATATCCATTAGATCTAAACTGTCTTGTTGCTAGGAGACAATTGGAAGGCGAGGCCGACTTCCCAGGCATCCATCCTGGAACGGTGCTCTGGAGTCATTCCATAAGGGATGAACTGGAGCTGTCCAACAGGTCTCAATTGTCCCGCAGAAGGAATCCTTGAAGGGGGCATCCCACATCTCCCAACGTGGAAAACCTCCATGGCCTCGAGATTCCGCTCCCTTCAGGAAGGGGCCGTCATGCACAGAAACTCCAACCTGAGCCAACGTCGGATCCTCGCCGTGACTTCAGATGCATGAGATATTGGTTCAGATCTGCAGGGGGTACCTGCCGTGCCCTCACCCTGAATCCGAAGTCTAGCTTGTGTTCTCAGACTTCCGTCCTCACTCTCCTGGCCCCGAAGCCCTCAAGTTTGGCAATTCCGGACCGACAATGAAGCACTCTGCCTGCCCTCTAGAAAAAATATATTGCCTAATGAGCAGCCCAGGCAGCTTAAATGAGGATATACCTACACGGCACTCGAATGTACCCAAATTATATAGTCTAACCTGGGCACTAATGCACTGTCTGACACAACCTGAGCCCGGACCTGCTGACCAACACCCAGACAGCTGACCGCACGCTGAGCATATCAGACCCGCCATGGCCTTAGGTCATCATCTCTTCCCTACCTCAGTTTTCAGGCTTCAGAACCTAGACCTTATCTCCAATCACTGCCCACGGGTGACTGTGATGCAGAAATCAGAACTCTTCCTGACCCATGGCAAAAAACCTTGTGGTTGGCATGTTGTCCAACGTTCAGTGTAGGAGAAACCAGCATTCACCCTGAGGCCCCGCCCATTCTTGAGTGCGAGGAGAGCATAAACACGCATTGTGACCTCAGCGTGAGTCCTGTCCTCTAGTAAGTCCTCTCAGTGGCTGGACCATTAGATGTCATAATGGGCTTGACATGTCCCTAGTCCCCAATTTTTAACCAGATTTCTGGTTGTCCAGTCGCGCCACCCCAGGGCTCTACTCTGGAATCCCTCATTTGGTGGGACATCTGAGGTTGAAAAACAAAATGAAACAAATCGACAACACAAACAAAAAAACGGACTTCTTCCATCCCCAGAATGACCCCAAACTCTTTGGACGGGACCGAACCCCCAGAGAGTAAGAATCGTCCATTTCCCATGAAGTCACCCGGCAATTTTACGACCATGAGTGACACGATATCCAGAGACAAAAACTTGAGCAAGAGCCTCACACTCGCCCTTTTTTCATATCCCGAAGTGTTCTCCTCATGGTCTGTAGATCAGTCCTGCCATACCTATGACCCAAAACATAAGCCGAGTTTGTGTTTTCAGACAACTGTCCAAACAGCTCTGGCCTACACACCCTACAGGCTCAGGGCCCTGGAGCCAAACCTGAGGACTGTACTTGCCCTCTCCAAGGGAATTGTATGTGCCCATTCCAATGGCCACAACCCTACTAGTAGGATAACCTCCAAAGTCCCTGAGGCCATCCCAATAGTTGTGGCTTCCCAGGACAAACAGGGGCAATCTGAGCCCATCTGAGCACCTACCTGCACTCAGACCCGTAGACTGATGTCCCCAGCGGTAAAAAGGAACGAACAGGCCCCTAGGCACTAATCGGATCCATTGCTTTGGTTTCCAGGCATCTCTCCTCAGAGGCCTGGATTTCAATACCAGCATATGGCTGTTTCTTGACTCACCCATCAGAACAAATCTCATCTACACATGGGAAACATGCACGTTGGAGCTGTGTCAAAGCCTCTGTTTAGGAGAACCCTTCAGGGCCCCAAGGGCCACCGCTTCATTCCAAGGTCTCCATAGACTCAAAAACATATTAGGACACATCCACAGGAAAGTCCATTTCAACTCAGCCTCCTCGGTTGCCCCCCACATCCAGCAGATCTAACCTGTCTTGTTGCTTGGAGACCATTGGAATGCGAGGTGGGCTACCCAGCCATCCATCCTTAGAACCCTGCTCGGAATCGTTGGCCTGGAGCCAACCAACAGGTCTCAATTGTCCTGCAGAAGAATCTTTGCAGTTTGGAGCTTCTCACAACTCCCATCGTGGGAAAACCCCCATGTCCTCGTGATCCAACCCCCTTCAAGAATGGGCCATCAGGGCAGAAAGTCCAACCTGAGCGATCGTCTGATCCTTGCCCTGACTTCAGATGCATGAGATCTAGATTGAAGTCTGTAGATTGTGCCTGCCATATCCTCACCCAGAAACCTAGGCCTAGCTTGGGTTCTCAGACTCCGTCCTCAGACTACTGGCCCACAAGCCCTCCAGTTGGGCAATCCAGAACTACAATGCCGCACTCTGCCTGCCCTACAGAAGTAAAACATTGCCCTCAGGGCTACCCCGAAACCGCAAATGAGGATCAACCTGCACGCCATTCGGCTGTACACCAAACATATAGGCTGACCTGGGCACTATTTCCCCTTCTGACCCAGCCTGAGCCTGGACCTCCTGGTCCCACCCAGACAGCTGGCCGCACACTGAGCACATCGGACCCGCCATGGCCTTAGGTCATCATCTCTTCCCAACTGCGGTTTTCAGGCTCCAGAACCTAGACCTTATCTCCAACCACTGCCCAGGGTTGAAAATGATGCAGAAATCAGAACTCTTTCCCCATGGCAAGAAACCTTGTGGTTGGCATGTTGTCCAACGTTCAGTGTAGTTGAAACAAGCGTGGCCCATGAGGCCCAGCCCATGCTTGCGGCCACATTGGTCACAAACACACATTGTGACCCTCAGCCTGAAGCCCAGTCCTCAGGTAAGGCCTCTCAGGGCCTATATGAAGAGACAGCATATTGGGCTTGCCATGCTTCTTGGCCCCAATTTTTAACCATAGTTTGGGTTGTCCCTTCACTCTTCCCCAGGGCTCTGCTTTGGAATTCCTCTTTTGGTGGGACACCTGAGATAACAAACCTGAAAGGAGTCCTCCCATCCCACAGATTAACGAAAAACAATTGGGATCGGGCCAAATCCACAGAGAGGAAGATTCGTCCATGGCCCATGAGACCTCCCCAACATTCCACGGCCATCGCTGAAACAAAAGTCAGAGACAATAGCCTGACCAAGCGCCTCAGACTCGCTCATTCTTCATATCCTGAAGAGTTCTTCTCATGGTTTGTAGATCGGGCGTGCCATACCTACGTCCCCAAACTTAAGCTGAGTTTGTGTTTTCAGTCTTCTGTCCTCAAAGTCCTGGGCCACACTCCCTCCATGCTGGGGCCCCTGGAGCCACACATTAGGACTGCCCCCACCCAATCCATGGGAATTCTGCCCATTCCATTGTCAAAAATCGTACAAATTAGGAGAACCTTCCAAAGTCCCTGAGGCCATCCCAATAGTGTAGGTCGCCCGGGACTAAAAAGGGCGGTTGATACCGGCTGCATCTACCTCCACTCATCTACCTCCACTCATACCAAGAAGATTGAACCAGATAGGACCCAAGGCCATTATCGGATCCATTGCTTTGGTTTACAGCATGTCTCCTCAAAAGCCTGCATTCCAATACCAGCAGAGGGGATTTCCTGAGGCACCCATCAAACAAATCTCGTCTCCACAAGGAAACTTTTGCATGGGAGCTATGCCAAAGCTTAGGAGAATACTTCAGGGTCCCGGTGCCACCTCCGCATTCCAAGGCCCTCATGGACACAAACACACGTTAGGACCCATCCTCTGGAAAGTGCATTTCAACACAGCCACCCCGGTTGCTCCCGCAGATCCATTAGATCTAAACTGTCTTGTTGCAAGGAGAGAATTGGAAGGCGAGGCGGACGTCCCAGGCATCCATCCTGGAACGATGCTCTGGAGTCATTCCATATGGGATGTCCTGGAGCTGTCCAACAGGACTCAATTGTCCCGCAGAAGGAATCCTTGAAGGGGGCATCCCACATCTCCCAAAGTGGAAAACCTCCATGGCCTCGAGATTCCGCTCCCTTCATGAAGGGGCCGTCATGCACAGAAACTCCAACCTGAGCCAACGTCGGATCCTCGCCCTGACTTCAGATGCATGAGATATTGGTTCAGATCTGCAGGTGGTACCTGCCGTGCCCTCACCCTGAATCCGAAGTCTAGCTTGTGTTCTCAGACTTCCGTCCTCACTCTCCTGGCCCCGAAGCCCTCAAGTTTGGCAATTGCGGACCGACAATGAAGCACTCTGCCTGCCCTCTAGAAAAAATATATTGCCTAATGAGCAGCCCAGGCAGCTTAAATGAGGATATACCTACACAGCACTCGAATGTACCCAAATTATATAGTCTAACCTGGGCACTAATGCACTGTCTGACACAACCTGAGCCCGGACCTGCTGACCAACACCCAGACAGCTGACCGCACGCTGAGCATATCAGACCCGCCATGGCCTTAGGTCATCATCTCTTCCCTACCTCAGTTTTCAGGCTTCAGAACCTAGACCTTATCTCCAATCACTGCCCACGGGTGACTGTGATGCAGAAATCAGAACTCTTCCTGACCCATGGCAAGAAACCTTGTGGTTGGCATGTTGTCCAACGTTCAGTGTAGGAGAAACCAGCATTCACCCTGAGGCCCCGCCCATTCTTGCGTGCGACAAGAGCATAAACACGCATTGTGACCTCAGCGTGAGTCCTGTCCTCTAGTAAGTCCTCTCAGTGGCTGGACCATTAGAAGTCATAATGGGCTTGACATGTCCCTAGTCCCCAATTTTTAACTAGATTTCTGGTTGTCCACTCGCGCCACCCCAGGGCTCTACTCTGGAATCCCTCATTTGGTGGGACATCTGAGGTTGAAAAACAAAATGAAACAAATCGACAACAACAACAAAAAAAAACGGACTTCTTCCATCCCCAGAATGACCCCAAACTCTTTGGACGGGACCGAACCCCCAGAGAGTAAGACTCGTCCATTTCCCATGAAGTCACCCGGCAATTTCACGACCATGAGTGACACGATATCCAGAGACAAAAACTTGAGCAAGAGCCTCACACTCGCCCTTTTTTCATATCCCGAAGTGTTCTCCTCATGGTCTGTAGATCAGTCCTGCCATACCTATGACCCAAAACATAAGCCGAGTTTGTGTTTTCAGACAACTGTCCAAACAGCTCTGGCCTACACACCCTACAGGCTCAGGGCCCTGAAGCCAAACCTGAGGACTGTACTTGCCCTCTCCAAGGGAATTGTATGTGCCCATTCCAATGGCCACAACCCTACTAGTAGGATAACCTCCAAAGTCCCTGAGGCCATCCCAATAGTTGTGGCTTCCCAGGACAAACAGGGGCAATCTGAGCCCATCTGAGCACCTACCTGCACTCAGACCCGTAGACTGATGTCCCCAGTGGTAAAAAGGAACGAACAGGACCCTAGGCAATAATCGGATCCATTGCTTTGGTTTCCAGGCATCTCTCCTCAGAGGCCTGGATTTCAATACCAGCATATGGCTGTTTCTTGACTCACCCATCAGAACAAATCTCATCTACACATGGGAAACATGCACATTGGAGCTGTGTCAAAGCCTCTGTTTAGGAGAACCCTTCAGGGCCCCAGGGCCACTGCTTCATTCCAAGGTCTCCATAGACACAAAAACATATTAGGACACATCCACAGGAGAGTCCATTTCAACTCAGCCTCCTCGGTTGCCCCCCACATCCAGCAGATCTAACCTGTCTTGTTGCTTGGAGACCATTGGAATGCGAGGTGGGCTACCCAGCCAACCATCCTTAGAACCCTGCTCGGAATCGTTGGCCTGGAGCCAACCAATAGATCTCAATTGTCCTGCAGAAGAATCTTTGCAGTTTGGAGCTTCTCACAACTCCCTTCGTGGGAAAACCCCCATGTCCTCGTGATCCAACCCCCTTCAAGAATGGGCCATCAGCAGAAAGGCCAACCTGAGCGATCGTCTGATCCTTGCCCTGACTTCAGATGCACGAGATCTCGATTGAGGTCTGTAGATTGTGCCTGCCATATCCTCACCCAGAAACCTAGGCCTAGCTTGGGTTCTCAGACTCCGTCCTCAGACTACTGGCCCACAAGCCCTCCAGTTGGGCAATCCAGAACTACAATGCCGCACTCTGCCTGCCCTACAGACGTAAAACATTGCCCTCAGGGCTACCCCGAAACCGCAAATGAGGATCAACCTGCACGCCATTCGGCTGTACCCCAAACATATAGGCTGACCTGGGCACTATTTCCCCTTCTGACCCAGCCTGAGCCTGGACCTCCTGGTCCCACCCAGACAGCTGGCCGCACACTGAGCACATCGGACCCGCCATGGCCTTAGGTCGTCATCTCTTCCCAACTGCGGTTTTCAGGCTCCAGAACCTAGACCTTATCTCCAACCACTGCCCAGGGTTGAAAATGATGCAGAAATCAGAACTCTTTCCCCATGGCAAGAAACCTTGTGGTTGGCATGTTGTCCAACGTTCAGTGTAGTTGAAACAAGCGTGGCCCATGAGGCCCAGCCCATGCTTGCGGCCACATTGGTCACAAACACACATTGTGACCCTCAGCCTGAAGCCCAGTCCTCAGGTAAGGCCTCTCAGGGCCTATATGAAGAGACAGCATATTGGGCTTGCCATGCCCCTAGGCCCCAATTTTTAACCATAGTTCGGGTTGTCCCTTCACTCTTCCCCAGGGCTCTGCTTTGGAATTCCTCTTTTGGTGGGACACCTGAGGTAACAAACCTGAAAGGAGTCCTCCCATCCCACAGATTGACGAAAAACAATTGGGATCGGGCCAAATCCACAGAGAGGTAGATTCGTCCATGGCCCATGAGACCTCCCCAACATTCCACGGCCATCGCTGAAACAAAAGTCAGAGACAAAAGCCTGACCAAGCGCCTCAGACTCGCTCATTCTTCATATCCTGAAGAGTTCTTCTCATGGTTTGTAGATCGGGCGTGCCATACCTACGTCCCCAAACATAAGCTGAGTTTGTGTTTTCAGTCTTCTGTCCTCAAAGTCCTGGGCCACACAACCTCCAGGCTGGGGCCCCTGGAGCCACACATTAGGACTGCCCCCACCCAATCCATGGGAATTCTGCCCATTCCATTGTCAAAAATCGTACAAATTATGAGAACCCTCCAAAGTCCCTGAGGCCATCCCAATAGTGTAGGTGCCCGGGACAAAAAAGGGCGGTTGATACCGGCTGAGCATCTACCTCCACTCATCTACCTCCACTCATACCAAGAAGATTGAACCAGACAGGACCCGAGGCCATTATCGGATCCATTGCTTTGGTTTACAGGCATGTCTCCTCAAAAGCCTGCATTCCAATACTAGCAGAGGGGATTTCCTGAGACACCCATCAGAACAAATCTCGTCTCCACAAGGAAACTTGTGCATGGGAGCTATGCCAAAGCTTAGGAGAATACTTCAGGGTCCCGGTGCCACCTCCCCATTCCAAGGCCCTCATGGACACAAACACACGTTAGGACCCATCCTCTGGAAAGTGCATTTCAACTCAGCCACCCCGGTTGCTCCCGCAGATCCATTAGATCTAAACTGTCTTGTTGCTAGGAGACAATTGGAAGGCGAGGCCGACTTCCCAGGCATCCATCCTGGAACGGTGCTCTGGAGTCATTCCATAAGGGATGAACTGGAGCTGTCCAACAGGTCTCAGTTGTCCCGCAGAAGGAATCCTTGAAGGGGGCATCCCACATCTCCCAACGTGGAAAACCTCCATGGCCTCGAGATTCCGCTCCCTTCATGAAGGGGCCGTCATGCACAGAAACTCCAACCTGAGCCAACGTCGGATCCTCGCCCTGACTTCAGATGCATGAGATATTGGTTCAGATCTGCAGGGGGTACCTGCCGTGCCCTCACCGTGAATCCGAAGTCTAGCTTGTGTTCTCAGACTTCCGTCCTCACTCTCCTGGCCCCGAAGCCCTCAAGTTTGGCAATTGCGGACCGACAATGAAGCACTCTGCCTGCCCTCTAGAAAAAATATATTGCCTAATGAGCAGCCCAGGCAGCTTAAATGAGGATATACCTACACGGCACTCGAATGTACCCAAATTATATAGTCTAACCTGGGCACTAATGCACTGTCTGACACAACCTGAGCCCGGACCTGCTGAACAACACCCAGACAGCTGACCGCACGCTGAGCATATCAGACCCGCCATGGCCTTAGGTCATCATCTCTTCCCTACCTCAGTTTTCAGGCTTCAGAACCTAGACCTTATCTCCAATCACTGCCCACGGGTGACTGTGATGCAGAAATCAGAACTCTTCCTGACCCATGGCAAGAAACCTTGCGGTTGGCATGTTGTCCAACGTTCAGTGTAGGAGAAACCCGCATTCACCCTGAGGCCCCGCCCATTCTTGCGTGCGACGAGAGCATAAACACGCATTGTGACCTCAGCGTGAGTCCTGTCCTCTAGTAAGTCCTCTCAGTGGCTGGACCATTAGATGTCATAATGGGCTTGACATGTCCCTAGTCCCCAATTTTTAACCAGATTTCTGGTTGTCCAGTCGCCCCACTCCAGGGCTCTACTCTGGAATCCCTCATTTGGTGGGACATCTGAGGTTGAAAAACAAAATGAAACAAATCGACAACAACAACAAAAAAACGGACTTCTTCCATCCCCAGAATGACCCCAAACTCTTTGGACGGGACCGAACCCCCAGAGAGTAAGACTCGTCCATTTCCCATGAAGTCACCCGGCAATTTCACGACCATGAGTGACACGATATCCAGAGACAAAAACTTGAGCAAGAGCCTCACACTCGCCCTTTTTTCATATCCCGAAGTGTTCTCCTCATGGTCTGTAGATCAGTCCTGCCATACCTATGACCCAAAACATAAGCCGAGTTTGTGTTTTCAGACAACTGTCCAAACAGCTCTGGCCTACACACCCTACAGGCTCAGGTCCCTGGAGCCAAACCTGAGGACTGTACTTGCCCTCTCCAAGGGAATTGTATGTGCCCATTCCAATGGCCAAAACTCTACTAGTAGGATAACCTCCAAAGTCCCTGAGGCCATCCCAATAGTTGTGGCTTCCCAGGACAAACAGGGGCAATCTGAGCCCATCTGAGCACCTACCTGCACTCAGACCCGTAGACTGATGTCCCCAGAGGTAAAAAGGAACGAACAGGCCCCTAGGCACTAATCGGATCCATTGCTTTGGTTTCCAGGCATCTCTCCTCAGAGGCCTGGATTTCAATACCAGCATATGGCTGTTTCTTGACTCACCCATCAGAACAAATCTCATCTACACATGGGAAACATGCACGTTGGAGCTGTGTCAAAGCCTCTGTTTAGGAGAACCCTTCAGGGCCCCAGGGCCACCGCTTCATTCCAAGGTCTCCATAGACACAAAAACATATTAGGACACATCCACAGGAGAGTCCATTTCAACTCAGCCTCCTCGGTTGCCCCCCACATCCAGCAGATCTAACCTGTCTTGTTGCTTGGAGACCATTGGAATGCGAGGTGGGCTACCCAGCCAACCATCCTTAGAACCCTGCTGGGAATCGTTGGCCTGGAGCCAACCAATAGGTCTCAATTGTCCTGCAGAAGAATCTTTGCAGTTTGGTGCTTCTCACAACTCCCATCGTGGGAAAACCCCCATGTCCTCGTGATCCAACCCCCTTCAAGAAAGGGCCATCAGGGCAGAAAGTCCAACCTGAGCGATCGTCTGATCCTTGCCCTGACTTCAGATGCACGAGATCTCTATTGAGGTCTGTAGATTGTGCCTGCCATATCCTCACCCAGAAACCTAGGCCTAGCTTGGGTTCTCAGACTCCGTCCTCAGACTACTGGCCCACAAGCCCTCCAGTTGGGCAATCCAGAACTACAATGCCGCACTCTGCCTGCCCTACAGAAGTAAAATATTGCCCTCAGGGCTACCCCGAAACCGCAAATGAGGATCAACCTGCACGCCATTCGGCTGTACCCCAAACATATAGGCTGACCTGGGCACTATTTCCCCTTCTGACCCAGCCTGAGCCTGGACCTCCTGGTCCCACCCAGACAGCTGGGCGCACACTGAGCACATCGGACCCGCCATGGCCTTAGGTCGTCATCTCTTCCCAACTGCGGTTTTCAGGCTCCAGAACCTAGACCTTATCTCCAACCACTGCCCAGGGTTGAAAATGATGCAGAAATCAGAACTCTTTCCCCATGGCAAGAAACCTTGTGGTTGGCATGTTGTCCAACGTTCAGTGTAGTTGAAACAAGCGTGGCCCATGAGGCCCAGCCCATGCTTGCGGCCACATTGGTCACAAACACACATTGTGACCCTCAGCCTGAAGCCCAGTCCTCAGGTAAGGCCTCTCAGGGCCTATATGAAGAGACAGCATATTGGGCTTGCCATGCCCCTAGGCCCCAATTTTTAACCATAGTTCGGGTTGTCCCTTCACTCTTCCCCAGGGCTCTGCTTTGGAATTCCTCTTTTGGTGGGACACCTGAGGTAACAAACCTGAAAGGAGTCCTCCCATCCCACAGATTGACGAAAAACAATTGGGATCGGGCCAAATCCACAGAGAGGAAGATTCGTCCATGGCCCATGAGACCTCCCCAACATTCCACGGCCATCACTGAAACAAAAGTCAGAGACAAAAGCCTGACCAAGCGCCTCAGACTCGCTCATTCTTCATATCCTGAAGAGTTCTTCTCATGGTTTGTAGATCGGGCGTGCCATACCTACGTCCCCAAACATAAGCTGAGTTTGTGTTTTCAGTCTTCTGTCCTCAAAGTCCTGGGCCACACAACCTCCAGGCTGGGGCCCCTGGAGCCACACATGAGGACTGCCCCCACCCAATCCATGGGAATTCTGCCCATTCCATTGTCAAAAATCGTACAAATTAGGAGAACCCTCCAAAGTCCCTGAGGCCATCCCAATAGTGTAGGTGCCCGGGACAAAAAAGGGCGGTTGATACCGGCTGAGCATCTACCTCCACTCATCTACCTCCACTCATACCAAGAAGATTGAACCAGACAGGACCCGAGGCCATTATCGGATCCATTGCTTTGGTTTACAGGCATGTCTCCTCAAAAGCCTGCTTTCCAATACTAGCAGAGGGGATTTCCTGAGGCACCCATCAGAACAAATCTCGTCTCCACAAGGAAACTTGTGCATGGGAGCTATGCCAAAGCTTAGGAGAATACTTCAGGGTCCCGGTGCCACCTCCCCATTCCAAGGCCCTCATGGACACAAACACACGTTAGGACCCATATTCTGGAAAGTGCATTTCAACTCAGCCACCCCGGTTGCTCCCGCAGATCCATTAGATCTAAACTGTCTTGTTGCTAGGAGACAATTGGAAGGCGAGGCCGACTTCCCAGGCATCCATCCTGGAACGGTGCTCTGGAGTCATTCCATAAGGGATGAACTGGAGCTGTCCAACAGGTCTCAGTTGTCCCGCAGAAGGAATCCTTGAAGGGGCATCCCACATCTCCCAACGTGGAAAACCTCCATGGCCTCGAGATTCCGCTCCCTTCATGAAGGGGCCGTCATGCACAGAAACTCCAACCTGAGCCAACGTCGGATCCTCGCCCTGACTTCAGATGCATGAGATATTGGTTCAGATCTGCAGGGGGTACCTGCCGTGCCCTCACCGTGAATCCGAAGTCTAGCTTGTGTTCTCAGACTTCCGTCCTCACTCTCCTGGCCCCGAAGCCCTCAAGTTTGGCAATTGCGGACCGACAATGAAGCACTCTGCCTGCCCTCTAGAAAAAATATATTGCCTAATGAGCAGCCCAGGCAGCTTAAATGAGGATATACCTACACGGCACTCGAATGTACCCAAATTATATAGTCTAACCTGGGCACTAATGCACTGTCTGACACAACCTGAGCCCGGACCTGCTGACCAACACCCAGACAGCTGACCCCAAGCTGAGCACATCAGACCCGCCATGGCCTTAGGTCATCATCTCTTCCCTACCTCAGTTTTCAGGCTTCAGAACCTAGACCTTATCTCCAATCACTGCCCACGGGTGACTGTGATGCAGAAATCAGAACTCTTCCTGACCCATGGCAAGAAACCTTGTGGTTGGCATGTTGTCCAACGTTCAGTGTAGGAGAAACCAGCATTCACCCTGAGGCCCCGCCCATTCTTGCGTGCGACGAGAGCATAAACACGCATTGTGACCTCAGCGTGAGTCCTGTCCTCTAGTAAGTCCTCTCAGTGGCTGGACCATTAGATGTCATAATGGGCTTGACATGTCCCTAGTCCCCAATTTTTAACCAGATTTCTGGTTGTCCAGTTGCCCCACCCCAGGGCTCTCCTCTGGAATCCCTCATTTGGTGGGACATCTGAGGTTGAAAAACAAAATGAAACAAATCGACAACAACAACAAAAAAACGGACTTCTTCCATCCCCAGAATGACCCCAAACTCTTTGGACGGGACCGAACCCCCAGAGAGTAAGACTCGTCCATTTCCCATGAAGTCACCCGGCAATTTCACGACCATGAGTGACACGATATCCAGAGACAAAAACTTGAGCAAGAGCCTCACACTCGCCCTTTTTTCATATCCCGAAGTGTTCTCCTCATGGTCTGTAGATCAGTCCTGCCATACCTATGACCCAAAACATAAGCCGAGTTTGTGTTTTCAGACAACTGTCCAAACAGCTCTGGCCTACACACCCTACAGGCTCAGGTCCCTGGAGCCAAACCTGAGGACTGTACTTGCCCTCTCCAAGGGAATTGTATGTGCCCATTCCAATGGCCACAACCCTACTAGTAGGATAACCTCCAAAGTCCCTGAGGCCATCCCAATAGTTGTGGCTTCCCAGGACAAACAGGGGCAATCTGAGCCCATCTGAGCACCTACCTGCACTCAGACCCGTAGACTGATGTCCCCAGAGGTAAAAAGGAACGAACAGGCCCCTAGGCACTAATCGGATCCATTGCTTTGGTTTCCAGGCATCTCTCCTCAGAGGCCTGGATTTCAATACCAGCATATGGCTGTTTCTTGACTCACCCATCAGAACAAATCTCATCTACACATGGGAAACATGCACGTTGGAGCTGTGTCAAAGCCTCTGTTTAGGAGAACCCTTCAGGGCCCCAGGGCCACCGCTTCATTCCAAGGTCTCCATAGACACAAAAACATATTAGGACACATCCACAGGAGAGTCCATTTCAACTCAGCCTCCTCGGTTGCCCCCCACATCCAGCAGATCTAACCTGTCTTGTTGCTTGGAGACCATTGGAATGCGAGGTGGGCTACCCAGCCAACCATCCTTAGAACCCTGCTGGGAATCGTTGGCCTGGGCCAACCAATAGGTCTCAATTGTCCTGCAGAAGAATCTTTGCAGTTTGGAGCTTCTCACAACTCCCATCGTGGGAAAACCCCCATGTCCTCGTGATCCAACCCCCTTCAAGAAAGGGCCATCAGGGCAGAAAGTCCAACCTGAGCGATCGTCTGATCCTTGCCCTGACTTCAGATGCACGAGATCTCTATTGAGGTCTATAGATTGTGCCTGCCATATCCTCACCCAGAAACCTAGGCCTAGCTTGGGTTCTCAGACTCCGTCCTCAGACTACTGGCCCACAAGCCCTCCAGTTGGGCAATCCAGAACTACAATGCCGCACTCTGCCTGCCCTACAGAAGTAAAATATTGCCCTCAGGGCTACCCCGAAACCGCAAATGAGGATCAAGCTGCACGCCATTCGGCTGTACCCCAAACATATAGGCTGACCTGGGCACTATTTCCCCTTCTGACCCAGCCTGAGCCTGGACCTCCTGGTCCCACCCAGACAGCTGGGCGCACACTGAGCACATCGGACCCGCCATGGCCTTAGGTCGTCATCTCTTCCCAACTGCGGTTTTCAGGCTCCAGAACCTAGACCTTATCTCCAACCACTGCCCAGGGTTGAAAATGATGCAGAAATCAGAACTCTTTCCCCATGGCAAGAAACCTTGTGGTTGGCATGTTGTCCAACGTTCAGTGTAGTTGAAACAAGCGTGGCCCATGAGGGCCAGCCCATGCTTGCGGCCACATTGGTCACAAACACACATTGTGACCCTCAGCCTGAAGCCCAGTCCTCAGGTAAGGCCTCTCAGGGCCTATATGAAGAGACAGCATATTGGGCTTGCCATGCCCCTAGGCCCCAATTTTTAACCATAGTTCGGGTTGTCCCTTCACTCTTCCCCAGGGCTCTGCTTTGGAATTCCTCTTTTGGTGGGACACCTGAGGTAACAAACCTGAAAGGAGTCCTCCCATCCCACAGATTGACGAAAAACAATTGGGATCGGGCCAAATCCACAGAGAGGAAGATTCGTCCATGGCCCATGAGACCTCCCCAACATTCCACGGCCATCACTGAAACAAAAGTCAGAGACAAAAGCCTGACCAAGCGCCTCAGACTCGCTCATTCTTCATATCCTGAAGAGTTCTTCTCATGGTTTGTAGATCGGGCGTGCCATACCTACGTCCCCAAACATAAGCTGAGTTTGTGTTTTCAGTCTTCTGTCCTCAAAGTCCTGGGCCACACAACCTCCAGGCTGGGGCCCCTGGAGCCACACATGAGGACTGCCCCCACCCAATCCATGGGAATTCTGCCCATTCCATTGTCAAAAATCGTACAAATTATGAGAACCCTCCAAAGTCCCTGAGGCCATCCCAATAGTGTAGGTGCCCGGGACAAAAAAGGGCGGTTGATACCGGCTGAGCATCTACCTCCACTCATCTACCTCCACTCATACCAAGAAGATTGAACCAGACAGGACCCGAGGCCATTATCGGATCCATTGCTTTGGTTTACAGGCATGTCTCCTCAAAAGCCTGCTTTCCAATACTAGCAGAGGGGATTTCCTGAGGCACCCATCAGAACAAATCTCGTCTCCACAAGGAAACTTGTGCATGGGAGCTATGCCAAAGCTTAGGAGAATACCTCAGGGTCCCGGTGCCACCTCCCCATTCCAAGGCCCTCATGGACACAAACACACGTTAGGACCCATATTCTGGAAAGTGCATTTCAACTCAGCCACCCCGGTTGCTCCCGCAGATCCATTAGATCTAAACTGTCTTGTTGCTAGGAGACAATTGGAAGGCGAGGTGGACTTCCCAGGCATCCATCCTGGAACGGTGCTCTGGAGTCATTCCATAAGGGATGAACTGGAGCTGTCCAACAGGTCTCAGTTGTCCCGCAGAAGGAATCCTTGAAGGGGGCATCCCACATCTCCCAACGTGGAAAACCTCCATGGCCTCGAGATTCCGCTCCCTTCATGAAGGGGCCGTCATGCACAGAAACTCCAACCTGAGCCAACGTCGGATCCTCGCCCTGACTTCAGATGCATGAGATATTGGTTCAGATCTGCAGGGGGTACCTGCCGTGCCCTCACCGTGAATCCGAAGTCTAGCTTGTGTTCTCAGATTTCCGTCCTCACTCTCCTGGCCCCGAAGCCCTCAAGTTTGGCAATTGCGGACCGACAATGAAGCACTCTGCCTGCCCTCTAGAAAAAATATATTGCCTAATGAGCAGCCCAGGCAGCTTAAATGAGGATATACCTACACGGCACTCGAATGTACCCAAATTATATAGTCTAACCTGGGCACTAATGCACTGTCTGACACAACCTGAGCCCGGACCTGCTGACCAACACCCAGACAGCTGACCCCAAGCTGAGCACATCAGACCCGCCATGGCCTTAGGTCATCATCTCTTCCCTACCTCAGTTTTCAGGCTTCAGAACCTAGACCTTATCTCCAATCACTGCCCACGGGTGACTGTGATGCAGAAATCAGAACTCTTCCTGACCCATGGCAAGAAACCTTGTGGTTGGCATGTTGTCCAACGTTCAGTGTAGGAGAAACCAGCATTCACCCTGAGGCCCCGCCCATTCTTGCGTGCGACGAGAGCATAAACACGCATTGTGACCTCAGCGTGAGTCCTGTCCTCTAGTAAGTCCTCTCAGTGGCTGGACCATTAGATGTCATAATGGGCTTGACATGTCCCTAGTCCCCAATTTTTAACCAGATTTCTGGTTGTCCAGTCGCCCCACCCCAGGGCTCTACTCTGGAATCCCTCATTTGGTGGGACATCTGAGGTTGAAAAACAAAATGAAACAAATCGACAACAACAACAAAAAAACGGACTTCTTCCATCCCCAGAATGACCCCAAACTCTTTGGACGGGACCGAACCCCCAGAGAGTAAGACTCGTCCATTTCCCATGAAGTCACCCGGCAATTTCACGACCATGAGTGACACGATATCCAGAGACAAAAACTTGAGCAAGAGCCTCACACTCGCCCTTTTTTCATATCCCGAAGTGTTCTCCTCATGGTCTGTAGATCAGTCCTGCCATACCTATGACCCAAAACATAAGCCGAGTTTGTGTTTTCAGACAACTGTCCAAACAGCTCTGGCCTACACACCCTACAGGCTCAGGGCCCTGGAGCCAAACCTGTGGACTGTACTTGCCCTCTCCAAGGGAATTGTATGTGCCCATTCCAATGGCCACAACCCTACTAGTAGGATAACCTCCAAAGTCCCTGAGGCCATCCCAATAGTTGTGGCTTCCCAGGACAAACAGGGGCAATCTGAGCCCATCTGAGCACCTACCTGCACTCAGACCCGTAGACTGATGTTCCCAGAGGTAAAAAGGAACGAACAGGCCCCTAGGCACTAATCGGATCCATTGCTTTGGTTTCCAGGCATCTCTCCTCAGAGGCCTGGATTTCAATACCAGCATATGGCTGTTTCTTGACTCACCCATCAGAACAAATCTCATCTACACATGGGAAACATGCACGTTGGAGCTGTGTCAAAGCCTCTGTTTAGGAGAACCCTTCAGGGCCCCAGGGCCACCGCTTCATTCCAAGGTCTCCATAGACACAAAAACATATTAGGACACATCCACAGGAGAGTCCATTTCAACTCAGCCTCCTCGGTTTCCCCCCACATCCAGCAGATCTAACCTGTCTTGTTGCTTGGAGACCATTGGAATGCGAGGTGGGCTACCCAGCCAACCATCCTTAGAACCCTGCTCGGAATCGTTGGCCTGGAGCCAACCAATAGGTCTCAATTGTCCTGCAGAAGAATCTTTGCAGTTTGGAGCTTCTCACAACTCCCATCGTGGGAAAACCCCCATGTCCTCGTGATTCAACCCCCTTCAAGAATTGGCCATCAGCAGAAAGTCCAACCTGAGCGATCGTCTGATCCTTGCCCTGACTTCAGATGCACGAGATCTCGATTGAGGTCTGTAGATTGTGCCTGCCATATCCTCACCCAGAAACCTAGGCCTAGCTTGGGTTCTCAGACTCCGTCCTCAGACTACTGGCCCACAAGCCCTCCAGTTGGGCATTCCAGAACTACAATGCCGCACTCTGCCTGCCCTACAGAAGTAAAATATTGCCCTCAGGGCTACCCCGAAACCGCAAATGAGGATCAACCTGCACGCCATTCGGCTGTACCCCAAACATATAGGCTGACCTGGGCACTATTTCCCCTTCTGACCCAGCCTGAGCCTGGACCTCCTGGTCCCACCCAGACAGCTGGGCGCACACTGAGCACATCGGACCCGCCATGGCCTTAGGTCGTCATCTCTTCCCAACTGCGGTTTTCAGGCTCCAGAACCTAGACCTTATCTCCAACCACTGCCCAGGGTTGAAAATGATGCAGAAATCAGAACTCTTTCCCCATGGCAAGAAACCTTGTGGTTGGCATGTTGTCCAACGTTCAGTGTAGTTGAAACAAGCGTGGCCCATGAGGCCCAGCCCATGCTTGCGGCCACATTGGTCACAAACACACATTGTGACCCTCAGCCTGAAGCCCAGTCCTCAGGTAAGGCCTCTCAGGGCCTATATGAAGAGACAGCATATTGGGCTTGCCATGCCCCTAGGCCCCAATTTTTAACCATAGTTCGGGTTGTCCCTTCACTCTTCCCCAGGGCTCTGCTTTGGAATTCCTCTTTTGGTGGGACACCTGAGGTAACAAACCTGAAAGGAGTCCTCCCATCCCACAGATTGACGAAAAACAATTGGGATCGGGCCAATCCACAGAGAGGAAGATTCGTCCATGGCCCATGAGACCTCCCCAACATTCCACGGCCATCGCTGAAACAAAATCCAGAGACAAAAGCCCGACCAAGCGCCTCAGACTCGCTCATTCTTCATATCCTGAAGAGTTCTTCTCATGGTTTGTAGATCGGGCGTGCCATACCTACGTCCCCAAACTAAGCTGAGTTTGTGTTTTCAGTCTTCTGTCCTCAAAGTCCTGGGCCACACTCCCTCCAGGCTGGGGCCCCTGGAGCCACACATTAGGACTGCCCCCTCCCAATCCATGGGAATTCTGCCCATTCCATTGTCAAAAATCGTACAAATTATGAGAACCCTCCAAAGTCCCTGAGGCCATCCCAATAGTGTAGGTGCCCGGGACAAAAAAGGGCGGTTGATACCGGCTGAGCATCTACCTCCACTCATCTACCTCCACTCATACCAAGAAGATTGAACCAGACAGGACCCGAGGCCATTATCGGATCCATTGCTTTGGTTTACAGGCATGTCTCCTCAAAAGCCTGCATTCCAATACCAGCAGAGGGGATTTCCTGAGGCACCCATCAGAACAAATCTCGTCTCCACAAGGAAACTTGTGCATGGGAGCTATGCCAAAGCTTAGGAGAATACTTCAGGGTCCCGGTGCCACCTCCCCATTCCAAGGCCCTCATGGACACAAACACACGTTAGGACCCATCCTCTGGAAAGTGCATTTCAACTCAGCCACCCCGGTTGCTCCCGCAGATCCATTAGATCTAAACTGTCTTGTTGCTAGGAGACAATTGGAAGGCGAGGCCGACTTCCCAGGCATCCATCCTGGAACGGTGCTCTGGAGTCATTCCATAAGGGATGAACTTGAGCTGTCCAACAGGTCTCAATTGTCCCGCAGAAGGAATCCTTGTAGGGGGCATCCCACATCTCCCAACGTGGAAAACCTCCATGGCCTCGAGATTCCGCTCCCTTCATGAAGGGGCCGTCATGCACAGAAACTCCAACCTGAGCCAACGTCGGATCCTCGCCCTGACTTCAGATGCATGAGATATTGGTTCAGATCTGCAGGGTGTACCTGCCGTGCCCTCACCGTGAATCCGAAGTCTAGCTTGTGTTCTCAGACTTCCGTCCTCACTCTCCTGGCCCCGAAGCCCTCAAGTTTGGCAATTGCGGACCGACAATGAAGCACTCTGCCTGCCCTCTAGAAAAAATATATTGCCTAATGAGCAGCCCAGGCAGCTTAAATGAGGATATACCTACACGGCACTCGAATGTACCCAAATTATATAGTCTAACCTGGGCACTAATGCACTGTCTGACACAACCTGAGCCCGGACCTGCTGACCAACACCCAGACAGCTGACCGCACGCTGAGCATATCAGACCCGCCATGGTCTTAGGTCATCATCTCTTCCCTACCTCAGTTTTCAGGCTTCAGAACCTAGACCTTATCTCCAATCACTGCCCACGGGTGACTGTGATGCAGAAATCAGAACTCTTCCTGACCCATGGCAAGAAACCTTGTCGTTGGCATGTTGTCCAACGTTCAGTGGAGGAGAAACCAGCATTCACCCTGAGGCCCCGCCCATTCTTGAGTGCGACGAGAGCATAAACACGCATTGTGACCTCAGCGTGAGTCCTGTCCTCTAGGAAGTCCTCTCAGTGGCTGGACCATTAGATGTCATAATGGGCTTGACATGTCCCTAGTCCCCAATTTTTACCAGATTTCTGGTTGTCCAGTCGCCCCACCCCAGGGCTCTACTCTGGAATCCCTCATTTGGTGGGACATCTGAGGTTGAAAAACAAAATGAAACAAATCGACAACAACAACAAAAAAACGGACTTCTTCCATCCCGAGAATGACCCCAAACTCTTTGGACGGGACCGAACCCCCAGAGAGTAAGACTCGTCCATTTCCCATGAAGTCACCCGGCAATTTCACGACCATGAGTGACACGATATCCAGAGAAAAAAACTTGAGCAAGAGCCTCACACTCGCCCTTTTTTCATATCCCGAAGTGTTCTCCTCATGGTCTGTAGCTCAGTCCTGCCATACCTATGACCCAAAACATAAGCCCAGTTTGTGTTTTCAGACAACTGTCCAAACAGCTCTGGCCTACACACCCTACAGGCTCAGGGCCCTGGAGCCAAACCTGAGGACTGTACTTGCCCTCTCCAAGGGAATTGTATGTGCCCATTCCAATGGCCACAACCCTACTAGTAGGATAACCTCCAAAGTCCCTGAGGCCATCCCAATAGTTGTGGCTTCCCAGGACAAACAGGGGCAATCTGAGCCCATCTGAGCACCTACCTGCACTCAGACCCGTAGACTGATGTCCCCAGAGGTAAAAAGGAACGAACAGGCCCCTAGGCACTAATCGGATCCATTGCTTTGGTTTCCAGGCATCTCTCCTCAGAGGCCTGGATTTCAATACCAGCATATGGCTGTTTCTTGACTCACCCATCAGAACAAATCTCATCTACACATGGGAAACATGCACGTTGGAGCTGTGTCAAAGCCTCTGTTTAGGAGAACCCTTCAGGGCCCCAGGGCCACCGCTTCATTCCAAGGTCTCCATAGACACAAAAACATATTAGGACACATCCACAGGAGAGTCCATTTCAACTCAGCCTCCTCGGTTTCCCCCCACATCCAGCAGATCTAACCTGTCTTGTTGCTTGGAGACCATTGGAATGCGAGGTGGGCTACCCAGCCAACCATCCTTAGAACCCTGCTCGGAATCGTTGGCCTGGAGCCAACCAATAGGTCTCAATTGTCCTGCAGAAGAATCTTTGCAGTTTGGAGCTTCTCACAACTCCCATCGTGGGAAAACCCCCATGTCCTCGTGATTCAACCCCCTTCAAGAATTGGCCATCAGCAGAAAGTCCAACCTGAGCGATCGTCTGATCCTTGCCCTGACTTCAGATGCACGAGATCTCGATTGAGGTCTGTAGATTGTGCCTGCCATATCCTCACCCAGAAACCTAGGCCTAGCTTGGGTTCTCAGACTCCGTCCTCAGACTACTGGCCCACAAGCCCTCCAGTTGGGCATTCCAGAACTACAATGCCGCACTCTGCCTGCCCTACAGAAGTAAAATATTGCCCTCAGGGCTACCCCGAAACCGCAAATGAGGATCAACCTGCACGCCATTCGGCTGTACCCCAAACATATAGGCTGACCTGGGCACTATTTCCCCTTCTGACCCAGCCGGAGCCTGGACCTCCTGGTCCCACCCAGACAGCTGGGCGCACACTGAGCACATCGGACCCGCCATGGCCTTAGGTCGTCATCTCTTCCCAACTGCGGTTTTCAGGCTCCAGAACCTAGACCTTATCTCCAACCACTGCCCAGGGTTGAAAATGATGCAGAAATCAGAACTCTTTCCCCATGGCAAGAAACCTTGTGGTTGGCATGTTGTCCAACGTTCAGTGTAGTTGAAACAATCGTGGCCCATGAGGCCCAGCCCATGCTTGCGGCCACATTGGTCACAAACACACATTGTGACCCTCAGCCTGAAGCCCAGTCCTCAGGTAAGGCCTCTCAGGGCCTATATGAAGAGACAGCATATTGGGCTTGCCATGCCCCTAGGCCCCAATTTTTAACCATAGTTCGGGTTGTCCCTTCACTCTTCCCCAGGGCTCTGCTTTGGAATTCCTCTTTTGGTGGGACACCTGAGGTAACAAACCTGAAAGGAGTCCTCCCATCCCACAGATTGACGAAAAACAATTGGGATCGGGCCAATCCACAGAGAGGAAGATTCGTCCATGGCCCATGAGACCTCCCCAACATTCCACGGCCATCGCTGAAACAAAATCCAGAGACAAAAGCCTGACCAAGCGCCTCAGACTCGCTCATTCTTCATATCCTGAAGAGTTCTTCTCATGGTTTGTAGATCGGGCGTGCCATACCTACGTCCCCAAACTAAGCTGAGTTTGTGTTTTCAGTCTTCTGTCCTCAAAGTCCTGGGCCACACTCCCTCCAGGCTGGGGCCCCTGGAGCCACACATTAGGACTGCCCCCTCCCAATCCATGGGAATTCTGCCCATTCCATTGTCAAAAATCGTACAAATTATGAGAACCCTCCAAAGTCCCTGAGGCCATCCCAATAGTGTAGGTGCCCGGACAAAAAAGGGCGGTTGATACCGGCTGAGCATCTACCTCCACTCATCTACCTCCACTCATACCAAGAAGATTGAACCAGACAGGACCCGAGGCCATTATCGGATCCATTGCTTTGGTTTACAGGCATGTCTCCTCAAAAGCCTGCATTCCAATACCAGCAGAGGGGATTTCCTGAGGCACCCATCAGAACAAATCTCGTCTCCACAAGGAAACTTGTGCATGGGAGCTATGCCAAAGCTTAGGAGAATACTTCAGGGTCCCGGTGCCACCTCCCCATTCCAAGGCCCTCATGGACACAAACACACGTTAGGACCCATCCTCTGGAAAGTGCATTTCAACTCAGCCACCCCGGTTGCTCCCGCAGATCCATTAGATCTAAACTGTCTTGTTGCTAGGAGACAATTGGAAGGCGAGGCCGACTTCCCAGGCATCCATCCTGGAACGGTGCTCTGGAGTCATTCCATAAGGGATGAACTGGAGCTGTCCAACAGGTCTCAATTGTCCCGCAGAAGGAATCCTTGTAGGGGGCATCCCACATCTCCCAACGTGGAAAACCTCCATGGCCTCGAGATTCCGCTCCCTTCATGAAGGGGCCGTCATGCACAGAAACTCCAACCTGAGCCAACGTCGGATCCTCGCCCTGACTTCAGATGCATGAGATATTGGTTCAGATCTGCAGGGTGTACCTGCCGTGCCCTCACCGTGAATCCGAAGTCTAGCTTGTGTTCTCAGACTTCCGTCCTCACTCTCCTGGCCCCGAAGCCCTCAAGTTTGGCAATTGCGGACCGACAATGAAGCACTCTGCCTGCCCTCTAGAAAAAATATATTGCCTAATGAGCAGCCCAGGCAGCTTAAATGAGGATATACCTACACGGCACTCGAATGTACCCAAATTATATAGTCTAACCTGGGCACTAATGCACTGTCTGACACAACCTGAGCCCGGACCTGCTGACCAACACCCAGACAGCTGACCGCACGCTGAGCATATCAGACCCGCCATGGTCTTAGGTCATCATCTCTTCCCTACCTCAGTTTTCAGGCTTCAGAACCTAGACCTTATCTCCAATCACTGCCCACGGGTGACTGTGATGCAGAAATCAGAACTCTTCCTGACCCATGGCAAGAAACCTTGTCGTTGGCATGTTGTCCAACGTTCAGTGGAGGAGAAACCAGCATTCACCCTGAGGCCCCGCCCATTCTTGAGTGCGACGAGAGCATAAACACGCATTGTGACCTCAGCGTGAGTCCTGTCCTCTAGGAAGTCCTCTCAGTGGCTGGACCATTAGATGTCATAATGGGCTTGACATGTCCCTAGTCCCCAATTTTTACCAGATTTCTGGTTGTCCAGTCGCCCCACCCCATGGCTCTACTCTGGAATCCCTCATTTGGTGGGACATCTGAGGTTGAAAAACAAAATGAAACAAATCGACAACAACAACAAAAAAACGGACTTCTTCCATCCCGAGAATGACCCCAAACTCTTTGGACGGGACCGAACCCCCAGAGAGTAAGACTCGTCCATTTCCCATGAAGTCACCCGGCAATTTCACGACCATGAGTGACACGATATCCAGAGAAAAAAACTTGAGCAAGAGCCTCACACTCGCCCTTTTTTCATATCCCGAAGTGTTCTCCTCATGGTCTGTAGCTCAGTCCTGCCATACCTATGACCCAAAACATAAGCCCAGTTTGTGTTTTCAGACAACTGTCCAAACAGCTCTGGCCTACACACCCTACAGGCTCAGGGCCCTGGAGCCAAACCTGAGGACTGTACTTGCCCTCTCCAAGGGAATTGTATGTGCCCATTCCAATGGCCACAACCCTACTAGTAGGATAACCTCCAAAGTCCCTGAGGCCATCCCAATAGTTGTGGCTTCCCAGGACAAACAGGGGCAATCTGAGCCCATCTGAGCACCTACCTGCACTCAGACCCGTAGACTGATGTCCCCAGAGGTAAAAAGGAACGAACAGGCCCCTAGGCACTAATCGGATCCATTGCTTTGGTTTCCAGGCATCTCTCCTCAGAGGCCTGGATTTCAATACCAGCATATGGCTGTTGCTTGACTCACCCATCAGAACAAATCTCATCTACACATGGGAAACATGCACGTTGGAGCTGTGTCAAAGCCTCTGTTTAGGAGAACCCTTCAGGGCCCCAGGGCCACCGCTTCATTCCAAGGTCTCCATAGACACAAAAACATATTAGGACACATCCACAGGAGAGTCCATTTCAACTCAGCCTCCTCGGTTGCCCCCCACATCCAGCAGATCTAACCTGTCTTGTTGCTTGGAGACCATTGGAATGCGAGGGGGACTCCCCAGCCAACCATCCTTAGAACCCTGCTCGGAATCGTTGGCCTGGAGCCAACCAATAGGTCTCAATTGTCCTGCAGAAGAATCTTTGCAGTTGGGAGCTTCTCACAACTCCCATCGTGGGAAAACCCCCATGTCCTCGTGATCCAACCCCCTTCAAGAATGGGCCATCAGCAGAAAGTCCAACCTGAGCGATCGTCTGATCCTTGCCCTGACTTCAGATGCACGAGATCTCGATTGAGGTCTGTAGATTGTGCCTGCCATATCCTCACCCAGAAACCTAGGCCTAGCTTGGGTTCTCAGACTCCGTCCTCAGACTACTTGCCCACAAGCCCTCCAGTTGGGCAATCCAGAACTACAATGCCGCACTCTGCCTGCCCTACAGAAGTAAAATATTGCCCTCAGGGCTACCCCGAAACCGCAAATGAGGATCAAGCTGCACGCCATTCGGCTGTACCCCAAACATATAGGCTGACCTGGGCACTATTTCCCCTTCTGACCCAGCCTGAGCCTGGACCTCCTGGTCCCACCCAGACAGCTGGGCGCACACTGAGCACATCGGACCCGCCATGGCCTTAGGTCGTCATCTCTTCCCAACTGCGGTTTTCAGGCTCCAGAACCTAGACCTTATCTCCAACCACTGCCCAGGGTTGAAAATGATGCAGAAATCAGAACTCTTTCCCCATGGCAAGAAACCTTGTGGTTGGCATGTTGTCCAACGTTCAGTGTAGTTGAAACAAGCGTGGCCCATGAGGGCCAGCCCATGCTTGCGGCCACATTGGTCACAAACACACATTGTGACCCTCAGCCTGAAGCCCAGTCCTCAGGTAAGGCCTCTCAGGGCCTATATGAAGAGACAGCATATTGGGCTTGCCATGCCCCTAGGCCCCAATTTTTAACCATAGTTCGGGTTGTCCCTTCACTCTTCCCCAGGGCTCTGCTTTGGAATTCCTCTTTTGGTGGGACACCTGAGGTAACAAACCTGAAAGGAGTCCTCCCATCCCACAGATTGACGAAAAACAATTGGGATCGGGCCAAATCCACAGAGAGGAAGATTCGTCCATGGCCCATGAGACCTCCCCAACATTCCACGGCCATCACTGAAACAAAAGTCAGAGACAAAAGCCTGACCAAGCGCCTCAGACTCGCTCATTCTTCATATCCTGAAGAGTTCTTCTCATGGTTTGTAGATCGGGCGTGCCATACCTACGTCCCCAAACATAAGCTGAGTTTGTGTTTTCAGTCTTCTGTCCTCAAAGTCCTGGGCCACACAACCTCCAGGCTGGGGCCCCTGGAGCCACACATGAGGACTGCCCCCACCCAATCCATGGGAATTCTGCCCATTCCATTGTCAAAAATCGTACAAATTATGAGAACCCTCCAAAGTCCCTGAGGCCATCCCAATAGTGTAGGTGCCCGGGACAAAAAAGGGCGGTTGATACCGGCTGAGCATCTACCTCCACTCATCTACCTCCACTCATACCAAGAAGATTGAACCAGACAGGACCCGAGGCCATTATCGGATCCATTGCTTTGGTTTACAGGCATGTCTCCTCAAAAGCCTGCTTTCCAATACTAGCAGAGGGGATTTCCTGAGGCACCCATCAGAACAAATCTCGTCTCCACAAGGAAACTTGTGCATGGGAGCTATGCCAAAGCTTAGGAGAATACCTCAGGGTCCCGGTGCCACCTCCCCATTCCAAGGCCCTCATGGACACAAACACACGTTAGGACCCATATTCTGGAAAGTGCATTTCAACTCAGCCACCCCGGTTGCTCCCGCAGATCCATTAGATCTAAACTGTCTTGTTGCTAGGAGACAATTGGAAGGCGAGGTGGACTTCCCAGGCATCCATCCTGGAACGGTGCTCTGGAGTCATTCCATAAGGGATGAACTGGAGCTGTCCAACAGGTCTCAGTTGTCCCGCAGAAGGAATCCTTGAAGGGGGCATCCCACATCTCCCAACGTGGAAAACCTCCATGGCCTCGAGATTCCGCTCCCTTCATGAAGGGGCCGTCATGCACAGAAACTCCAACCTGAGCCAACGTCGGATCCTCGCCCTGACTTCAGATGCATGAGATATTGGTTCAGATCTGCAGGGGGTACCTGCCGTGCCCTCACCGTGAATCCGAAGTCTAGCTTGTGTTCTCAGATTTCCGTCCTCACTCTCCTGGCCCCGAAGCCCTCAAGTTTGGCAATTGCGGACCGACAATGAAGCACTCTGCCTGCCCTCTAGAAAAAATATATTGCCTAATGAGCAGCCCAGGCAGCTTAAATGAGGATATACCTACACGGCACTCGAATGTACCCAAATTATATAGTCTAACCTGGGCACTAATGCACTGTCTGACACAACCTGAGCCCGGACCTGCTGACCAACACCCAGACAGCTGACCCCAAGCTGAGCACATCAGACCCGCCATGGCCTTAGGTCATCATCTCTTCCCTACCTCAGTTTTCAGGCTTCAGAACCTAGACCTTATCTCCAATCACTGCCCACGGGTGACTGTGATGCAGAAATCAGAACTCTTCCTGACCCATGGCAAGAAACCTTGTGGTTGGCATGTTGTCCAACGTTCAGTGTAGGAGAAACCAGCATTCACCCTGAGGCCCCGCCCATTCTTGCGTGCGACGAGAGCATAAACACGCATTGTGACCTCAGCGTGAGTCCTGTCCTCTAGTAAGTCCTCTCAGTGGCTGGACCATTAGATGTCATAATGGGCTTGACATGTCCCTAGTCCCCAATTTTTAACCAGATTTCTGGTTGTCCAGTCGCCCCACCCCAGGGCTCTACTCTGGAATCCCTCATTTGGTGGGACATCTGAGGTTGAAAAACAAAATGAAACAAATCGACAACAACAACAAAAAAACGGACTTCTTCCATCCCCAGAATGACCCCAAACTCTTTGGACGGGACCGAACCCCCAGAGAGTAAGACTCGTCCATTTCCCATGAAGTCACCCGGCAATTTCACGACCATGAGTGACACGATATCCAGAGACAAAAACTTGAGCAAGAGCCTCACACTCGCCCTTTTTTCATATCCCGAAGTGTTCTCCTCATGGTCTGTAGATCAGTCCTGCCATACCTATGACCCAAAACATAAGCCGAGTTTGTGTTTTCAGACAACTGTCCAAACAGCTCTGGCCTACACACCCTACAGGCTCAGGGCCCTGGAGCCAAACCTGTGGACTGTACTTGCCCTCTCCAAGGGAATTGTATGTGCCCATTCCAATGGCCACAACCCTACTAGTAGGATAACCTCCAAAGTCCCTGAGGCCATCCCAATAGTTGTGGCTTCCCAGGACAAACAGGGGCAATCTGAGCCCATCTGAGCACCTACCTGCACTCAGACCCGTAGACTGATGTTCCCAGAGGTAAAAAGGAACGAACAGGCCCCTAGGCACTAATCGGATCCATTGCTTTGGTTTCCAGGCATCTCTCCTCAGAGGCCTGGATTTCAATACCAGCATATGGCTGTTTCTTGACTCACCCATCAGAACAAATCTCATCTACACATGGGAAACATGCACGTTGGAGCTGTGTCAAAGCCTCTGTTTAGGAGAACCCTTCAGGGCCCCAGGGCCACCGCTTCATTCCAAGGTCTCCATAGACACAAAAACATATTAGGACACATCCACAGGAGAGTCCATTTCAACTCAGCCTCCTCGGTTTCCCCCCACATCCAGCAGATCTAACCTGTCTTGTTGCTTGGAGACCATTGGAATGCGAGGTGGGCTACCCAGCCAACCATCCTTAGAACCCTGCTCGGAATCGTTGGCCTGGAGCCAACCAATAGGTCTCAATTGTCCTGCAGAAGAATCTTTGCAGTTTGGAGCTTCTCACAACTCCCATCGTGGGAAAACCCCCATGTCCTCGTGATTCAACCCCCTTCAAGAATTGGCCATCAGCAGAAAGTCCAACCTGAGCGATCGTCTGATCCTTGCCCTGACTTCAGATGCACGAGATCTCGATTGAGGTCTGTAGATTGTGCCTGCCATATCCTCACCCAGAAACCTAGGCCTAGCTTGGGTTCTCAGACTCCGTCCTCAGACTACTGGCCCACAAGCCCTCCAGTTGGGCATTCCAGAACTACAATGCCGCACTCTGCCTGCCCTACAGAAGTAAAATATTGCCCTCAGGGCTACCCCGAAACCGCAAATGAGGATCAACCTGCACGCCATTCGGCTGTACCCCAAACATATAGGCTGACCTGGGCACTATTTCCCCTTCTGACCCAGCCTGAGCCTGGACCTCCTGGTCCCACCCAGACAGCTGGGCGCACACTGAGCACATCGGACCCGCCATGGCCTTAGGTCGTCATCTCTTCCCAACTGCGGTTTTCAGGCTCCAGAACCTAGACCTTATCTCCAACCACTGCCCAGGGTTGAAAATGATGCAGAAATCAGAACTCTTTCCCCATGGCAAGAAACCTTGTGGTTGGCATGTTGTCCAACGTTCAGTGTAGTTGAAACAAGCGTGGCCCATGAGGCCCAGCCCATGCTTGCGGCCACATTGGTCACAAACACACATTGTGACCCTCAGCCTGAAGCCCAGTCCTCAGGTAAGGCCTCTCAGGGCCTATATGAAGAGACAGCATATTGGGCTTGCCATGCCCCTAGGCCCCAATTTTTAACCATAGTTCGGGTTGTCCCTTCACTCTTCCCCAGGGCTCTGCTTTGGAATTCCTCTTTTGGTGGGACACCTGAGGTAACAAACCTGAAAGGAGTCCTCCCATCCCACAGATTGACGAAAAACAATTGGGATCGGGCCAATCCACAGAGAGGAAGATTCGTCCATGGCCCATGAGACCTCCCCAACATTCCACGGCCATCGCTGAAACAAAATCCAGAGACAAAAGCCCGACCAAGCGCCTCAGACTCGCTCATTCTTCATATCCTGAAGAGTTCTTCTCATGGTTTGTAGATCGGGCGTGCCATACCTACGTCCCCAAACTAAGCTGAGTTTGTGTTTTCAGTCTTCTGTCCTCAAAGTCCTGGGCCACACTCCCTCCAGGCTGGGGCCCCTGGAGCCACACATTAGGACTGCCCCCTCCCAATCCATGGGAATTCTGCCCATTCCATTGTCAAAAATCGTACAAATTATGAGAACCCTCCAAAGTCCCTGAGGCCATCCCAATAGTGTAGGTGCCCGGGACAAAAAAGGGCGGTTGATACCGGCTGAGCATCTACCTCCACTCATCTACCTCCACTCATACCAAGAAGATTGAACCAGACAGGACCCGAGGCCATTATCGGATCCATTGCTTTGGTTTACAGGCATGTCTCCTCAAAAGCCTGCATTCCAATACCAGCAGAGGGGATTTCCTGAGGCACCCATCAGAACAAATCTCGTCTCCACAAGGAAACTTGTGCATGGGAGCTATGCCAAAGCTTAGGAGAATACTTCAGGGTCCCGGTGCCACCTCCCCATTCCAAGGCCCTCATGGACACAAACACACGTTAGGACCCATCCTCTGGAAAGTGCATTTCAACTCAGCCACCCCGGTTGCTCCCGCAGATCCATTAGATCTAAACTGTCTTGTTGCTAGGAGACAATTGGAAGGCGAGGCCGACTTCCCAGGCATCCATCCTGGAACGGTGCTCTGGAGTCATTCCATAAGGGATGAACTTGAGCTGTCCAACAGGTCTCAATTGTCCCGCAGAAGGAATCCTTGTAGGGGGCATCCCACATCTCCCAACGTGGAAAACCTCCATGGCCTCGAGATTCCGCTCCCTTCATGAAGGGGCCGTCATGCACAGAAACTCCAACCTGAGCCAACGTCGGATCCTCGCCCTGACTTCAGATGCATGAGATATTGGTTCAGATCTGCAGGGTGTACCTGCCGTGCCCTCACCGTGAATCCGAAGTCTAGCTTGTGTTCTCAGACTTCCGTCCTCACTCTCCTGGCCCCGAAGCCCTCAAGTTTGGCAATTGCGGACCGACAATGAAGCACTCTGCCTGCCCTCTAGAAAAAATATATTGCCTAATGAGCAGCCCAGGCAGCTTAAATGAGGATATACCTACACGGCACTCGAATGTACCCAAATTATATAGTCTAACCTGGGCACTAATGCACTGTCTGACACAACCTGAGCCCGGACCTGCTGACCAACACCCAGACAGCTGACCGCACGCTGAGCATATCAGACCCGCCATGGTCTTAGGTCATCATCTCTTCCCTACCTCAGTTTTCAGGCTTCAGAACCTAGACCTTATCTCCAATCACTGCCCACGGGTGACTGTGATGCAGAAATCAGAACTCTTCCTGACCCATGGCAAGAAACCTTGTCGTTGGCATGTTGTCCAACGTTCAGTGGAGGAGAAACCAGCATTCACCCTGAGGCCCCGCCCATTCTTGAGTGCGACGAGAGCATAAACACGCATTGTGACCTCAGCGTGAGTCCTGTCCTCTAGGAAGTCCTCTCAGTGGCTGGACCATTAGATGTCATAATGGGCTTGACATGTCCCTAGTCCCCAATTTTTACCAGATTTCTGGTTGTCCAGTCGCCCCACCCCAGGGCTCTACTCTGGAATCCCTCATTTGGTGGGACATCTGAGGTTGAAAAACAAAATGAAACAAATCGACAACAACAACAAAAAAACGGACTTCTTCCATCCCGAGAATGACCCCAAACTCTTTGGACGGGACCGAACCCCCAGAGAGTAAGACTCGTCCATTTCCCATGAAGTCACCCGGCAATTTCACGACCATGAGTGACACGATATCCAGAGAAAAAAACTTGAGCAAGAGCCTCACACTCGCCCTTTTTTCATATCCCGAAGTGTTCTCCTCATGGTCTGTAGCTCAGTCCTGCCATACCTATGACCCAAAACATAAGCCCAGTTTGTGTTTTCAGACAACTGTCCAAACAGCTCTGGCCTACACACCCTACAGGCTCAGGGCCCTGGAGCCAAACCTGAGGACTGTACTTGCCCTCTCCAAGGGAATTGTATGTGCCCATTCCAATGGCCACAACCCTACTAGTAGGATAACCTCCAAAGTCCCTGAGGCCATCCCAATAGTTGTGGCTTCCCAGGACAAACAGGGGCAATCTGAGCCCATCTGAGCACCTACCTGCACTCAGACCCGTAGACTGATGTCCCCAGAGGTAAAAAGGAA
This sequence comes from Mustela nivalis, assembly GCF_964662115.1. Taxonomy (NCBI): domain Eukaryota; kingdom Metazoa; phylum Chordata; class Mammalia; order Carnivora; family Mustelidae; genus Mustela; species Mustela nivalis. The sequence goes on along the minus strand of NW_028136438.1, from coordinate 403,287 downwards.
CGAACAGGCCCCTAGGCACTAATCGGATCCATTGCTTTGGTTTCCAGGCATCTCTCCTCAGAGGCCTGGATTTCAATACCAGCATATGGCTGTTTCTTGACTCACCCATCAGAACAAATCTCATCTACACATGGGAAACATGCACGTTGGAGCTGTGTCAAAGCCTCTGTTTAGGAGAACCCTTCAGGGCCCCAGGGCCACCGCTTCATTCCAAGGTCTCCATAGACACAAAAACATATTAGGACACATCCACAGGAGAGTCCATTTCAACTCAGCCTCCTCGGTTTCCCCCCACATCCAGCAGATCTAACCTGTCTTGTTGCTTGGAGACCATTGGAATGCGAGGTGGGCTACCCAGCCAACCATCCTTAGAACCCTGCTCGGAATCGTTGGCCTGGAGCCAACCAATAGGTCTCAATTGTCCTGCAGAAGAATCTTTGCAGTTTGGAGCTTCTCACAACTCCCATCGTGGGAAAACCCCCATGTCCTCGTGATTCAACCCCCTTCAAGAATTGGCCATCAGCAGAAAGTCCAACCTGAGCGATCGTCTGATCCTTGCCCTGACTTCAGATGCACGAGATCTCGATTGAGGTCTGTAGATTGTGCCTGCCATATCCTCACCCAGAAACCTAGGCCTAGCTTGGGTTCTCAGACTCCGTCCTCAGACTACTGGCCCACAAGCCCTCCAGTTGGGCATTCCAGAACTACAATGCCGCACTCTGCCTGCCCTACAGAAGTAAAATATTGCCCTCAGGGCTACCCCGAAACCGCAAATGAGGATCAACCTGCACGCCATTCGGCTGTACCCCAAACATATAGGCTGACCTGGGCACTATTTCCCCTTCTGACCCAGCCGGAGCCTGGACCTCCTGGTCCCACCCAGACAGCTGGGCGCACACTGAGCACATCGGACCCGCCATGGCCTTAGGTCGTCATCTCTTCCCAACTGCGGTTTTCAGGCTCCAGAACCTAGACCTTATCTCCAACCACTGCCCAGGGTTGAAAATGATGCAGAAATCAGAACTCTTTCCCCATGGCAAGAAACCTTGTGGTTGGCATGTTGTCCAACGTTCAGTGTAGTTGAAACAATCGTGGCCCATGAGGCCCAGCCCATGCTTGCGGCCACATTGGTCACAAACACACATTGTGACCCTCAGCCTGAAGCCCAGTCCTCAGGTAAGGCCTCTCAGGGCCTATATGAAGAGACAGCATATTGGGCTTGCCATGCCCCTAGGCCCCAATTTTTAACCATAGTTCGGGTTGTCCCTTCACTCTTCCCCAGGGCTCTGCTTTGGAATTCCTCTTTTGGTGGGACACCTGAGGTAACAAACCTGAAAGGAGTCCTCCCATCCCACAGATTGACGAAAAACAATTGGGATCGGGCCAATCCACAGAGAGGAAGATTCGTCCATGGCCCATGAGACCTCCCCAACATTCCACGGCCATCGCTGAAACAAAATCCAGAGACAAAAGCCTGACCAAGCGCCTCAGACTCGCTCATTCTTCATATCCTGAAGAGTTCTTCTCATGGTTTGTAGATCGGGCGTGCCATACCTACGTCCCCAAACTAAGCTGAGTTTGTGTTTTCAGTCTTCTGTCCTCAAAGTCCTGGGCCACACTCCCTCCAGGCTGGGGCCCCTGGAGCCACACATTAGGACTGCCCCCTCCCAATCCATGGGAATTCTGCCCATTCCATTGTCAAAAATCGTACAAATTATGAGAACCCTCCAAAGTCCCTGAGGCCATCCCAATAGTGTAGGTGCCCGGACAAAAAAGGGCGGTTGATACCGGCTGAGCATCTACCTCCACTCATCTACCTCCACTCATACCAAGAAGATTGAACCAGACAGGACCCGAGGCCATTATCGGATCCATTGCTTTGGTTTACAGGCATGTCTCCTCAAAAGCCTGCATTCCAATACCAGCAGAGGGGATTTCCTGAGGCACCCATCAGAACAAATCTCGTCTCCACAAGGAAACTTGTGCATGGGAGCTATGCCAAAGCTTAGGAGAATACTTCAGGGTCCCGGTGCCACCTCCCCATTCCAAGGCCCTCATGGACACAAACACACGTTAGGACCCATCCTCTGGAAAGTGCATTTCAACTCAGCCACCCCGGTTGCTCCCGCAGATCCATTAGATCTAAACTGTCTTGTTGCTAGGAGACAATTGGAAGGCGAGGCCGACTTCCCAGGCATCCATCCTGGAACGGTGCTCTGGAGTCATTCCATAAGGGATGAACTGGAGCTGTCCAACAGGTCTCAATTGTCCCGCAGAAGGAATCCTTGTAGGGGGCATCCCACATCTCCCAACGTGGAAAACCTCCATGGCCTCGAGATTCCGCTCCCTTCATGAAGGGGCCGTCATGCACAGAAACTCCAACCTGAGCCAACGTCGGATCCTCGCCCTGACTTCAGATGCATGAGATATTGGTTCAGATCTGCAGGGTGTACCTGCCGTGCCCTCACCGTGAATCCGAAGTCTAGCTTGTGTTCTCAGACTTCCGTCCTCACTCTCCTGGCCCCGAAGCCCTCAAGTTTGGCAATTGCGGACCGACAATGAAGCACTCTGCCTGCCCTCTAGAAAAAATATATTGCCTAATGAGCAGCCCAGGCAGCTTAAATGAGGATATACCTACACGGCACTCGAATGTACCCAAATTATATAGTCTAACCTGGGCACTAATGCACTGTCTGACACAACCTGAGCCCGGACCTGCTGACCAACACCCAGACAGCTGACCGCACGCTGAGCATATCAGACCCGCCATGGTCTTAGGTCATCATCTCTTCCCTACCTCAGTTTTCAGGCTTCAGAACCTAGACCTTATCTCCAATCACTGCCCACGGGTGACTGTGATGCAGAAATCAGAACTCTTCCTGACCCATGGCAAGAAACCTTGTCGTTGGCATGTTGTCCAACGTTCAGTGGAGGAGAAACCAGCATTCACCCTGAGGCCCCGCCCATTCTTGAGTGCGACGAGAGCATAAACACGCATTGTGACCTCAGCGTGAGTCCTGTCCTCTAGGAAGTCCTCTCAGTGGCTGGACCATTAGATGTCATAATGGGCTTGACATGTCCCTAGTCCCCAATTTTTACCAGATTTCTGGTTGTCCAGTCGCCCCACCCCATGGCTCTACTCTGGAATCCCTCATTTGGTGGGACATCTGAGGTTGAAAAACAAAATGAAACAAATCGACAACAACAACAAAAAAACGGACTTCTTCCATCCCGAGAATGACCCCAAACTCTTTGGACGGGACCGAACCCCCAGAGAGTAAGACTCGTCCATTTCCCATGAAGTCACCCGGCAATTTCACGACCATGAGTGACACGATATCCAGAGAAAAAAACTTGAGCAAGAGCCTCACACTCGCCCTTTTTTCATATCCCGAAGTGTTCTCCTCATGGTCTGTAGCTCAGTCCTGCCATACCTATGACCCAAAACATAAGCCCAGTTTGTGTTTTCAGACAACTGTCCAAACAGCTCTGGCCTACACACCCTACAGGCTCAGGGCCCTGGAGCCAAACCTGAGGACTGTACTTGCCCTCTCCAAGGGAATTGTATGTGCCCATTCCAATGGCCACAACCCTACTAGTAGGATAACCTCCAAAGTCCCTGAGGCCATCCCAATAGTTGTGGCTTCCCAGGACAAACAGGGGCAATCTGAGCCCATCTGAGCACCTACCTGCACTCAGACCCGTAGACTGATGTCCCCAGAGGTAAAAAGGAACGAACAGGCCCCTAGGCACTAATCGGATCCATTGCTTTGGTTTCCAGGCATCTCTCCTCAGAGGCCTGGATTTCAATACCAGCATATGGCTGTTGCTTGACTCACCCATCAGAACAAATCTCATCTACACATGGGAAACATGCACGTTGGAGCTGTGTCAAAGCCTCTGTTTAGGAGAACCCTTCAGGGCCCCAGGGCCACCGCTTCATTCCAAGGTCTCCATAGACACAAAAACATATTAGGACACATCCACAGGAGAGTCCATTTCAACTCAGCCTCCTCGGTTGCCCCCCACATCCAGCAGATCTAACCTGTCTTGTTGCTTGGAGACCATTGGAATGCGAGGGGGACTCCCCAGCCAACCATCCTTAGAACCCTGCTCGGAATCGTTGGCCTGGAGCCAACCAATAGGTCTCAATTGTCCTGCAGAAGAATCTTTGCAGTTGGGAGCTTCTCACAACTCCCATCGTGGGAAAACCCCCATGTCCTCGTGATCCAACCCCCTTCAAGAATGGGCCATCAGCAGAAAGTCCAACCTGAGCGATCGTCTGATCCTTGCCCTGACTTCAGATGCACGAGATCTCGATTGAGGTCTGTAGATTGTGCCTGCCATATCCTCACCCAGAAACCTAGGCCTAGCTTGGGTTCTCAGACTCCGTCCTCAGACTACTTGCCCACAAGCCCTCCAGTTGGGCAATCCAGAACTACAATGCCGCACTCTGCCTGCCCTACAGAAGTAAAATATTGCCCTCAGGGCTACCCCGAAACCGCAAATGAGGATCAACCTGCACGCCATTCGGCTGTACCCCAAACATATAGGCTGACCTGGGCACTATTTCCCCTTCTGACCCAGCCTGAGCCTGGACCTCCTGGTCCCACCCAGACAGCTGGGCGCACACTGAGCACATCGGACCCGCCATGGCCTTAGGTCGTCATCTCTTCCCAACTGCGGTTTTCAGGCTCCAGAACCTAGACCTTATCTCCAACCACTGCCCAGGGTTGAAAATGATGCAGAAATCAGAACTCTTTCCCCATGGCAAGAAACCTTGTGGTTGGCATGTTGTCCAACGTTCAGTGTAGTTGAAACAAGCGTGGCCCATGAGGCCCAGCCCATGCTTGCGGCCACATTGGTCACAAACACACATTGTGACCCTCAGCCTGAAGCCCAGTCCTCAGGTAAGGCCTCTCAGGGCTTATATGAAGAGACAGCATATTGGGCTTGCCATGCCCCTAGGCCCCAATTTTTAACCATAGTTCGGGTTGTCCCTTCACTCTTCCCCAGGGCTCTGCTTTGGAATTCCTCTTTTGGTGGGACACCTGTGGTAACAAACCTGAAAGGAGTCCTCCCATCCCACAGATTGACGAAAAACAATTGGGATCGGGCCAAATCCACAGAGAGGAAGATTCGTCCATGGCCCATGAGTTCTCCCCAACATTCCACGGCCATCGCTGAAACAAAGGTCAGAGACAAAAGCCTGACCAAGCGCCTCAGACTCGCTCATTCTTCATATCCTGAACTGTTCTTCTCATGGTTTGTAGATCGGGCGTGCCATACCTACGTCCCCAAACATAAGCTGAGTTTGTGTTTTCAGTCTTCTGTCCTCAAAGTCCTGGGCCACACTCCCTCCAGGCTGGGGCCCCTGGAGCCACACATTAGGACTGCCCCCACCCAATCCATGGGAATTCTGCCCATTCCATTGTCAAAAATCGTACAAATTAGGAGAACCCTCCAAAGTCCCTGAGGCCATCCCAATAGTGTAGGTGCCCGGGACAAAAAAGGGCGGTTGATACCGGCTGAGCATCTACCTCCACTCATCTACCTCCACTCATACCAAGAAGATTGAACCAGACAGGACCCGAGGCCATTATCGGATCCATTGCTTTGGTTTACAGGCATGTCTCCTCAAAAGCCTGCATTCCAATACCAGCAGAGGGGATTTCCTGAGGCACCCATCAGAACAAATCTCGTCTCCACAAGGAAACTTGTGCATGGGAGCTATGCCAAAGCTTAGGAGAATACTTCAGGGTCCCGGTGCCACCTCCCCATTCCAAGGCCCTCATGGACACAAACACACTTTAGGACCCATCCTCTGGAAAGTGCATTTCAACTCAGCCACCCCGGTTGCTCCCGCAGATCCATTAGATCTAAACTGTCTTGTTGCTAGGAGACAATTGGAAGGCGAGGTGGACTTCCCAGGCATCCATCCTCGAACGGTGCTCTGGAGTCATTCCATATGGGATGTCCTGGAGCTGTCCAACAGGTCTCAATTGTCCCGCAGAAGGAATCCTTGAAGGGGGCCTCCCACATCTACCAACGTGGAAAACCTCCATGGCCTCGAGATTCCGCTCCCTTCATGAAGGGGCCGTCATGCACAGAAACTCCAACCTGAGCCAACGTCGGATCCTCGCCCTGACTTCAGATGCATGAGATATTGGTTCAGATCTGCAGGGGGTACCTGCCGTGCCCTCACCCTGAATCCGAAGTCTAGCTTGTGTTCTCAGACTTCCGTCCTCACTCTCCTGGCCCCGAAGCCCTCAAGTTTGGCAATTCCGGACCGACAATGAAGCACTCTGCCTGCCCTCTAGAAAAAATATATTGCCTAATGAGCAGCCCAGGCAGCTTAAATGAGGATAAACCTACACGGCACTCGAATGTACCCAAATTATATAGTCTAACCTGGGCACTAATGCACTGTCTGACACAACCTGAGCCCGGACCTGCTGACCAACACCCAGACAGCTGACCGCACGCTGAGCACATCAGACCCGCCATGGCCTTAGGTCATCATCTCTTCCCTACCTCAGTTTTCAGGCTTCAGAACCTAGACCTTATCTCCAATCACTGCCCACGGGTGACTGTGATGCAGAAATCAGAACTCTTCCTGACCCATGGCAAGAAACCTTGTGGTTGGCATGTTGTCCAACGTTCAGTGGAGGAGAAACCAGCATTCACCCTGAGGCCCCGCCCATTCTTGAGTGCGACGAGAGCATAAACACGCATTGTGACCTCAGCGTGAGTCCTGTCCTCTAATAAGTCCTCTCAGTGGCTGGACCATTAGATGTCATAATGGGCTTGACATGTCCCTAGTCCCCAATTTTTAACCAGATTTCTGGTTGTCCAGTCGCCCCACCCCAGGGCTCTACTCTGGAATCCCTCATTTGGTGGGACATCTGAGGTTGAAAAACAAAATGAAACAAATCGACAACAACAACAAAAAAACGGACTTCTTCCATCCCCAGAATGACCCCAAACTCTTTGGACGGGACCGAACCCCCAGAGAGTAAGACTCGTCCATTTCCCATGAAGTCACCCGGCAATTTCACGACCATGAGTGACACGATATCCAGAGACAAAAACTTGAGCAAGAGCCTCACACTCGCCCTTTTTTCATATCCCGAAGTGTTCTCCTCATGGTCTGTAGATCAGTCCTGCCATACCTATGACCCAAAACATAAGCCGAGTTTGTGTTTTCAGACAACTGTCCAAACAGCTCTGGCCTACACACCCTACAGGCTCAGGGCCCTGGAGCTAAACCTGAGGACTGTACTTGCCCTCTCCAAGGGAATTGTATGTGCCCAATCCAATGGCCACAACCCTACTAGTAGGATAACCTCCAAAGTCCCTGAGGCCATCCCAATAGTTGTGGCTTCCCAGGACAAACAGGGGCAATCTGAGCCCATCTGAGCACCTACCTGCACTCAGACCCGTAGACTGATGTCCCCAGAGGTAAAAAGGAACGAACAGGCCCCTAGGCACTAATCGGATCCATTGCTTTGGTTTCCAGGCAACTCTCCTCAGAGGCCTGGATTTCTATACCAGCATATGGCTGTTTCTTGACTCACCCATCAGAACAAATCTCATCTACACATGGGAAACATGCACGTTGGAGCTGTGTCAAAGCCTCTGTTTAGGAAAACCCTTCAGGGCCCCAGGGCCACCGCTTCATTCCAAGGTCTCCATAGACACAAAAACATATTAGGACACATCCCCAGGAGAGTCCATTTCAACTCAGCCTCCTCGGTTGCCCCCCACATCCAGCATATCTAACTTGTCTTGTTGCTTGGAGACAATTGGAATGCGAGGTGGGCTACCCAGCCATCCATCCTTAGAACCCTGCTCGGAATCGTTGGCCTGGAGCCAACCAACAGGTCTCAATTGTCCTGCAGAAGAATCTTTGCAGTTTGGAGCTTCTCACAACTCCCATCGTGGGAAAACCCCCATGTCCTCGTGATCCAACCCCCTTCAAGAAAGGGCCATCAGGGCAGAAAGCCCAACCTGAGCGATCGTCTGATCCTTGCCCTGACTTCAGATGCACGAGATCTCGATTGAGGTCTGTAGATTGTGCCTGCCATATCCTCACCCAGAACCTAGGCTTAGCTTGGGTTCTCAGACTCTGTCCTCAGACTACTGGCCCACAGGCCCTCCAGTTTGGCAATCCAGAACTACAATGCCGCAATCTGCCTGCCCTACAGAAGTAAAACATTGCCCTCAGGGCTAACCCGAATCCCCAAATGAGGATCAACCTGCACGCCATTCGGCTGTACCCCAAACATATAGGCTGACCTGGGCACTATTTCCCCTTCTGACCCAGCCTGAGCCTGGACCTCCTGGTCCCACCCAGACAGCTGGCCGCACACTGAGCACATCGGACCCGCCATGGCCTTAGGTCGTCATCTCTTCCCAACTGCGGTTTTCAGGCTCCAGAACCTAGACCTTATCTCCAACCACTGCCCAGGTTTGAAAATGATGCTGAAATCAGAACTCTTTCCCCATGGCAAGAAACCTTGTGGTTGGCATGTTGTCCAACGTTCAGTGTAGTTGAAACAAGCGTGGCCCATGAGGCCCAGCCCATGCTTGCGGCCACATTGGTCACAAACACACATTGTGACCCTCAGCCTGAAGCCCAGTCCTCAGGTAAGGCCTCTCAGGGCCTATATGAAGAGACAGCATATTGGGCTTGCCATGCCCCTAGGCCCCAATTTTTAACCATAGTTCGGGTTGTCCCTTCACTCTTCCCCAGGGCTCTGCTTTGGAATTCCTCTTTTGGTGGGACACCTGAGGTAACAAACCTGAAAGGAGTCCTCCCATCCCACAGATTGACGAAAAACAATTGGGATCGGGCCAATCCACAGAGAGGAAGATTCGTCCATGGCCCATGAGACCTCCCCAACATTCCACGGCCATCGCTGAAACAAAATCCAGAGACAAAAGCCTGACCAAGCGCCTCAGACTCGCTCATTCTTCATATCCTGAAGAGTTCTTCTCATGGTTTGTAGATCGGGCGTGCCATACCTACGTCCCCAAACTAAGCTGAGTTTGTGTTTTCAGTCTTCTGTCCTCAAAGTCCTGGGCCACACTCCCTCCAGGCTGGGGCCCCTGGAGCCACACATTAGGACTGCCCCCTCCCAATCCATGGGAATTCTGCCCATTCCATTGTCAAAAATCGTACAAATTATGAGAACCCTCCAAAGTCCCTGAGGCCATCCCAATAGTGTAGGTGCCCGGGACAAAAAAGGGCGGTTGATACCGGCTGAGCATCTACCTCCACTCATCTACCTCCACTCATACCAAGAAGATTGAACCAGACAGGACCCGAGGCCATTATCGGATCCATTGCTTTGGTTTACAGGCATGTCTCCTCAAAAGCCTGCATTCCAATACCAGCAGAGGGGATTTCCTGAGGCACCCATCAGAACAAATCTCGTCTCCACAAGGAAACTTGTGCATGGGAGCTATGCCAAAGCTTAGGAGAATACTTCAGGGTCCCGGTGCCACCTCCCCATTCCAAGGCCCTCATGGACACAAACACACGTTAGGACCCATCCTCTGGAAAGTGCATTTCAACTCAGCCACCCCGGTTATTCCCGCAGATCCATTAGATCTAAACTGTCTTGTTGCTAGGAGACAATTGGAAGGCGAGGCGGACTTCCCAGGCATCCATCCTGGAACGGTGCTCTGGAGTCATTCCATAAGGGATGAACTGGAGCTGTCTAACAGGTCTCAATTGTCCCGCAGAAGGAATCCTTGTAGGGGGCATCCCACATCTCCCAACGTGGAAAACCTCCATGGCCTCGAGATTCCGCTCCCTTCATGAAGGGGCCGTCATGCACAGAAACTCCAACCTGAGCCAACGTCGGATCCTCGCCCTGACTTCAGATGCATGAGATATTGGTTCAGATCTGCAGGGTGTACCTGCCGTGCCCTCACCGTGAATCCGAAGTCTGGCTTGTGTTCTCAGACTTCCGTCCTCACTCTCCTGGCCCCGAAGCCCTCAAGTTTGGCAATTGCGGACCGACAATGAAGCACTCTGCCTGCCCTCTAGAAAAAATATATTGCCTAATGAGCAGCCCAGGCAGCTTAAATGAGGATATACCTACACGGCACTCGAATGTACCCAAATTATATAGTCTAACCTGGGCACTAATGCACTGTCTGACACAACCTGAGCCCGGACCTGCTGACCAACACCCAGACAGCTGACCGCACGCTGAGCATATCAGACCCGCCATGGCCTTAGGTCATCATCTCTTCCCTACCTCAGTTTTCAGGCTTCAGAACCTAGACCTTATCTCCAATCACTGCCCACGGGTGACTGTGATGCAGAAATCAGAACTCTTACTGACCCATGGCAAGAAACCTTGTGGTTGGCATGTTGTCCAACGTTCAGTGGAGGAGAAACCAGCATTCACCCTGAGGCCCCGCCCATTCTTGAGTGCGACGAGAGCATAAACACGCATTGTGACCTCAGCGTGAGTCCTGTCCTCTAGGAAGTCCTCTCAGTGGCTGGACCATTAGATGTCATAATGGGCTTGACATGTCCCTAGTCCCCAATTTTTACCAGATTTCTGGTTGTCCAGTCGCCCCACCCCAGGGCTCTACTCTGGAATCCCTCATGTGGTGGGACATCTGAGGTTGAAAAACAAAATGAAACAAATCGACAACAACAACAAAAAAACGGACTTCTTCCATCCCGAGAATGACCCCAAACTCTTTGGACGGGACCGAACCCCCAGAGAGTAAGACTCGTCCATTTCCCATGAAGTCACCCGGCAATTTCACGACCATGAGTGACACGATATCCAGAGAAAAAACTTGAGCAAGAGCCTCACACTCGCCCTTTTTTCATATCCCGAAGTGTTCTCCTCATGGTCTGTAGCTCAGTCCTGCCATACCTATGACCCAAAACATAAGCCCAGTTTGTGTTTTCAGACAACTGTCCAAACAGCTCTTGCCTACACACCCTACAGGCTCAGGGCCCTGGAGCCAAACCTGAGGACTGTACTTGCCCTCTCCAAGGGAATTGTATGTGCCCATTCCAATGGCCACAACCCTACTAGTAGGATAACCTCCAAAGTCCCTGAGGCCATCCCAATAGTTGTGGCTTCCCAGGACAAACAGGGGCAATCTGAGCCCATCTGAGCACCTACCTGCACTCAGACCCGTAGACTGATGTCCCCAGAGGTAAAAAGGAACGAACAGGCCCCTAGGCACTAATCGGATCCATTGCTTTGGTTTCCAGGCATCTCTCCTCAGAGGCCTGGATTTCAATACCAGCATATGGCTGTTTCTTGACTCACCCATCAGAACAAATCTCATCTACACATGGGAAACATGCACGTTGGAGCTGTGTCAAAGCCTCTGTTTAGGAGAACCCTTCAGGGCCCCAGGGCCACCGCTTCATTCCAAGGTCTCCATAGACACAAAAACATATTAGGACACATCCCCAGGAGAGTCCATTTCAACTCAGCCTCCTCGGTTGCCCCCCACATCCAGCAGATCTAACCTGTCTTGTTGCTTGGAGACCATTGGAATGCGAGGGGGACTCCCCAGCCAACCATCCTTAGAACCCTGCTCGGAATCGTTGGCCTGGAGCCAACCAATAGGTCTCAATTGTCCTGCAGAAGAATCTTTGCAGTTTGGAGCTTCTCACAACTCCCATCGTGGGAAAACCCCCATGTCCTCGTGATCCAACCCCCTTCAAGAATGGGCCATCAGCAGAAAGTCCAACCTGAGCGATCGTCTGATCCTTGCCCTGACTTCAGATGCACGAGATCTCGATTGAGGTCTGTAGATTGTGCCTGCCATATCCTCACCCAGAAACCTAGGCCTAGCTTGGGTTCTCAGACTCCGTCCTCAGACTACTTGCCCACAAGCCCTCCAGTTGGGCAATCCAGAACTACAATGCCGCACTCTGCCTGCCCTACAGAAGTAAAATATTGCCCTCAGGGCTACCCCGAAACCGCAAATGAGGATCAACCTGCACGCCATTCGGCTGTACCCCAAACATATAGGCTGACCTGGGCACTATTTCCCCTTCTGACCCAGCCGGAGCCTGGACCTCCTGGTCCCACCCAGACAGCTGGGCGCACACTGAGCACATCGGACCCGCCATGGCCTTAGGTCGTCATCTCTTCCCAACTGCGGTTTTCAGGCTCCAGAACCTAGACCTTATCTCCAACCACTGCCCAGGGTTGAAAATGATGCAGAAATCAGAACTCTTTCCCCATGGCAAGAAACCTTGTGGTTGGCATGTTGTCCAACGTTCAGTGTAGTTGAAACAAGCGTGGCCCATGAGGCCCAGCCCATGCTTGCGGCCACATTGGTCACAAACACACATTGTGACCCTCAGCCTGAAGCCCAGTCCTCAGGTAAGGCCTCTCAGGGCCTATATGAAGAGACAGCATATTGGGCTTGCCATGCCCCTAGGCCCCAATTTTTAACCATAGTTCGGGATGTCCCTTCACTCTTCCCCAGGGCTCTGCTTTGGAATTCCTCTTTTGGTGGGACACCTGAGGTAACAAACCTGAAAGGAGTCCTCCCATCCCACAGATTGACGAAAAACAATTGGGATCGGGCCAAATCCACAGAGAGGAAGATTCGTCCATGGCCCATGAGTCCTCCCCAACATTCCACGGCCATCGCTGAAACAAAAGTCAGAGACAAAAGCCTGACCAAGCGCCTCAGACTCGCTCATTCTTCATATCCTGAACTGTTCTTCTCATGGTTTGTAGATCGGGCGTGCCATACCTACGTCCCCAAACATAAGCTGAGTTTGTGTTTTCAGTCTTCTGTCCTCAAAGTCCTGGGCCACACTCCCTCCAGGCTGGGGCCCCTGGAGCCACACATTAGGACTGCCCCCACCCAATCCATGGGAATTCTGCCCATTCCATTGTCAAAAATCGTACAAATTAGGAGAACCCTCCAAAGTCCCTGAGGCCATCCCAATAGTGTAGGTGCCCGGGACAAAAAAGGGCGGTTGATACCGGCTGAGCATCTACCTCCACTCATCTACCTCCACTCATACCAAGAAGATTGAACCAGACAGGACCCGAGGCCATTATCGGATCCATTGCTTTGGTTTACAGGCATGTCTCCTCAAAAGCCTGCATTCCAATACCAGCAGAGGGGATTTCCTGAGGCACCCATCAGAACAAATCTCGTCTCCACAAGGAAACTTGTGCATGGGAGCTATGCCAAAGCTTAGGAGAATACTTCAGGGTCCCGGTGCCACCTCCCCATTCCAAGGCCCTCATGGACACAAACACACGTTAGGACCCATCCTCTGGAAAGTGCATTTCAACTCAGCCACCCCGGTTGCTCCCGCAGATCCATTAGATCTAAACTGTCTTGTTGCTAGGAGACAATTGGAAGGCGAGACGGACTTCCCAGGCATCCATCCTCGAACGGTGCTCTGGAGTCATTCCATATGGGATGTCCTGGAGCTGTCCAACAGGTCTCAATTGTCCCGCAGAAGGAATCCTTGAAGGCGGCATCCCACATCTCCCAACGTGGAAAACCTCCATGGCCTCGAGATTCCGCTCCCTTCATGAAGGGGCCGTCATGCACAGAAACTCCAACCTGAGCCAACGTCGGATCCTCGCCCTGACTTCAGATGCATGAGATATTGGTTCAGATCTGCAGGGGGTACCTGCCGTGCCCTCACCCTGAATCCGAAGTCTAGCTTGTGTTCTCAGACTTCCGTCCTCACTCTCCTGGCCCCGAAGCCGTCAAGTTTTGCAATTCCGGACCGACAATGAAGCACTCTGCCTGCCCTCTAGAAAAAATATATTGCCTAATGAGCAGCCCAGGCAGCTTAAATGGGGATAAACCTACACGGCACTCGAATGTACCCAAATTATATAGTCTAACCTGGGCACTAATGCACTGTCTGACACAACCTGAGCCCGGACCTGCTGACCAACACCCAGACAGCTGACCGCACGCTGAGCACATCAGACCCGCCATGGCCTTAGGTCATCATCTCTTCCCTACCTCAGTTTTCAGGCTTCAGAACCTAGACCTTATCTCCAATCACTGCCCACGGGTGACTGTGATGCAGAAATCAGAACTCTTCCTGACCCATGGCAAGAAACCTTGTGGTTGGCATGTTGTCCAACGTTCAGTGTAGGAGAAACCAGCATTCACCCTGAGGCCCCGCCCATTCTTGAGTGCGACGAGAGCATAAACACGCATTGTGACCTCAGCGTGAGTCCTGTCCTCTAGTAAGTCCTCTCAGTGGCTGGACCATTAGATGTCATAATGGGCTTGACATGTCCCTAGTCCCCAATTTTTAACCAGATTTCTGGTTGTCCAGTCGCGCCACCACAGGGCTCTACTCTGGAATCCCTCATTTGGGGGGACATCTGAGGTTGAAAAACAAAATCAAACAAATCGACAACAACAACAAAAAAAAACGGACTTCTTCCATCCCCAGAATGACCCCAAACTCTTTGGACGGGACCGAACCCCCAGAGAGTAAGACTCGTCCATTTCCCATGATGTCACCCGGCAATTTCACGACCATGAGTGACACGATATCCAGAGACAAAAACTTGAGCAAGAGCCTCACACTCGCCCTTTTTTCATATCCCGAAGTGTTCTCCTCATGGTCTGTAGATCAGTCCTGCCATACCTATGACCCAAAACATAAGCCGAGTTTGTGTTTTCAGACAACTGTCCAAACAGCTCTGGCCTACACACCCTACAGGCTCAGGGCCCTGGAGCCAAACCTGAGGACTGTACTTGCTCTCTCCAAGGGAATTGTATGTGCCCATTCCAATGGCCACAACCCTACTAGTAGGATAAACTCTAAAGTCCCTGAGGCCATCCCAATAGTTGTGGCTTCCCAGGACAAACAGGGGCAATCTGAGCCCATCTGAGCACCTACCTGCACTCAGACCCGTAGACTGATGTCCCCAGAGGTAAAAAGGAACGAACAGGCCCCTAGGCAATAATCGGATCCATTGCTTTGGTTTCCAGGCATCTCTCCTCAGAGGCCTGGATTTCAATACCAGCATATGGCTGTTTCTTGACTCACCCATCAGAACAAATCTCATCTACACATGGGAAACATGCACGTTGGAGCTGTGTCAAAGCCTCTGTTTAGGAGAACCCTTCAGGGCCCCAGGGCCACCGCTTCATTCCAAGGTCTCCATAGACACAAAAACATATTAGGACACATCCACAGGAGAGTCCATTTCAACTCAGCCTCCTCGGTTGCCCCCCACATCCAGCAGATCTAACCTGTCTTGTTGCTTGGAGACAATTGGAATGCGAGGTGGGCTACCCAGCCATCCATCCTTAGAACCCTGCTCGGAATCGTTGGCCTGGAGCCAACCAACAGGTCTCAATTGTCCTGCAGAAGAATCTTTGCAGTTTGGAGCTTCTCACAACTCCCATCGTGGGAAAACCCCCATGTCCTCGTGATCCAACCCCCTTCAAGAAAGGGCCATCAGGGCAGAAAGCCCAACCTGAGCGATCGTCTGATCCTTGCCCTGACTTCAGATGCACGAGATCCCTATTGAGGTTTGTAGATTGTGCCTGCCATATCCTCACCCAGAAACCTAGGCTTAGCTTGGGTTCTCAGACTCTGTCCTCAGACTACTGGCCCACAGGCCCTCCAGTTTGGCAATCCAGAACTACAATGCCGCACTCTGCCTGCCCTACAGAAGTAAAACATTGCCCTCAGGGCTAACCCGAATCCCCAAATGAGGATCAACCTGCACGCCATTCGGCTGTACCCCAAACATATAGGCTGACCTGGGCACTATTTCCCCTTCTGACCCAGCCTGAGCCTGGACCTCCTGGTCCCACCCAGACAGCTGGCCGCACACTGAGCACATCGGACCTGCCATGGCCTTAGGTCGTCATCTCTTCCCAACTGCGGTTTTCAGGCTCCAGAACCTAGACCTTATCTCCAACCACTGCCCAGGTTTGAAAATGATGCTGAAATCAGAACTCTTTCCCCATGGCAAGAAACCGTGTGGTTGGCATGTGGTCCAACGTTCAGTGTATTTGAAACAAGCGTGGCCCATGAGGCCCAGCCCATGCTTGCAGGCCACATTGGTCACAAACACACATTGTGACCCTCAGCCTGAGCCCAATCCTCAGGTAAGGCCTCTCAGGGCCTATATGAAGAGACAGCATATTGGGCTTGCCATGCCCCTAGGCCCCAATTTTTAACCATAGTTTGTGTTGTCCCTTCACTCTTCCCCAAGGCTCTGCTTTGGAATTCCTCTTTTGGTGGGACACCTGAGGTAACAAACCTGAAAGGAGTCCTCCAATCCCACAGATTGACGAAAACCAATTGGGATCGGGCCAAATCCACAGAGAGGAAGATTCGTCCCTGGCCCATGAGACCTCCCCAACATTCCACGGCCATCGCTGAAACAAAAGTCAGAGACAAAAGCCTGAGCAAGCGCCTCAGACTCGCTCATTCTTCATATCCTGAAGAGTTCTTCTCATGGTTTGTAGATCGGGCGTGCCATACCTACGTCCCCAAACTTAAGCTGAGTTTGTGTTTTCAGTCTTCTGTCCGCAAAATCCTGGGCCACACTCCCTCCAGGCTGGGGTCCCTGGATCCACACATTTGGACTGCCCCCACCCAATCCATGGGAATTCTGCCCATTCCATTGTCAAAAATCGTACAAATTAGGAGAACCCTCCAAAGTCCCCGAGGCCATCCCAATAGTGTAGGTCGCCCGGGACAAAAAATGGGCGGTTGATACCGGCTGAGCATCTACCTCCACTCTTCTACCTCCACTCATACCAAGGATATTGAACCAGACAGGACCCGAGGCCATTATCGAATCCATTGCTTTGGTTTACAGGCATGTCTCCTCAAAAGCCTGGATTCCAATACCAGCAGAGGGGATTTCCTGAGGCACTCATCAGAACAAATCTCGTCTCCACAAGGAAACTTGTGCATGGTAGCTAAGCCAAAGCTTAGGAGAATACTTCAGGGTCCCGGTGCCACCTCCCCATTCCAAGGCCCTCATGGACACAAACACACGTTAGGACCCATCCTCTGGAAAGTGCATTTCAACTCAGCCACCCCAGTTGCTCCCGCAGATCCATTAGATCTAAACTGTCTTGTTGCTAGGAGACAATTGGAAGGCGAGGGGGACTTCCCAGGCATCCATCCTGGAACGGTGCTCTGGAGTCATTCCATATGGGATGTCCTGGAGCTGTCCAACAGGTCTCAATTGTCACGCAGAAGGAATCCTTGAAGGGGGCATCCCACATCTCCCAACTTGGAAAACCTCCATGGCCTCGAGATTCCGCTCCCTTCATGAAGGGGCCGTCATGCACAGAAACTCCAACCTGAGCCAACGTCGGATCCTCGCCCTGACTTCAGATGCATGAGATATTGGTTCAGATCTGCAGGGGGTACCTGCCATGCCCTCACCCTGAATCCGAAGTCTAGCTTGTGTTCTCAGACTTCCGTCCTCACTCTCCTGGCCCCGAAGCCCTCAAGTTTGGCAATTCCGGACCGACAATGAAGCACTCTGCCTGCCCTCTAGAAAAAATATATTGCCTAATGAGCAGCCCAGGCAGCTTAAATGAGGATAAACCTACACGGCACTCGAATGTACCCAAATTATATAGTCTAACCTGGGCACTAATGCACTGTCTGACACAACCTGAGCCCGGACCTGCTGACCAACACCCAGACAGCTGACCCCAAGCTGAGCACATCAGACCCGCCATGGCCTTAGGTCATCATCTATTCCCTACCTCAGTTTTCAGGCTTCAGAACCTAGACCTTATCTCCAATCACTGCCCACGGGTGACTGTGATGCAGAAATCAGAACTCTTCCTGACCCATGGCAAGAAACCTTGTGGTTGGCATGTTGTCCAACGTTCAGTGTAGGAGAAACCAGCATTCACCCTAAGGCCCCGCCCATTCTTGAGTGCGACGAGAGCATAAACACGCATTGTGACCTCAGCGTGAGTCCTGTCCTCTAGTAAGTCCTCTCAGTGGCTGGACCATTAGATGTCATAATGGGCTTGACATGTCCCTAGTCCCCAATTTTTAACCAGATTTCTGGTTGTCCAGTCGCCCCACCCCAGGGCTCTACTCTGGAATCCCTCATTTGGTGGGACATCTGAGGTTGAAATACAAAATGAAACAAATCGACAACAACAACAAAAAAACGGACTTCTTCCATCCCCAGAATGACCCCAAACTCTTTGGACGGGACCAAAACCCCAGAGAGTAAGACTCGTCCATTTCCCATGATGTCACCCGGCAATTTCACGAGCATGAGTGACACGATATCCAGAGACAAAAACTTGAGCAAGAGCCTCACACTCGCCCTTTTTTCATATCCTGAAGTGTTCTCCTCATGGTCTGTAGATCAGTCATGCCATACCTATGACCCAAAACATAGTCCGAGTTTGTGTTTTCAGACAACTGTCCAAACAGCTCTGGCCTACACACCCTACAGGCTCAGGGCCCTGGAGCCAAACCTGAGGACTGTACTTGCCCTCTCCAAGGGAATTGTATGTGCCCATTCCAATGGCCACAACCCTACTAGTAGGATAACCTCCAAAGTCCCTGAGGCCATCCCAATAGTTGTGGCTTCTCAGGACAAACAGGGGCAATCTGAGCCCATCTGAGCACCTACCTGCACTCAGACCCGTAGACTGATGTCCCCAGAGGTAAAAAGGAACGAACAGGCCCCTAGGCACTAATCGGATCCATTGCTTTGGTTTCCAGCCATCTCTCCTCAGAGGCCTGGATTTCAATACCAGCATATGGCTGTTTCTTGACTCACCCATCAGAACAAATCTCATCTACACATGGGAAACATGCACGTTGGAGCTGTGTCAAAGCCTTTGTTTAGGAGAACCCTTTAAGGCCCCAGGGCCACCGCTTCATTCCAAGGTCTCCATAGACACAAAAACATATTAGAACACATCCACAGGAGAGTCCATTTCAACTCAGCCTCCTCGGTTGCCCCCCACATCCAGCAGATCTAACCTGTCTTGTTGCTTGTAGACAATTGGAATGCGAAGTGGTCTACCCACCCATCCATCCTTAGAACCCTGCTCGGAATCGTTGGCCTGGAGCCAACCAACAGGTCTCAATTGTCCTGCAGAAGAATCTTTGCAGTTTGGAGCTTCTCACAACTCCCATCGTGGGAAAACCCCCATGTCCTCGTGATCCAACCCCCTTCAAGAAAGGGCCATCAGGGCAGAAAGTCCAACCTGAGCGATCGTCTGATCCTTGCCCTGACTTCAGATGCACGAGATCTCTATTGAGGTCTGTAGATTGTGCCTGCCATATCCTCACCCAGAAACCTAGGCTTAGCTTGGGTTCTCAGACTCCGTCCTCAGACTACTGGCCCACAAGCCCTCCAGTTTGGCAATCCAGAACTACAATGCCGCACTCTGCCTGCCCTACAGAAGTAAAACATTGCCCTCATGGCTGCCCCGAAACCCCAAATGAGGATCCACCTGCACGCCATTCGGCTGTACCCCAAACATATAGGCTGACCTGGGCACTATTTCCCCTTCTGACCCAGCCTGAGCCTGGACCTCCTGGTCCCACCCAGACAGCTGGCCGCACACTGAGCACATCGGACCTGCCATGGCCTTAGGTCTTCATCTCTTCCCAACTGCGGTTTTCAGGCTCCAGAACCTAGACCTTATCTCCAACCACTGCCCAGGGTTGAAAATGATGCAGAAATCAGAACTCTTTCCCCATGGCAAGAAACCTAGAGGTTGGTATGTTGTCCAACGTTCAGTGTAGTTGAAACAAGCGTGGCCCATGAGGCCCAGCCCATGCTTGCGGGCCACATTGGTCACAAACACACATTGTGACCCTCAGCCTGAGCCCAGTCCTCAGGTAAGGCCTGTCAGGGCCTATATGAAGAGACAGCATATTGGGCTTGCCATGCCCCTAGGCCCCAATTTTTAACCATAGTTCGGGTTGTCCCTTCACTCTTCCACAGGGCTCTGCTTTGGAATTCCTCTTTTGGTGGGACACCTGAGGTAACAAACCTGAAAGGAGTCCTCCCATCCCACAGATTGACGAAAAACAATTGGGATCGGGCCAAATCCACAGAGAGGAAGATTCGTCCATGGCCCATGAGACCTCCCCAACATTCCACGGCCATCGCTGAAACAAAATCCAGAGACAAAAGCCTGAGCAAGCGCCTCAGACTCGCTCATTCTTCATATCCTGAAGAGTTCTTCTCATGGTTTGTAGATCGGGCGTGCCATACCTACGTCCCCAAACTTAAGCTGAGTTTGTGTTTTCAGTCTTCTGTCCTCAAAGTCCTGGGCCACACTCCCTCCAGGCTGGGGCCCCTGGAGCCACACATGAGGACTGCCCCGACCCAATCCATAAGAATTCTGCCCATTCCATTGTCAAAAATCGTATAAATTAGGAGAACCCTCCAAAGACCCTGAGGCCATCCCAATAGTGTAGGTCGCCCGGGACAAAAAAGAGCGGTTGATACCGGCTGAGCATCTACCTCCACTCATCTACCTCCACTCATACCAAGAAGATTGAACCAGTCAGGACCCGAGGCCATTATCGGATCCATTGCTTTCGTTTACAGGCATGTCTCCTCAAAAGCCTGGATTCCAATACCAGCAGAGGGGATTTCCTGAGGCACCCATCAGAACAAATCTCGTCTCCACAAGGAAACTAGTGCATGAGAGCTATGCCAAAGCTTAGGAGAATACTTCGGGGTACCGGTGCCACCTCCCCATTCCAAGGCCCTCATGGACACAAACACACGTTAGGACCCATCCTCTGGAAAGTGCATTTCAACTCAGCCACCCCGGTTGCTCCCGCAGATCCTTTAGATCTAAACTGACTTGTTGCTTGGAGAAAATTGGAAGGCGAGGCGGACTTCCCAGGCATCCATCCTGGAACGGTGCTCTGGAGTCATTCCCTATGGGATGTCCTGGAGCTGTCCAACAGGTTTCAATTGTCCCGCAGAAGGAATCCTTGAAGGGGGTATCCCACATCTCCCAACGTGGAAAACCTCCATGGCCTCGAGATTCTGCTCCCTTCATGAAGGGGCCGTCATGCACAGAAACTCCAACCTGAGCCAACGTCCGATCCTCGTCCTGACTTCAGATGCATGAGATATTAGTTCAGATCTGCAGGGGGTACCTGCCGTACTCTCACCCTGAATCCGAAGACTAGCTTGTGATCTCAGACTTCCATCCTCACTCTCCTGGCCCCGAAGCCCTCAAGTTTGGCAATTCCGGACCGACAATGAAGCACTCTGCCTGCCCTCTAGAAAAAATGTATTGCCTAATGAGCTGCCCAGCAGCTTAAATGAGGATAAACCTACACGGCACTCGAATGTACCCAAAGTATATACTCTAACCTGGGCACTAATGCACTGTCTGACACAACCTGAGCCCGGACCTGCTGACCAACACCCAGACAGCTGACCGCACCCTGAGCACATCAGCCCCGCCATGGCCTTAGGTCATCATCTCTTCCCTACCTCAGTTTTCAGGCTTCAGAACCTAGACCTTATCTCCAATCACTGCCCACGGGTGACTGTGATGCAGAAATCAGAACTCTTCCTGACCCATGGCAAGAAACCTTGTGGTTGGCATGTTGTCCAACCTTCAGTGTAGAAGAAACCAGCATTCACCCTGAGGCCCCACCCATTCTTGCGTGCGACGAGAGCATAAACACGCATTGTGACCTCAGCGTGAGTCCTGTCCTCTAGTAAGTCCTCTCAGTGGCTGGACCATTAGATGTCATAATGGGCTTGACATGTCCCTAGTCCCCAATTTTTAACCAGATTTCTGGTTGTCCAGTCGCCCCACCCCAGGGCTCTACTCTGGAATCCCTCATTTGGTGGGTCATCTGAGGTTGAAAAACAAAATGAAACAAATTAACAACAACAAAAAAAAACGGACTTCTTCCATCCCCAGAATGACCGCAAACTCTTTGGACGGGACCGAACCCCCAGAGAGTAAGACTCGTCCATTTCCCATGAAGTCACCCGGCAATTTCACGACCATGAGTGACACGATATCCAGAGACAAAAACTTGAGCAAGAGCCTCACACTCGCCCTTTTTTCATATCCCGAAGTGTTCTCCTCATGGTCTGTAGATCAGTCCTGGCATACCTATGACCCAAAACATAAGCCGAGTTTGTGTTTTCAGACAACTGTCCAAACAGCTCTGGCCTACACACCCTACAGGCTCAGGGCCCTGGAGCCAAACCTGAGGACTGTACTTGCCCTCTCCAAGGGAATTGTATGTGCCCATTCCAATGGCCACAACCCTACTAATAGGATAACCTCCAAATTCCCTGAGGCCATCCCAAGATTTGTGGCTTCCCAGGACAAACAGGGGCAATCTGAGCCCATCTGAGCACCTACCTGCACTCAGACCTGTAGACTGATGTCCCCAGAGGTAAAAAGGAAAGAACAGGCCCCTAGGCACTAATCGGATCCATTGCTTTGGTTTCCAGGCATCTCTCCTCAGAGGCCTGGATTTCAATACCAGCATATGGCTGTTTCTTGACTCACCCATCAGAACAAATCTCATCTACACATGGGAAACATGCACGTTGGAGCTGTGTCAAAGCCTCTGTTTAGGAGAACCCTTCAGGGCCCCAGGGCCACCGCTTCATTCCAAGGTCTCCATAGACACAAAAATATATTAGGACACATCCACAGGAGAGTCCATTTCAACTCAGCCTCCTCGGTTGCCCCCCACATCCAGCAGATCTAACCTGTCTTGTTGCTTGGAGACAATTGGAATGCGAAGTGGGCTACCCAGCCATCCATCCTTAGAACCCTGCTCGGAATTGTTGGCCTGGAGCCAACCAACAGGTCTCAATTGTCCTGCAGAAGAATCTTTGCAGTTTGGAGCTTCTCACAACTCCCATCGTGGGAAAATCCCCATGTCCTCGTGATCCAACCCTATTCAAGAAAGGGCCATCAGGGCAGAAAGTCCAACCTGAGCGATCGTCTGATCCTTGCCCTGACTTCAGATGCACGAGATCTCTATTGAGGTCTGTAGATTGTGCCTGCCATATCCTCACCCAGAAACCAAGGCCTAGCTTGGGTTCTCAGACACCGTCCTCAGACTACTGGCCCACAAGCCCTCCAGTTTGGCGATCCAGAACTACAATGCCGCACTCTGCCTGCCCTACAGAAGTAAAACATTGCCCTCAGGGCTACTCCGAAACCCCAAATGAGGATCCACCTGCACGCCATTCGGCTGTACCCCAAACATGTAGGCTGACCTGGGCACTATTTCCCCTTCAGTCCCAGCCTGATCCTGGACCTCCTGGTCCCACCACGACAGCTGGCCGCACACTGAGCACATCGGACCTGCCATGGCCTTAGGTCGTCATCTCTTCCCAACTGCGGTTTTCAGGCTCCAGAACCTAGACCTTATCTCCAACCACTGTCCAGGGTTGAAAATGATGCAGAAATCAGAACTCTTTCCCCATGGCAAGAAACCTTGTGCTTGGCATGTTGTCCAACGTTCAGTGTAGTTGTAACAAGCGTGGCCCATGAGGCCCAGCCCATGCTTGCGGGCCTCATTGGTCACAAACACACATTGTGACCCTCATCCTGAGCCCAGTCCTTAGGTAAGGCCTCTCAGGGCCTATATGAAGAGACAGCATATTGGGCTTGCCATGCCCCTAGGCCCCAATTTTTAACCATAGTTCGGGTTGTCCCTTCACTCTTCCCCAGGGCTCTGCTTTGGAATTCCTCTTTTGGTGGGACACCTGAGGTAACAAACCTGAAAGGAATCCTCCCATCCTACAGATTGACGAAAAACAATTGGGATCGGGCAAATCCACAGAGAGGAAGATCGTCTATGGCCCATGAGACCTCCCCAACATTCCACGGCCATCGCTGAAACAAAATCCAGAGACAAAAGCCTGAGCAAGCGCCTCAGACTCGCTCATTCTTCATATCCTGAAGAGTTCTTCTCATGGTTTGTAGATCGGGCGTGCCATACCTACGTCCCCAAACTTAAGCTGAGTTTGTGTTTTCAGTCTTCTGTCCTCAAAGTCCTGGGCCACACTCCCTCCAGGCTGGGGCCCCTGTAGCCACACATTAGGACTGCCCCCACCCAATCCATGGGAATTCTGCCCATTCCATTGTCAAAAATAGTACAAATTAGGAGAACCCTCCAAAGTCCCTGAGGCCATCCGAATAGTGTAGGTCGCCCGGGACAAAAAAGGGCGGTTGATACCAGCTGAGCATCTACCTCTACTCATCTATTTCCACTCATACCAAGAAGATTGAACCAGACACGACCCGAGGCCATTATCGGATCCATTGCTTTGGTTTACAGGCATGTCTCCTCAAAAGCCTGCATTCCAATACATGCAGAGGGGATTTCCTGAGGCACCCATCAGAACAAATCTCGTCTCCACAAGGAAACTTGTGCGTGGGAGCTATGCCAAAGCTTAGGAGAATACTTCAGGGTCCCGGTGCCACCTCCCCATTCCAAGGCCCTCATGGACACAAACACACATTAGGACACATCCTCTGGAATGTGCATTTCAACACAGCCACCCCAGTTGCTCCCGCAGATCCTTTAGATCTAAACTGTCTTGTTGCTAGGAGACAGTTGGAAGGCGAGGGGGACTTCCCAGGCATCCATCCTTGAACGGTGCTCTGGAGTCATTCCATATGGGATGTCCTGGAGCTGTCCAACAGGTCTCAATTGTCCCACAGAAGGAATCCTTGAAGGGGGCCTCCCACATCTCCCAACGTGGAAAACCTCCATGGCCTCGAGATTCCGCTCCCTTCATGAAGGGGCCGTCATGCACAGAAACTCCAACCTGAGCCAACGTCGGATCCTCGCCCTGACTTCAGATGCATGAGATATTGGTTCAGATCTGCAGGGGGTACCTGCCGTGCCCTCACCCTGAATCCGAAGTCTAGCTTGTGTTCTCAGACTTCCGTCCTCACTCTCCTGGCTTCGAAGCCCTCAAGTTTTGCAATTCCGGACCGACAATGAAGCACTCTGCCTGCCCTCTAGAAAAAATGTATTGCCTAATGAGCTGCCCAGGCAGCTTAAATGAGGATAAACCTACACGGCACTCGAATGTACCCAAATTATATAGTCTAACCTGGGCACTAATGCACTGTCTGACACAACCTGAGCCCGGACCTGCTGACCAACACCCAGACAGCTGACCGCACCCTGAGCACATCAGACCCGCCATGGCCTTAGGCCATCATCTCTTCCCTACCTCAGTTTTCAGGCTTCAGAACCTAGACCTTATCTCCAATCACAGCCCACGGGTGACTGTGATGCAGAAATCAGAACTCTTCCTGACCCATGGCAAGAAACCTTGTGGTTGGCATGTTGTCCAACGTTCAGTGTAGGAGAAACCAGCGTTCACCCTGAGGCCCCGCCCATTCATGAGTGTGACGAGAGCATAAACACGCATTGTGACCTCAGCGTGAGTCCTGTCCCCTAGTATGTTCTCTCAGTGGCTGGACCATTAGATGTCATAATGGGCTTGACATGTCCCTAGTCCCCATTTTTAACCAGATTTCTGGTTGTCCAGTCGCCCCACCCCAGGGCTCTACTCTGGAATGCCTCATTAGGTGGGACATCTGAGGTTGAAAAACAAAATGAAACAAATCCACAACAACAACAAAAAAACGGACTTCTTCCATCCCCAGAATGACCGCAAACTCTTTGGACGGGACCGAACCCCCAGAGAGTAAGACTCGTCCATTTCCCATGAAGTCACCCGGCAATTTCACGACCATCCGTGACCCGATATCCAGAGACAAAAACATGAGCAAGAGCCTCACACTCGCCCTTTTTTCATATCCCGAAGTGTTCTCCTCATGGTCTGTAGATCAGTCCTGCCATACCTATGACCCAAAACATAAGCCGAGTTTGTGATTTCAGACAACTGTCCAAACAGCTCTGGCCTACACACACTACAGGCTCAGGGCCCTGGAGCCAAACCTGAGGACTGTACTTGCCCTCTCCAAGGGAATTGTATGTGCCCATTCCAATGGCCACGACCCTACTAATAGGATAACCTCCAAAGTCCCTGAGGCCATCCCAAGAGTTGTGGCTTCCCAGGACAAACAGGGGCAATCTGAGCCCATCTGAGCACCTACCTGCACTCAGACCCGTAGACTGATGTCCCCAGTGGTAATAAGGAACGAACAGGCCTCTAGGCACTAATCGGATCCATTGCTTTGGTTTCCAGGCATCTCTCCTCAGAGGCCTGGATTTCAATACCAGCATATGGCTGTTTCTTGACTCACCCATCAGAACAAATCTCATCTACACATGGGAAACATGCACGTTGGAGCTGTGTCAAAGCCTCTGTTTAGGAGAACCCTTCAGGGCCCCAGGGCCACCGCTTCATTCCAAGGTCTCCATAGACACAAAAACATATTAGGACACATCCACAGGAGAGTCCATTTCAACTCAGCCTCCTCGGTTGCCCCCCACATCCAGCAGATCTAACCATTCTTGTTGCTTGGAGACCATTGGAATGCGAGGTGGGCTACCCAGCCATACATCCTTAGAACCCTGCTCGGAATCGTTGGCCTAGAGCCAACCAACAGGTCTCAATTGTCCTGCAGAAGAATCTTTGCAGTTTGGAGCTTCTCACAACTCCCATCGTGGGAAAACCCCCATGTCCTCGTGATCCAACCCCCTTCAAGGAAGGGCCATCAGGTCAGAAAGTCCAACCTGAGCGATCGTCTGATCCTTGCCCTGACTTCAGATGCACGAGATCTCGATTGAGGTCTGTAGATTGTGCCTGCCATATCCTCACCCAGAAACCTAGGCCTAGCTTGGGTTCTCAGACTGCGTCCTCAGACTACTGGCCCACAAGCCCTCCAGTTGGGCAATCCAGAACTACAATGCCGCACTCTGCCTGCCCTACAGAAGTAAAACATTGCCCTCAGTGCTACCCCGAAACCCCAAATGAGGATCAACCTGCACGCCATTCGGCTGTACCCCAAACATATAGGCTGACCTGGGCACTATTTCCCCTTCTGACCCAGCCTGAGCCTGGACCTCCTGGTCCCACCCAGACAGCTGGCCGCACACTGAGCACATCGGACCCGCCATGGCCTTAGGTCGTCATCTCTTCCCAACTGCGGTTTTCAGGCTCCAGAACCTAGACCTTATCTCCAACCACTGCCCAGGGTTGAAAATGATGCAGAAATCAGAACTCTTTCCCCATGGCAAGAAACCTAGTGGTTGGCATGTTGTCCAACGTTCAGTGTAGTTGAAACAAGCGTGGCCCATGAGGCCCAGCCCATGCTTGCGGGCCACATTGGTCACAAACACAAATTGTGACCCTCAGCCTGAGCCCAGTCCTCAGGTAAGGCCTCTCAGGGCCTATATGAAGAGACAGCATATTGGGCTTGCCATGCCCCTAGGCCCCAATTTTTAACCATAGTTCGGGTTGTCCCTTCACTTTTCCCCAGGGCTCTGCTTTGGAATTCCTCTTTTGGTGGGACACCTGAGGTAACAAACCTGAAAGGAGTCCTCCCATCCCACAGATTGACGAAAAACAATTGGGATCGGGCCAAATCCACAGAGAGGAAGATTCGTCCATGGCCCATGAGACCTCCCCAACATTCCACGGCCATCGCTGAAACAAAATCCAGAGACAAAAGCCTGAGCAAGCGCCTCAGACTCGCTCATTCTTCATATCCTGAAGAGTTCTTCTCATGGTTTGTAGATCGGGCGTGCCATACCTACGTCCCCAAACTTAAGCTGAGTTTGTGTTTTCAGTCTTCTGTCCTCAAAGTCCTGGGCCACACTCTCTCCAGGCTGGGGCCCCTGGAGCCACACATGAGGACTGCCCCCACCCAATCCATGGGAATTCTGCACATTCCATTGTCAAAAATCGTACAAATTAGGAGAACCCTCCAAAGTTCCTGAGGCCATCCCAATAGTGTCGGTCACCCGGGATATAAAGGGGGGTTGATACCGGCTGAGCTACTACCTCCACTCATCTACCTCCACTCATACCAAGAAGATTGAACCAGACAGGACCCGAGGCCATTATCGGATCCATTGCTTTGGTTTACAGGCATGTCTCCTCAAAAGCCTGGATTCCAATACCAGCAGAGGGGATTTCTTGAGGCACCCATCAGAACAAATCTCGTCTCCACAATGAAACTTGTGCATGGGAGCTATGCCAAAGCTTAGGAGAATACTTCAGGGTCCCGGTGCCACCTCCCCATTCCAAGGCCCTCATGGACACAAACACACGTTAGGACCCATCCTCTGGAAAGTGCATTTCAACTCAGCCACCCCGGTTGCTCCCGCAGATCCATTAGATCTAAACTGTCTTGTTGCTAGGAGACAATTGGAAGGCGAGGCGGACTTCCCAGGCATCCATCCTGGAACAGTGCTCTGGAGTCATTCCATATGGGATGTCCTGGAGCTGTCCAACAGGTCTCAATTGTCCCGCAGAAGGAATCCTTGAAGGGGGCATCCCACATCTCCCAACGTGGAAAACCTCCATGGCCTCGAGATTCCGCTCCCTTCATGAAGGGGCCGTCATGCACAGAAACTCCAACCTGAGCCAACGTCGGATCCTCGCCCTGACTTCAGATGCATGAGATATTGGTTCAGATCTGCAGGGGGTACCTGCCGTGCCCTCACCCTGAATCCGAAGTCTAGCTTGTGTTCTCAGACTTCCGTCCTCACTCTCCTGGCCCCGAAGCCGTCAAGTTTTGCAATTCCGGACCGACAATGAAGCACTCTGCCTGCCCTCTAGAAAAAATGTATTGCCTAAAAGCTGCCCAGGCAGCTTAATAGAGGATAAACCTACACGGCACTCGAATGCACCCAAATTATATAGTCTAACCTGGGCACTAATGCACTGTCTGACACAACCTGAGCCCGGACCTGCTGACCACACCCAGACAGCTGACTGCACCCTGAGCACATCAGACCCGCCATGGCCTTAGGTCATCATCTCTTCCCTACCTCAGTTTTCAGGCTTCAGAACCTAGACCTTATCTCCAATCACTGCCCACGGGTGACTGTGATGCAGAAATCAGAACTCTTCCTGACCCATGGCAAGAAACCTTGTGGTTGGCATGTTGTGCAACCTTCAGTGTAGAAGAAACCAGCATTCACGCTGAGGCCCCGCCCATTCTTGAGTGCGACGAGAGCATAAACACGCATTGTGACCTCAGCGTGAGTCCTGTCCTCTAGGAAGTCCTCTCAGTGGCTGGACCATTAGATGTCATAATGGGCTTGACATGTCCCTAGTCCCCAATTTTTAACCAGATTTCTGGTTGTCCAGTCGCCCCACCCCAGGGCTCTACTCTGGAATCCCTCATTTGGTGGGACATCTGAGGTTGAAAAACAAAATGAAACAAATCGACAACAACAACAAAAAAACGGACTTCTTCCATCCCCAGAATGACCCCAAACTCTTTGGACGGGACCGAACCCCCAGAGAGTAAGACTCGTCCATTTCCCATGAAGTCACCCGGCAATTTCACGACCATGAGTGACACGATATCCAGAGACAAAAACTTGAGCAAGAGCCTCACACTCGCCCTTTTTTCATATCCCGAAGTGTTCTCCTCATGGTCTGTAGATCAGTCCTGCCATACCTATGACCCAAAACATAAGCCGAGTTTGTGTTTTCAGACAACTGTCCAAACAGCTCTGGCCTACACACCCTACAGGCTCAGGGCCCTGGAGCCAAACCTGAGGACTGTACTTGCCCTCTCCAAGGGAATTGTATGTGCCCATTCCAATGGCCACAACCCTACTAATAGGATAACCTCCAAAGTCCCTGAGGCCATCCCAAGAGTTGTGGCTTCCCAGGACAAACAGGGGCAATCTGAGCCCATCTGAGCACCTACCTGCACTCAGACCCGTAGACTGATGTCCCCAGAGGTAAAAAGGAACGAACAGGCCCCTAGGCACTAATCGGATCCATTGTTTTGGTTTCCAGGCATCTCTCCTCAGAGGCCTGGATTTCAATACCAGCATATGGCTGTTTCTTGACTCACCCATCAGAACAAATCTCATCTACACATGGGAAACATGCACGTTGGAGCTGTGTCAAAGCCTCTGTTTAGGAGAACCCTTCAGGGCCCCAGGGCCACCGCTTCATTCCAAGGTCTCCATAAACACAAAAACATATTAGGACACATCCACAGGAGAGTCCATTTCAACTCAGCTTCCTCGGTTGCCCCCCACATCCAGCAGATCTAACCTGTCTTGTTGCTTGGAGACCATTGGAATGCGAGGTGGGGTACCCAGCCATCCATCCTTAGAACCCTGCTTGGAATCGTTGGCCTAGAGCCAACCAACAGGTCTCAATTGTCCTGCAGAAGAATCTTTGCAGTTTGGAGCTTCTCACAACTCCCATCGTGGGAAAACCCCCATGTCCTCGTGATCCAACCCCCTTCAAGGAAGGGCCATCAGGGCAGAAAGTCCAACCTGAGCGATCGTCTGATCCTTGCCCTGACTTCAGATGCACGAGATCTCTATTGAGGTCTGTAGATTGTGCCTGCCATATCCTCACCCAGAAACCTAGGCCTAGCTTGGGTTCTCAGACTGCGTCCTCAGACTACTGGCCCACAAGCCCTCCAGTTGGGCAATCCAGAACTACAATGCCGCACTCTGCCTGCCCTACAGAAGTAAAACATTGCCCTCAGGGCTACCCCGAAACCGCAAATGAGGATCAACCTGCACGCCATTCGGCTGTACCCCAAACATATAGGCTGACCTGAGCACTATTTCCCCTTCTGACCCAGCCTGAGCCTGGACCTCCTGGTCCCACCCAACAGCTGGCCGCACACTGAGCACATCGGACCCGCCATGGCCTTAGGTCGTCATCTCTTCCCAACTGCGGTTTTCAGGCTCCAGAACCTAGACCTTATCTCCAACCACTGCCCAGGGTTGAAAATGATGCAGAAATCAGAACTCTTTCATCATGGCAAGAAACCTAGTGGTTGGCATGTTGTCCAACGTTCAGTGTAGCTGAAACAAGCGTGGCCCATGAGGCCCAGCCCATGCTTGCGGGCCACATTGGTCACAAACACACATTGTGACCCTCAGCCTGAGCCCAGTCCTCAGGTAAGGCCTCTCAGGGCATATATGAAGAGACAGCATATTGGGCTTGCCATGCCCCTAGGCCCCAATTTTTAACCATAGTTCGGGTTGTCCCTTCACTCTTCCCCAGGGCTCTGCTTTGGAATTCCTCTTTTGGTGGGACACCTGAGGTAACAAAACTGAAAGGAGTCCTCCCATCCCACAGATTGACGAAAAACAATTGGAATCGGGCCAAATCCACAGAGAGGAAGATTCGTCCATGGCCCATGAGACCTCCCCAACATTCCACGGCCATCGCTGAAACAAAATCCAGAGACAATAGCCTGAGCAAGCGCCTCAGACTCGCTCATTCTTCATATCCTGAAGAGTTCTTCTCATGGTTTGTAGATCGGGCGTGCCATACCTACGTCCCCGAACTTAAGCTGAGTTTGTGTTTTCAGTCTTCTGTCCTCAAAGTCCTGGGCCACACTCCCTCCAGGCTGGGGCCCCTGGAGCCACACATGAGGACTGCCCCCACCCAATCCATGGGAATTCTGCCCATTCCATTGTCAAAAATCGTACAAATTAGGAGAACCCTCCAAAGTCCCTGAGGCCATCCCAATAGTGTAGGTCACCCGGGATATAAAGGGCGGTTGATACCGGCTGAGCATCTACCTCCACTCATCTACCTCCACTCATACCAAGAAGATTGAACCAGACAGGACCCGAGGCCATTATCGGATCCATTGCTTTGGTTTACAGGCATGTCTCCTCAAAAGCCTGGATTCCAATACCAGCAGAGGGGATTTCTTGAGGCACCCATCAGAACAAATCTCGTCTCCACAAGGAAACTTTTGCATGGGAGCTATGCCAAAGCTTAGGAGAATACTTCAGGGTCCCGATGCCACCTCCCCATTCCAAGGCCCTCATGGACACAAACACACGTTAGGACCCATCCTCTGGAAAGTGCATTTCAACTCAGCCACCCCGGTTGCTCCCGCAGATCCATTAGATCTAAACTGTCTTGTTGCTAGGAGACAATTGGAAGGCGAGGCGGACTTCCCAGGCATCCATCCTGGAACAGTGCTCTGGAGTCATTCCATATGGGATGTCCTGGAGCTGTCCAACAGGTCTCAATTGTCCCGCAGAAGGAATCCTTGAAGGGGGCATCCCACATCTCCCAACGTGGAAAACCTCCATGGCCTCGAGATTCCGCTCCCTTCATGAAGGGGCCGTCATGCACAGAAACTCCAACCTGAGCCAACGTCGGATCCTCGCCCTGACTTCAGATGCATGAGATATTGGTTCAGATCTGCAGGGGGTACCTGCCGTGCCCTCACCCTGAATCCGAAGTCTAGCTTGTGTTCTCAGACTTCCGTCCTCACTCTCCTGGCCCCGAAGCCGTCAAGTTTTGCAATTCCGGACCGACAATGAAGCACTCTGCCTGCCCTCTAGAAAAAATGTATTGCCTAAAAGCTGCCCAGGCAGCTTAATAGAGGATAAACCTACACGGCACTCGAATGCACCCAAATTATATAGTCTAACCTGGGCACTAATGCACTGTCTGACACAACCTGAGCCCGGACCTGCTGACCACACCCAGACAGCTGACTGCACCCTGAGCACATCAGACCCGCCATGGCCTTAGGTCATCATCTCTTCCCTACCTCAGTTTTCAGGCTTCAGAACCTAGACCTTATCTCCAATCACTGCCCACGGGTGACTGTGATGCAGAAATCAGAACTCTTCCTGACCCATGGCAAGAAACCTTGTGGTTGGCATGTTGTGCAACCTTCAGTGTAGAAGAAACCAGCATTCACGCTGAGGCCCCGCCCATTCTTGAGTGCGACGAGAGCATAAACACGCATTGTGACCTCAGCGTGAGTCCTGTCCTCTAGGAAGTCCTCTCAGTGGCTGGACCATTAGATGTCATAATGGGCTTGACATGTCCCTAGTCCCCAATTTTTAACCAGATTTCTGGTTGTCCAGTCGCCCCACCCCAGGGCTCTACTCTGGAATCCCTCATTTGGTGGGACATCTGAGGTTGAAAAACAAAATGAAACAAATCGACAACAACAACAAAAAAACGGACTTCTTCCATCCCCAGAATGACCCCAAACTCTTTGGACGGGACCGAACCCCCAGAGAGTAAGACTCGTCCATTTCCCATGAAGTCACCCGGCAATTTCACGACCATGAGTGACACGATATCCAGAGACAAAAACTTGAGCAAGAGCCTCACACTCGCCCTTTTTTCATATCCCGAAGTGTTCTCCTCATGGTCTGTAGATCAGTCCTGCCATACCTATGACCCAAAACATAAGCCGAGTTTGTGTTTTCAGACAACTGTCCAAACAGCTCTGGCCTACACACCCTACAGGCTCAGGGCCCTGGAGCCAAACCTGAGGACTGTACTTGCCCTCTCCAAGGGAATTGTATGTGCCCATTCCAATGGCCACAACCCTACTAATAGGATAACCTCCAAAGTCCCTGAGGCCATCCCAAGAGTTGTGGCTTCCCAGGACAAACAGGGGCAATCTGAGCCCATCTGAGCACCTACCTGCACTCAGACCCGTAGACTGATGTCCCCAGAGGTAAAAAGGAACGAACAGGCCCCTAGGCACTAATCGGATCCATTGTTTTGGTTTCCAGGCATCTCTCCTCAGAGGCCTGGATTTCAATACCAGCATATGGCTGTTTCTTGACTCACCCATCAGAACAAATCTCATCTACACATGGGAAACATGCACGTTGGAGCTGTGTCAAAGCCTCTGTTTAGGAGAACCCTTCAGGGCCCCAGGGCCACCGCTTCATTCCAAGGTCTCCATAAACACAAAAACATATTAGGACACATCCACAGGAGAGTCCATTTCAACTCAGCTTCCTCGGTTGCCCCCCACATCCAGCAGATCTAACCTGTCTTGTTGCTTGGAGACCATTGGAATGCGAGGTGGGGTACCCAGCCATCCATCCTTAGAACCCTGCTTGGAATCGTTGGCCTAGAGCCAACCAACAGGTCTCAATTGTCCTGCAGAAGAATCTTTGCAGTTTGGAGCTTCTCACAACTCCCATCGTGGGAAAACCCCCATGTCCTCGTGATCCAACCCCCTTCAAGGAAGGGCCATCAGGGCAGAAAGTCCAACCTGAGCGATCGTCTGATCCTTGCCCTGACTTCAGATGCACGAGATCTCTATTGAGGTCTGTAGATTGTGCCTGCCATATCCTCACCCAGAAACCTAGGCCTAGCTTGGGTTCTCAGACTGCGTCCTCAGACTACTGGCCCACAAGCCCTCCAGTTGGGCAATCCAGAACTACAATGCCGCACTCTGCCTGCCCTACAGAAGTAAAACATTGCCCTCAGGGCTACCCCGAAACCGCAAATGAGGATCAACCTGCACGCCATTCGGCTGTACCCCAAACATATAGGCTGACCTGAGCACTATTTCCCCTTCTGACCCAGCCTGAGCCTGGACCTCCTGGTCCCACCCAACAGCTGGCCGCACACTGAGCACATCGGACCCGCCATGGCCTTAGGTCGTCATCTCTTCCCAACTGCGGTTTTCAGGCTCCAGAACCTAGACCTTATCTCCAACCACTGCCCAGGGTTGAAAATGATGCAGAAATCAGAACTCTTTCATCATGGCAAGAAACCTAGTGGTTGGCATGTTGTCCAACGTTCAGTGTAGCTGAAACAAGCGTGGCCCATGAGGCCCAGCCCATGCTTGCGGGCCACATTGGTCACAAACACACATTGTGACCCTCAGCCTGAGCCCAGTCCTCAGGTAAGGCCTCTCAGGGCATATATGAAGAGACAGCATATTGGGCTTGCCATGCCCCTAGGCCCCAATTTTTAACCATAGTTCGGGTTGTCCCTTCACTCTTCCCCAGGGCTCTGCTTTGGAATTCCTCTTTTGGTGGGACACCTGAGGTAACAAACCTGAAAGGAGTCCTCCCATCCCACAGATTGACGAAAAACAATTGGAATCGGGCCAAATCCACAGAGAGGAAGATTCGTCCATGGCCCATGAGACCTCCCCAACATTCCACGGCCATCGCTGAAACAAAATCCAGAGACAATAGCCTGAGCAAGCGCCTCAGACTCGCTCATTCTTCATATCCTGAAGAGTTCTTCTCATGGTTTGTAGATCGGGCGTGCCATACCTACGTCCCCGAACTTAAGCTGAGTTTGTGTTTTCAGTCTTCTGTCCTCAAAGTCCTGGGCCACACTCCCTCCAGGCTGGGGCCCCTGGAGCCACACATGAGGACTGCCCCCACCCAATCCATGGGAATTCTGCCCATTCCATTGTCAAAAATCGTACAAATTAGGAGAACCCTCCAAAGTCCCTGAGGCCATCCCAATAGTGTAGGTCACCCGGGATATAAAGGGCGGTTGATACCGGCTGAGCATCTACCTCCACTCATCTACCTCCACTCATACCAAGAAGATTGAACCAGACAGGACCCGAGGCCATTATCGGATCCATTGCTTTGGTTTACAGGCATGTCTCCTCAAAAGCCTGGATTCCAATACCAGCAGAGGGGATTTCTTGAGGCACCCATCAGAACAAATCTCGTCTCCACAAGGAAACTTTTGCATGGGAGCTATGCCAAAGCTTAGGAGAATACTTCAGGGTCCCGATGCCACCTCCCCATTCCAAGGCCCTCATGGACACAAACACACGTTAGGACCCATCCTCTGGAAAGTGCATTTCAACTCAGCCACCCCGGTTGCTCCCGCAGATCCATTAGATCTAAACTGTCTTGTTGCTAGGAGACAATTGGAAGGCGAGGCGGACTTCCCAGGCATCCATCCTGGAACAGTGCTCTGGAGTCATTCCGTATGGGATGTCCTGGAGCTGTCCAAAAGGTCTCAATTGTCCCGCAGAAGGAATCCTTGAAGGGGGCATCCCACATCTCCCAACGTGGAAAACCTCCATGGCCTCGAGATACCGCTCCCTACATGAAGGGGCCGTCATGCACAGAAACTCCAACCTGAGCCAACGTCGGATCCTCGCCCTGACTTCAGATGCATGAGATATTGGTTCAGATCTGCAGGGGGTACCTGCCGTGCCCTCACCCTGAATGCGAAGACTAGCTTGTGTTCTCAGACTTCCGTCCTCACTCTCCTGGCCCCGAAGCCCTCAAGTTTGGCAATTCCGGACCGACAATGAAGCACTCTGCCTGCCCTCTAGAAAAAATGTATTGCCTAATGAGCTGCCCAGGCAGCTTAAATGAGGATAAACCTACACGGCTCTCGAATGTACCCAAATTATATAGTCTAACCTGAGCACTAATGCACTGTCTGACACAACCTGAGCCCGGACCTGCTGACCAACACCCAGAAAGCTGACCGCACCCTGAGCACATCAGACCCGCCATGGCCTTAGGCCATCATCTCTTCCCTACCTCAGTTTTCAAGCTTCAGAACCTAGACCTTATCTCCAATCACTGCCCACGGGTGACTGTGATGCAGAAATCAGAACTCTTCCTGACCCATGGCAAGAAACCTTGTGGTTGGCATGTTGTCCAATGTTCATTGTAGGAGAAACCAGCATTCACCCTGAGGCCCCGCCCATTCTTGAGTGCGACGAGTGCATAAACACGCATTGTGACCTCAGCGTGAGTCCTGTCCTCTAGTAAGTCCTCTCAGTGGCTGGACCATTAGATGTCATAATGGGCTTGACATGTCCCTAGTCCCCAATTTTTAACCAGATTTCTGGTTGTCCAGTCGCCCCACCCCAGGGCTCTACTCTGGAATCCCTCATTTGGTGGGACATCTGAGGTTGAAAAACAAAATGAAACAAATCGACAACAACAACAAAAAAACGGACTTCTTCCAACCCCAGAATGACCGCAAACTCTTTGGAGGGGACCGAACCCCCAGAGAGTAAGACTCGTCCATTTCCCATGAAGTCACCCGGCAATTTCACGACCATGAGTGACACGATATCCAGAGACAAAAACTTGAGCAAGAGCCTCACACTCGCCCTTTTTTCATATCCCGAAGTGTTCTCCTCATGGTCTGTAGATCAGTCCTGGCATACCTATGACCCAAAACATAAGCCGAGTTTGTGTTTTCAGACAACTGTCCAAACAGCTCTGGCCTACACACCCTACAGGCTCAGGGCCCTGGAGCCAAACCTGAGGACTGTACTTGCCCTCTCCAAGGGAATTGTATGTGCCCATTCCAATGGCCACAACCCTACTAATAGGATAACCTCCAAAGTCCCTGAGGCCATCCCAAGAGTTATGGCTTCCCAGGACAAACAGGGGCAATCTGAGCCCATCTGAGCACCTACCTACACTCAGACCCGTAGACTGATGTCCCCAGAGGTAAAAAGGAACGAACAGGCCCCTAGGCACTAATAGATCCATTGCTTTGGTTTCCAGGCATCTCTCCTCAGAGGCCTGGATTTCAATACCAGCATATGGCTGTTTCTTGACTCACCCATCAGAACAAATCTCATCTACACATGGGAAACATGCACGTTGGAGCTGTGTCAAAGCCTCTGTTTAGGAGAACCCTTCAGGGCCCAGGGCCACCACTTCATTCCAAGGTCTCCATAGACACAAAAACATATTAGGACACATCCACAGGAGAGTCCATTTCAACACAGCCTCCTCGGTTGCCCCCCACATCCAGCAGATCTAACCTGTCTTGTTGCTTGGAGACAATTGGAATGCGAGGTGGGCTACCCAGCCATCCATCCTTAGAACCCTGCTCGGAATCGTTGGCCTGGAGCCAACCAACAGGTCTCAATTGTCCTGCAGAAGAATCGTTGCAGTTTGGAGCTTCTCACAACTCCCATCGTGGGAAAACCCCCATGTCCTCGTGATCCAAACCCCTTCAAGAAAGGGCCATCAGGGCAGAAAGTCCAAACTGAGCGATCGTCTGATCCTTGCCCTGACTTCAGATGCACGGGATCTCTATTGAGGTCTGTGGATTGTGCCTGCCATATCCTCACCCAGAAACCTAGGCCTAGCTTGGGTTCTCAGACTCCGTCCTCAGACTACTGGCCCACAAGCCCTCCAGTTGGGCAATCCAGAACTACAATGCCGCACTCTGCCTGCCCTACAGAAGTAAAACATTGCCCTCAGGGCTACCCCGAAACCCCAAATGAGGATCAACCTGCACGCCATTCGGCTGTACCCCAAACATATAGGCTGACCTGGGCACTATTTCCCCTTCTGACCCAGCCTGAGCCTGGACCTCCTGGTCCCACCCAGACAGCTGGCCGCACACTGAGCACATCGGACCCGCCATGGCCTTAGGTCGTCATCTCTTCCCAACTGCGGTTTTCAGGCTCCAGAACCTAGACCTTATCTCCAACCACTGCCCAGGGTTGAAAATGATGCAGAAATCAGAACTCTTTCCCCATGGCAAGAAACCTTGTGGTTGGCATGTTGTCCAACATTCAGTGTAGTTGAAACAAGCGTGGCCCATGAGGCCCAGCCCATGCTTGCGGGCCACATTGGTCACAAACACACATTGTGACCCTCAGCCTGAGCCCAGTCCTCAGGTAAGGCCTCTCAGGGCCTATATGAAGAGACAGCATATTGGGCTTGCCATGCCCCTAGGCCCCAATTTTTAACCATAGTTCGGGTTGTCCCTTCACTCTTCCCCAGGGCTCTGCTTTGGAATTCCTCTTTTGGTGGGACACCTGAGGTAACAAACCTGAAAGGAGTCCTCCCATCCCACAGATTGACGAAAAACAATTGGAATCGGGCCAAATCCACAGAGAGGAAGATTCGTCCATGGCCCATGAGACCTCCCCAACATTCCACGGCCATCGCTGAAACAAAATCCAGAGACAATAGCCTGAGCAAGCGCCTCAGACTCGCTCATTCTTCATATCCTGAAGAGTTCTTCTCATGGTTTGTAGATCGGGCGTGCCATACCTACGTCCCCGAACTTAAGCTGAGTTTGTGTTTTCAGTCTTCTGTCCTCAAAGTCCTGGGCCACACTCCCTCCAGGCTGGGGCCCCTGGAGCCACACATGAGGACTGCCCCCACCCAATCCATGGGAATTCTGCCCATTCCATTGTCAAAAATCGTACAAATTAGGAGAACCCTCCAAAGTCCCTGAGGCCATCCCAATAGTGTAGGTCACCCGGGATATAAAGGGCGGTTGATACCGGCTGAGCATCTACCTCCACTCATCTACCTCCACTCATACCAAGAAGATTGAACCAGACAGGACCCGAGGCCATTATCGGATCCATTGCTTTGGTTTACAGGCATGTCTCCTCAAAAGCCTGGATTCCAATACCAGCAGAGGGGATTTCTTGAGGCACCCATCAGAACAAATCTCGTCTCCACAAGGAAACTTTTGCATGGGAGCTATGCCAAAGCTTAGGAGAATACTTCAGGGTCCCGATGCCACCTCCCCATTCCAAGGCCCTCATGGACACAAACACACGTTAGGACCCATCCTCTGGAAAGTGCATTTCAACTCAGCCACCCCGGTTGCTCCCGCAGATCCATTAGATCTAAACTGTCTTGTTGCTAGGAGACAATTGGAAGGCGAGGCGGACTTCCCAGGCATCCATCCTGGAACAGTGCTCTGGAGTCATTCCGTATGGGATGTCCTGGAGCTGTCCAAAAGGTCTCAATTGTCCCGCAGAAGGAATCCTTGAAGGGGGCATCCCACATCTCCCAACGTGGAAAACCTCCATGGCCTCGAGATACCGCTCCCTACATGAAGGGGCCGTCATGCACAGAAACTCCAACCTGAGCCAACGTCGGATCCTCGCCCTGACTTCAGATGCATGAGATATTGGTTCAGATCTGCAGGGGGTACCTGCCGTGCCCTCACCCTGAATGCGAAGACTAGCTTGTGTTCTCAGACTTCCGTCCTCACTCTCCTGGCCCCGAAGCCCTCAAGTTTGGCAATTCCGGACCGACAATGAAGCACTCTGCCTGCCCTCTAGAAAAAATGTATTGCCTAATGAGCTGCCCAGGCAGCTTAAATGAGGATAAACCTACACGGCTCTCGAATGTACCCAAATTATATAGTCTAACCTGAGCACTAATGCACTGTCTGACACAACCTGAGCCCGGACCTGCTGACCAACACCCAGAAAGCTGACCGCACCCTGAGCACATCAGACCCGCCATGGCCTTAGGCCATCATCTCTTCCCTACCTCAGTTTTCAAGCTTCAGAACCTAGACCTTATCTCCAATCACTGCCCACGGGTGACTGTGATGCAGAAATCAGAACTCTTCCTGACCCATGGCAAGAAACCTTGTGGTTGGCATGTTGTCCAATGTTCATTGTAGGAGAAACCAGCATTCACCCTGAGGCCCCGCCCATTCTTGAGTGCGACGAGTGCATAAACACGCATTGTGACCTCAGCGTGAGTCCTGTCCTCTAGTAAGTCCTCTCAGTGGCTGGACCATTAGATGTCATAATGGGCTTGACATGTCCCTAGTCCCCAATTTTTAACCAGATTTCTGGTTGTCCAGTCGCCCCACCCCAGGGCTCTACTCTGGAATCCCTCATTTGGTGGGACATCTGAGGTTGAAAAACAAAATGAAACAAATCGACAACAACAACAAAAAAACGGACTTCTTCCAACCCCAGAATGACCGCAAACTCTTTGGAGGGGACCGAACCCCCAGAGAGTAAGACTCGTCCATTTCCCATGAAGTCACCCGGCAATTTCACGACCATGAGTGACACGATATCCAGAGACAAAAACTTGAGCAAGAGCCTCACACTCGCCCTTTTTTCATATCCCGAAGTGTTCTCCTCATGGTCTGTAGATCAGTCCTGGCATACCTATGACCCAAAACATAAGCCGAGTTTGTGTTTTCAGACAACTGTCCAAACAGCTCTGGCCTACACACCCTACAGGCTCAGGGCCCTGGAGCCAAACCTGAGGACTGTACTTGCCCTCTCCAAGGGAATTGTATGTGCCCATTCCAATGGCCACAACCCTACTAATAGGATAACCTCCAAAGTCCCTGAGGCCATCCCAAGAGTTATGGCTTCCCAGGACAAACAGGGGCAATCTGAGCCCATCTGAGCACCTACCTACACTCAGACCCGTAGACTGATGTCCCCAGAGGTAAAAAGGAACGAACAGGCCCCTAGGCACTAATAGATCCATTGCTTTGGTTTCCAGGCATCTCTCCTCAGAGGCCTGGATTTCAATACCAGCATATGGCTGTTTCTTGACTCACCCATCAGAACAAATCTCATCTACACATGGGAAACATGCACGTTGGAGCTGTGTCAAAGCCTCTGTTTAGGAGAACCCTTCAGGGCCCAGGGCCACCACTTCATTCCAAGGTCTCCATAGACACAAAAACATATTAGGACACATCCACAGGAGAGTCCATTTCAACACAGCCTCCTCGGTTGCCCCCCACATCCAGCAGATCTAACCTGTCTTGTTGCTTGGAGACAATTGGAATGCGAGGTGGGCTACCCAGCCATCCATCCTTAAAACCCTGCTCGGAATCGTTGGCCTGGAGCCAACCAACAGGTCTCAATTGTCCTGCAGAAGAATCGTTGCAGTTTGGAGCTTCTCACAACTCCCATCGTGGGAAAACCCCCATGTCCTCGTGATCCAAACCCCTTCAAGAAAGGGCCATCAGGGCAGAAAGTCCAAACTGAGCGATCGTCTGATCCTTGCCCTGACTTCAGATGCACGGGATCTCTATTGAGGTCTGTGGATTGTGCCTGCCATATCCTCACCCAGAAACCTAGGCCTAGCTTGGGTTCTCAGACTCCGTCCTCAGACTACTGGCCCACAAGCCCTCCAGTTGGGCAATCCAGAACTACAATGCCGCACTCTGCCTGCCCTACAGAAGTAAAACATTGCCCTCAGGGCTACCCCGAAACCCCAAATGAGGATCAACCTGCACGCCATTCGGCTGTACCCCAAACATATAGGCTGACCTGGGCACTATTTCCCCTTCTGACCCAGCCTGAGCCTGGACCTCCTGGTCCCACCCAGACAGCTGGCCGCACACTGAGCACATCGGACCCGCCATGGCCTTAGGTCGTCATCTCTTCCCAACTGCGGTTTTCAGGCTCCAGAACCTAGACCTTATCTCCAACCACTGCCCAGGGTTGAAAATGATGCAGAAATCAGAACTCTTTCCCCATGGCAAGAAACCTTGTGGTTGGCATGTTGTCCAACATTCAGTGTAGTTGAAACAAGCGTGGCCCATGAGGCCCAGCCCATGCTTGCGGGCCACATTGGTCACAAACACACATTGTGACCCTCAGCCTGAGCCCAGTCCTCAGGTAAGGCCTCTCAGGGCCTATATGAAGAGACAGCATATTGGGCTTGCCATGCCCCTAGGCCCCAATTTTTAACCATAGTTCGGGTTGTCCCTTCACTCTTCCCCAGGGCTCTGCTTTGGAATTCCTCTTTTGGTGGGACACCTGAGGTAACAAACCTGAAAGGAGTCCTCCCATCCCACAGATTGACGAAAAACAATTGGGATCAGGCCACATCCACAGAGAGGAAGATTCGTCCATGGCCCATGAGACCTCCCCAACATTCCACGGCCATCGCTGAAACAAAATCCAGAGACAAAAGCCTGAGCAAGCGCCTCAGACTCGCTCATTCTTCATATCCTGAAGAGTTCTTCTCATGGTTTGTAGATCGGGCGTGCCATACCTACGTCCCCAAACTTAAGCTGAGTTTGTGTTTTCAGTCTTCTGTCCTCAAAGTCCTGGGCCACACTCCCTCCAGGCTGGGGCCCCTGGAGCCACACATGAGGACTGCCCCCACCCAATCCATGGGAATTCTGCCCATTCCATTGTCAAAAATCGTACAAATTAGGAGAACCCTCCAAAGTCCCTTAGGCCATCCCAATAGTGTAGGTCACCCGGGACATAAAGGGCGGTTGATACCGGCTGAGCATCTACCTCCACTCATCTACCTCCACTCATACCAAGAAGATTGAACCAGACAGGACCCGAGGCCATTATCGGATCCATTGCTTTGGTTTACAGGCATGTCTCCTCAAAAGCCTGGATTCCAATACCAGCAGAGGGGATTTCCTGAGGCACCCATCAGAACAAATCTCGTCTCCACAAGGAATCTTTTGCATGGGAGCTATGCCAAAGCTTAGGAGAATACTTCAGGGTCCCGGTGCCACCTCCCCATTCCAAGGCCCTCATGGACACAAACACACGTTAGGACCCATCCTCTGGAAAGTGCATTTCAACTCAGCCACCCCGGTTGCTCCCGCAGATCCATTAGATCTAAACTGTCTTGTTGCTAGGAGACAATTGGAAGGCGAGGCGGACTTCCCAGGCATCCATCCTGGAACAGTGCTCTGGAGTCATTCCATATGGGATGTCCTGGAGCTGTCCAACAGGTCTCAATTGTCCCGCAGAAGGAATCCTTGAAGGGGGCCTCCCACATCTCCCAACGTGGAAAACCTCCATGGACTCGAGATTCCGCTCCCTTCATGAAGGGGCCGTCATGCACAGAAACTCCAACCTGAGCCAACGTCGGATCCTCGCCCTGACTTCAGATGCATGAGATATTGGTTCAGATCTGCAGGGGGTACCTGCCGTGCCCTTACCCTGAATCCGAAGACTAGCTTGTGTTCTCAGACTTCCGTCCTCACTCTCCTGGCCCCGAAGCCCTCAGGTTTGGCAATTCCGGACCGACAATGAAGCACTCTGCCTGCCCTCTAGAAAAAATGTATTGCCTAATGAGCTCCCCAGGCAGCTTAAATGAGGATAAACCTACACGGCACTCGAATGTACCCAAATTATATAGTCTAACCTGGGCACTAATGCACTGTCTGACACAACCTGAGCCCGGAACTGCTGACCAACACCCAGACAGCTGACCGCACCCTGAGAACATCAGACCCGCCATGGCCTTAGGTCATCATCTCTTCCCTACCTCAGTTTTCAGGCTTCAGAACCTAGACCTTATCTCCAATCACTGCCCACGGGTGACTGTGATGCAGAAATCAGAACTCTTCCTGACCCATGGCAAGAAACCTTGTGGTTGGCATGTTGTCCAACGTTCAGTGTAGGAGAAACCAGCATTCACCCTGAGGCCCCGCCCATTCTTGAGTGCGACGAGTGCATAAACACGCATTGTGACCTCAGCGTGAGTCCTGTCCTCTAGTAAGTCCTCTCAGTGGCTGGACCATTAGATGTCATA
Source organism: Mustela nivalis (assembly GCF_964662115.1). Classification (NCBI taxonomy): domain Eukaryota; kingdom Metazoa; phylum Chordata; class Mammalia; order Carnivora; family Mustelidae; genus Mustela; species Mustela nivalis. Next base: position 359,102 of record NW_028136438.1, on the reverse strand, counting down.
ATGGGCTTGACATGTCCCTAGTCCCCAATTTTTAACCAGATTTCTGGTTGTCCAGTCGCCCCACCCCAGGGCTCTACTCTGGAATCCCTCATTTGGTGGGACATCTGAGGTTGAAAAACAAAATGAAACAAATCGACAACAACAACAAAAAAACGGACTTCTTCCAACCCCAGAATGACCGCAAACTCTTTGGAGGGGACCGAACCCCCAGAGAGTAAGACTCGTCCATTTCCCATGAAGTCACCCGGCAATTTCACGACCATGAGTGACACGATATCCAGAGACAAAAACTTGAGCAAGAGCCTCACACTCGCCCTTTTTTCATATCCCGAAGTGTTCTCCTCATGGTCTGTAGATCAGTCCTGGCATACCTATGACCCAAAACATAAGCCGAGTTTGTGTTTTCAGACAACTGTCCAAACAGCTCTGGCCTACACACCCTACAGGCTCAGGGCCCTGGAGCCAAACCTGAGGACTGTACTTGCCCTCTCCAAGGGAATTGTATGTGCCCATTCCAATGGCCACAACCCTACTAATAGGATAACCTCCAAAGTCCCTGAGGCCATCCCAAGAGTTATGGCTTCCCAGGACAAACAGGGGCAATCTGAGCCCATCTGAGCACCTACCTGCACTCAGACCCGTAGACTGATGTCCCCAGAGGTAAAAAGGAACGAACAGGCCCCTAGGCACTAATCGGATACATTGCTTTGGTTTCCAGGCATCTCTCCTCAGAGGCCTGGATTTCAATACCAGCATATGGCTGTTTCTTGACTCACCCATCAGAACAAATCTCATCTACACATGGGAAACATGCACGTTGGAGCTGTGTCAAAGCCTCTGTTTAGGAGAACCCTTCAGGGCCCAGGGCCACCACTTCATTCCAAGGTCTCCATAGACACAAAAACATATTAGGACACATCCACAGGAGAGTCCATTTCAACTCAGCCTCCTCGGTTGCCCCCCACATCCAGCAGATCTAACCTGTCTTGTTGCTTGGAGACAATTGGAATGCGAGGTGGGCTACCCAGCCATCCATCCTTAGAACCCTGCTCGGAATCGTTGGCCTGGAGCCAACCAACAGGTCTCAATTGTCCTGCAGAAGAATCTTTGCAGTTTGGAGCTTCTCACAACTCCCATCGTGGGAAAACCCCCATGTCCTCGTGATCCAACCCCCTTCAAGAAAGGGCCATCAGGGCAGAAAGTCCAACCTGAGCGATCGTCTGATCCTTGCCCTGACTTCAGATGCACGAGATCTCTATTGAGGTCTGTAGATTGTGCCTGCCATATCCTCACCCAGAAACCTAGGCCTAGCTTGGGTTCTCAGACTCCGTCCTCAGACTACTGGCCCACAAGCCCTCCAGTTGGGCAATCCAGAACTACAATGCCGCACTCTGCCTGCCCTACAGAAGTAAAACATTGCCCTCAGGGCTACCCCGAAACCCCAAATGAGGATCAACCTGCACGCCATTCGGCTGTACCCCAAACATATAGGCTGACCTGGGCACTATTTCCCCTTCTGACCCAGCCTGAGCCTGGACCACCTGGTCCCACCCAGACAGCTTGGCGCACACTGAGCACATCGGACCCGCCATGGCCTTAGGTCGTCATCTCTTCCCAACTGCGGTTTTCAGGCTCCAGAACCTAGACCTTATCTCCAACCACTGCCCAGGGTTGAAAATGATGCAGAAATCAGAACTGTTCCCCATGGCAAGAAACCTTGTGGTTGGCATGTTGTCCAACGTTCAGTGTAGTTGAAACAAGCGTGGCCCATGAGGCCCAGCCCATGCTTGCGGGCCACATTGGTCACAAACACACATTGTGACCCTCAGCCTGAGCCCAGTCCTCACGTAAGGCCTCTCAGGGCCTATATGAAGAGACAGCATATTGGGCTTGCCATGCCCCTAGGCCCCAATTTTTAACCATAGTTCGGGTTGTCCCTTCACTCTTCCCCAGGGCTCTGCTTTGGAATTCCTCTTTTGGTGGGACACCTGAGGTAACAAACCTGAAAGGAGTCCTCCCATCCCACAGATTGACGAAAAACAATTGGGATCGGGCCAAATCCACAGAGAGGAAGATTCGTCCATGGCCCATGAGACCTCCCCAACATTCCACGGCCATCGCTGAAACAAAAGTCAGAGACAAAAGCCTGAGCAAGCGCCTCAGACTCGCTCTTTCTTCATATCCTGAAGAGTTCTTCTCATGGTTTGTAGATCGGGCGTGCCATACCTACGTCCCCAAACTTAAGCTGAGTTTGTGTTTTCAGTCTTCTGTCCTCAAAGTCCTGGGCCACACTCCCTCCAGGCTGGGGCCCCTGGAGCCACACATTAGGACTGCCCCCACCCAATCCATGGGAATTCTGCACATTCCATTGTCAAAAATCGTACAAATTAGGAGAACCCTCCAAAGTCCCTTAGGCCATCCCAATAGTGTAGGTCACCCGGGACATAAAGGGCGGTTGATACCGGTTGAGCATCTACCTCCACTCATCTACCTCCACTCATACCAAGAAGATTGAACCAGACAGGACCCGAGGCCATTATCGGATCCATTGCTTTGGTTTACAGGCATGTCTCCTCAAAAGCCTGGATTCCAATAACAGCAGAGGGGATTTCCTGAGGCACCCATCAGAACAAATCTCGTCTCCACAAGGAATCTTTTGCATGGGAGCTATGCCAAAGCTTAGGAGAATACTTCAGGGTCCCGGTGCCACCTCCCCATTCCAAGGCCCTCATGGACACAAACACACGTTAGGACCCATCCTCTGGAAAGTGCATTTCAACTCAGCCACCCCGGTTGCTCCCGCAGATCCATTAGATCTAAACTGTCTTGTTGCTAGGAGACAATTGGAAGGCGAGGCGGACTTCCCAGGCATCCATCCTGGAACAGTGCTCTGGAGTCATTCCATATGGGATGTCCTGGAGCTGTCCAACAGGTCTCAATTGTCCCGCAGAAGGAATCCTTGAAGGGGGCATCCCACATCTCCCAACGTGGAAAACCTCCATGGCATCGAGATTCCGCTCCCTTCATGAAGGGGCCGTCATGCACAGAAACTCCAACCTGAGCCAACGTCGGATCCTCGCCCTGACTTCAGATGCATGAGATATTGGTTCAGATCTGCAGGGGGTACCTGCCATGCGCTTACCCTGAATCCGAAGACTAGCTTGTGTTCTCAGACTTCCGTCCTCACTCTCCTGGCCCCGAAGCCCTCAGGTTTGGCAATTCCGGACCGACAATGAAGCACTCTGCCTGCCCTCTAGAAAAAATGTATTGCCTAATGAGCTCCCCAGGCAGCTTAAATGAGGATAAACCTACACGGCACTCGAATGTACCCAAATTATATAGTCTAACCTGGGCACTAATGCACTGTCTGACACAACCTGAGCCCGGACCTGCTGACCAACACCCAGACAGCTGACCGCACGCTGAGCATATCAGACCCGCCATGGCCTTAGGTCATCATCTCTTCCCTACCTCAGTTTTCAGGCTTCAGAACCTAGACCTTATCTCCAATCACTGCCCACGGGTGACTGTGATGCAGAAATCAGAACTCTTCCTGACCCATGGCAAGAAACCTTGTGGTTGGCATGTTGTCCAACGTTCAGTGTAGAAGAAACAAGCATTCACCCTGAGGCCCCGCCCATTCTTGAGTGCGACGAGTGCATAAACACGCATTGTGACCTCAGCGTGAGTCCTGTCCTCTAGTAAGTCCTTTCAGTGGCTGGACCATTAGATGTCATAATGGGCTTGACATGTCCCTAGTCCCCAATTTTTAACCAGATTTCTGGTTGTCCAGTCGCCCCACCCCAGGGCTCTACTCTGGAATCCCTCATTTGGTGGGACATCTGAGGTTGAAAAACAAAATGAAACAAATCGACAACAACAACAAAAAAACGGACTTCTTCCAACCCCAGAATGACCGCAAACTCTTTGGAGGGGACCGAACCCCAAAGAGTAAGACTCGTCCATTTCCCATGAAGTCACCCGGCAATTTCACGACCATGAGTGACACGATATCCAGAGACAAAAACTTGAGCAAGAGCCTCACACTCGCCCTTTTTTCATATCCCGAAGTGTTCTCCTCATGGTCTGTAGATCAGTCCTGCCATACCTATGACCCAAAACATAAGCCGAGTTTGTGTTTTCAGACAACTGTCCAAACAGCTCTGGCCTACACACCCTACAGGCTCAGGGCCCTGGAGCCAAACCTGAGGACTGTACTTGCCCTCTCCAAGGGAATTGTATGTGCCCATTCCAATGGCCACAACCCTACTAATAGGATAACCTCCAAAGTCCCTGAGGCCATCCCAAGAGTTATGGCTTCCCAGGACAAACAGGGGCAATCTGAGCCCATCTGAGCACCTACCTGCACTCAGACCCGTAGACTGATGTCCCCAGAGGTAAAAAGGAACGAACAGGCCCCTAGGCACTAATCGGATCCATTGCTTTGGTTTCCAGGCATCTCTCCTCAGAGGCCTGGATTTCAATACCAGCATATGGCTGTTTCTTGACTCACCCATCAGAACAAATCTCATCTACACATGGGAAACATGCACGTTGGAGCTGTGTCAAAGCCTCTGTTTAGGAGAACCCTTCAGGGCCCAGGGCCACCACTTCATTCCAAGGTCTCCATAGACACAAAAACATATTAGGACACATCCACAGGAGAGTCCATTTCAACTTAGCCTCCTCGGTTGCCCCCCACATCCAGCAGATCTAACCTGTCTTGTTGCTTGGAGACAATTGGAATGCGAGGTGGGCTACCCAGCCATCCATCCTTAAAACCCTGCTCGGAATCGTTGGCCTGGAGCCAACCAACAGGTCTCAATTGTCCTGCAGAAGAATCTTTGCAGTTTGGAGCTTCTCACAACTCCCATCGTGGGAAAACCCCCATGTCCTCGTGATCCAACCCCCTTCAAGAAAGGGCCATCAGGGCAGAAAGTCCAACGTGAGCGATCGTCTGATCCTTGCCCTGACTTCAGATGCACGAGATCTCTATTGAGGTCTGTAGATTGTGCCTGCCATATCCTCACCCAGAAACCTAGGCCTAGCTTGGGTTCTCAGACTCCGTCCTCAGACTACTGGCCCACAAGCCTTCCAGTTGGGCAATCCAGAACTACAATGCCGCACTCTGCCTGCCCTACAGAAGTAAAACATTGCCCTCAGGGCTACCCCGAAACCCCAAATGAGGATCAACCTGCACGCCATTCGGCTGTACCCCAAACATATAGGCTGACCTGGGCACTATTTCCCCTTCTGACCCAGCCTGAGCCTGGACCTCCTGGTCCCACCCAGACAGCTGGCCGCACACTGAGCACATCGGACCCGCCATGGCCTTAGGTCGTCATCTCTTCCCAACTGCGGTTTTCAGGCTCCAGAACCTAGACCTTATCTCCAACCACTGCCCAGGGTTGAAAATGATGTAGAAATCAGAACTGTTCCCCATGGCAAGAAACCTTGTGGTTGGCATGTTGTCCAACGTTCAGTGTAGTTGAAACAAGCGTGGCCCATGAGGCCCAGCCCATGCTTGCGGGCCACATTGGTCACAAACACACATTGTGACCCTCAGCCTGAGCCCAGTCCTCACGTAAGGCCTCTCAGGGCCTATATGAAGAGACAGCATATTGGGCTTGCCATGCCCCTAGGCCCCAATTTTTAACCATAGTTCGGGTTGTCCCTTCACTCTTCCCCAGGGCTCTGCTTTGGAATTCCTCTTTTGGTGGGACACCTGAGGTAACAAACCTGAAAGGAGTCCTCCCATCCCACAGATTGACGAAAAACAATTGGGATCGGGCCAAATCCACAGAGAGGAAGATTCGTCCATGGCCCATGAGACCTCCCCAACATTCCACGGCCATCGCTGAAACAAAAGTCAGAGACAAAAGCCTGAGCAAGCGCCTCAGACTCGCTCATTCTTCATATCCTGAAGAGTTCTTCTCATGGTTTGTAGATCGGGCGTGCCATACCTACGTCCCCAAACTTAAGCTGAGTTTGTGTTTTCAGTCTTCTGTCCTCAAAGTCCTGGGCCACACTCCCTCCAGGCTGGGGCCCCTAGAGCCACACATTAGGACTTCCCCCACCCAATCTATGGGAATTCTGCCCATTCCATTGTCAAAAATCGTACAAATTAGGAGAACCCTCCAAAGTCCCTGAGGCCATCCCAATAGTGTAGGTCGCCCGGGACAAAAAAGGGCGGTTGATACCGGCTGAGCATCTACCTCCACTCATCTACCTCCACTCATACCAAGAAGATTGAACCAGACAGGACCCGAGGCCATTATCGGATCCATTGCTTTGGTTTATAGGCATGTCTCCTCAAAAGCCTGGATTCCAATACCAGCAGAGGGGATTTCCTGAGGCACCCATCAGAACAAATCTCGTCTCCACAAGGAAACTTGTGCATGGGAGCTATGCCAAAGCTTAGGAGAATACTTCAGGGTCCCGGTGCCACCTCCCCATTCCAAGGCCCTCATGGACACAAACACACGTTAGGACCCATCCTCTGGAAAGTGCATTTCAACTCAGCCACCCCGGTTGCTCCCACAGATCCATTAGATCTAAACTGTCTTGTTGCTAGGAGACAATTGGAAGGCGAGGCGGACTTCCCAGGCATCCATCCTGGAACAGTGCTCTGGAGTCATTCCATATGGGATGTCCTGGAGCTGTCCAACAGGTCTCAATTGTCCCGCAGAAGGAATCCTTGAAGGGGGCCTCCCACATCTCCCAACGTGGAAAACCTCCATGGCCTCGAGATTCCGCTCCCTTCATGAAGGGGCCGTCATGCACAGAAACTCCAACCTGAACCAACGTCGGATCCTCGCCCTGACTTCAGATGCATGAGATATTGGTTCAGATCTGCAGGGGGTACCTGCCGTGCCCTTACCCTGAATCCGAAGACTAGCTTGTGTTCTCAGACTTCCGTCCTCACTCTCCTGGCCCCGATGCCCTCAGGTTTGGCAATTCGGGACCGACAATGAAGCACTCTGCCTGCCCTCTAGAAAAAATGTATTGCCTAATGAGCTCCCCAGGCAGCTTAAATGAGGATAAAACTACACGGCACTCGACTGTACCCAAATTATATAGTCTAACCTGGGCACTAATGCACTGTCTGACACAACCTGAGCCCGGACCTGCTGACCAACACCCAGACAGCTGACCGCACCCTGAGAACATCAGACCCGCCATGACCTTAGGTCATCATCTCTTCCCTACCTCAGTTTTCAGGCTTCAGAACCTAGACCTTATCTCCAATCACTGCCCACGGGTGACTGTGATGCAGAAATCAGAACTCTTCCTGACCCATGGCAAGAAACCTTGTGGTTGGCATGTTGTCCAACGTTCAGTGTAGGAGAAACCAGCATTCACCCTGAGGCCCCGCCCATTCTTGAGTGCGACGAGTGCATAAACACGCATTGTGACCTCAGCGTGAGTCCTGTCCTCTAGTAAGTCCTTTCAGTGGCTGGACCATTAGATGTCATAATGGGCTTGACATGTCCCTAGTCCCCAATTTTTAACCAGATTTCTGGTTGTCCAGTCGCCCCACCCCATGGCTCTACTCTGGAATCCCTCATTTGGTGGGACATCTGAGGTTGAAAAACAAAATGAAACAAATCGACAACAACAACAAAAAAACGGACTTCTTCCAACCCCAGAATGACCGCAAACTCTTTGGAGGGGACCGAACCCCCAGAGGGTAAGACTCGTCCATTTCCCATGAAGTCACCCGGCAATTTCACGACCATGAGTGACACGATATCCAGAGACAAAAACTTGAGCAAGAGCCTCACACTCGCCCTTTTTTCATATCCCGAAGTGTTATCCTCATGGTCTGTAGATCATTCCTGCCATACCTATGACCCAAAACATAAGCCGAGTTTGTGTTTTCAGACAACTGTCCAAACAGCTCTGGCCTACACACCCTACAGGCTCAGGGCCCTGGAGCCAAACCTGAGGACTGTACTTGCCCTCTCCAAGGGAATTGTATGTGCCCATTCCAATGGCCACAACCCTACTAATAGGATAACCTCCAAAGTCCCTGAGGCCATCCCAAGAGTTATGGCTTCCCAGAACAAACAGGGGCAATCTGAGCCCATCTGAGCACCTACCTGCACTCAGACCCGTAGACTGATGTCCCCAGAGGTAAAAGGAACGAACAGGCCCCTAGGAACTAATCGGAACCATTGCTTTGGTTTCCAGGCATCTCTCCTCAGAGGCCTGGATTTCAATACCAGCATATGGCTGTTTCTTGACTCACCCATCAGAACTAATCTCATCTACACATGGGAAACATGCACGTTGGAGCTGTGTCAAAGCCTCTGTTTAGGAGAACCCTTCAGGGCCCCAGGGCCACCGCTTCATTTCAAGGTCTCCATAGACACAAAATCATATTAGGACACATCCACAGGAGAGTCCATTTCAACTCAGCCTCCTCGGTTGCCCCCCACATCCAGCAGATCTAACCTGTCTTGTTGCATGGAGACAATTGGAATGCGAGGTGGGCTACCCAGCCATCCATCCTTAGAACCCTGCTCGGAATCGTTGGCCTGGAGCCAACCAACAGGTCTCAATTGTCCTGCAGAAGAATCGTTGCAGTTTGGAGCTTCTCACAACTCCCATCGTGGGAAAACCCCCATGTCCTCGTGATCCAACCCCCTTCAAGAAAGGGCCATCAGGGCATAAAGTCCAACCTGAGCGATCGTCTGATCCTTGCCCTGACTTCAGATGCACGGGATCTCTATTGAGGTCTGTGGATTGTGCCTGCCATATCCTCACCCAGAAACCTAGGCCTAGCTTGGGTTCTCAGACTCCGTCCTCAGACTACTGGCCCACAAGCCCTCCAGTTGGGCAATCCAGAACTACAATGCCGCACTCTGCCTGCCCTACAGAAGTAAAATATTGCCCTCAGGGCTACCCCGAAACCCCAAATGAGGATCAACCTGCACGCCATTCGGCTGTACCCCAAACATATAGGCTGACCTGGGCACTATTTCCCCTTCTGACCCAGCCTGAGCCTGGACCTCCTGGTCCCACCCAGACAGCTGGCCGCACACTGAGCACATCGGACCCGCCATGGCCTTAGGTCGTCATCTCTTCCCAACTGCGGTTTTCAGGCTCCAGAACCTAGACCTTATCTCCAACCACTGCCCAGGGTTGAAAATGATGCAGAAATCAGAACTCTTTCCCCATGGCAAGAAACCTTGTGGTTGGCATGTTGTCCAACATTCAGTGTAGTTGAAACAAGCGTGGCCCATGAGGCCCAGCCCATGCTTGCGGGCCACATTGGTCACAAACACACATTGTGACCCTCAGCCTGAGCCCAGTCCTCAGGTAAGGCCTCTCAGGGCCTATATGAAGAGACAGCATATTGGGCTTGCCATGCCCCTAGGCCCCAATTTTTAACCATAGTTCGGGTTGTCCCTTCACTCTTCCCCAGGGCTCTGCTTTGGAATTCCTCTTTTGGTGGGACACCTGAGGTAACAAACCTGAAAGGAGTCCTCCCATCCCACAGATTGACGAAAAACAATTGGGATCAGGCCACATCCACAGAGAGGAAGATTCGTCCATGGCCCATGAGACCTCCCCAACATTCCACGGCCATCGCTGAAACAAAATCCAGAGACAAAAGCCTGAGCAAGCGCCTCAGACTCGCTCATTCTTCATATCCTGAAGAGTTCTTCTCATGGTTTGTAGATCGGGCGTGCCATACCTACGTCCCCAAACTTAAGCTGAGTTTGTGTTTTCAGTCTTCTGTCCTCAAAGTCCTGGGCCACACTCCCTCCAGGCTGGGGCCCCAGGAGCATCACATTAGGACTGCCCCCACCCAATCCATGGGAATTCTGCCCATTCCATTGTCAAAAATCGTACAAATTAGGAGAACCCTTCAAAGTCCCTTAGGCCATCCCAATAGTGTAGGTCACCCGGGACATAAAGGGCGGTTGATACCGGCTGAGCATCTACCTCCACTCATCTACCTCCACTCATACCAAGAAGATTGAACCAGACAGGACCCGAGGCCATTATCGGATCCATTGCTTTGGTTTACAGGCATGTCTCCTCAAAAGCCAGGATTCCAATAACAGCAGAGGGGATTTCCTGAGGCACCCATCAGAACAAATCTCGTCTCCACAAGGAATCTTTTGCATGGGAGCTATGCAAAAGCTTAGGAGAATACTTCAGGGTCCCGGTGCCACCTCCCCATTCCAAGGCCCTCATGGACACAAACACACGTTAGGACCCATCCTCTGGAAAGTGCATTTCAACTCAGCCACCCCGGTTGCTCCCGCAGATCCATTAGATCTAAACTGTCTTGTTGCTAGGAGACAATTGGAAGGCGAGGCGGACTTCCCAGGCATCCATCCTGGAACAGTGCTCTGGAGTCATTCCATATGGGATGTCCTGGAGCTGTCCAACAGGTCTCAATTGTCCCGCAGAAGGAATCCTTGAAGGGGGCCTCCCACATCTCCCAACGTGGAAAACCTCCATGGCCTCGAGATTCCGCTCCCTTCATGAAGGGGCCGTCATGCACAGAAACTCCAACCTGAGCCAACGTCGGATCCTCGCCCTGACTTCAGATGCATGAGATATTGGTTCAGATCTGCAGGGGGTACCTGCCGTGCCCTTACCCTGAATCCGAAGTCTAGCTTGTGTTCTCAGACTTCCGTCCTCACTCTCCTGGCCCCGAAGCCCACAGGTTTGGCAATTCCGGACCGACAATGAAGCACTCTGCCTGCCCTCTAGAAAAAATGTATTGCCTAATGAGCTCCCCAGGCAGCTTAAATGAGGATAAACCTACACGGCACTCGAATGTACCCAAATTATATAGTCTAACCTGGGCACTAATGCACTGTCTGACACAACCTGAGCCCGGTCCTGCTGACCAACACCCAGACAGCTGACCGCACCCTGAGAACATCAGAACCGCCATGGCCTTAGGTCATCATCTCTTCCCTACCTCAGTTTTCAGGCTTCAGAACCTAGACCTTATCTCCAATCACTGCCCACGGGTGACTGTGATGCAGAAATCAGAACTCTTCCTGACCCATGGCAAGAAACCTTGTGGTTGGCATGTTGTCCAACGTTCAGTGTAGGAGAAACCAGCATTCACCCTGAGGCCCCGCCCATTCTTGAGTGCGACGAGAGCATAAACACGCATTGTGACCTCAGCGTGAGTCCTGTCCTCTAGTAAGTCCTCTCAGTGGCTGGACCATTAGATGTCATAATGGGCTTGACATGTCCCTAGTCCCCAATTTTTAACCAGATTTCTGGTTGTCCAGTCGCCCCACCCCAGGGCTCTACTCTGGAATCCCTCATTTGGTGGGACATCTGAGGTTGAAAAACAAAATGAAACAAATCGACAACAACAACAAAAAAACGGACTTCTTCCATCCCCAGAATGACCGCAAACTCTTTGGACGGGACCGAACCCCCAGAGAGTAAGACTCGTCCATTTCCCATGAAGTCACCCGGCAATTTCACGACCATGAGTGACACGATATCCAGAGACAAAAACTTGAGCAAGAGCCTCACACTCGCCCTTATTTCATATCCCGAAGTGTTCTCCTCATGGTCTGTAGATCAGTCCTGCCATACCTATGACCCAAAACATAAGCCGAGTTTGTGTTTTCAGACAACTGTCCAAAGAGCTCTGGCCTACACACCCTACAGGCTCAGGGCCCTGGAGCCAAACCTGAGGACTGTACTTGCCCTCTCCAAGGGAATTGTATGTGCCCATTCCAATGGCCACAACCCTACTAATAGGATAACCTCCAAAGTCCCTGAGGCCATCCCAAGAGTTGTGGCTTCCCAGGACAAACAGGGGGCAATCTGAGCCCATCTGAGCACCTTCCTGCACTCAGACCCGTAGACTGATGTCCCCAGAGGTAAAAAGGAACGAACAGGCCCCTAGGCACTAATCGGATCCATTGCTTTGGTTTCCAGGAAACTCTCCTCAGAGGCCTGGATTTCAATACCAGCATATGGCTGTTTCTTGACTCACCCATCAGAACAAATCTCATCTACACATGGGAAACATGCACGTTGGAGCTGTGTCAAAGCCTCTGTTTAGGAGAACCCTTCAGGGCCCCAGGGCCACCGCTTCATTCCAAGGTCTCCATAGACACAAAAACATATTAGGACACATCCACAGGAGAGTCCATTTCAACTCAGCCTCCTCGGTTGCCCCCCACATCCAGCAGATCTAACCTGTCTTGTTGCTTGGAGACAATTGGAATGCGAGGTGGGCTACCCAGCCATCCATCCTTAGAACCCTGCTCGGAATCGTTGGCCTGGAGCCAACCAACAGGTCTCAATTGTCCTGCAGAAGAATCTTTGCAGTTTGGAGCTTCTCACAACTCCCATCGTGGGAAAAACCCCATGTCCTCGTGATCCAACCCCCTTCAAGAAAGGGCCATCAGGGCAGAAAATCCAACCTGAGCAAACGTCTGATCCTTACCCGGACTTCAGATGCACGAGATCTCTATTGAAGTCTGTAGATTGTGACTGCCATATCCTCACCCAGAAACCTAGTCTTGGCTTGGGTTCTCAGACTCTGTCCTCAGACTACTGGCCCACAAGCCTTCCAGTTAGGCAATCCAGAACTACAATGCCGCACTCTGCCTGCCCTACAGAAGTAAAACATTGCCCTCAGGGCTACCCGAAACTCCAAATGAGGATCAACCTGCACGCCATTCGGCTGTACACCAAACATAGAGGCTGACCTGGGCACTATTTCCCCTTCTGACCCAGCCTGAGCCTGGACCTCCTGGTCCCACCCAGACAGCTGGCCGCACACTGAGCACATCGGACCCGCCATGGCCTTAGGTCGTCATCTCTTCCCAACTGCGGTTTTCAGGCTCCAGGACCTAGACCTTATCTCCAACCACTGCCCAGGGTTGAAAACGATGCAGAAATCAGAAATCTTTCCCCATGGCAATAAACCTTGTGGATGGCATGTTGTCCAACGTTCAGTGTAGTTGAAACAAGCGTGGCCCATGAGGCCCAGCCCATGCTTGCGGGCCACATTTGTCACAAACACACATTGTGACCCTCAGCCTGAGCCCAGTCCTCAGGTAAGGCCTCTCAGGGCCTATATGAAGAGACAGCATATTGGGCTTGCCATGCCCCTAGGCCCCAATTTTTAACCATAGTTCGGGGTGTCCCTTCACTCTTCCCCAGGGCTCTGCTTTGGAATTCCTCTTTTGGTGGGACACCTGAGGTAACAAACCTGAAAGGAGTCCTCCCATCCCACAGATTGACGAAAAACAATTGGGATCGGGCCAAATCCACAGAGAGGAAGATTCGTCCATGGCCCATGAGACATCCCCAACATTCCACGGCCATCGCTGAAACAAAATCCAGAGACAAAAGCCTGAGCAAGCGCCTCAGACTCGCTCATTCTTCATATCCTGAAGAGTTCTTCTCATGGTTTGTAGATCGGGCGTGCCATACCTACGTCCCCAAACTTAAGCTGAGTTTGTGTTTTCAGTCTTCTGTCCTCAAAGTCCTGGGCCACACTCCCTCCAGGCTGGGGCCCCTGGAGCCACACATTAGGACTGTCCCCACCCAATCCATGGGAATTCTGCCCATTCCATTGTCAAAAATCGTACAAATTAGGAGATCCCTCCAAAGTCCCTGAGGTCATCCCAATAGTGTAGGTCGCCCGGGACAAAAAAGGGCGGTTGATACCAGCTGAGCATCTTCCTCCACTCATCTACCTCCACTCATACCAAGAAGATTGAACCAGACAGGACCCGAGGCCATTATCGGATCCATTGCTTTGGTTTACAGGCATATCTCCTCAAAAGCCTGGATTCCAATACCAGCAGAGGGGATTTCCTGAGGCACCCATCAGAACAAATCTCGTCTCCACAAGGAAACTTGTGCATGGGAGCTAAGCCAAAGCTTAGGAGAATACTTCAGGGTCCCGGTGCCACCTCCCCATTCCAAGGCCCTCATGGACACAAACACACGTTAGGACCCATCCTCTGGAAAGTGCATTTCAACTCAGCCACCCCGGTTGCTCCCGCAGATCCATTAGATCTAAACTGTCTTGTTGCTAGGAGACAATTGGAAGGCGAGGCGGACTTCCCAGGCATCCATCGTCGAATGTTGCTCTGGAGTCATTCCATATGGGATGTCCTGGAGCTGTCCAACAGGTCTCAATTGTCCCGCAGAAGGAATCCTTGAAGGGGGCATCCCACATCTCCCAACGTGGAAAACCTCCATGGCCTCGAGATTCCGCTCCCTTCATGAAGGGGCCGTCATGCACAGAAACTCCAACCTGAGCCAACGTCGGATCCTTGCCCTGACTTCAGATGCATGAGATATTGGTTCAGATCTGCAGGGGGTACCTGCCGTGCCCTCACCCTGAATCCGAATTCTAGCTTGTGTTCTCAGACTTCCGTCCTCACTCTCCTGGCCCCGAAGCCCTCATGTTTGGCTATTCCGGACCGACAATGAAGCACTCTGCCTGCCCTCTAGAAAAAAATATATTGCCTAATGAGCTGACCAGGCAGCTTAAATGAAGATAAAACTACACGGCACTCGAATGTACCCAAATTATATAGTCTAACCTGGGCACTAATGCACTGTCTGACACAACCTGAGCCCGGACCTGCTGACCAACACCCAGACAGCTGACCGCATCCCGAGCACATCAGACCCGCCCTGGCCTTAGGTCATCATCTATTCCCTACTTCAGTTTTCAGGCTTCAGAACCTAGACCTTATCTCCAATCACTGCCCACGGGTGACTGTGATGCAGAAATCAGAACTCTTCCTGACCCATGGCAAGAAACCTTGTGGTTGGCATGTTGTCCAACGTTCAGTGTAGGAGAAAACAGCATTCACCCTGAGGCCCCGCCCATTCTTGAGTGCGACGAGAGCATAAACACGCATTGTGACCTCAGCGTGAGTCCTGTCCTCTAGTAAGTCCTCTCAGTGGCTGGACCATTAGATGTCATAATGGGCTTGACATGTCCCTAGTCCCCAATTTTTAACCAGATTTCTGGTTGTCCAGTCGCCCCACCCCAGGGCTCTACTCTGGAATCCCTCATTTGGTGGGACATCTGAGGTTGAAAAACAAAATGAAACAAATCGACAACAACAACAAAAAAACGGACTTCTTCCATCCCCACAATGACCGCAAACTCTTTGGACGGGACCGAACCCCCAGAGAGTAAGACTCGTCCATTTCCCATGAAGTCACCCGGCATTTTCACGACCATGAGTGACACGATATCCAGAGACAAAAACTTGAGCAAGAGCCTCACACTCGCCCTTTTTTCATATCCCGAAGTGTTCTCCTCATGGTCTGTAGATCAGTCCTGCCATACCTATGACCCAAAACATAAGCCGAGTTTGTGTTTTCAGACAACTGTACAAACAGCTCTGGCCTACACACCCTACAGGCTCAGGGCCCTGGAGCCAAACCTGAGGACTGTACTTGCCCTCTCCAAGGGAATTGTATGTGCCCATTCCAATGGCCACAACCCTACTAATAGGATAACCTCCAAAGTCCCTGAGGCCATCCCAATAGTTGTGGCTTCCCAGGACAAACAGGGGCAATCTGAGCCCATCTGAGCACCTACCTGCACTCAGACCCGTAGACTGATGTCCCCAGAGGTAAAAAGGAACGAACAGGCCCCTTGGCACTAATCGGATCCATTGCTTTGGTTTCCAGGAAACTCTCCTCAGAGGCCTGGATTTCAATACCAGCATATGGCTGTTTCTTGACTCACCCATCAGAACAAATCTCATCTACACATGGGAAACATGCACGTTGGAGCTGTGTCAAAGCCTCTGTTTAGGAGAACCCTTCAGGGCCCCAGGGCCACCGCTTCATTCCAAGGTCTCCATAGACACAAAAACATATTAGGACACATCCACAGGAGAGTCCATTTCAACTCAGCCTCCTCGGTTGCCCCCCACATCCAGCAGATCTAACCTGTCTTGTTGCATGGAGACAATTGGAATGCGAGGTGGGCTACCCAGCCATCCATCCTTAGAACCCTGCTCGGAATCGTTGGCCTGGAGCCAACCAACAGGTCTCAATTGTCCTGCAGAAGAATCTTTGCAGTTTGGAGCTTCTCACAACTCCCATCGTGGGAAAACCCCCATGTCCTCGTGATCCAACCCCCTTCAAGAAAGGACCATCAGGGCAGAAAATCCAACCTGAGCGAACGTCTGATCCTTACCCGGACTTCAGATGCACGAGATCTCTATTGAGGTCTGTAGATTGTGCCTGCCATATCCTCACCCAGAAACCTAGGCTTGGCTTGGGTTCTCAGACTCCGTCCTCAGACTACTGGCCCACAAGCCTTCCAGTTTGGCAATCCAGAACTACAATGCCGCACTCTGCCTGCCCTACAGAAGTAAAAGATTGCCCTCAGGGCTACCCCGAAACCCCAAATGAGGATCAACCTGCACGCCAATCGGCTGTACCCCAAACATATAGGCTGACCTGGGCACTATTTCCCCTACTGACCCAGCCTGAGCCTGGACCTCCTGGTCCCACCCAGACAGCTGGCCGCACACTGAGCACATCGGACCCGCCATGGACTTAGGTCGTCATCTCTTCCCAACTGCGGTTTTCAGGCTCCAGGACCTAGACCTTATCTCCAACCACTGCCCAGGGTTGAAAATGATGCAGAAATCAGAACTCTTTCCCCATGGCAAGAAACCTTGTGCTTGGCATGTTGTCCAACGTTCATTGTAGTTGAAACAAGCGTGGCCCATGATGCCCAGCCCATGCTTGCGGGCCACATTTGTCACAAACACACATTTGACCCTCAGCCTGAGCCCAGTCCAGGGTAAGGCCTCTCAGGGCCTATATGAAGAGACAGCATATTGGGCTTGCCATGCCCCTAGGCCCCAATTTTTAACCATAGTTCGGGGTGTCCCTTCACTCTTCCCCAGGGCTCTGCTTTGGAATTCCTCTTTTGGTGGGACACCTGAGGTAACAAACCTGAAAGGAGTCCTCCCATCCCACAGATTGACGAAAAACAATTGGGATCGGGCCAAATCCACAGAGAGGAAGATTCGTCCATGGCCCATGTGACATCCCCAACATTCCACGGCCATCGCTGAAACAAAATCCAGAGACAAAAGCCTGAGCAAGCGCCTCAGACTCGCTCATTCTTCATATCCTGAAGAGTTCTTCTCATGGTTTGTAGATCGGGCGTGCCATACCTACGTCCCCAAACTTAAGCTGAGTTTGTGTTTTCAGTCTTCTGTCCTCAAAGTCCTGGGCCACACTCCCTCCAGGCTGGGGCCCCTGGAGCCACACATTAGGACTGCCCCCACCCAATCCATGGGAATTCTGCCCATTCCATTGTCAAAAATCGTACAAATTAGGAGAACCCTCCAAAGTCCCTGAGGCCATCCCAATAGTGTAGGTCGCCCGGGACAAAAAAGGGCGTTTGATACCAGCTGAGCATCTTCCTCCACTCATCTACCTCCACTCATACCAAGAAGATTGAACCAGACAGGACCCGAGGCCATTATCGGATCCATTGCTTTGGTTTACAGGCATGTCTCCTCAAAAGCCTGGATTCCAATACCAGCAGAGGGGATTTCCTGAGGCACCCATCAGAACAAATCTCGTCTCCACAAGGAAACTTGTGCATGGGAGCTATGCCAAAGCTTAGGAGAATACTTCAGGGTCCCGGTGCCACCTCCCCATTCCAAGGCCCTCATGGACACAAACACACATTAGGACCCATCCTCTGGAAAGTGCATTTCAACTCAGCCACCCCGGTTGCTCCCGCAGATCCATTAGATCTAAACTGTCTTGTTGCTAGGAGACAATTGGAAGGCGAGGCGGACTTCCCAGGCATCCATCCTCGAACGGTGCTCTGGAGTCATTCCATATGGGATGACCTGGAGCTGTCCAACAGGTCTCAATTGTCCCGCAGAAGGAATCCTTGAAGGGGGCATCCCACATCTCCCAACGTGGAAAACCTCCATGGCCTCGAGATTCCGCTCCCTTCATGAAGGGGCCGTCATGCACAGAAACTCCAAACTGAGCCAACGTCGGATCCTCGCCCTGACTTCAGATGCATGAGATATTGGTTCAGATCTGCAGGGGGTACCTGCCGTGCCCTCACCCTGAATCCGAAGTCTAGCTTGTGTTCTCAGACTTCCGTCCTCACTCTCCTGGCCCCGAAGCCCTCATGTTTGGCAATTCCGGACCGACAATGAAGCACTCTGCCTGCCCTCTAGAAAAAATATATTGCCTAATGAGCTGCCGAGGCAGCTTAAATGAAGATAAACCTACACGGCACTCGAATGTACCCAAATTATATAGTCTAACCTGGGCACTAATGCACTGTCTGACACAACCTGAGCCCGGACCTGCTGACCAACACCCAGACAGCTGACCGCACCCCGAGCACATCAGACCCGCCCTGGCCTTAGGTCATCATCTCTTCCCTACCTCAGTTTTCAGGCTTCAGAACCTAGACCTTATCTCCAATCACTGCCCACGGGTAACTGTGATGCAGAAATCAGAACTCTTCCTGACCCATGGCAAGAAACCTTGTGGTTGGCATGTTGTCCAACGTTCAGTGTAGGAGAAAACAGCATTCCCCCTGAGGCCCCGCCCATTCTTGAGTGCGACGAGAGCATAAACACGCATTGTGACCTCAGCGTGAGTCCTGTCCTCTAGTAAGTCCTCTCAGTGGCTGGACCATTAGATGTCATAATGGGCTTGACATGTCCCTAGTCCCCAATTTTTAACCAGATTTCTGGTTGTCCAGTCGCCCCACCCCAGGGCTCTACTCTGGAATCCCTCATTTGGTGGGACATCTGAGTTTGAAAAACAAAATGAAACAAATCGACAACAACAACAAAAAAACGGACTTCTTCCATCCCCAGAATGACCGCAAACTCTTTGGACGGGACCGAACCCCCAGAGAGTAAGACTCGTCCATTTCCCATGATGTCACCCGGCAATTTCACGACCATGAGTGACACGATATCCAGAGACAAAAACTTGAGCAAGAGCCTCACACTCGCCCTTTTTTCATATCCCGAAGTGTTCTGCTCATGGTCTGTAGATCAGTCCTGCCATACCTATGACCCAAAACATGACCCGAGTTTGTGTTTTCAGACAACTGTCCAAACAGCTCTGGCCTACACACCCTACAGGCTCAGGGCCCTGGAGCCAAACCTGAGGACTGTACTTGCCCTCTCCAAGGGAATTGGATGTGCCCATTCCAATGGCCACAACCCTACTAATAGGATAACCTCCAAAGTCCCTGAGGCCATCCCAAGAGTTGTGGCTTCAAAGGACAAACAGGGGCAATCTGAGCCCATCTGAGCACCTACCTGCACTCAGACGCCTAGTCTGATGTCCCCAGAGGTAAAAAGGAACGAACAGGCCCCTAGGCACTAATCGGATCCATTGCTTTGCTTTCCAGGAAACTCTACTCAGAATCCTGGATTTCAATACCAGCATATGGCTGTTTCTTGACTCACCCATCAGAACAAATCTCATCTACACATGGGAAACATGCACGTTGGAGCTGTGTCAAAGCCTCTGTTTAAAAGTACCCTTCAGGGCCCCAGGGCCACCGCTTCATTCCAAGGTCTCTATAGACACAAAAACATATTAGGACACATCCACAGGAGAGTCCATTTCAACTCAGCCTCCTCGGTTGCCCCCCACATCCAGCAAATCTAACCTGTCTTGTTGCTTGGAGACAATTGGAATGCGAGGTGGGCTACCCAGCCATCCGACCTTAAAACCCTGCTCGGAATCGTTGGCCTGGAGCCAACCAACAGGTCTCAATTGTCCTGCAGAAGAATCTTTGCAGTTTGGAGCTTCTCACAACTCCCATCGTGGGAAAACCCCCATGTCCTCGTGATCCAACCCCCTTCAAGAAAGGGCCATCAGGGCAGAAAGTCCAACCTGAGCGATCGTCTGATCCTTGCCCTGACTTCAGATGCACGAGATCTCTATTGAGGTCTGTAGATTGTGCCTGCCATATCCTCACCCAGAAACCTAGGCCTAGCTTGGGTTCTCAGACTCCGTCCTCAGACTACTGGCCCACAAGCCCTCCAGTTTGGAAATCCAGAACTACAATGCCGCACTCTGCCTGCCCTACAGAAGTAAAACATTGCCCTCAGGGCTACCCCGAAACCCCAAATGAGGATCAACCTGCACGCCATTCGGCTGTACCCCAAACATAGAGGCTGACCTGGGCACTATTTCCCCTTCTGACCCAGCCTGAGCCTGGACCTCCTGGTCCCACCCAGACAGCTGGCCGCACACTGAGCACATCGCACCCGCCATGGCCTTAGGTCGTCATCTCTTCCCAACTGCGGTTTTCAGGCTCCAGAACCTAGACCTTATCTCCAACCACTGCCCAGAGTTGAAAATGATGCAGAAATCAGAACTCTTTCCCCATGGCAAGAAACCTTGTGCTTGGCATGTTGTCCAACGTTCAGTGTAGTTGAAACAAGCGTGGCCCATGAGACCCAGCCCATGCTTGCGGGCCACATTGGTCACAAACACACATTGTGACCCTCAGCCTGAGCCCAGTCCTCAGGTAAGGCCTCTCAAGGCCTATATGAAGAGACAGCATATTGGGCTTGCCATGCCCCTAGGCCCCAATTTTTAACCATAGTTCGGGGTGTCCCTTCACTCTTCGCCAGGGCTCTGCTTTGGAATTCCTCTTTTGGTGGGACACCTGAGGTAACAAACCTGAAAGGAGTCCTCCCATCCCACAGATTGACGAAAAACAATTGGGATCGGGCCAAATCCACAGAGAGGAAGATTCGACCATGGCCCATGAG
Organism: Mustela nivalis; assembly: GCF_964662115.1. Taxonomy (NCBI): domain Eukaryota; kingdom Metazoa; phylum Chordata; class Mammalia; order Carnivora; family Mustelidae; genus Mustela; species Mustela nivalis. The sequence continues at coordinate 338,310 of NW_028136438.1, read as the reverse complement.
AACTCCCCAACATTCCACGGCCATCGCTGAAACAAAATCCAGAGACAAAAGCCTGAGCAAGCGCCTCAGACTCGCTCATTCTTCATATCCTGAAGAGTTCTTCTCATGGTTTGTAGATCGGGCGTGCCATACCTACGTCCCCAAACTTAAGCTGAGTTTGTGTTTTCAGTCTTCTGTCCTCAAAGTCCTGGGCCACACTCCCTCCAGGCTGGGGCCCCTGGAGCCACACATTAGGACTGCCCCCACCCAATCCATGGGAATTCTGCCCATTCCATTGACAAAGTCGTACAAATTAGGAGAACCCTCCAAAGTCCCTGAGGCCATCCCAATAGTGTAGGTCGCCCGGGACAAAAAAGGGCGGTTGATACCAGCTGAGCATCTTCCTCCACTCATCTACCTCCACTCATACCAAGAAGATTGAACCAGACAGGACCCGAGGCCATTATCGGATCCATTGCTTTGGTTTACAGGCATGTCTCCTCAAAAGCTTGGATTCCAATACCAGCAGAGGGGATTTCCTGAGGCACCCATCAGAACAAATCTCGTCTCCACAAGGAAACTTGTGCTTGGGAGCTATGCCAAAGCTTAGGAGAATACTTCAGGGTCCCGGTGCCACCTCCCCATTCCAAGGCCCTCATGGACACAAACACATATTAGGACCCATCCTCTGGAAAGTGCATTTCAACTCAGCCACCCCGGTTGCTCCCGCCGATCCATTAGATCTAAACTGTCTTGTTGCTAGGAGACAATTGGAAGGCGAGGCGGACTTCCCAGGCATCCATCCTCGAACGGTGCTCTGGAGTCATTCCATATGGGATGTCCTGGAGCTGTCCAACAGGTCTCAATTGTCCCGCAGAAGGAATCCTTGAAGGGGGCATCCCACATCTCCCAACGTGGAAAACCTCCATGGCCTCGAGATTCCGCTCCCTTCATGAAGGGGCCGGCATGCACAGAAACTCCAAACTGAGCCAACGTCGGATCCTCGCCCTGACTACAGATGCATGAGATATTGGTTCAGATCTGCAGGGGGTACCAGCCGTGCCCTCACCCTGAATCCGAAGTCTAGCTTGTGTTCTCAGATTTCCGTCCTCACTCTCCTGGCCCTGAAGCCCTCATGTTTGGCAATTCCGGACCGACAATGAAGCACTCTGCCTGCCCTCTAGAAAAAATATATTGCCTAATGAGCTGACCAGGCAGCTTAAATGAAGATAAACCTACACGGCACTCGAATGTACCCAAATTATATAGTCTAACCTGGGCACTAATGCACTGTCTGACACAACCTGAGCCCAGAGCTGCTGACCAACACCCAGACAGCTGACCCACCCTGAGCACATCAGACCCGCCCTGGCCTTAAGTCATCATCTCTTCCCTACCTCAGTTTTCAGGCTTCAGAACCTAGACCTTATCTCCAATCACTGCCCACGGGTGACTGTGATGCAGAAATCAGAACTCTTCCTGATCCATGGCAAGAAACCTTGTGGTTGGCATGTTGTCCAACGTTCAGTGTAGGACAAAACAGCATTCCCCCTGAGGCCCCGCCCATTTTTGAGTGCGACGAGAGCATAAACACGCATTGTGACCTCAGCGTGAGTCCTGTCCTCTAGTAAGTCCTCTCAGTGGCTGGACCATTAGATGTCATAATGGGCTTGACATGTCCCTAGTCCCCAATTTTTAACCAGATTTCTGGTTGTCCAGTCGCCCCACCCCAGGGCTCTACTCTGGAATCCCTCATTTGGTGGGACATCTGAGGTTGAAAAACAAAATGAAACAAATCGACAACAACAACAAAAAAACGGACTTCTTCCATCCCCAGAATGACCGCAAACTCTTTGGACGGGACCGAACCCCCAGAGAGTAAGACTCGTCCATTTCCCATGAAGTCACCCGGGAATTTCACGACCATGAGTGACACGATATCCAGAGACAAAAACTTGAGCAAGAGCCTCACACTCGCCCTTTTTTCATATCCCGAAGTGTTCTCCTCATGGTCTGTAGATCAGTCCTGCCATACCTATGACCCAAAACATGAGCCGAGTTTGTGTTTTCAGACAACTGTCCAAACAGCTCTGGCCTACACACCCTACAGGCTCAGGGCCCTGGAGCCAAACCTGAGGACTGTACTTGCCCTCTCCAAGGGAATTGTATGTGCCCATCCCAATGGCCACAACCCTACTAGTAGGATAACCTCCAAAGTCCCTGAGGCCATCCCAATAGTTGTGGCTTCCCAGGACAAACAGGGGGCAATCTGAGCCCATCTGAGCACCTACCTGCACTCAGACCCGTAGACTGATGTCCCCAGAGGTAAAATGGAACGAACAGGCCCCTAGGCACTAATCGGATCCATTGCTTTTGTTTCCAGGAAACTCTCCTCAGAGGCCTGGATTTCAATACCAGCATATGGCTGTTTCTTGACTCACCCATCAGAACAAATCTCATCTACACATGGGAAACATGCACGTTGGAGCTGTGTCAAAGCCTCTGTTTAGGAGAACCCTTCAGGGCCCCAGGGCCACTGCTTCATTCCAAGGTCTCCATAGACACAAAAACATATTAGGACACATCCACAGGAGAGTCCATTTCAACTCAGCCTCCTCGGTTGCCCCCCACATCCAGCAGATCTAACCTGTCTTGTTGCTTGGAGACAATTGGAATGCGAGGTGGGCTACCCAGCCATCCGTCCTTAGAACCCTGCTCAGAATCGTTGGCCTGGAGCCAACCAACAGGTCTCAATTGTCCTGCAGAAGAATCTTTGCAGTTTGGAGCTTCTCACAACTCCCATCGTGGGAAAACCCCCATGTCCTCGTGATCCAACCCCCTTCAAAAAGGGCCATCAGGGCAGAAAGTCCAACCTGAGCGATCGTCTGATCCTTGCCCTGACTTCAGATGCACGAGATCTCTATTGAGGTCTGTAGATTGTGCCTGCCATATCCTCACCCAGAAACCTAGGCCTAGCTTGGGTTCTCAGACTCCGTCCTCAGACTACTGGCCCACAAGCCCTCCAGTTTGGAAATCCAGAACTACAATGCCGCACTCTGCCTGCCCTACAGAAGTAAAACATTGCCCTCAGGGCTACCCCGAAACCGCAAATGAGGATCAACCTGCACGCCATTCGGCTGTACCCCAAACATAGAGGCTGACCTGGGCACTATTTCCCCTTCTGACCCAGCCTGAGCCTGGACCTCCTGGTCCCACCCAGACAGCTGGCCGCACACTGAGCACATCGCACCCGCCATGGCCTTAGGTCGTCATCTCTTCCCAACTGCGGTTTTCAGGCTCCAGAACCTAGACCTTATCTCCAACCACTGCCCAGGGTTGAAAATGATGCAGAAATCAGAACTCTTTCCCCATGGCAAGAAACCTTGTGCTTGGCATGTTGTCCTTCGTTCAGTGTAGTTGAAACAAGCATGGCCCATGAGGCCCAGCCCATGCTTGCGGGCCACATTGGTCACAAACACACATTGTGACCCTCAGCCTGAGCCCAGTCCTCAGGTAAGGCCTCTCAGGGCCTATATGAAGAGACAGCATATTGGGCTTGCCATGCCCCTAGGCCCAAATTTTTAACCATAGTTCGGGGTGTCCCTTCACTCTTCCCCAGGGCTCTGCTTTGGAATTCCTCTTTTGGTGGGACATCTGAGGTAACAAACCTGAAAGGAGTCCTCCCATCCCACAGATTGACGAAAAACAATTGGGATCGGGCCAAATCCACAGAGAGGAAGATTCGTCCATGGCCCATGAGACATCCCCAACATTCCACGGCCATCGCTGAAACAAAATCCAGAGACAAAAGCCTGAGCAAGCGCCTCAGACTCGCTCATTCTTCATATCCTGAAGAGTTCTTCTCATGGTTTGTAGATCGGGCGTGCCATACCTACGTCCCCAAACTTAAGCTGAGTTTGTGTTTTCAGTCTTCTGTCCTCAAAGTCCTGGGCCACACTCCCTCCAGGCTGGGGCCCCTGGAGCCACACATTAGGACTGCCCCCACCCAATCCATGGGAATTCTGCCCATTCCATTGTCAAAAATCGTGCAAATTAGGAGAACCCTCCAAAGTCCCTGAGGCCATCCCAAGAGTTGTGGCTTCCCAGGACAAACAGGGGCAATCTGAGCCCATCTGAGCACCTACCTTCACTCAGACCCCTAGACTGATGTCCCCAGAGGTAAAAAGGAACGAACAGGCCCCTAGGCCCTAATCGGATCCATTGCTTTGCTTTCCAGGAAACTCTCCTCATAATCCTGGATTTCAATACCAGCATATGGCTGTTTCTTGACTCACCCATCAGAACAAATCTCATCTACACATGGGAAACATGCACGTTGGAGCTGTGTCAAAGCCTCTGTTTAGGAGAACCCTTCAGGGCCCCAGGGCCACCGCTTCATTCCAAGGTCTCCATAGACACAAAAACATATTAGGACACATCCACAGGAGAGTCCATTTCAACACAGACTCCTCGGTTGCCCCCCACATCCAGCAGATCTAACCTGTCTTGTTACTTGGAGACAATTGGAATGCGAGGTGGGCTACCCAGCCATCCGTCCTTAGAACCCTGCTCGGAATCGTTGGCCTGGAGCCAACCAACAGGTCTCAATTGTCCTGCAGAAGAATCTTTGCAGTTTGGAGCTTCTCACAACTCCCATCGTGGGAAAACCGCAATGTCTTCGTGATCCAACCGCCTTCAAGAAAGGGCCATCAGGGCAGAAAGTCCAACCTGAGCGATCGTCTGATCCTTGCCCTGACTTCAGATGCACGAGATCTCTATTGAGGTCTGTAGATTGTGCCTGCCATATCCTCACCCAGAAACCTAGGCCTAGCTTGGGTTCTCAGACTCCGTCCTCAGACTACTGGCCCACAAGCCCTCCAGTTTGGCAATCCAGAACTACAATGCCGCACTCTGCCTGCCCTACAGAAGTAAAACATTGCCCTCAGGGCTACCCCGAAAGCCCAAATGCGGATCAACCTGCACGCCATTCGGCTGTACCCCAAACATATAGGCTGACCTGGGCACTATTTCCCCTTCTGACCCCGCCTGAGCCTGGACCTCCTGGTCCCACCCAGACAGCTAGCCGCACACTGAGCACATCGGACCCGCCATGGCCTTAGGTCGTCATCTCTTCCCAACTGCGGTTTTCAGGCTCCAGAACCTAGACCTTATCTCCAACCACTGCCCAGGGTTGAAAATGATGCAGAAATCAGAACTCTTTCCCCATGGCAAGAAACCTTGTGCTTGGCATGTTGTCCAACGTTCAGTGTAGTTGAAACAAGCGTGGCCCATGAGGCCCAGCCCATGCTTGCGGGCCACATTGGTCACAAACACACATTGTGACCCTCAGCCTGAGCCCAGTCCTCAGGTAAGGCCTCTCAGGGCCTATATGAAGAGACAGCATATTGGGCTTGCCATGCCCCTAGGCCCCAATTTTTAACCATAGTTCGGGGTGTCCCTTCACTCTTCCCCAGGGCTCTGCTTTGGAATTCCTCTTTTGGTGGGACACCAGAGGTAACAAACCTGAAAGGAGTCCTCCCATCCCACAGATTGACGAAAAACAATTGGGATCGGGCCAAATCCACAGAGAGGAAGATTCGTCCATGGCCCATGAGACCTCCCCAACATTCCACGGCCATCGCTGAAACAAAATCCAGAGACAAAAGCCTGAGCAAGCGATTCAGACTCGCTCATTCTTCATATCCTGAAGAGTTCTTCTCATGGTTTTTAGATCGGGCGTGCCATACCTACGTCCCCAAACTTAAGCTGAGTTTGTGTTTTCAGTCTTCTGTCCTCAAAGTCCTGGGCCACACTCCCTCCAGGCTGGGGCCCCTGGAGCCACACATTAGGACTGCCCCCACCCAATCCATGGGAATTCTGCCCATTCCATTGTCAAAAATCGTACAAATTAGGAGAACCCTCCAAAGTCCCTGAGGCCATCCCAATAGTGTAGGTCGCCCGGGACAAAAAAGGGCGGTTGATACCAGCTGAGCATCTTCCTCCACTCATCTACCTCCACTCATACCAAGAAGATTGAACCAGACAGGACCCGAGGCCATTATCGGATCCATTGCTTTGGTTTACAGGCATGTATCCTCAAAAGCCTGGATTTCAATACCAGCAGAGAGAATTTCCTGAGGCACCCATCAGAACAAATCTCGTCTCCACAAGGAAACTTGTGCATGGGAGCTATGCCAAAGCTTAGGAGAATACTTCAGGGTCCCGGTGCCACCACCCCATTCCAAGGCCCTCATGGACACAAACACACATTAGGACCCATCCTCTGGAAAGTGCATTTCAACTCAGCCACCCCGGTTGCTCCCGCAGATCCATTAGATTTAAACTGTCTTGTTGCTAGGAGATAATTGGAAGGCGAGGCGGACTTCCCAGGCATCCATCCTCGAACGGTGCTCTGGAGTCATTCCATATGGGATGTCCTGGAGCTGTCCAACAGGTCTCAATTGTCCCGCAGAAGGAATCCTTGAAGGGGGCATCCCACATCTCCCAACGTGGAAAACCTCCATGGCATCGAGATTCCGCTCCCTTCATGAAGGGGCCTTCATGCACAGAAACTCCACCTTAGTCAACGTCGGATCCTCGTGCTGACTTCAGATGCTTGAGATATTTGTTCAGATCTGCAGGGGGTACCTGCAGTGCCCTTGGCCAGAAGCCCAAGTCGAGCTTGTGTTCTCAGGCTTCTGTCCTCACACTCCTGGCCCAGAAGCCCTCAAGTTTGGCCATTCCGGACCTACAATGCAGCACTCTGCCTGCCCTCTAGAAAAAATATCTTCCCTAATGAGCTGCCTGGACACCTCAAATGAGGATAAACCTACAAGGCACTCGAATGTACCCATATTATATAGTCTAACCTGGGCACTAATGCACTGTCTGACACAACCTGAGCCAGAAACTCCTGACCAACACCCAGGCAGCTGACCACACAGTGAGCCTATCAGACCCGCCATGGCCTTAGGTGGTCATCTCTTCCCAACAGCGGTTTTTCGGGCTTCAGAACCTAGGCCTTATCTCCAACCACAGTCCATGATTGAAAATGATGCAGAAATCAGAACACTTTTCCCATGGTTAGAGACCTTGTGATTGGCAAGTTGTCCAAAGTCCAGTGTAGTTGAAACAAGTGTGGCCCATGAGGTCCCGCCCTTGCTCGCAAAACCACATTGGTCACAAACACACATTGTGACCCTCAGCCTGAGCCCAGTCCTCAAGTACGGCCTCTCAGTGGCTGGATGAAGAGACAGCATATTGGGCGTGCCATGCCCCTAGGCCCCAATTTTTAAACATAGTTTGGGTTGTCCCTTCACTCTTCCCCAGTGCTCTGTTTTGGAATTCCTCTTATGTTCGGACAACTGAGGTAATAAACCTGAAAGGAGACCTCCCATTCCACAGATTGACGAAAAACAATTGGGACTGGGCCAAATCCACAGAGAGGAAGATTCGTCCATGGGCCATGAGGCCTCCCCAAATTCCACGGCCATCATTGATACAAAATCCAAAGACAAAAGCCTGAGCAAGTACCTCAGACTCGCTCTTTCTTCATATCCTGAAGAGTTCTTCTCATGGTTTGTAGATTACGCCTGCCATACCTACGTCCCCAAACCTAAGCTGAGTTTCTCTTTTCAATCTTCTGTCCTCAAAGTCCTGGGCCACACACCCTCCAGGCTGGGGCGCCAGGAGCCACACATTAGGACTGTGCCTACCCAATCCATGGGAATTCTGCCCATTCCATTGTCCCAAATCGTACAAATTAGGAGAACCCTCCAAAGTCCCCGAGGCCCTCCCAATAGTGTATGTCTCCGGGGACAAACAGGGCGGTCTGACACCAGGTGATCATCTACCTCCACTCATTCCATAGATGGAGAACCCCAGAGAAGAAGATTGAACCAGACAGGACCCTAGGCCATAATCGGGTCCATTGCTTTGGTTTACTGGCATGTGTCCTCAAAAGCCTGGATTCCAATACCAGCATAAGGGGTTTCCTGAGGCACCCATCAGAAAAAATCTCGTCTCCACAAGGAAACTTTTGCATGGGAGCTATGTCAAAAGCTTAGGAGAATACTTCAGGGTCCCGGTGCCACCGCCCTAATCCAAGGCCCTCATGGACACAACACACATTAGGCCCCATCCTCAGGAAAATCCATTTCAACTCAGCCACCTCGGTTTCTCCCACAGAGCCACCGATCTCAACGCTATTATTGCTAGGAGACAATTGTAATGCGAGGCGGGCTTCCCTGGCATCCATCCTCCAACGGTGCTCTGGAGTCATTCCATATGGGATGTCCTGGAGCTGCCCAACAGGTCTCAATTGTCCCACAGAAGGAATTTTTGAAGAGGGCATCCATAAACTCCCAACGTGGGAAAACCTCCATGGCCTTGAGATTCCTCTCCGTTCATGAATGGGCAGGCATGCACAGAAACTCCAACCTGAGCCAACGTCTGATCCTCGCCTTGGCTTCAGATGCTTGAGATATTGGATCCGATCTGCAGGGGGTACATGCCGTGCCCTCGGCCTGAAGCCCAATCTAGCTTGTGTTCTCAGACTTCTGTCCTCACACTCCTGGCCCAGAAGCTCTCAAGTTTGGCAATTCCGGACCCACAATGCAGCACTCTGCCTGCCCTCTAGAAAAAACATCTTGCCTAATGAGCTGCCCAGGAACCTAAAAGGGGGATAAACCTACACGGCACTCGACTGTACCCAAATTATATAGTCTAACCTGGTCACTAATGCACTGTCTGACACACCCTGAGCTACAACCTCCTGACCAAAACCCAGGCAGATGAATGCACACTGAGCGTATGAGACCCACCATGGCCTTAGGTCGTCATCTCTTCCCAACTGCGATTTTTCAGGCTTCAGAACCTAGACCTTATCTCCAACCACCGCCCAGGGTTGAAAATGATGCAGAAATCAGAACACCTTCCCCATGGCAAGAGACCTTGTGATTGGCATGTTGTTCAAATCCAGTGTAGTTGAAACCAGTGTGGCCCATAAGGCCCCGCCCATACTCGCAGGCCATATTGGTCACAAACTCACATTGTGACCCTCAGCATGAGCCCAGTCCTCAAGTCAGGCCTCTCAGTGGCTGGATGAAGAGACAGCATATTGGGCCTGCCATGCCCCTAGTCCCCAATTTTTAACCATAGTTTGGGTTGTCCCTTCACTCTTTCCCAAGGCTCTGCTTTGGAATTCCTCTTTTGTTCGGACACCTGAGTTAATAAACAGGAAAGGAGACCTCCCATCCCACAGATTGACGAAAAACAATTGGGACCGGGCCAAATCCACAGAGAGGAAGATTCGTCCATGGCCCATGAGGCCTCCCCACATTCCACGGCCATTGTTGATATAAAATGCAGAGGCAAAACCTGATCAAGTGCCTCAGACTCGCTCTTTCTTCATATCCTGAAGAGTTCTTCTCATGGTTTGTAGATTGGGCCTGCATACCTACGTCCCCAAACCTGAGCTGAGTTTGTGTTTTTGGAATACTGTCCTCAAAGTCCTTTGCCACACATCCTCCAGGCTGGGTCCCCTGGAGCCACCCATTAGGACTGTGCCTACTCAATCCATGGGAATTCTTCTCATCCATTGTCCAAAATCGTACAAATTAGGAGAACTCTCCAAAGTCCCCGAGGCCATCCCAATAGTGTAGGTTTCCGGGGACAAACAAGGGCGGTCTGACACCAGGTGAGCATCTACCTCCACTCATACCATACATGGATGTCCCCAGAGAAGAAGATTGAACCAGAGAGTACGCTAGGCCATAATCAGATCCATTGCTTTGGTTTACAGGCATATCTCCTCAAAAGCCTGGATTCCAATACAAGCATAAGTGGTTTGCTGAGGCACCCATCAGAACAAATCTCGTCTCCACAAGGAAACTTGTGCATGGGATCTATGTCAAAAGCTTAGGAGAATACTACAGGGTCCCGGTGCCACCGCCCCATTCCAAGGCCCTCATGGACACAAACACACATTAGGCCCCATTCTCAGGAAAGTCTATTTCAACTAAGCCACCCAGGTTGCTCCCGCAGAGTCATCCGATCTCAAATGTATTGTTGCTAGGAGACAATTGGAATGCGAGGCGGGCTTCCCTGGCATCCATCTTCCAACGGTGCTCTGGAGTTAATCCATATGGGATGTCCTGGAGCTGCCCAACATGTCTCAATTGTCCCCAGAAGGAATCCTTGAAGGGGGCATCCCATAACTCCCAACAGGGGAAAAATTCCATGGCCTTGAGGTTCCGCTCCGTTCATGAAGGGGCAGTCATGCACAGAAACTCCAACCTGAGCCAACGTCTGATCCTCGCCGTGACTTCAGATGTATGAGATATTGGTTCAGATCTGCAGGGGGTACCTGCCGCGCCCTCGGCCTGATGTCCAAGTCAACTTGTGTTCTCAAACTTTTGTCCTCACACTCCTGGCCGAGAAGACCGCAAGTTTGGCAATTCCGGACCCACAATGCAGCACTCTGCCTGCACTCTAGAAAAAATATCTTGCCTAATGAGCTGCCCAGGCACCTCAAATGTGGAAAAACCTACACGGCACTCGACTGTACCCAAATTATATAGTCTAACCTGAGCTCTAATGCACTCTCTGACACAACCTGAGCCTGAACCTCCAGATCAACATCCAGGCAGCTGACCACACACTGAGCACATCAGACCCGCCATGGCCTTAGGTGGTCATCTCTTCCCAACAGCGGTTTTTCGGGCTTCAGAACCTAGGCCTTATCTCCAACCTCAGAGCATGGTTGAAAATGATGCAGAAATCAGAACACTTTTCCCATGGTTAGAGACCTTGTGATTGGCAAGTTGTCCAAAGTCCAGTGTAGTTGAAACCAGTGTGGCCCATGAGGCCCCGCCCATGCTCGCAAAACCACATTGGTCACAAACACACATTGTGACCCTCAGCCTGAGCCCAGTCCTCAAGTACGGCCTCTCAGTGGCTGGATGAAGAGACAGCATATTGGGCGTGCCATGCCCCTAGGCCCCAATTTTTAAACATAGTTTGGGTTGTCCCTTCACTCTTCCCCAGCGCTCTGTTTTGGAATTCCTCTTATGTTCGGACACCTGAGGTAATAAACCTGAAAGGAGACCTCCCATTCCACAGATTGACGAAAAACAATTGGGACTGGGCCAAATCCACAGAGAGGAAGATTCGTCCATGGCCCATGAGGCCTCCCCAAATTCCACGGCCATCATTGATACAAAATCCAAAGACAAAAGCCTGAGCAAGTACCTCAGACTCGCTCTTTCTTCATATCCTGAAGAGTTCTTCTCATGGTTTGTAGATTACGCCTGCCATACCTACGTCCCCAAACCTAAGCTGAGTTTCTCTTTTCAATCTTCTGTCCTCAAAGTCCTGGGCCACACACCCTCCAGGCTGGGGCGCCAGGAGCCACACATTAGGACTGTGCCTACCCAATCCATGGGAATTCTGCCCATTCCATTGTCCCAAATCGTACAAATTAGGAGAACCCTCCAAAGTCCCCGAGGCCCTCCCAATAGTGTATGTCTCCGGGGACAAACAGGGCGGTCTGACACCAGGTGATCATCTACCTCCACTCATTCCATAGATGGAGAACCCCAGAGAAGAAGATTGAACCAGACAGGACCCTAGGCCATAATCGGGTCCATTGCTTTGGTTTACTGGCATGTGTCCTCAAAAGCCTGGATTCCAATACCAGCATAAGGGGTTTCCTGAGGCACCCATCAGAAAAAATCTCGTCTCCACAAGGAAACTTTTGCATGGGAGCTATGTCAAAAGCTTAGGAGAATACTTCAGGGTCCCGGTGCCACCGCCCTAATCCAAGGCCCTCATGGACACAACACACATTAGGCCCCATCCTCAGGAAAATCCATTTCAACTCAGCCACCTCGGTTGCTCCCACAGAGCCACCGATCTCAACGCTATTGTTGCTAGGAGACAATTGTAATGCGAGGCGGGCTTCCCTGGCATCCATCCTCCAACGGTGCTCTGGAGTCATTCCATATGGGATGTCCTGGAGCTGCCCAACAGGTCTCAATTGTCCCACAGAAGAGGGCATCCATAAACTCCCAACGTGGGAAAACCTCCATGGCCTTGAGATTCCTCTCCGTTCATGAAGGGGCAGGCATGCACAGAAACTCCAACCTGAGCCAACGTCTGATCCTCGCCTTGGCTTCAGATGCTTGAGATATTGGATCCGATCTGCAGGGGGTACATGCCGTGCCCTCGGCCTGAAGCCCAATCTAGCTTGTGTTCTCAGACTTCTGTCCTCACACTCCTGGCCCAGAAGCTCTCAAGTTTGGCAATTCCGGACCCACAATGCAGCACTCTGCCTGCCCTCTAGAAAAAACATCTTGCCTAATGAGCTGCCCAGGAACCTAAAAGGGGGATAAACCTACACGGCACTCGACTGTACCCAAATTATATAGTCTAACCTGGTCACTAATGCACTGTCTGACACACCCTGAGCTAGAACCTCCTGACCAAAACCCAGGCAGATGAATGCACACTGAGCGTATGAGACCCACCATGGCCTTAGGTCGTCATCTCTTCCCAACTGCGATTTTTCAGGCTTCAGAACCTAGACCTTATCTCCAACCACCGCCCAGGGTTGAAAATGATGCAGAAATCAGAACACCTTCCCCATGGCAAGAGACCTTGTGATTGGCATGTTGTCCAAATCCAGTGTAGTTGAAACCAGTGTGGCCCATAAGGCCCCGCCCATGCTCGCAGGCCATATTGGTCACAAACTCACATTGTGACCCTCAGCATGAGCCCAGTCCTCAAGTCAGGCCTCTCAGTGGCTGGATGAAGAGACAGCATATTGGGCCTGCCATGCCCCTAGTCCCCAATTTTTAACCATAGTTTGGGTTGTCCCTTCACTCTTTCCCAAGGCTCTGCTTTGGAATTCCTCTTTTGTTCGGACACCTGAGTTAATAAACAGGAAAGGAGACCTCCCATCCCACAGATTGACGAAAAACAATTGGGACCGGGCCAAATCCACAGAGAGGAAGATTCGTCCATGGCCCATGAGGCCTCCCCACATTCCACGGCCATCGTTGATATAAAATTCAGAGGCAAAACCTGATCAAGTGCCTCAGACTCGCTCTTTCTTCATATCCTGAAGAGTTCTTCTCATGGTTTGTAGATTGGGCCTGCATACCTACGTCCCCAAACCTGAGCTGAGTTTGTGTTTTTGGAATACTGTCCTCAAAGTCCTTTGCCACACATCCTCCAGGCTGGGTCCCCTGGAGCCACCCATTAGGACTGTGCCTACTCAATCCATGGGAATTCTTCTCATCCATTGTCCAAAATCGTACAAATTAGGAGAACTCTCCAAAGTCCCCGAGGCCATGCCAATAGTGTAGGTTTCCGGGGACAAACAAGGGTGGTCTGACACCAGGTGAGCATCTACCTCCACTCATACCATACATGGATGTCCCCAGAGAAGAAGATTGAACCAGAGAGTACGCTAGGCCATAATCAGATCCATTGCTTTGGTTTACAGGCATATCTCCTCAAAAGCCTGGATTCCAATACAAGCATAAGTGGTTTGCTGAGGCACCCATCAGAACAAATCTCGTCTCCACAAGGAAACTTGTGCATGGGATCTATGTCAAAAGCTTAGGAGAATACTACAGGGTCCCGTTGCCACCGCCCCATTCCAAGGCCCTCATGGACACAAACACACATTAGGCCCCATTCTCAGGAAAGTCTATTTCAACTAAGCCACCCAGGTTGCTCCCGCAGAGTCATCCGATCTCAAATGTATTGTTGCTAGGAGACAATTGGAATGCGAGGCGGGCTTCCCTGGCATCCATCTTCCAACGGTGCTCTGGAGTTAATCCATATGGGATGTCCTGGAGCTGCCCAACATGTCTCAATTGTCCCCAGAAGGAATCCTTGAAGGGGGCATCCCATAACTCCCAACAGGGGAAAAATTCCATGGCCTTGAGGTTCCGCTCCGTTCATGAAGGGGCAGTCATGCACAGAAACTCCAACCTGAGCCAACGTCTGATCCTCGCCGTGACTTCAGATGTATGAGATATTGGTTCAGTTCTGCAGGGGGTACCTGCCGCGCCCTCGGCCTGATGTCCAAGTCAACTTGTGTTCTCAAACTTTTGTCCTCACACTCCTGGCCGAGAAGACCGCAAGTTTGGCAATTCCGGACACACAATGCAGCACTCTGCCTGCACTCTAGAAAAAATATCTTGCCTAATGAGCTGCCCAGGCACCTCAAATGTGGATAAACCTACACGGCACTCGACTGTACCCAAATTATATAGTCTAACCTGAGCTCTAATGCACTCTCTGACACAACCTGAGCCTGAACCTCCAGATCAACATCCAGGCAGCTGACCACACAGTGAGCCTATCAGACCCGCCATGGCCTTAGGTGGTCATCTCTTCCCAACAGCGGTTTTTCGGGCTTCAGAACCTAGGCCTTATCTCCAACCACAGTCCATGGTTGAAAATGATGCAGAAATCAGAACACTTTTCCCATGGTTAGAGACCTTGTGATTGGCAAGTTGTCCAAAGTCCAGTGTAGTTGAAACCAGTGTGGCCCATGAGGCCCCGCCCATGCTCGCAAAACCACATTGGTCACAAACACACATTGTGACCCTCAGCCTGAGCCCAGTCCTCAAGTACGGCCTCTCAGCGGCTGGATGAAGAGACAGCATATTGGGCGTGCCATGCCCCTAGGCCCCAATTTTTAAACATAGTTTGGGTTGTCCCTTCACTCTTCCCCAGCGCTCTGTTTTGGAATTCCTCTTATGTTCGGACACCTGAGGTAATAAACCTGAAAGGAGACCTCCCATTCCACAGATTGACGAAAAACAATTGGGACTGGGCCAAATCCACAGAGAGGAAGATTCGTCCATGGGCCATGAGGCCTCCCCAAATTCCACGGCCATCATTGATACAAAATCCAAAGACAAAAGCCTGAGCAAGTACCTCAGACTCGCTCTTTCTTCATATCCTGAAGAGTTCTTCTCATGGTTTGTAGATTACGCCTGCCATACCTACGTCCCCAAACCTAAGCTGAGTTTCTCTTTTCAATCTTCTGTTCAAAGTCCTGGGCCACACACCCTCCAGGCTGGGGCGCCAGGAGCCACACATTATTACTGTGCCTACCCAATCCATAGGAATTCTGCCCATTCCATTGTCCCAAATCGTACAAATTAGGAGAACCCTCCAAAGTCCCCGAGGCCCTCCCAATAGTGTATGTCTCCGGGGACAAACAGGGCGGTCTGACACCAGGTGATCATCTACCTCCACTCATTCCATAGATGGAGAACCCCAGAGAAGAAGATTGAAACAGACAGGACCCTAGGCCATAATCGGGTCCATTGCTTTGGTTTACAGGCATGTGTCCTCAAAAGCCTGGATTCCAATACCAGCATAAGGGGTTTCCTGAGGCACCCATCAGAAAAAATCTCGTCTCCACAAGGAAACTTTTGCATGGGAGCTATGTCAAAAGCTTAGGAGAATACTTCAGGGTCCCGGTGCCACCGCCCTAATCCAAGGCCCTCATGGACACAACACACATTAGGCCCCATCCTCAGGAAAATCCATTTCAACTCAGCCACCTCGGTTGCTCCCACAGAGCCACCGATCTCAACGCTATTTTTGCTAGGAGACAATTGTAATGCGAGGCGGGCTTCCCTGGCATCCATCCTCCAACGGTGCTCTGGAGTCATTCCATATGGGATGTCCTGGAGCTGCCCAACAGGTCTCAATTGTCCCACAGAAGGAATCCTTGAAGAGGGCATCCATAAACTCCCAACGTGGGAAAACCTCCATGGCCTTGAGATTCCTCTCCGTTCATGAAGGGGCAGTCATGCACAGAAACTCCAACCTGAGCCAACGTCTGATCCTCGCCTTGGCTTCAGATGCTTGAGATATTGGTTCCGATCTGCAGGGGGTACATGCCGTGCCCTCGGCCTGAAGCCCAAGTCTAGCTTGTGTTCTCCGACTTCTGTCCTCACACTCCTGGCCCAGAAGCTCTCAAGTTTGGCAATTCCGGACCCACAATGCAGCACTCTGCCTGCCCTCTAGAAAAAACATCTTGCCTAATGAGCTGCCCAGGAACCTAAAAGGGGGATAAACCTACACGGCACTCGACTGTACCCAAATTATATAGTCTAACCTGGTCACTAATGCACTGTCTGACACACCCTGAGCTAGAACCTCCTGACCAAAACCCAGGCAGATGAATGCACACTGAGCGTATGAGACCCACCATGGCCTTAGGTCGTCATCTCTTCCCAACTGCGATTTTTCAGGCTTCAGAACCTAGACCTTATCTCCAACCACCGCCCAGGGTTGAAAATGATGCAGAAATCAGAACACCTTCCCCATGGCAAGAGACCTTGTGATTGGCATGTTGTCCAAATCCAGTGTAGTTGAAACCAGTGTGGCCCATAAGGCCCCGCCCATGCTCGCAGGCCATATTGGTCACAAACTCACATTGTGACCCTCAGCATGAGCCCAGTCCTCAAGTCAGGCCTCTCAGTGGCTGGATGAAGAGACAGCATATTGGGCCTGCCATGCCCCTAGTCCCCAATTTTTAACCATAGTTTGGGTTGTCCCTTCACTCTTTCCCAAGGCTCTGCTTTGGAATTCCTCTTTTGTTCGGACACCTGAGTTAATAAACAGGAAAGGAGACCTCCCATCCCACAGATTGACGAAAAACAATTGGGACCGGGCCAAATCCACAGAGAGGAAGATTCGTCCATGGCCCATGAGGCCTCCCCACATTCCACGGCCATCGTTGATATAAAATGCAGAGGCAAAACCTGATCAAGTGCCTCAGACTCTCTCTTTCTTCATATCCTGAAGAGTTCTTCTCATGGTTTGTAGATTGGGCCTGCATACCTACGTCCCCAAACCTGAGCTGAGTTTGTGTTTTTGGAATACTGTCCTCAAAGTCCTTTGCCACACACCCTCCAGGCTGGGTCCCCTGGAGCCACCCATTAGGACTGTGCCCTCTCAATCCATGGGAATTCTTCCCATCCATTGTCCAAAATCGTACAAATTAGGAGAACTCTCCAAAGTCCCCGAGGCCATCCCAATAGTGTAGGTTTCCGGGGACAAACAAGGGCGGTCTGACTCCAGGTGAGCATCTACCTCCACTCATACCATACATGGATTTCCCCAGAGAAGAAGATTGAACCAGAGAGTACGCTAGGCCATAATCAGATCCATTGCTTTGGTTTACAGGCATGTCTCCTCAAAAGCCTGGATTCCAATACAAGCATAATTGGTTTGCTGAGGCACCCATCAGAACAAATCTCGTCTCCACAAGGGAATTTGTGCATGGGATCTATGTCAAAAGCTTAGGAGAATACTACAGGGTCCCGGTGCCACCGCCCCATTCCAAGGCCCTCATGGACACAAACACACATTAGGCCCCATTCTCAGGAAAGTCTATTTCAACTAAGCCACCCAGGTTGCTCCCGCAGAGTCATCCGATCTCAAATGTATTGTTGCTAGGAGACAATTGGAATGCGAGGCGGGCTTCCCTGGCATCCATCTTCCAACGGTGCTCTGGAGTTAATCCATATGGGATGTCCTGGAGCTGCCCAACATGTCTCAATTGTCCCCAGAAGGAATCCTTGAAGGGGGCATCCCATAACTCCCAACATGGGAAAAACTCCATGGCCTTGAGATTCCGCTCCGTTCATGAAGGGGCAGTCATGCACAGAAACTCCAACCTGAGCCAACGTCTGATCCTCGCCGTGACTTCAGATGTATGAGATATTGGTTCAGATCTGCAGGGGGTACCTGCCGCGACCTCGGCCTGATGTCCAAGTCAACTTGTGTTCTCAAACTTTTGTCCTCACACTCCTGGCCGAGAAGACCGCAAGTTTGGCAATTCCGGACCCACAATGCAGCACTCTGCCTGCACTCTAGAAAAAATATCTTGCCTAATGAGCTGCCCAGGCACCTCAAATGTGGATAAAGCTACACGGCACTCGACTGTACCCAAATTATATAGTCTAACCTGAGTTCTAATGCACTCTCTGACACAAACTGAGCCTGAACCTCCAGATCAACATCCAGGCAGCTGACCACACACTGAGCACATCAGAGCCGCCATGGCCTTAGGTCATCATCTCTACCCAACTGCGGTTTTCAGGCTTCAGAATCTAGTCCTTATCTCCAATCACTGCCCAGGGTTGAAAATGATGCAGAAATCACACCTTCCCCATGGAAAGAGACCTTGTGATTGGCATGTTGTCCAAAGTCCCGTGTAGTTGAAATTAGTGTGGCCCATGAGGCCCCGCCCATGCTCGCGGGCCACATTGGTCACAAACACACATTGTGACCATCAGCCTGAGCCGTGTCCTCAAGTAAGGGCACTCAGTGGCTGGATGAAGAGACAGCATATTGGGCGTGCCATGCCCCTAGGCCCCAATTTTTAACCATAGTTTGGTTTGTCCCTTCACTCTTCCCCAGGTCTCTGCTTTGGAATTCCTCTTTTGTTCGGACACTTGAGGTAATAAACCTGAAAGGAGACCTCCCATCCCACAGATTGACGAAAAACAATTGGGACTGAGCCAAAACCACAGAGAGGAAGATTCGTCCATGGCCCATGAGGCCTCCCCACATTCCACGGCCATCGTTGATACAAAATACAGATACAAAAGCCTGAGCAAGTGCCTCAGACTCGCTCTTTCTTCATATCCTGAAGAGTTCTTCTCATGGTTTGTAGATTGGGCCTGCCATTCCTACGTCCCCAAACCTAAGCTTAGTTTGTGTTTTCAGACTTCTGTCCTCAAAGTCCTGGGCCAAACACCCTCCAGGCTGGGGCCCCTGGAGCCACACATTAGGACTCTGCCTACCCAATCTATGGGAATTCTGCCCATTCCATTGTCCAAAATCGTACAAATTAGGAGAACTCTCCAAAGTCCCAGGGGCCATCCCAATAGTGTAGGACTCCGGGGACAAACAAGGATGGTCTGACAACAGGTGAACATCTACCTCCACTCATTCCATAGATGGATATCCCCAGAGAAGAAGATTGAACCAGACAGGACCCTAGGCCATAATTGGATCCATTGCTTTGGTTTGCAGGCATGTCTCCTCAAAAGCCTGGTATCCAATACGAGCATAAGGGGTTTCCGGAGGCACCCATCAAAACAAATCTAGTCTCCACAAGGAAACTTGTGCATGGGAGCTATGTCAAAAGCTTAGGAGAATACTTAGGGTCCCGGTGCCACCGCCCCATTCCAAGGCCCTAATGGACACAAACACACATTAGGCCCCATCCTCAGGAAAGTCCATTTCAACTCAGCCACCCCGGTTGCTCCCGCAGAGCCATCCGATTTCAACTGTCTTGTTGCTAGGAGACAATTGGAATGCGAAGCAGGCTTCCCTGGCATCCATCCTCCAAATGTGCTCTGCAGTCATTCCATATGGGATGTCCTGGAGCTGCCCAACAGGTCTCAATTGTCCCGCAGAAGGAATCCTTGAAGGGGGCATCCCACAACTCCCAACGTGGGAAAACCTCCAGGCCCTTGAGATTCCGCTCCGTTCATGAAGGATAGTCATGCACAGAAACTCCAACCTGAGCCAACGTCTGATACTCGCCGTGATTTCAGATGCTTGAGATATTGGTTCAGATCTGCAGGGGGTACCTGCAGTGCCCTCGGCCAGAAGCCCAAGTCGAGCTTGTGTTCTCAGACTTCTGTCCTCACACTCCTGGCCCATAAGCCCTCATGTTTGGCAATTCCGGACCCACAATGCAGCACTCTGCCTGCCCTCTAGAAAAAATATCTTCCCTAATGAGCTGCCTGGACACCTCAAATGAGGATAAACCTACAAGGCACTCGAATGTACCCAAATTATATAGCTAACCTGGGCACTAATGCACTGTCTGACACAACCTGAGCCAGAACCTCCTGACCAACACCCAGGCAGCTGACCACACACAGTGAGCCTATCAGACCCGCCATGGCCTTAGGTGGTCATCTCTTCCCAACAGCGGTTTTTCGGGCTTCAGAACCTAGGCCTTATCTCCAACCACGGCCCATGGTTGAAAATGATGCAGAAATCAGAACACCCTTCCCATGGTTAGAGACCTTGTGATTGGCAAGTTGTCCAAAGTCCAGTGTAGTTGAAACCAGTGTGGCCCATGAGGCCCCGCCCATGCTCGCAAAACCACATTGGTCACAAACACACATTGTGACCCTCAGCCTGAGCCCAGTCCTCAAGTACGGCCTCTCAGTGGCTGGATGAAGAGACAGCATATTGGGCGTGCCATGCCCCTAGGCCCCAATTTTTAAACATAGTTTGGGTTGTCCCTTCACTCTTCCCCAGCGCTCTGTTTTGGAATTCAGCTTATGTTCGGACACCTGAGGTAATAAACCTGAAAGGAGACCTCCCATTCCACAATTGATGAAAAACAATTGGGACTGGGCCAAATCCACAGAGAGGAAGATTCGTCCATGGGCCACGAGGCCTCCCCAAATTCCACGGCCATCATTGATACAAAATCCAAAGACAAAAGCCTGAGCAAGTACCTCAGACTCGCTCTTTCTTCATATCCTGAAGAGTTCTTCTCATGGTTTGTAGATTACGCCTGCTATACCTACGTCCCCAAACCTAAGCTGAGTTTCTGTTTTCAATCTTCTGTTCAAAGTCCTGGGCCACACACCCTCCAGGCTGGGGCGCCAGGAGCCACACATTAGTACTGTGCCTACCCAATCCATGAGAATTCTGCCCATTCCATTGTCCCAAATCGTACAATTAGGAGAACCCTCCAAAGTCCCCGAGGCCCTCCCAATAGTGTATGTCTCCCGGGACAAACAGGGCGGTCTGACACCAGGTGATCATCTACCTCCACTCATTCCATAGATGGAGAACCTCAGAGAAGAAGATTGAACCAGACAGGACCCTAGGCCATAATCGGGTCCATTGCTTTGGTTTACAGGCATGTGTCCTCAAAAGCCTGGATTCCAATACCAGCATAAGGGGTTTCCTGAGGCAACCATCAGAAAAAATCTCGTCTCCACAAGGAAACTTTTGCATGGGAGCTATGTCAAAAGCTTAGGAGAATACTTCAGGGTCCCGGTGCCACCGCCCTAATCCAAGGCCCTCATGGACACAACACACATTAGGCCCCATCCTCAGGAAAATCCATTTCAACTCAGCCACCTCGGTTGCTCCCACAGAGCCACCGATCTCAACTCTATTGTTGCTAGGAGACATTTGTAATGCGAGGCGGGCTTCCCTGGCATCCATCCTCCAACGGTGCTCTGGAGTCATTCCATATGGGATGTCCTGGAGCTGCCCAACAGGTCTCAATTGTCCCACAGAAGGAATCCTTGAAGAGGGCATCCATAAACTCCCAACGTGGGAAAACCTCCATGGCCTTGAGATTCCTCTCCGTTCATGAAGGGGCAGTTATGCTCAGAAACTCCAACCTGAGCCAACGTCTGATCCTCGCCTTGGCTTCAGATGCTTGAGATATTGGTTCCGATCTGCAGGGGGTACATGCCGTGCCCTCGGCCTGAAGCCCAAGTCTAGCTTGTGTTCTCAGACTTCTGTCCTCACACTCCTGGCCCAGAAGCTCTCAAGTTTGGCAATTCCGGACCCACAATGCAGCACTCTGCCTGCCCTCTAGAAAAAACATCTTGCCTAATGAGCTGCCCAGGAACCTAAAAGGGGGATAAACCTACACGGCACTCGACTGTACCCAAATTATATAGTCTAACCTGGTCACTAATGCACTGTCTGACACACCCTGAGCTAGAACTTCCTGACCAAAACCCAGGCAGATGAATGCACACTGAGCGTATGAGACCCACCATGGCCTTAGGTCGTCATCTCTTCCCAACTGCGATTTTTCAGGCTTCAGAACCTAGACCTTATCTCCAACCACTGCCCAGGGTTGAAAATGATGCAGAAATCAGAACACCTTCCCCATGGCAAGAGACCTTGTGATTGGCATGTTGTCCAAAGTCCAGTGTAGTTGAAACCAGTGTGGCCCATGAGGCCCCGCCCATGCTCGCGGGCCACATTGGTCACAAACTCACATTGTGACCCTCAGCATGAGCCCAGTCCTCAAGTCAGGCCTCTCAGTGGCTGGATGAAGAGACAGCATATTGGGCCTGCCATGCCCCTAGTCCCCAATTTTTAACCATAGTTTGGGTTGTCCCTTCACTCTTTCCCAAGGCTCTGCTTTGGAATTCCTCTTTTGTTCGGACACCTGAGTTAATAAACAGGAAAGGAGACCTCCCATCCCACAGATTGATGAAAACAATTGGGACCGGGCCAAATCCACAGAGAGGAAGATTCGTCCATGGCCCATGAGGCCTCCCCACATTCCACGGCCATCGTTGATATAAAATGCAGAGGCAAAACCTGATCAAGTGCCTCAGACTCGCTCTTTCTTCATATCCTGAAGAGTTCTTCTCATGGTTTGTAGATTGGGCCTGCATACCTACGTCCCCAAACCTGAGCTGAGTTTGTGTTTTTAGAATACTGTCCTCAAAGTCCTTTGCCACACACCCTCCAGGATGGGTCCCCTGGAGCCACACATTAGGACTGTGCCTACTCAATCCATGGGAATTCTTCCCATCCATTGTCCAAAATCGTACAAATTAGGAGAACTCTCCAAAGTCCCCGAGGCCATCCCAATAGTGTAGGTTTCCGGGGACAAACAAGGGCGGTCTGACACCAGGTGAGCATCTACCTCCACTCATACCATACATGGATGTCCCCAGATAAGAAGATTGAACCAGACAGTACGCTAGGCCATAATCGGATCCATTGCTTTGGTTTACAGGCATGTCTCCTCAAAAGCCTGGATTCCAATACAAGCATAAGTGGTTTGCTGAGCCACCCATCAGAACAAATCTCGTCTCCACAAGGAAACTTGTGCATGGGATCTATGTCAAAAGCTTAGGAGAATACTACAGGGTCCCGGTGCCACCGCCCCATTCCAAGGCCCTCATGGACACAAACACACATTAGGCCCCATTCTCAGGAAAGTCTATTTCAACTAAGCCACCCAGGTTGCTCCCGCAGAGTCAACCGATCTCAAATGTATTGTTGCTAGGAGACAATTGGAATGCGAGGCGGGCTTCCCTGGCATCCATCTTCCAACGGTGCTCTGGAGTTAATCCATATGGGATGTCCTGGAGCTGCCCAACATGTCTCAATTATCCCCAGAAGGAATCCTTGAAGGGGGCATCCCACAACTCCCAACATGGGAAAACCTCCATGGCCTTGAGATTCCGCTCCGTTCATGAAGGGGCAGTCATGCACAGAAACTCCAATCTGAGCCAACGTCTGATCCTCGCCGTGACTTCAGATGTATGAGATATTGGTTCAGATGTGCAGGGGGTACCTGCCGCGCCCTCGGCCTGATGTCCAAGTCAACTTGTGTTCTCAAACTTTTGTCCTCACACTCCTGGCCGAGAAGACCGCAAGTTTGGCAATTCCGGACCCACAATGCAGCACTCTGCCTGCCCTCTAGAAAAAATATCTTGCCTAATGAGCTGCCCAGGCACCTCAAATGTGGATAAACCTACACGGCACTCGACTGTACCCAAATTATATAGTCTAACCTGAGCTCTAATGCACTCTCTGACACAACCTGAGCCTGAACCTCCAGATCAACATCCAGGCAGCTGACCACACACTGAGCACATCAGAGCCTCCATGGCCTTAGGTCATCATCTCTACCCAACTGCGGTTTTCAGGCTTCAGAACCTAGTCTTTATCTCCAATCACTGCCCAGGGTTGAAAATGACGCAGAAATCACACCTTACCCATGGAAAGAGACCTTGTGATTGGCATGTTGTCCAAATCCCGTGTAGTTGAAATTAGTGTGGCCCATGAGGCCCCGCCCATGCTCGCGGGCCACATTGGTCACAAACACACATTGTGACCCTCAGCCTGAGCCGAGTCTTCAAGTAAGGCCTCTCAGTGGCTGGATGAAGAGACAGCATATTGGGCGTGCCATGCCCCTAGGCCCCAATTTTGAACCCTAGTTTGGGTTGTCCCTTCACTCTTCCCCAGGGCTCTGCTTTGGAATTCCTCTTTTGTTCGGATAACTGATGTAATAAACCCAAAAGGAGTCCCTCCATCGCACAGATTGACGAAAAACAATTGGGACCGGGCCAAATCCACAAAGAGGAAGATTCGTCCATGGCCCATGAGGCCTCCCCACATTCCATGGCTACCGTTGATAAAAATCCAGAGACAAAATCCTGAGCAAGCGCCTAAGACTCGATCTTTCTTCATTCCTGAAAAGTTCTTCTCATGGATTGTATATTGGACCTGCCATACCTACATCCCCAAACCTAAGCTGTGTTTGTGTATTCTGACTTCAGTCCTCAATGTCCTGGGCCAGACACCCTCCAGGCTGGGGCCCCTGGAGCCACACATTAGGACTGTGCCTACCAAATACATGGGAATTCTGCCTACTCCATTTTCCAAATTCGTAGAAATTAGGAGAACTCTCCAAAGTCCCCGAGGCCATCCCAATAGTGTAGGTCTCCGGGGACAAACAAGTGCGGTCTGACACCAGGGGAGCATCTACCTCCACTCATTCCATAGATGGATATCCCCTGAGAAGAAGATTGAACCAGACAGGACCCTAGGCCATAATCGCATCCATTGCTTTTGTTTACAGGCATGTCTCCTCAAAGCCTGGATTTAATACCAGCATAGGGGGTTTACTGAGGCACCCATCAGAACAAATCCCGTCTCCACAAGGAAACCTGTGCTTGGGAGCTATGTAAAAGCTTAGGAGAATACTTCAGGGTCCCGAATCAACCGCCCCATTCCAATGCCATCATGGACACAAACACACATTAGGCCCCATCCTCAGGAAAGTCCATTTCAACTCAGCCACCCCGGTTGCTCCCACATAGCCATCCGATCTCAACTGTCTTGTTGCTAGGAGACAATTGGAATGCAAGGCGGCTTCCCTGGCATCCATCCTCCAAGGGTGCTCTGGAGTCATTCCATATGGGATGTCCTGGACCTGCCCAACAGGTGTCAATTGTCCAGCAGAAGGAATCCTTGAAGGGGGCATCCCACAACTCCCAACGTGGGAAAACCTTCATAGACTTGAGATTTTGCTCCGTTCAAGAAGGGGCAATCCTGCACACAAACTCCAACCTGAGCCAACGTCTAATCCTCGCCGTGACTTCAGATGCATGAGATATTGGTTCAGATCTGCAAGGGGTACCTGCCGTGCCCTCGGCCCGAAACCCAAGTCTAGCTTGTGTTCTCAGACTTCTGTCCTCACCCTCCTGGCCCAGAAGCCCTCAAGTTTGGCAATTCCGGACCCACAATACAGTACTCTTCCTGCCCTCTAGAAAAAATATCTTGCCAAATGAGCTGCCCAGGCACCTCAATGAGGATAAACCTACACGGCACTCGACTGTACCCAAATTATATAGTTTAACCTGAGCTCTAATGCACTCTCTGACACAAACTGAGCCCAAACCTCCTGACCAACACCCAGCCAGCTGACCGCACAGTGAGCACATCAGACCCGCCATGGCCTAGGTCATCATCTCATCCCAATTGCGGTTTTCAGGCTTCAGAACTAGACCTTATCTCGAAACACTGCCCAGGGTTGAAAATGTTGCAGAAATCAGAACTCCTTCCCCATGGCAAGAGACCTTGTGATTGGCATGTTGTCCAAAGTTCAGTGTAGTTGAAACCAGTGTGGCCCATGAGGCCCCGCCCATGCTCACAGGCCAAATTGGTCACAAACACACATTGTGGCCCTCAGCCTGAGCCGAGTCCTCAAGTAAGGCCTCTCAGTGTCTGGATGAAGAGAAAGCTATTGGGCCGGACATGCCCCTAGGCTCCAATTTTTAACCATAGTTTGGGTTGTCCCTTCACTCTTCCCCAGGGCTCTGCTTTGGAATTCTTCTTTGTTTGGGACACATTAGATAACAAACCCGAAAGGAGACATCCATCCCACAGATTGACAGAAAACAAATGGGACCGGGCCAAATCCACAGAGAGGAAGATTCATCCATGGCGCATGAGGCCTCCACACATACCACGGCATTCGTTGAATCAAAATCCAGAGACAAAAGCCTGAGCAAGGGCCTCAGACTCTATCTTTCTTCATTTCTTGAAGAGTTCTTCTCATGGTTTGTAGATTGGGCCTGCCATCCCTACGTCCCCATGCTTAAGCTGAGTTTGTGTTTTCAGACTTCTGTCCTCAAAGTCATGAGCCACACCCCTACAGGCTGGGTCCCCTGGAGCCACAAATAGGACTGTGCCTACCCAATCCATGAGACTTCTGCCCATTCCATTTTCCAAAATCGTACAAATTAGGAGTAACCTCCAAATTCCGAGGCCATCTCAATTGTGTAGGTCTCCGGGGAAAAACAAGGGCGGTGTGATACCAGCTGAGCACCTACCTCCACTCATACCATAGATGGATATACCCAGAGAAGAAGATTGAACCAGACAGTACGCTAGGCCATAATCGGATCCATTGCTTTGGTTTACAGGCATGTCTCCTCAAAATCCTGGATTCCAATACAAGCATAAGTGGTTTGCTGAGGCACCCATCAGAACAAATCTCGTCTCCACAAGGAAACTTGTGCATGGGATCTATGTCAAAAGCTTAGGAGAATACTTCAGGGTCCCGGTGCCACAGCCCCATTCCAAGGCCCTCATGGACACAAACACACATTAGGCCCCATTCTCAGGAAAGTCTATTTCAACTAAGCCACCCCGGTTGCTCCCGCAGAGTCATCCGATCTCAACTGTATTTTTGCTAGGAGACAATTGGAATGCGAGGCTGGCTTCCCTGGCATCCATCTTCCAACGGTGCTCTGGAGTTAATCCATATGGGATGTCCTGGAGCTGCCCAACATGTCTCAATTGTCCCCCAAAAGGAATCCTTGAAGGGGGCATCCCACAACTCCCAACATGGGAAAACCTCCATGGCCTTGAGATTCCGCTCCGTTCATGAAGGGGCAGTCATGCACAGAAACTCCAACCTGAGCCAACGTCTGATCCTCGCCGTGACTTCAGATGTATGAGATATTGGTTCAGATCTGCAGGGGGTACCTGCCGTGCCCTCGGCCTGATGTCCAAGTCAACTTGTGTTCTCAAACTTTTGTCCTCACACTCCTGGCCGAGAAGACCGCAAGTTTGGCAATTCCGGACCCACAATGCAGCACTCTGCCTTCACTCTAGATAAAATATCTTTCCTAATAGGCTGCCCAGGCACCGCAAATTTGGATAAACCTACACGGCACTCGACTGTACCCAAATTATATAGTCTAACCTGAGCTCTAATGCACTCTCTGACAAAACCTGAGCCTGAACCTCCAGATCAACATTCAGGCAGCTGACCACACACTGAGCACATCAGACCCGCCATGGGCTTAGGTCATCATCTCTACCCAACTGCGGTTTTCAGGCTTCAGAACCTAGACCTTATCTCCAACCACTGCCCAGGGTTGAAAATGATGCAGAAATCACACCTTCCCCATGGAAAGAGACCTGTGATTGGCATGTTGTCCAAAGTCCCGTGTAGTTGAAATCAGTGTGGCCCATGAGGCCCCGCCCATGCTCGTGGGCCACATTGGTCATAAACACACATTGTGACCCTCAGCCTGAGCCGAGTCCTCAAGTAAGTCCACTCAGTGGCTGGATGAAGAGACAGCATATTGGGCGTGCCATGCCCCTAGGCCCCAATTTTTAACCCTAGTTTGGGTTGTCCCTTCACTCTTCCCCAGGGCTCTGCTTTGGAATTCCTCTTTTGGTGGGACACCTGAGGTAATAAACCTGAAAGGAGACCTCCCATCCCACAGATTGACGAAAAACAATTGGGACCGGGGCATATCCACAGAGAGGAAGATTCATCCATGACCCATGAGGTCTCCCCACATTCCACGGCCACCGTTGATACAAAATCCAGAGACAAAATCCTGAGCAAGCGCCTAAGACTCGCTCTTTCTTCATTTCCTGAAAAGTTCTTCTCATGGTTAGTATATTGGGCCTGCCATACCTACGTCCCCAAACCTAAGCTGAGTTTGTGTATTCTGACTTCAGTCCTCAAAGTCCTGGGCCACACAACCTCCAGGCTGGGGCCCCTGGAGCCACACATTAGGTCTGTGCCTACCAAATACATAGGAATTCTGCTCACTCCATTTTCAAAAATCGTACAAATTAGGAGAACTCTCCAAATTCCTCGAGGCCATCCAAATAATGTAGGTCTCCGGGGACAAACAAGGGCGGTCTGACACCACTGAGCATCTCCCTCCACTCATACCATAGATGGATGTCCCCAGAGAAGAAGTTTGAACCAGACAGGACCCTAGGACATAAACGGATCCATTGCTTTGGTTTACAGGCATGTCTCCTCAAAAGTCTGGATTCCATGACCAGCTTAGGGGTTTTTCTGAGGCACCCATCAGAACAAATCTCGTCTCCACTAGGAAACTTGTGCATGGGAACTATATCAAAAGCTTAGGAGAACACTTCATGGTCCCGGTGCCACTGCCCTATTCCAAGGCCCTCATGGACACAAACAAACTTTAGGCCCCATTCTCAGGAAAGTCCATTTCAACTCAGCCACCCCGGTTGCTCCGGCAGAGCCATCCGATCTCAAGTGTCTTGTTGCTAGGAGACAATTAGAATGCGAGGCAGGCTTCCCTGGCATCCATCCTTGAACGGTGCTCTGGATTCGTTCCATATCGGATGTCCTGGAGCTGCCCAACATGTCTCAATTGTCCCGCAGAAGGAATACTTGAAGGGGGTATCCCACAACTCCCAAAGTGGGAAAACCTCCATGGCCTTGAGATTCCGCTCCGTTCATGAAGGGGCAGTCATGCACCCGATACTCCAATCTGAGCCAACGTCTGATCCTCGCCGTGACTTCAGATGCATGAGATATTGTTTCAGATCTGCAGGAGTACCTGCCGTGCCCTGGCCGAAGGCCAATCTAGCTTGTGTTCTCAGACTTCTGTCCTCACACTCCTGGCCCAGAAGACCTCACGTTTGGCAATTCCAAACCCACAATGCAGCACTCTGTCTGTCCTCTAGAAAAAATACTTTGCCTAATGAGCTGCCCAGGTACCTCAAATGAGGATAAACCTACACGGCACTCGACTATACCCAAATTATATAGTCTAACCTGAGCACTAATGCACTCTCTGACACAACCTGAGCCCGAACCTCCTGACCAACACCCAGGCAGCTGACCGCACAGTGAGCACATCAGACCCACCAAGGCCTTAGGTCGTCATCTATTCCCATTTGCGGTTTTCATGCTTCAGAACCTACACCATATCGCCAACCACTGCTCAGGGTTGAAAATGATGCAGAAATCAGAACTCTTTCTCCATGGCAAGAGAGCTTGTGCTTGGAATGTTGTCCAAAGTTCAGTGTCGTTGAAACCAATGTGGCCCATGAGACCCCGCCCATGATCGCGGGCCACTATGGTCACAAACACACATTGTGACCCTCAGCCTGAGCCCAGTCCTCAAGTAAGGCCTCTCAGTGGCTGGATGAAGAGACAGCATATAGGTCCTGCCATGCCCCAAGCCACAATTTTTAACCATAGTTTGGGTTGTCCCTCCACTGTTCCCCAGGGCTCTGCTTTGGAATTCCTTTTTGGTTGGGACACCTGAGGTAACAAACCTGAAAGGAGACCTCCCATCCCAGAGATTGATGAAAAAGAATTCTGACCTGACCAAATCCACAGAGAGGAAGATTTGTCCATGGCCCATGAGGCCTCCCCACTTTCCACGGCCATCGTTGATTCAAAATCCATAGACAAAATCCTGAGCAAGCGCCTCTGACTCGCTCTTTCTTCATACCCTGAAGAGTTCTTCTCATGGGTTTTTAAATTGGGCCTGCCATATCTACGTCCCAAACCTAAGCCGAGATTGTATTTTCAGGTTTCTTTCCTCAAAGTCCTGGGGCACACCCTCCCGGCAGGAACCCCTGGAGCCACACATTAGACTGTGCCTACCCAATCCATGGGAATTCTGCCCATTCCATTGTCCAGAATCGTACAAATCAGGAGATCCCTCCAAAGTCCCGGAGGCCATCCCAATATTGTAGGTCTCCTGGACAAACAAGGGCGGTCTGAAAGCAGCTGAGCATCTACCTCCACTCATATCATAGATGGATGTCCCCAGAGAAGAAGATTGAACCAGACAGGAACCTAGGCCATAATCGGATCCATTGCTTTGGTTTACAGGCATGTCTCCTCAAAAGCCTGGATTCCAATACAAGCATAGGGGGTTTTCTGAGGCACCCATCAGAACAAATTTCAACTCCACAAGGAAACTTGTGCTTGGGAGCTATGTCAAAAGCTTAGGAGAATAATTCAGGGTCCCGGTGCCACCACCCCATTCCAAGGCCCTCATGGACACAAACACACATTAGGCCCAATCCTCAGGAAAGTCCATTTCAACTCAGCCACCCCGGTTGCTCCCGCAGAGCTATCCGATCTCAACTGTCTTGTTGTTAGGAGAAAATTGTAATGCGAGGCAGGCTTCCCTGGCATCCATCCTCGAACGGTGCACTGGAGTCATTCCATATTGGATATCCTGGAGGTGCCCAACAGGTCTCAATTGTCCCGCAGAAGGAATCCTTAAAGGGGGCATCCCAAAACTCCCAACGTGGGAAAACCTCCATGGCCTTGAGATTCTGCTCCGTTCATGAAGGGGAAGTCATGCACAGAAACTCCAACCTGAGCCATCGTCTGATCCTCGCTGATACTTCAGATACTTGAGATATTAGTTCAGATCTGCAGGGGGTAACTGCCATGCCGTCGGCCTGAAGCCCAAGTCTAGCTTGTATTCTCAGACTTCTGTCCTCACGCTCCTGACCTAGAAGTCCTCAAGTTTGGCAATTCTGGACCCACAATGCAGCACTCTGCCTGCCCTCAAAAAAAAAATATCTTGCCTAATGAGCTGCCCAGGCACCTCAAATGAGCATAAACCTACACGGCACTCGACTGTACCCAAGTTATATAGTCTATCCTGACCACTAATGTACTCTCTGACACAACCTGAGCGCAAACCTCCTGACCAACACCCAGTCAGCTGACTGCACAGTGAGCATATCAGACCCGCCATGGCCTTATGTCGTCATCTATACCCAACTGCGGATTTCAGGCTTTAGAACCTAGACCTTATCTCCAACCACTGCCCAGGGTTGAAAATGATGCAGAAATCAGAACTCTTTTCCCATGGCAAGAGAGCTTGTGCTTGGAATGTTGTCCAAAGTTCAGTGTATTTGAAACCAGTGCGGCCCATTAGGCCCCGCCCATGCTCACGGGCCACATTGGTCACAAACACACATTTTGACCCTCAGCCTGAGCCCAGTACTCAAGTAAGGCCTCTCAGTGGCTAGATGAAGAGAGAGCATATTGGGCCTGCCATGCCACTAGGCCCCAATTTTTAACTATAATTTGGGTTGTCCCTTCACTCTTCCCCATGGCTCTGCTTTGGAATTCCTCTTTGTTTGGGACACCTAAGGTAACAAACCGGAAAGGAGACCTCCCATCCCACAGCTTGACGAAAAACAATTGGGACCGGGCCAAATCCACACAGAGGAAGATTCGTCCATGGCCCATGAGGCCTCCCCACAGTTCACGGCCATCGTTGATATAAAATCCAGAGACAAAAGCCTGAGCAAGCACCTCAAACTCGCTCTTTCTTCATATCCTGAAGAGTTCTTCTCATGGATTGTAGATTGGGCCTGCCCTACCTACGTCCCCAAACCTAAGCTGAGTTTGTGTTTTCAGATTCTGTCCTCAAAGTCCTGGGCCACACACCCTCCAGGCTGGGGCCCCTGGAGCCACACATTAGGACTGTACCTACCCAATCCATGGGAATTCAGCCCATTCCACTGTCCAAAATTGTACAAATTTGGACAACACTCCAAAGTCCCCGAGGCCATCCCAATAGTGTAGGATTCCAGGAAAAACAAGGGCGGTCTGACACCAGCTGAGCATCTACCTCCACTCATACCATAGATAGATGTTCCCAGAGAAGAATATTGAACCAGACTGGACCCTAGGCCTTAATCGGATCCATTGCTTTGGTTTACAGGCATGTCTCCTCAAAAGCCTGGATTCCAATATCAGCATAGTGGGTTTTCTGAGCCACCCATCAGAACAAATCTCGTCTCCACAAGGAAACTTGAGCATGGGAGATATGTCAAAAGCTTAGGAGAATACTTCAGTGTCCTGGTGCCACCGCCCCATTCCAAGGCCCTCATGGACACACACACACACATTAGGCCCCATCCTCAGGAAAGTCCATTTCAATTCAGGCACCCCGGTTGCTCTCACAGAGCTATCCGATCTCAACTGTCTTGTTGCTAGGATAAATTGGAATGAGAGGCTGCCTTTCCTGGCATCCATTCTCGAACGGCGCTCTGGAGTCATTCCATATGGGATGTCCTGGAGCTCCCCAACAGGTCTCAAATGTCGCACAGGAGGAATCCTTAAAGGGGGAATCACACAACTCACAACGTGGGAAAACCTCCATGGCCTTGAGATTCCACTCCGTTCATGATGGGGCAGTCATGCACAGAAACTCCAACCTGAGCCAACGTCTGATCCTCGCCATTACTTCAGATACTTGAGATATTAGTTCAGATCTGCAGGGGGTACCTACCGTGCCCTCGGCCTGAAGCCCAAGTCTAGCTTGTATTCTCAAACTTCTGTCCTCACACTCCTGACCTAGAAGTCCTCAAGTTTGTATATTCCGGACCCACAATGCAGCACTCTGCCTGCCCTCTAGAAAAAATATCTTGCCTAATGAGCTGCCCAGGCACCTCAAATGAGCATAAACCTACAGGGCACTCGACTGTACCCAAATTATATAGTCTAACCTGACCACTAATGTACTCGCTGACACAACCTGAGCGCAAACCTCCTAACCAACACCCAGGCAGCTGACCGCACAGTGAGCATATCAGACCCGCCATGGCCTTATGTCGTCATCTATACCCAACTGCAGTTTTCAGGCTTCAGAACCTACACCTTATCTCCAACCACTGCCCAGGGTTGAAAATGATGCAGAAATCAGAACTCTTTATCCATGGCAAGAGAGCTTGTGCTTGGAATGTTGTCCAAAGTTCAGTGTAGTTGAAACCAGTGTAGCCCATGAGGCCCCGGCCATGCTCGTGGGCCACATTGGTCACAAACATACATTGTGACTCTCAGCCTGAGCCCAGTCTTCAAGTAAGACCTCTCAGTGGCTGGATAAAGAGACAGCATATTGGGCCTGCCATGCCCCTAGGCCCCAATTTTAACCATAGTTTGGGTTGTCCCTTCACTCATCCCTAGGGCTCTGCTTTGGATTTCCTCTTTGGTTGTTACACTTGAGGTAACCAACCTTAAAGGAGACCTCCCATCCCACTGCTTGACGAAAAACAATTGGGACCAGAACAAATCCACAGAGAGGAAGATTCATCCATGGCCCATGAGGCCTCCCCACATTCGACGGCCATCGTTGATACAAAATCCAGAGACGAAAGCCTGAGCAAGCGCCTCAGATTAATTCTTTCTTCATATCCTGAAGAGTTCTTCTCATGGTTTGTAGATTGGGCCTGCCATACCCACGTCCCCAAACATATGCTGAGTTTGTGTTTCAGACTTCTGTCCTCAAAGTCCTGGGCCAAACACCCTCCTGGCTGGGGCCCCTAGAGCCACTAATTAGGACTGTGTCTACCCAATCCATGGGAATTCTGCCCATTCCATTGTTGAAATCGTACAAATTAGGAGAACCCCCCAAAATCCCCGAGGCCATCCCAATAGTATAGGTCTCCGGGGACAAAAAAGGGCAGTCTGACAGCAGGTGAGCATCTACCTCCACTCATACCATAGATGGAGGTCCCCAGAGAAGAAGATTGAACCATACAGGACCCTAGGCCATTATCGGATCCATTGCTTTATTTTACAGGCATGTCTCCTCAAAAGCCTGGATTCCAATACCAGCATAAGGGGTTTCCAAGGCACCCATCAGAACAATTATCCTCTCCACAAGGAAACTTGTGCATGGGAGCTATGCCAAAAGCTTAGGAGAATACTTCAGGGTCCCGGTGCCACCGCCCTATTCCAAGGCCCTCATGGACACAAACACACATTAGGTCCCATCATCAGGAAAGTCCATTTCAACTCAGCCACCCCGGTTGCTCGCCCAGAGCCATCTGATCTCAACTGTCTTGTTGCTAGGAGACAATTGTAATGGGATGCGGCTACCCTGGCATCCATCCTCGAAAGGTGCTCTGGAGTCATTCCAAATGGGATATCCTGGAGCTGCTCAACAGGTCTCAAATGACCCACAGATATAATTCTTAAAAGGGGCATCCCACAACTCCCAACGTGGGAAAACCTCCATGGCCTTGAGATTCCGCTCCGTTCATGAAGGGGCAGTCATGCACAGAAACTCCAACCTGAGCCAACGTCTGTTCCTCGCGGTGACTTCAGATGCATGAGATATTGGTTCAGATATGCAGGGGGTACCTGCCGTGCCCTCGCCCTGAAGCCCAAGTCTAGCTTGTGTTCTCAGACTTCTGTCCTCACACTCCTGGCCCAGAAGCCCTCAAGTTTGGCAATTCCGGACCCACAATGCAGCACTCTGCCTGCACTCTATGAAAAATATCTTGCCTAATGAGCTGCCCAGGCACCTCAAAAGAGGATAAACCTACACGGCACTCGACTGTACCCAAATTATATAGTCTAACCTGAACACTAATGCACTGTCTGACACAACCTGAGCCCGAACCTCCTGACCAACACTCAGGCAGCTGACCGCACAGTGAGCACATCAGACTTGCCATGGCCTTCGGTCGTCATCCCTTCCCAACTGCGGTTTTCAGGTTTCAGAACCTAGACCTTATCTCCAACCACTGCCCAGGGTTGAAAATGATGCAGAAATCAGAACTCCTTCCCCATGGCAAGAAACCTTGTTATTGGCATGTTGTCCAAAGTTCAGTGAAGTTGAAACCAGTGTGGCCCATGAGGCCCCGCCCATGCTCGTGGGCTACATTGGTCATAAACACACATTGTGACCCTCAGCTTTAGACCAGTCCTCAATTAAGGGCTCTCAGAAGCTGGATGTATAGACAGCATATTGGGCCTGCCATGCCACTAGGCCCCAATTTTTAACCATAGATTGACTTGTCCCTTCACTCTTCCTGTTGGCTCTGCTTTGGAATGCCTCTTTTGTTGGGACACCTGAGGTAACAAACCTGAAAGGAGACCCCCCATCCCACAGCTTGACGAAAAACAATTGGGACCGGGCCAAATCCACAGAGAGGAAGATTCGTCCATGGCCCATGAGACCTCCCCACATTCCACGGCCATCGTTGATACAAAATCCAGATACAAAAGCATGAGCAAGCGCCTCAGATTTGGTCTTTCTTAATATCCTGAGGAGTTCTTCTAATGGTTTGTAGATTGGGCCACCCATACGTACGTCCCCAACCTATGCTGAGTTTGTGTTTTCAGACTTCTGTCCTCAAAGTCCTGGGTCACACACCCTCCAGGCTGGGGCCCCTGGAGCCACTCATTAGGACTGTTCCTAACCAATCCATGGGAATTCTGCACATTCCATTGTCTAAAATCGTACAAAATAAGAGGACCCTACAAATTCCTGAGTCCCTGCCTATAGTGTAGGTCTCCCGGGACAAACAAGGGGGATCTGACACCAGCTGAGCATCTACCTCCACTCATATCATAGATGGATGTCCCCAGAGTTAAAGATTGAACCAGACAGGGCCTAGGGCATAATCGGATCCATTGCTTTGGTTTACAGGCATATCACCTCAAAAGCCTGGATTCCAATACGAGCATAGGGGGTTTCCTGAGGCACCCATCAGAAAAATCTCGTCTCCACAAGGAAACTTGTGCATGGGAGCTATGTCAAAAGCTTAGGAGAATACTTCAGGGTCCTGGTGCCCCCTCCCCATTCCAAGGCCCTCATTTTCACAAACACACATTGGGCCCCATCCTCAGGAAGTCCATTTCAACTGGGCCAATTGGTTACTCATGCAGAGCTATCCGTACTCAACTCTCTTGTTACTAGGAGACAATTGGAATGCGAGGCGGGCTTCCCTGGCATACATCCTCCAACGGTGCTCTGGCGTCATTCCATATGGGATATCCTGGAGCTCCCAACAGGTCTCTATTGTCCCGCAGAAGGAATCCTTGAGGAGGCTTCCCACAACTCCCAACGTGGGGAAAACCTCCATGGCCTGAGATTCCGCTTCGTTCATGAAGGGGCAGTCATGCACAGAAACTCCAAATGAGCCAACGTCTGATCTTCGCCGTGACTTCAGATGCATGACATATTGGTTCAGATCTGCAGGGGGTACCTGCCGTGCCCTCGGCCTGAAGCCCAATTCTAGCTTGTGTTCTCAGACTTCTGTCCTCACACTCCTGCCCCAGAAGCCATCAAGTTTGGCAATTCCGGACCCACAATGCAGCACTCTGCCTGCCCTCTAAAAAAATATCTTTCCTAATGAGCAGCCCAGGCAACTCAAATGAGGATAAACCTACACGGCACTCGACTGTACCCAAACTATATAGTCTAACCTGAGCACTAATGCACTGTGTGACACAATCTGAGCCCCAACCTCCTGACCAACACCCAGGCAGCGGACCGCACAGTGAGCAAATCAGACCCGCCAAGGCCTTAGGTTGTCATCTCTTCCCAAATGCCGTTTTTTAGGCTTCAGAAGCTATACCTTATCTCCAACCACTGCCCAGGGTTAAAAATGATGCAGAAATCAGAACACCTTAACCATGCAAGAGATCTTGTGATTGGCATCTTCTCCAAAGTTCAGTTTAGTTGAAACCAGTGTAGCCCATGAGGCCCCGGCCAGGCTCGCAGGCCACAATGGTCACAAACATACATTGTGACTCTCAGCCTGAGCCCAGTCTTCAAGTAAGACCTCTCAGTGGCTGGATGAACAGACAGCATATTGGGCCTGCCATGCCCCTAGGCCCCTAATTTAAACCATAGTTTGGGTTGTCCCTTCACTCTTCCCTAGGGCTCTGCTTTGGAATTCCTCTTTGGTTGGGACACTTGAGGTAACAAACCTGAAAGGAGACTTCCCATCCCACAGCTTGACGAAAAACAATTGGGAACAAACCAAATCCAAAGAAAGGAAGATTCGTCCATTGCCCATGAGGCCTCCCCACATTCGACGGCCATCGTTGATACAAAATCCAGAGACAAAAGCCTGAGCAAGCGCCTCAGATTAATTCTTTCTTCATATCCTGAAGAGTTCTTCTCATGGTTTGTAGATTGGGCCTGCCATACCTACGTCCTCAAAGCTAAGCTGAGTTTGTGTTCTCAGACTTTTGTCCTCAAAGACCTGGGCCACACACCCTCCCGGCTGGGGCCCCTGCAGCCACTAATTAGGACAGTGTCTACCCAATCGATGGGAATTCTGCCCATTCCTTTGTCGAAATCGTACAAATTAGGAGAACCTTCCAAAATCCCCGAGGCCATCCCAATAGTGTAGTTCGCCGGGGACAAACAAGGGCGGTCTGACAACAGGTGAGCATCTACCTCCACTCATTCCATAGATGGATAACCCCAGAGAAGTAGCTTGAACCAGACAGGACCCTAGGCCATAATCGCATCCATTGCTTTGGTTTACAGGCTTGTCTCCTCAAAAGCCTGAATTCCAATACAAGCATAGGGGGTTTCCTGACACCCATCAGAAAAATCTCGTCTCCACAAGGAAACTTGGGCATGGGAGCTATTTCAAAAGTTTAGGAGAATACTTCAGTGTCCTGGTGCCACCTCCCCATTCCAAGGTACTCATGGACACAAACACACATTAGGCCCCATCCTCAGGAAAGTCCATTTCAACTCAGCCACCCCGGTTGCTCCCGCAGAACCATCCGATCTCAACTCTCTTGTTGCTAGGAGACAATTGGAATGCGAGGCGGGCTTCCCTGGCATCCATCCTCCAACGGTGCTCTGGCATCATTCCATATGGGATGTCCTGGAGCTGCCCAACAGATCTCAATTGTCCTGCAGAAGGAATCATTGAAGGTGGCATCCCAAAACTCCCAACGTGGGAAAACCTCCATGGCCTTGAGATTCCGCTCCGTTCATGAAGGGGCAGTCATGCACAGAAACTCCAACCTGAGCCAACGTCTGTTCCTCGCGGTGACTTCAGATGCATGAGATATTGGTTCAGATATGCAGGGGGTACCTGCCGTGCCCTCGCCCTGAAGCCCAAGTCTAGCTTGTGTTCTCAGACTTCTGTCCTCACACTCCTGGCCCAGAAGCCCTCAAGTTTGGCAATTCCGGACCCACAATGCAGCACTCTGCCTGCACTGTATGAAAAATATCTTGCCTAATGAGCTGCCCAGGCACCTCAAAAGAGGATAAACCTACACGGCACTCGACTGTACCCAAATTATATAGTCTAACCTGAACACTAATGCACTTTCTGACACAACCTGAGCCCGAACCTCCTGACCAACACTCAGGCAGCTGACCGCACAGTGAGCACATCGGACTTGCCATGGCCTTCGGTCGTCATCCCTTCCCAACTGCGGTTTTCAGGTTTCAGAACCTAGACCTTATCTCCAACCACTGCCCAGGGTTGAAAATGATACAGAAATCAGAACTCCTTCCCCATGGCAAGAAACCTTGTTATTGGCATGTTGTCCAAAGTTCAGTGAAGTTGAAACCAGTGTGGCCCATGAGGCCCCGCCCATGCTCGTGGGCTACATTGGTCATAAACACACATTGTGACCCTCAGCTTTAGACCAGTCCTCAATTAAGGGCTCTCAGAAGCTGGATGTATAGACAGCATATTGGGCCTGCCATGCCACTAGGCCCCAATTTTTAACCATAGATTGGCTTGTCCCTTCACTCTTCCTGTTGGCTCTGCTTTGGAATGCCTCTTTTGTTGGGACACCTGAGGTAACAAACCTGAAAGGAGACCCCCCATCCCACAGCTTGACGAAAAACAATTGGGACCGGGCCAAATCCACAGAGAGGAAGATTCGTCGATGGCCCATGAGGCCTCCCCACATTCCACGGCCATCGTTGATACAAAATCCAGATACAAAAGCATGAGCAAGCGCCTCAGATTTGGTCTTTCTTAATATCCTGAGGAGTTCTTCTAATGGTTTGTAGATTGGGCCACCCATACGTACGTCTCCAACCTATGCTGAGTTTGTGTTTTCAGACTTCTGTCCTCAAAGTCCTGGGTCACACACCCTCCAGGCTGGGGCCCCTGGAGCCACTCATTAGGACTGTTCCTAACCAATCCATGGGAATTCTGCACATTCCATTGTCTAAAATCGTACAAAATAAGAGGACCCTACAAATTCCTGAGTCCCTGCCTATAGTGTAGGTCTCTCGGGACAAACAAGGGGGATCTGACACCAGCTGAGCATCTACCTCCACTCATATCATAGATGGATGTCCCCAGAGTTAAAGATTGAACCAGACAGGGCCTAGGGCATAATCGGATCCATTGCTTTGGTTTACAGGCATATCACCTCAAAAGCCTGGATTCCAATACGAGCATAGGGGGTATCCTGAGGCACCCATCAGAAAAATATCGTCTCCACAAGGAAACTTGTGCATGGGAGCTATGTCAAAAGCTTAGAAGAATACTTCAGGGTCCTGGTGCCCCCTCCCCATTCCAAGGCCCTCATTTTCACAAACACACATTAGGCCCCATCCTCAGGAAGACCATTTCAACTGGGCCAATCGGTTACTCATGCAGAGCCATCCGATCTCAACTCTCTTGTTGCTAGGAGACAATTGGAATGCGAGGCGGGCTTCCCTGGCATCCATCCTCCAATGGGGCTCTGGCGTCATTCCATATGGGATATCCTGGAGCTCCCAACAGGTCTCTATTGTCCCGCAGAAGGAATCCTTGAGGAGGCTTCCTACAACTCCCAACGTGGGGAAAACCTCCATGGCCTTGAGATTCCGCTTCGTTCATGAAGGGGCAGTCATGCACAGAAACTCCAAATGAGCCAACGTCTGATCTTCGCCGTGACTTCAGATGCATGACATATTGGTTCAGATCTGCAGGGGGTACCTGCCGTGCCCTCGGCCTGAAGCCCAATTCTAGCTTGTGTTCTCAGACTTCTGTCCTCACACTCCTGCCCCAGAAGCCATCAAGTTTGGCAATTCCGGACCCACAATGCAGCACTCTGCCTGCCCTCTAAAAAAATATCTTTCCTAATGAGCAGCCCAGGCAACTCAAATGAGGATAAACCTACACGGCACTCGACTGTACCCAAACTATATAGTCTAACCTGAGCACTAATGCACTGTGTGACACAATCTGAGCCCCAACCTCCTGACCAACACCCAGGCAGCGGACCGCACAGTGAGCAAATCAGACCCGCCAAGGCCTTAGGTTGTCATCTCTTCCCAAATGCCGTTTTTTAGGCTTCAGAAGCTATACCTTATCTCCAACCACTGCCCAGGGTTAAAAATGATGCAGAAATCAGAACACCTTAACCATGCAAGAGATCTTGTGATTGGCATCTTCTCCAAAGTTCAGTTTAGTTGAAACCAGTGTAGCCCATGAGGCCCCGGCCAGGCTCGCAGGCCACAATGGTCACAAACATACATTGTGACTCTCAGCCTGAGCCCAGTCTTCAAGTAAGACCTCTCAGTGGCTGGATGAACAGACAGCATATTGGGCCTGCCATGCCCCTAGGCCCCTAATTTAAACCATAGTTTGGGTTGTCCCTTCACTCTTCCCTAGGGCTCTGCTTTGGAATTCCTCTTTGGTTGGGACACTTGAGGTAACAAACCTGAAAGGAGACTTCCCATCCCACAGCTTGACGAAAAACA
Organism: Mustela nivalis; assembly: GCF_964662115.1. Classification (NCBI taxonomy): domain Eukaryota; kingdom Metazoa; phylum Chordata; class Mammalia; order Carnivora; family Mustelidae; genus Mustela; species Mustela nivalis. The sequence continues at coordinate 297,508 of NW_028136438.1, read as the reverse complement.
ATTGGGAACAAACCAAATCCTCAGAGAGGAAGATTCGTCCATTGCCCATGAGGCCTCCCCACATTCGACGGCCATCGTTGATACAAAATCCAGAGACAAAAGCCTGAGCAAGCGCCTCAGATTAATTCTTTCTTCATATCCTGAAGAGTTTTTCTCATGGTTTGTAGATTGGGCCTGCCATACCTACGTCCTCAAAGCTAAGCTGAGTTTGTGTTCTCAGACTTTTGTCCTCAAAGACCTGGGCCACACACCCTCCCGGCTGGGGCCCCTGCAGCCACTAATTAGGACAGTGTCTACCCAATCGATGGGAATTCTGCCCATTCCTTTGTCGAAATCGTACAAATTAGGAGAACCTTCCAAAATCCCCGAGGCCATCCCAATAGTGTAGTTCGCCGGGGACAAACAAGGGCGGTCTGACAACAGGTGAGCATCTACCTCCACTCATTCCATAGATGGATATCCCCAGAGAAGTAGCTTGAACCAGACAGGACCCTAGGCCATAATCGCATCCATTGCTTTGGTTTACAGGCTTGTCTCCTCAAAAGCCTGAATTCCAATACAAGCATAGGGGGTTTCCTGACACCCATCAGAAAAATCTCGTCTCCACAAGGAAACGTGGGCATGGGAGCTATTTCAAAAGTTTAGGAGAATACTTCAGTGTCCTGGTGCCACCTCCCCATTCCAAGGTACTCATGGACACAAACACACATTAGGCCCCATCCTCAGGAAAGTCCATTTCAACTCAGCCACCCCGGTTGCTCCCGCAGAACCATCCGATCTCAACTCTCTTGTTGCTAGGAGACAATTGGAATGTGAGGCGGGCTTCCCTGGCATCCATCCTCCAACGGTGCTCTGGCGTCATTCCATATGGGATGTCCTGGAGCTGCCCAACAGATCTCAATTGTCCTGCAGAAGGGATCATTGAAGGTGGCATCCCAAAACTCCCAACGTGGGAAAACCTCCATGGCCTTGAGAATCCGCTCCGTTCATGAAGGGGCAGTCATGCACAGAAACTCCAACCTGATCCAACCTCTGATCCTTGCCGTGACTTCAGATGCATGAGATATTGTTTCAGAACTGCAAGGGGTACCTGCCGTGCCCTCGGCCTGAAGCCCAAGTCTAGCTTGTCTTCTCAGACTTCTGTCCTCACACTCCTGGCCCAGAAGCCCTCATGTTTGGCAATTCCGGACCAACAATGCAGCACTCTGCCTGCCCTCTAGAAAAAATATCTTTCCTAATGAGCAGCCGAGGCTCCTCAAATGAGAATAAATCTACACGGCACTCGACGGTACCCAAATTATATAGTCTAACCTGGGTACTAATGCACTGTGTGACACAATCTGAGCCCGAAATTCCTGACCAAGACCCAGCAGCTGACCGCACAGTGAGCACATCACACCCGCCAAGGCCTAGGTCGTCATCTCTTCCCAACTGCGGTTTTCAGGCTTCAGAACCTAGACCTTATCTCCAACCACTGCCCAGGGTTGAAAATGATGCAGAAATCAGATCTCCTTCACCATGGCAAGAGACCTTCTGATTGGCATCTTGTCCAAAGTTCAGTGTAGTTGAAACCAGTGTAGCCCATGAGCACCCGGCCATGCTCGCGGGCCACATTGGTCACAAACACACATTGTGACTCTCAGCTCAGCCCAGTCCTCAAGTAAGTCCTCTCAGTGGCTGGATGGAGAGACAGCATATTGGGCCTGCCATGCCCATATGCCCCAATTTTTAACCATAGTTTGGGTTGTCCCTTCACTCTTCCCTAGGTCTCTGGTTTGCAATTCCTCTTTGGTGGGGGCACATTAGGTAACAACACTGAGAGGAGACCTCCCATCCCACAGCTTGACGAAAAACAATTGGGACTGGACCAAATCCACAGATAGGAAGATTCGTCCATGGACCATGAGGCCTCCCCACATTCCACTGCCATCGTTGATACAAAATCCAGAGACAATAGCCTGAGGAATCGCCGCAGATTCGCTCTTTCTTAATATCCTGAAGAGTTCTTCTCATGGTTTGTAGATTCGGCCTGCCATACCTACATCCCCAAACCTAAGCTGAGTTTGTGTTTTCAGATTTCTGTCCTCAAAGTCCTGGGCCACACACCCTCCAGGCTGGGGCCCCTGGAGCCACATATTAGGACTGTGCCTACCCAATACGTGGGAATTCTGCCCACTTCATTTTCCAAAATCGTACAAATTAGCAGAACTCTCCAATGTACCCGAGGCCATCCCAATAGTATAGGTCTCCCAGCACAAACAAGGGCGGTCTGACACCAGCTGAAATCTACCTCCACTCATACCATAGATGGATGTCCCCAGAGAAGAAATTGAACTACACAGGACCCTAGGCCATAATCGGAACCATTGCTTTGGTTTACAGGCATGTCTCCTCAAAAGTCTGGAATCCAATACCAGCATAGGGGGTTTCCGGAGGCACCCATCAGAACAAATCTCGTCTCCACAAGGAAACTTGTGCATTGGAGCTATGTCAAAAGCTTGGGAGAATACTTCAGGGTCCCGGTGCCACTGACCCATTCCAAGGCCCTCATGGACACAAATACACATTAGGACCCATCCTCAGGAATGTCCATTTCAACAGGCACCCTTGTTATTCCCGCAGAGCTATCCGATCTCAACTGTATTGTTGCTAGGAGACAATTGGAATGCGAGGCGGGCTTCCCTGGCATCCATCCTCCAATGCTGCTCTGGAGTCATTCCATATGGCATGTCCTGGAGCTGCCCAACAGGTCTCAATTGTCAGGCAGAAGGAATCCTTGAAGGGGGCATCCCAAAACTCCCTACGTGGGAAAACCTCCAAGGCCTTGAGATTCCGCTCCGTTCATGAAGGGGCAGTCATGCACAGAAACTCCAACCTGAGCCAACGTCTGATCCTTGCCGTGACTTCAGATGCTTGAGATATTGGTTCAGATCTGCGGGTGTACCTTCTGTGTCCTCGGCCTGAAGCCCAAGTCTAGCTTGTGTTCTCAGACTTCTGTCCTCACACTCCTGGCCCAGAAGCCCTCAGGTTTGGCAATTCCGGACCCACAATGCAGCACTCTGCCTGCCCTCTAGAAAAAATATCTTTCCTAATGAGCAGCCCAGGCTCCTCAAATGAGAATAAATCTACACGGCACTCGACGGTACCCAAATTATATAGTCTAACTAGGGCACTAATACACTGTCTGACACAACCTGAAGCTGAGCCTCCTGACCAAGACCCAGCAGCTGACCGCACAGTGAGCACATCAGTCCCGCCAAGGCCTAGGTCGTCATCTCTTCCCAACTGCGGTTTTCAGGCTTCAGAACCTAGACCTTATCTCCAACCACTGCTCAGGGTTGAAAATGATGCAGAAATCAGAACTCCTTCACCATGGCAAGAGACCTTCTGATTGGCATCTTGTCCAAAGTTCAGTGTAGTTGAAACCAGTGTAGCCCATGAGCACCCGGCCATGCTCGCGGGCCACATTGGTCACAAACACACATTGTGACTCTCAGCTCAGCCCAGTCCTCAAGTAAGTCCTCTCAGTGGCTGGATGGAGAGACAGCATATTGGGCCTGCCATGCCCATATGCCCCAATTTTTAACCATAGTTTGGGTTGTCCCTTCACTCTTCCCTAGGTCTCTGGTTTGCAATTCCTCTTTGGTGGGGGCACATTAGGTAACAACACTGAGAGGAGACCTCCCATCCCACAGCTTGACGAAAAACAATTGGGACTGGACCAAATCCACAGATAGGAAGATTCGTCCATGGACCATGAGGCCTCCCCACATTCCACTGCCATCGTTGATACAAAATCCAGAGACAAAAGCCTGAGGAAGCGCCGCAGATTCGCTCTTTCTTCATATCCTGAAGAGTTCTTCTCATGGTTTGTAGATTCGGCCTGCCATACCTACGTCCCCAAACCTAAGCTGAGTTTGTGTTTTCAGATTTCTGTCCTCAAAGTCCTGGGCCACACACCCTCCAGGCTGGGGCCCCTGGAGCCACATATTAGGACTGTGCCTACCCAATACGTGGGAATTCTGCCCACTACATTTTCCAAAATCGTACAAATAAGCAGAACTCTCCAATGTACCCGAGGCCATCCCAAAAGTATAGGTCTCCCAGCATAAACATGGGCGGTCTGACACCAGCTGAAATCTACCTCCACTCATACCATAGATGGATGTCCCCAGAGAAGAAATTGAACTACACAGGACCCTAGGCCATAATCGGAACCATTGCTTTGGTTTACAGGCATGTCTCCTCAAAAGTCTGGAATCCAATACCAGCATAGGGGGTTTCCGGAGGCACCCATCAGAACAAATCTCGTCTCCACAGGGAAACTTGTGCATTGGAGCTATGTCAAAAGCTTGGGAGAATACTTCAGGGTCCCGGTGCCACCGCCCCATTCCAAGGCCCTCATGGACACAAACACACATTAGGACCCATCCTCAGGAATGTCCATTTCAACAGCAACCCTTGTTATTCCCGCAGAGCTATCCGATCTCAACTGTATTGTTGCTAGGAGACAATTGGAATGCGAGGCGGGCTTCCCTGGCATCCATCCTCCAACGCTGCTCTGGAGTCATTCCATATGGCATGTCCTGGAGCTCCCCAACAGGTCTCAATTGTCAGGCAGAAGGAATCATTGAAGGGGGCATCCCACAACTCCCTACGTGGGAAAACCTCCAAGGCCTTGAGATTCCGCTCCGTTCATGAAGAGGCAGTCATGCACAGAAACTCCAACCTGAGCCAACGTCTGATCCTCGCTGTGACTTCAGATGCTTGAGATATTGGTTCAGATCTGCGGGTGTACCTTCTGTGTCCTCGGCCTGAAGCCCAATTCGAGCTTTTGTTCTCAGACTTCTGTCCTCACACTCCTGGCCCAGAAGCCCTCAAGTTTGGCAATTACGGACCCACAATGCAGCACTCTGCCTGCCCTCTAGAAAAAAATATCTTGCCTATTGAGCTGCCCAGGCACCTCAAATGAGGATAAACCTACACGGAACTCGACTGTACCCAAATTATATAGTCTATCCTGGGCACTAATACACTGTCTGACACAACCTGAAGCTGAGCCTCCTGACCAAAACCCAGGCAGCTGACCGCACAGTGAGCAAATCAGACCTGCCATGGTTTTAGTTTGTCATCTCTTCCTAACTACGGTTCAGGACTCAGAATCTAGACATTATCTACAACCACTGCCCAGGGTTGAAAATAATGCAGAAATCAGAACTCCTTCCCCATGGCAAGAGACCTTTTGATTGGCATGTTGTTCAAAGTTCAGTGTAGTTGAAAAAAGTGTGGCCCATGAGGCCCCGCCCATGCTCGCGGGGAAAATTGATCACAAACAAACATTGTGACCCTCAGCCTTAGCTCAGTCCTCAAGTAAGGCCTCTCAGTGGCTGGATGAAGAGACAGCATATTGGGCCTGCCATGCCCCTAGGCCGCAATTTTTACCATAGTTTGGGTTGTACCTTCACTCTTTCACAGGGCTCTGCTTTGGAATTCCTCTTTTGTTCGACACCTGAGGTAATGAAACTGAAAGGAGACCTCCCATTCCACAGATTGACGTAAAACAATTTGGACCGGGCCAAATCCACAGAGAGGAAAATTCGTCCATGGCCCATGAGGACTCCCCACATTCCACGGCCATCGATGATACAAAATCCAGAGACTAAAGGCTGAGCAAGTTCCTCAGAATCACTCTTTCTTCATATCCTGAAGAGTTCTTCTCATGGTTTGTAGATTGGGCTGCCATACCTACGTCCCCAAACCTAACCTGAGTTTGGGTTTTCAGACTTCTGTCCTCAAAGTCCTGGGCCACACACCGTCAAGGCTGGGGCCCCTGGAGCCACACATTAGGACTGTGCCTGCCCAATCCATGGGAATTCTCCCCATTCCATTGTCCAAAATCTTAAAAATTAAGAGAACTCTCCAAAGACCCCGAGGCCATCCCAATAGTGTAGGTCTCCGGGGACAAACAAGGGAGGTCTGACACCAGTTGAGCATCTACCTCCACACATTCCATCGATGGATATCACCAGAGAATAAGATTGAACCAGACAGGACCCTAGGCCATAATCGGATCCATTGATTTGGTTTACAGGCATGTCTCCTCAAAAGCCAGGATTCCAATACCAGCATAAGGGGTTCCCGAGGCACCCATCAGAACAAATCTCGTCTCCACAAGGAAACTTGTGCATGGGAGCTATGTCAAAAGCTTAGGAGAATACTTCAGGGTCCCGGTGCCACCACCCCATTCCAAGGCCCCCATGGACACAAACACACATTAGACCCCAAGCTCAGGAAAGTCCATTTCATCTAGGCCACACCGGTTGCTCCCACAGAGCCATCCGATCTCAAATGTATTGCTAGGAGACAATTGGAATGCGAGGCAGGCTTCCGGCCATCCATCCTCCAATGGTGCGATGGAGTCATTCCATATGGGATGTCCTGGAGCTGCCCAACAGGTCTCAATTGTCCTGCAGAAGGAATCCTTGAAGGGGGCATCCCACAACTCCCAACGTGGGAAAACCTCCATGGCCTTGAGATTCCGCTCCGTTCATGAAGGGTCAGTCATGCAGAGAAACTCCAACCTGAGCCAACGTCTGATCCTCGCCGTGACTTCAGATGCTTGAGATATTTGTTCAGATCTGCGGGTGTACCTGCCGTGTCCTCGGCCTGAAGCCAAAGTCGAGCTTGTGTTTTCAGACTCCTGTCCTAACACTCCTGGCCCAGAGGCCCTCACTTTTGGCAATTTCGGAACCACAATGCAGCACTCTGCCTGCCCTCTAGAAAAAATATCGTGCCTAATGAGCTGCCCAGGCACCGCAAATGAGGATAAACCTACACGGCACTCGACTGTACCAAATTTTATAGTCTAACCTGGGCACTAATGCACTGTCTGACACAACCTGAGCCAGAACCTCCTGACCAAAACCCAGGCAGCTGACCGCTCACTGAGCTTATCAGACCCGCCATGGCCTTAGGTCGTCATCTCTTCCCAACTGCTGCTTTTCAGGATTCAGGACCTAGACGTTATCTCCAACCACTGCCCAGGGTTGAAAATGATGCAGAAATCAGAACACCTTCCCCATGGCAAGAGACCTTGTGATTGGCATGTTGTCCAAATTCCAGTGAGTTGAAACCAGTGTGGCCCATGAGCCGCGCCCATGCTCGCGGGCCACATTGGTCACAAACACACATTGTGACCCTCAGCCTGTGCCCAGTTATCAAGTAAGGCCTCAGTTGCTGGATGAAGAGACAGCATATTGGGCCTGCCATGCCCGTAGGCCCCAATTTTTAACCATAGTTTGGTTTGTCCCTTCACTCTTCCCCAGGCCTCCTCTTTGGAATTCCTCTTTGGTTCGGACACCTGAGGTAATAAACCTGAAAGGAGACCTCCCTTCCCACAGATTGACGAAAAAAATTGGGACTGGGCCAAATCCACAGAGAGGAAGATTCGTCCATGGCCCATGAGGCCTACCAACATTCCACGGCCATCGTTAATACAAAATCCAGAGACAAACGCCTGAGCAATTCCTCAGAATCGCTCTTTCTTCATCAACTGAAGAGTTCTTCTCATGGTTTGTAGATTGGGCCTGCCAAAACTACGTCCCCAAACCTAAGCTGAGTTTGTGTTTTCAGAATTCTGTCCTCAAAGTCCTGGGCCACACACCCTCCAGGCTGGGGCCCCTGGAGCCACACATTAGGACTGTGCCTACCCAATCCATGGGAATTCTGCCCATTCCATTGTCCAAAATCATACGAATTAGGAGAACTCTCCAAAGTCCCCGAGGCCATCCCAATACTGTAGGTCTCCGGGGACAAACAAGGGCGGTCTGACACCAGGTGAGCATCTACCTCCACTCATTCCATAGATGGATATCCCCAGAGAAGAAGATTGAACCAGACAGGCCGTAGGCCATAATCGGATCCATTGCTTTCGTTTACAGGCATGTCTCCTCAAAAGCCTGAATTCCAATACCATCATAAGGGGTTTCCTGAGGCACCCATCAGAACAAATCTCGTCTCCAAATTGAAACTTGTGCATGGGAGCTATGTCAAAAGCTTAGGAGAATACTTCAGGGTCCTGGTGCCACCTCCCCATTCCAAGGCCCTCATGGACACAAACACATATTAGGCCTCATCCTCAGGAAAGTCCATTTCAACACAGCCACCAAGGTTTCTCCCGCAGAGCCATCCGATCTCAACTCTCTTGTTGCTAGGAGACAATTGGAATGCGAGGCGGGCTTCCCTGGCATCCATCCTCCAAAGTTGCTCTGGCGTCATTCCATATGGGATGTCCTGGAGCTGCCCAACAGGTCTCTATTATCCCGCAGAAGGAATCCTTGAAGGGGGCATCCCACAACCCCAACGTTGGAAAACCTGCATGGCCTTGAGATTCCGCTCTGTTCATGAAGGGGCAGTCTTGCACAGAAACTCCAATCTGATCCAACGTCTGATCCTTGCCGTGACTTCAGATGCATGAGATATTGGTTCAGATCTGCAGGGGGGTAACTGCCATGCCCTCGGCCTGAAGCCCAAGTGTAGCTTGTGTTCTCAAACTTCTGTCCTCACACTCCTGGCCCAGAAGCCCTCAAGTTTGGCAATTCCGGACACACAATGCAGCACTCTGCCTGCCCTCTAAAAAAATATCTGGCCTAATGAACAGCCCAGGCACCTCAAATGAGGATAAACCTACACGGCACTCGACTGTACCCAAAATATATAGTCTAACCTGAGCACTAATGCACTGTGTGACACAAATGAGCCCGAACCTCCTGACCAACACCCAGGCGGCTGACCGCACAGTGAGCACTTCAGACCCGCCATGGCCTTTGGTCGTCATCTCTTCCCAAGTGCGGTTTTCATGCTTCGGAACCTAGACCTTATTTCCAACCACTGCCCAGGTTTGAAAATGATGCAGAAATCAGAAATCCTTACCCATGGCAAGAGAGCTTGTGATTGGTATGTTGTCCAAAGTCCAGTGCAGTTGAAATCAGTGTGGCCCATGAGGCCCCGCCCATGCTCCCGGGACACATTGGTCACAAACACACATTGTGACCCTCAGCCTCAGACCAGTCTTCAAGTAAGGTCTCTCAGTGGCTGATGAAGAGACAGCATATTGGGCCTTGCATGCCCCTAGGCCCAAATTTTTAACCATATTTGGGTTGTCCCTTCTCACTTCCCTAAGGCTCTGCTTGGAATTCCTCTTTCTTTGGGACACCTAAGGTAACAAACCTGAAAGGGGACCTCCATCCCACAGCTTGACGAAAAACAATTGGGACCGGGCCAAATCCACAGAGAGGAATATTCGTCCATGTCCCATGATGCCTCCCCATATACCACGGACATCGTTGATACAAAATCCAGAGACAAAAGCCTGAGCAAGCGCCTCAGACTCGCTCTTTCTTCATATCCTGAAGAGTTCTTCTCATGGTTTGTAGATTGGTCCTGCCAAACCTACGTCCCCAAACCTAAGCTGAGTTTGTGTTTTCAGACGTCTGTCCTCAAAGTCCTGGGCCACACACCCTCCAGGCTGGGGCCCCTGGAGCCACACATTAGGACTGTGCCTACCAATCCATGAGAATTCTGCCCATTCCATTGTCCAAAATCGTACAAATTAGGAGAAACCTCCAAAGTCCCTGAGGCCATCCCAATTGTGTAGGTCGCCCGGAACAAAGATGGGCTGTCTGACAAAGCTGATAATCTACCACCACTCAGACTATACATGGATGTCCCCAGAGGAGAAGATTGAACCACACAGGACCCTAGGCTATAATAGGATCCAATGCCTTGGTTTACAGGCATGTCTCCTCAAAAGCCTGATTCCAATATGAGCATAGGGGTTTTGCTGAGGCACCTAGCAGAACTCATCTCGTCTCCACAAGGAAACCTGTGCATGGGAGCCATCCAAAGCATAGGAGAGTACTCAGGGTCCCGGGGTCACCGCCCCATTCCAAGGCCCTCATGGACACAAAAACACATTAGGAACCATCCTCAGGAAAGTCCAATTCAACTCAGCCACCCCGGTTGCTCCAACAGAGCCATCAGCTCTAAACTGTCTTGTTGCCAGGAGACAATTGGAATGCGAGGCGGGCTTCCCAGGCATCCATCCTCGAACGGTGCTCTGGAGTCATTCCATATGGGATGTCCTGGAGCTGTCCAACAGGTCTCAATTGTCCCGCAGAAGGAATCCTTGAAGGGGGCATCCCACAACTCCCAACGTGGGAAAACTTCAGTGGCCTCGAGATTCCGCTCCCTTCATGAAGCAGCCGTCATGCACGGAAACTCCGACCTGAGCCAACGTCTGATCCTTGCCCTGATTTCAGATGCATGAGTATTGGTTCAGATCTGCAGGGAGTACCTGCCGTGCCCTGGGCCTGAAACCCAAGTCTAGCTTGTCTTCTAAGACTTCCGTCCTTACACTCCTGCCCCCGAAGCCCTCAAGTTTGGCAATAACGGACCCACAATGCAGCACTCTGCCTGCCCTCTAGAAAAAAATTATTGCCTCATGAGCTGCCCAGGCACCTTCAATGAGGATAAACCTCCACAGCACTCGACTTCACCCAAATTATATAGTCTAACCTGGGCACTAATGCACTGTCGGACACAACCTGAGCCCGGACCTCCTGACCAACACCCAGAAAGCAGGCCGCACACTGACCACATAAGACCCGCCATGGCCTTAGGTCATCATCTCTTCCCTACCTCAGATTTCAGTCCTCAGAACCGAGACCTTATCTCCAATCACTGCCCAGAGGTGAGTGTGATGCAGAAATCAGAACACCTCCTTACCCATGGTAAGAAACCTTGTGGTTGGCACGTCGTCCAACGTTCAGTGTAGGAGAAACCAGCATTCACCCTGAGGCCCCGCCCATTCTTGAGTGCGACAAGGGCATAAACACTCATTGTGACCCTCAGCATGAGTCCTGTCCTCTAGTAAGTCCTCTCAGTGACTGGACCATTAGATGTGATAATGGGCTTGATATGTCCCTAAGCCCTAATTTTTAACCAGATTTCTGATTGTCCCGTCACCCGCCCCCCCAGGGCTCTACTCTGGAATCCGTCATTCGGTGGGACTCCTGAGGTTAAAAAGAAAACAACATCAAAAAAAAAACAACAAAAAAACCGGACTTCTTCCATCCCAAAGAGTGACTCCAAACGCTTTGCACTGGGCCTAACCACCAGGGAGTAAGACTCGTCCATTTCCCATGAAGTCATCCAGAAATTTCACGACCATGAGTGACACGATATCCAGAGACAAAAACTTGAGCAAGAGCCTCACACTCGCCCTTTTCTCAAATCCCGAAAAGTTCTCCTCATGGTCTGTAGATAAGTCCTGCCATACCTATGACCTGAAACATAAGCCAAGTTTGTGTTTTCAGACAACTGTCCAAACAGCCCTGGCCTACACAACCTACAGGCTCAGGCCCCTGAGGCAAACCTGAGGACTGTACTTGCCCTCTCCAAGGGAATTGTGTGTGCCTATTCCAATGGCCACATCCCTTCTAATAGGATAAACCTCCAAAGTCCCTGATCGATCTCATTAGTGGTGGCTTCCCAGGTAAAACAGGGGCAATCTGAGCCCATCTGAGCACCTACCTGTACTCAGACCCATAGACAGATGTCCCCAGAGGTAAAAAGGAAAGAACAGGCCCCTAGGCACTAATCATATCCATTGCTTTGGTTTCCAGGCATCTCTCCTCAGAGGCCTGGATTTCAATACCAGCATATGGCTGTTTCTTGACTCACCCATCAGAAAACATCTCATCTACACATGGAAAACTTGCACGTTGGAGCTGTGTCAAAGCCTCTGTTTAGGAGAACCCTTCAGGGCCCCAGTGCCACGGCTTCATTCCAAGGTCTCCATAGACACAAAAGCACATTAGGACCCATCCATAGGAGAGTCCATTTCAACTCAGCCTCCTCGGTTGATCCCCCAGATCCAGCAGATCTAACCTGTCTTGTATCTAGGAGACAATTGGAATGCGAGGTGGGCTACCCAGCCATGCATCCTTAGAACCCTGCTCAGAATCATTGGCCTGGAGCCAAACAACAGGTCTCAATTGTCCTGCAGAAGACACTTTGCAGTTTGGAGCTTCTCACAAATCCAATCGTGGGAAAACTCCATGGCCTCGTGATGCCTCCCCTTAGTGAAGGGGCCATCAGGGACAGAAACACCAACTTGAGCGATCGTCTGATCCTCGCCCTGACTTCAGATGCACGAGATCTCGATTCAGGTCTGTAGATTGTGCCATCGATGATACAAAATCCAGAGACAAAAACCTGAGCAAGCGCCTCAGACTCGCACTTTCTTTATATCCTGAAGAGTTCTTCTCATGTTTTGTTGATCGTGCCTGCCATACCAACGTCCCCAAACCTAAGCTGAGATTGTGTTTTCAGACTTCAGTCCTCAATGTCCAGGGCCACACACCCTCCAGGCTGGGGCCCCTGGAGCCACACATTAGGACGGTACCTACCAATCCATGGGAATTCTGCCCATTCCATTCTCCAAAATCGTACAAATTAGGAGAAACCTCCAAAGTCCCTGAGGCCATCCCAATCGCGTAGGTCGCCCGGAACAAACAAGGGCTGTCTGACACCAGCTGATAATCTACCTCCACTCATACCATAAATGGATGTCCCCAGAGGAGAAGATTGAACCAGACAGGACCCTAGGCCATAATAGGATCCATTGCCTTGGTTTACAGGCATGTCTCCTCAAAAGCCTGATTCCAATACGAGCATAGGGGTTTTGCTGAGGCACCCAGCAGAACACATCTCGTCTCCACAAGGAAATCTGTGCATGGGAGCCATGTCCAAAGCATAGGAGAGTACTTCAGGGTCCCGGTGCCACAGCCCCATTCCAAGGCCCTCATGGACACAAAAACACATTAGGACCCATCCTCAGGGGAGTCCATTTCAACTCAGCCACCCCGGTCGCTCCCGCAGAGCCATCAGATCAAAACTGTCTTGTTGCTAGGAGACAATTGGAATGCGAGGCGGGCTTCCCAAGCATCCATCCTCGAACGGTGCTCTGGAGTTATTCCATATGGGATGTCCTGGAGCTGTCCAACAGGTCTCAATTTTGCCGCAGAAGGAATCCTTGAAGGGGACATCCCACAACTCCCAACCTGGGAATACTTCAGTGGCCTCGAGATCCCGCTCCCTTTATGAAGCGGCCGTCATGCACGGAAACTCCAACCTGAGCCAACGTCTGATCCTCGCCCTGACTTCAGATGCATGAGTATTGGTTCAGATCTGCAGGGAGTACCTGCCGTGCCCTCGGCCTGAAACCTAAGTCTAGCTTGTCTTCTCAGACTTCCGTCCTCACACTCCTGCCCCCGAAGCCCTCAAGTTTGGCAATTCCGGACCCAAAATGCAGCACTCTGCCTGCCCTCTAGAAAAAAATTATTGCCTCATGAGCTGCCCAGGCACCTTCAATGAGGATAAACCTCCACAGCACTCGACTTCACCCAAATTATATAGTCTAACCTGGGCACTAATGCACTGTCGGACACAACCTGAGCCCGGACCTTCTGACCAACACCCGGAAAGCAGACCACACACTGAGCACATAAGACCCGCCATGGCCTTAGGTCATCACCTCTTCCCTACCTCAGATTTCAGGCCTCAGAACCGAGACCTTATCTCCAATCACTGCCCAGGGGTGAGTGTAATGCAGAAATCAGAACACCTCCTTACCCATGGTAAGAAACCTTGTGGTTGGCACGTCGTCCAACGTTCAGTGTAGGAGAAACCAGCATTCACCCTGAGGCCCCGCCCATTCTTGAGTGCGACAAGGGCATAAACACGCATTGTGACCCTCAGCATGAGTCCTGTCCTCTAGTAAGTCCTCTCAGTGACTGGACCATTAGATGTGATAATGGGCTTGATATGTCCCTAAGCCCCAATTTTTTTTTTTTTTTTTTTTTTTTTTTTTTTTGGATTTTCAGTTTTTTTTTTTTTTTTTTAATTTATTTTTTATTTTCAGCATAACAGTATTCATTATTTTTCACCACACCCAGTGCTCCATGCAATTCGTGCCCTTTATAATACCCACCACCTAGTACCCCAACCTCCCACCCCCCACCCCTTCAAAACCCTCAGATTGTTTTTCAGAGTCCATAGTCTCTCATGGTTCACCTCCCCTTCCAATTTCCCCCAACTCCCTTCTCCTCTCTAACTCCCCATGTCCTCCATGCTATTTGTTATGCTCCACAAATAAGTGAAACCATATGATAATTGACTCTCTCTGCTTGACTTATTTCACTCAGCATAATAATCTCTTCCAGTCCCGTCCATGTTGCTACAAAAGTTGGGTATTGGTCCTTTCTTTTTTTTTTTTTTTTTTATAAACATATATTTTTATCCCCAGGGGTACAGGTCTGTGATTCACCAGGTTTACACACTTCACAGCACTCACCAAAGCACATACCCTCCGCAATGTCCATAATCCCACCCCCTTCTCCCAAACCCCCTCCCCCCAGCAACCCTCAGTTTGTTTTGTGAGATTAAGAGTCACTTATGGTTTGTCTCCCTCCCAATCCCATCTTGTTTCATTTATTCTTCTCCTACCCACTTAAGCCTCCATGTTGCATCACCACTTCCTCATATCAGGGAGATCATATGATAGTTGTCTTTCTCTGCTTGACTTATTTCGCTAAGCATGATACGCTCTAGTTCCATCCATGTTGTCGCAAATGGCAAGATTTCATTTCTTTTGATGGCTGCATAGTATTCCATTGTGTATATATACCACATCTTCTTGATCCATTCATCTGTGGATGGACATCTAGGTTCTTTCCATAGTTTGGCTATTGTGGACATTGCTGCTATAAACATTCGGGTGCATGTGCCCCTTTGGATCACTACATTTGTATCTTTAGGGTAAATACCCAATAGTGCAATTGCTGGGTCATAGGGCAGTTCTATTTTCAACATTCTGAGGAACCTCCATGCTGTTTTCCAGAGTGGCTGCACCAGCTTGCATTCCCACCAACAGTGTAGGAGGGTTCCCCTTTCTCCACATCCTCGCCAGCATCTGTCATTTCCTGACTTGTTGATTTTAGCCATTCTGACTGGTGTGAGGTGATATCTCATTGTGGTTTTGATTTGTATTTCCCTGATGCCGAGTGATATGGAGCACTTTTTCATGTGTCTGTTGGCCATCTGGATGTCTTCTTTGCAGAAATGTCTGTTCATGTCCTCTGCCCATTTCTTGATTGGATTATTTGTTCTTTGGGTGT
Source organism: Mustela nivalis (assembly GCF_964662115.1). NCBI lineage: Eukaryota > Metazoa > Chordata > Mammalia > Carnivora > Mustelidae > Mustela > Mustela nivalis. Next base: position 282,269 of record NW_028136438.1, on the reverse strand, counting down.
TGAGTTTGCTAAGTTCTTTATAGATTCTGGACACTAGTCCTTTATCTGATATGTCGTTTGCAAATATCTTCTCCCATTCTGTCAGTTGTCTTTTGATTTTGTTAACTGTTTCCTTTGCTGTGCAAAAGCTTTTGATCTTGATGAATCCAGATTTCTGATTGTCCAGTCACCCCCCCTCCAGGGCTCTACTCTGGAATTCCTCATTCGGTGGGACACCTGAGGTTAAAAAGAAAACAACATAAAAAAAGAAAAAACCGGAATTCTTCCATCCCACAGAGTGACCCCAAACGCTTTGGACTGGGCCAAACCACCAGGAAGTACTACTCGTCCATTTCCCATGAAATCATCCAGAAATTTCACGACCATGAGTGACACGATATCCAGAGACAAAAACTTGAGCAAGAGCCTCACACTCGCCCTTTTCTCAAATCCCGAAAAGTTCTCCTCATGGTCTGTAGATAAGTCCTGCCATACCTATGACCTGAAACATAAGCCAAGTTTGTGTTTTCAGACTACTATCCAAACAGCCCTTGCCTACACAACCTACAGGCTCAGGCCCCTGGAGCCAAACCTGAGGACTGTACTTGCCCTCTCCAAGGGAATTGTGTGTGCCTATTCCAAAGGCCACATCCCTTCTAATAGGATAAACCTCCACAGTCCCTGATCCCTCTCATTATTGGTGGCTTTCCAGGTAAAACAGGGGCAATCTGAGCCCATCTGAGCACCTACCTGTACTCAGACCCATAGACAGATGTCCCCAGAGGTAAAAAGGAAAGAACAGGACCCTAGGCACTAATCATATCCAGTGCTTTGGTTTCCAGGCATCTCTCCTCAGAGGCCTGGATTTCAAAACCAGCATATGGCTGTTTCTTGACTCACCCATCAGAAAACATCTCATCTACACATGGGAAACTTGCACGTTGGAGCTGTGTCAAAGCCTCTGTTTAGGAGAACCCTTCTGGGCCCCAGTGCCACCGCTTCATTCCAAGGTCTCCATAGACACAAAAGCACATTAGGACCCATCCATAGGAGAGTCCATTTCAACTCAGCCTCCTCGGTTGATCCCCCAGATCCAGCAGATCTAACCTGTCTTGTTTCTAGGAGACCATTGGAATGCGAGGTGGGCTACCCAGCCATGCATCCTTAGAACCCTGCTCAGAATCATTGGCCTGGAGCCAAACAACAGGTCTCAATTGTCCTGCAGAAGACACTTTGCAGTTTGGAGCTTCTCACAAATCCCATCGTGGGAAAACCCCCATGGCCTCGTGATGCCGCCCCTTCGTGAAGGGGCCATCAGGGACAGAAACACCAACTTGAGCGATCGTCTGATCGTCGCCCTGACTTCAGATGCACGAGATCTCAATTCAGGTCTGTAGATTGTGCCATCGCTGATACAAAATCCAGAGACAAAAACCTGAGCAAGCGCCTCAGACTCGCACTTTCTTTATATCCTGAAGAGTTCTTCTCATGCTTTGTAGATCGGGCCTGCCATACCTACGTCCCCAAACCTAAGCTGAGTTTGTGTTTTCAGACTTCTGTGCTCAAAGTCCAGAGCCACACACCCTCCAGGCTGGGGCCCCTGGAGCCACACATTAGGACTGTGCCTACCAATCCATGGGAATTCTGCCCATTCCATTGTCCAAAATCGTACAAATTAGGAGAAACCTCCAAAGTCCCTGAGGCGATCCCAATCGTGTAGGTCGCCCGGAACAAACAAGGGCTGTCTGACACCAGCTGATAATCTACCACCACTCAGACTATACATGGATGTCCCCAGAGGAGAAGATTGAACCACACAGGACCCTAGGCCATAATAGGATCCAATGCCTTGGTTTACAGGCATGTCTCCTCAAAAGCCTGATTCCAATACGAGCATAGAGGTTTTGCTGAGGCACCTAGCAGAACTCATCTCGTCTCCACAAGGAAACCTGCGCATGGGAGCCATCCAAAGCATAGGAGAGTACTCAGGGTCCCGGGGCCACCGCCCCATTCCAAGGCCCTCATGGACACAAAAACACATTAGGAACCATCCTCAGGAAAGTCCATTTCAACTCAGCCACCCCGGTTGCTCCCGCAGAGCCATCAGATCTAAACTGTCTTGTTGCTAGGAGACAATTGGAATGCGAGGCGGGCTTCCCAGGCATCCATCCTCGAACGGTACTCTGGAGTCATTCCATATGGGATGTCCTGGAGCTGTCCGACAGGTCTCAATTGTCCCGCAGAAGGAATCCTTGAAGGGGGCATCCCACAACTCCCAACGTGGGAAAACTTCAGTGGCCTAGAGATTCCGCTCCCTTAATGAAGCGGCCGTCATGCACGGAAACTCCGACCTGAGCCAACGTCTGATCCTCGCCCTGACTTCAGATGCATGAGTATTGGTTCAGATCTGCAGGGGGTACCTGCCGTGCCCTCGGCCTGAAACCCAAGTCTAGCTTGTCTTCTCAGACTTCCGTCCTCACACTCCTGTCCCCGAAGCCCTCAAGTTTGGCAATTCCGGACCCAAAATGCAGCACTCTGCCTGCCCTCTAGAAAAAATTATTGCCTCATGAGCTGCCCAGGCACCTTCAATGAGGAAAAACCTCCACAGCACTCGACTTCACCCAAATTATATAGTCTAACCTGGGCACTAATGCACTGTCGGACACAACCTTAGCCCGGACCTCCTGAACAACACCTGGAAAGCAGACCGCACACTGAGCACATAAGACCCGCCATGGCCTTAGGTCATCATCTCTTCCCTACCTCAGGTTTCAGGCCTCAGAACCGAGACATTATCTCCAATCACTGCCCAGGATTGAGTGTGATGCAGAAATCAGAACACCTCCTTACCCATGGTAAGAAACCTTGTGGTTGGCACGTCGTCCAACGTTCAGTGTAGGAGAAACCAGCATTCACCTTGAGGCCCCGCCCATTCTTGAGTGCGACAAGGGCATAAACACGCATTGTGACCCTCAGCATGAGTCCTGTCCTCTAGTAAGTCCTCTCAGTGACTGGACCATTAGATGTGATAATGGACTTGATATGTCCCTAAGCCCCAATTTTTAACCAGATTTCTGATTGTCCAGTCACCCCCCCGCCCAGGCTCTACTCTGGAATCCCTCATTCGGTGGGACACCTAAGGTTAAAAAGAAAACAACCTCAAAAAAAAAAAAACAAAAAAAACGGAATTCTTCCATCCCACAGAGTGACCCCAAATGCTTTGGACTGGGTCAAACCACCAGGAAGTACTACTCGTCCATTTCCCATGAAGTCATCCAGAAATTTCACGACCATGAGTGACACGATATCCAGAGACAAAAACTTGAGCAAGAGCCTCACACTCGCCCTTTTCTCAAATCCCGAAATGTTCTCCTCATGGTCTGTAGATAAGTCCTGCCATACCTATGACCTGAAACATAAGCCAAGTTTGTGTTTTCAGACAACTGTCCAAACAGCCCTGGCCTACACAACCTACAGACTCAGGCCCCTGGAGCCAAACCTGAGGACTGTACTTGCCCTCTCCAAGGGAATTGTGTGTGCCTATTCCAATGGCCACATCCCTTCTAATAGGATAAACCTCCAAAGTCCCTGATCCATGTCATTAGTGGTGGCTTCTCAGGTAAAACAGGGGCAATCTGAGCCCATCTGAGCACCTACCAGTACTCAGACCCATAGACAGATGTCCCCAGAGGTAAAAAGGAAAGAACAGGCCCCTAGGCACTAATCATATCCATTGCTTTGGTTTCCAGGCATCTCTCCTCAGAGGCCTGGATTTCAAAACCAGCATATGGCTGTTTCTTGACTCACCCATCAGAAAACATCTCATCTACACATGGGAAACTTGCACGATGGAGCTGTGTCAAAGCCTCTGTTTAGGAGAATCCTTCTGGGCCCCAGTGCCACCTCTTCATTCCAAGGTCTCCATAGACACAAAAGCACATTAGGACCCATCCATAGGAGAGTCCATTTCAACTCAGCCTCCTCGGTTGCTCCCCCAGATCCAGCAGATCTAACCTGTCTTGTTTCTAGGAGACAATTGGAATGCGAGGTGGGCTACCCAGCCATGCATCCTTAGAACCCTGCTCAGAATTATTGGCCTGGAGCCAAACAACAGGTCTCAATTGTCCTGCAGAAGACACTTTGCAGTTTGGAGCTTCTCACAAATCCCATCGTGGGAAAACTCCCATGGCCTCGTGATGCCGCCCCTTCGTGAAGGGGCCATCAGGGACAGAAACACCAACTTGAGCGATCGTCTGATCCTCGCCCTGACTTCAGATGCACGAGATCTCGATTCAGGTCTGTAGATTGTGCCATCGCTGATACAAAATCCAGAGACAAAAACCTGAGCAAGCGCCTCAGACTCGCACTTTCTTCATATCCTGAAGAGTTCTTCTCATGGTTTGTAGATCGGATCTGCCATCCCAACGTCCCCAAACATAAGCTGAGTTTGTGTTTTCAGACTTCTGTCCTCAAAGTCCAGGGCCACACACCCTCCAGGCTGGGGCCCCTGGAGCCACACATTAGGACTGTGCCTACCAATCCATGGGAATTCTGCCCATTCCATTGTCCAAAATCGTACAAATTAGGAGAAACCTCCAAAGTCCCTGAGGCCATCCCAATCGCGTAGGTCGCCCGGAACAAACAAGGGCTGTCTGACACCAGCTGATAATCTACCTCCACTCATACCATAAATGGATGTCCCCAGAGGAGAAGATTGAACCAGACAGGACCCTAGGCCATAATAGGATCCATTGCCTTGGTTTACAGGCATGTCTCCTCAAAAGCCTGATTCCAATACGAGCATAGGGGTTTTGCTGAGGCACCCAGAGAACTCATCTCGTCTCCACAAGGAAACCTGTGCATGGGAGCCATGTCCAAAGCATAGGAGAGTACTTCAGGGTCCCGGTGCCACCGCCCCATTCCAAGGCCCTCATGGACACAAAAACACATTAGGACCCATCCTCAGGGGAGTCCATTTCAACTCAGCCACCCCGGTCGCTCCCGCAGAGCCATCTGATCTAAACTGTCTTGTTGCTAGGAGATAATTGGAATGCGAGGCGGGCTTCCCAAGCATCCATCCTCGAACGGTGCGCTGGAGTCATTCCATATGGGATGTCCTGGAGCTGTCCAACAGGTCTCAATTGTCCCGCAGAAGGAATCCTTGAAGGGGGCATCCCACAACTCCCAACGTGGGAAAACTTCAGTGGCCTCGAGAATCCGCTCCCTTCATGAAGCGGCCGTCATGCACGGAAACTCCGACCTGAGCCAACGTCTGATCCTCGCCCGGACTTCAGATGCATGAGTATTGGTTCAGATCTGGAAGGGGTACCTGCCGTGCCCTCGGACTGAAACCCAAGTCTAGCTTGTCTTCTAAGACTTCCGTCCTCACACTCCTGCCCCCGAAGCCCTCAAGTTTGGCAATTCCAGACCCAAAATGCAGCACTCTGCCTGCCCTCTAGAAAAAAATTATTGCCTCATGAGCTGCCCATGCACCTTCAATGAGGAAAACCTCCACAGCACTCGATTTACCCAAATTATATAGTCTAACCTGGGCACTAATGCACTGTCGGACACAACCTGAGCCCGGACCTCCTTACCAAAACCCGGAAAGCAGACCGCACACTGAGCACATAAGACCCGCCATGGCCTTAGGTCATCATCTCTTCCCTACCTCAGTTTTCAGGCCTCAGAACCGAGACATTATCTCCAATCACTGCCCAGGGGTGAGTGTGATGCAGAAATCAGAACACCTCCTTACCCATGGTAAGAAACCTTGTGGTTGGCACGTCGTCCAATGTTCAGTGTAGGAGAAACCAGCATTCACCCTGAGGCCCCGCCCATTCTTGAGTGCGACAAGGGCATAAACACGCATTGTGACCCTCAGCATGAGTCCTGTCCTCTAGTAAGTCCTCTCAGTGACTGGACCATTAGATGTCATAATGGGCTTGATATGTTCCTAGGCCCCAATTTTTAACCAGATTTCTGATTGTCCAGTCACCCCCACCCCAGCGCTCTACTCTGGAGTCCCTCATTTGGTGCGACACCTGTGGTTAAAAAGAAAACAACATCAAAAAAAAAAAAACGGACTTCTTCCATCCCACAGTGTGACCCCAAACCCTTTGTCCCACCAAACCACCAGGGAGTAAGACTCGTCCATTTCCCATGAAGTCACCCAGAAATTTCACGACCATGAGTGACACGATATCCAGAGACAAAAACTTGAGCAAGAGCCTCACACTCGCCCTTTTCTCAAATCCCAAAAAGTTTTCCTCATGGTCTGTAGATAAGTCCTGCCATCCCTATGACCTGAAACATAAGCCAAGTTTGTGTTTTCAGACAACTGTCCAAACAGTCCTGGCCTACTCAACCTACAGGCTCAGGCCCCTGGAGCCAAACCTGAGGACTGTACTTGCCCTCTCCAAGGGAATTGTGTGTGCCCATTCCAATGGCTACATCCCTTCTAATAGGATAAACCTCCAAAGTCCCTGATCCATCTCATTAGTGGTGGCTTCCCAGGTAAAACAGGGGCAATCTGAGCCCATCTGAGCACCTACCAGTACTCAGACCCATAGACAGATGTCCCCAGAGGTTAAAAGGAAAGAACAGGCCCCTAGGCACTAATCATATCCATTGCTTTTGTCTCCAGGCATCTCTCCTCAGAGGCCTGGATTTCAAAACCATCATATGGCTGTTTCTTGACTCACCCATCAGAAAATATCTCATCTACACATGGGAAACTTGCACGTTGGAGCTTTTTTAAAGGCTCTGTTTAGGAGAACCCTTCAGAGCCCCAGTGCCACCGCTTCATTCCAAGGTCTCCAAAGACACAAAAGCACAATAGGACCCATCTACAGGAGAGTCCATTTCAACTCAGCTTCCACGGTTTCTCCCCTAGATCCAGCAGAACTAACCTGTCTAGTTGCTAGGAGACAATTGGAATGCGAGGTGGGCTATCCAGCCATCCATCCTTAGAACCCTGCTCAGAATCATTAGTCTGGAGCCAACAACAGGTGTCAATTGTCCTGCAGAAGACACTTTGCAGTTTGGACCTTCTCACAATTCCCATTGTGGGAAAACCGCCATGGCCTCGTGATCCCCCCCTTCATGAGGGGGCTATCAGGGTCAGAAACTCCAACCTGAGCGATCGTCTGATCCTCGCCATGACTTCAGATGCACGAGATCTCTATTCAGTTCTGTAGATTGTGCCTGCCATGTCCTCACCCAGAAACCTAAGCCTAGCTTGTGTTCTCAGACTTCTTTCCTCAGACTACTGACCCAGAAGCCCTCCAATTTGGCAATCCAGAACTACAAAGCAGCACTCTGCCTGCCCTCCAGAAGAAACACATTGCCCTCTGGGGCTACCAAGTAACCCCATTGAGGATCAACCTGCACCTACCTTGGCTGTACCCCAAATACATAGGCTGACCAGGGCACTAATGCCCTTTCTGACACAGCCTGAGCCTAGAACGCCTGGCCCCACCAAGACAGCTGACCGCACACCGAGCACATCGAGCCGCCATGGCCTTAGAACGTCATCTCTTTCCACCTCGGTTTTCAGGCTTCAGAACCTAGACCTTATCTCTATTCACTGCCTAGGTCTGAACGTAATGCAGAAATCAGAAATCCTTCCCCAGGGCAAGAAACCTTGTGGTTGGCATGTTGTGCAACGTTCAGTGTAGTTGAAACCAGTGTGGCCCATGAGGCCCAGCGCATGCTTGCTTTCCAAGCCCCCATACACCCAATCCTCACCAGTGTTTGAGTTTAACGGTCACCCCGCCCGTACCTGGGGCTCTCCTCTGGAATCCCTTTCTTGAGGAGACACATGAGCCAGAAAACCCAACTCCACCCTTCCCACAAAATGACCCCAAACTCTTGGGAGCTGGGACAAATCCCCAGAGAGGGATACTCGTCCACAGTCCCTGAGGCCACCCCTCCAATCCACGGCTATCTCGGACACAACATCCAGAGACAAAAGCCTGAAGGAACGCCTCCCCCTCGCCCTTGTTTCAGAGGCCCAGGCGCTCCCTCTCGGGCTGTACATCCGGCCTGCCATACGCTAGGCGCCACGCATAAGCTGAGTTTGTGTTTTCAGACTTCTGTGCCCACAGCCTGGACCCACACAACCTCCAGGCTAGGGCCTCTGGAGCCACAGCGAAAGATTGTGCCTGCATACTCCAAGGAAATTGTGCCCAATCCATTGACCACAACCCTACAGGTTAGGGAAAAGCTCCAAGGCCCCTGAGGTCATCAATAGTGTAGGCCACCCTGGACTAAGAGGGGCTCTCTGACACCAGCGGAGCATCTATATCCACTTAGACTCTCAGACAGTGTCCCCAGAGACAGAAGGTTGAAATGGACAGGCCTCCAGGCCCCCGCTTCATGAAGGTGCCATCATAGACACATACGCCATCCTCAGCCAACATCTGATCCTCAGCCTGACTTCAGATGCAGGAGATTTTGATTCAGCCTCTGCAGAGTGGGCCTGCTCTGCCCTTGGCTCCAATCCTCACCCTAGCTTGTGTTTTCAGACTTCCGTCCTCACACTCCTGGCCCACAAACCCTCCCTTCTGGGAATTCTGGGGCCACAATGAAGCACTCTGCCTGCCACCCAGGAGAAAAACATTGTCTATGGTGCTGCCCAGAAACCCCAAATGAAGATCAAACTGTTTGGCCCTCGGCAACACCCCAATTGCATAGGCTACCTTAAACACTAATGCTCTTTCGAAAATAGACTGAGCCCAGACCTTCCAACAGACACCGAAACAGCTGGCTGCACACCCAGCACATTGGACCCGCCACTGCCTTAGTCCACCATCCATTCCCAACCTGGGTTTTCAGTCTTCGGATCCTAGACTTATCTCCAATCCCTGCACAGGGGGGAACCTGATGCACAAGTCAGAACCCCTCCTTCCCCATGGCAAGAAACCTTGCTGCTGGCAGTGAGTCCAACCTTCAGTGTAGAAGAAAACGGCATGGCCCGTGAGGCCACGACCATGCGTGAGCGCCGCCTTGGGCACCAACACACATTGTAAACCTCAGCGTGAGTTCCTTATTCAAGTAACGCCTCTCAGTGACTGGACCAAGAGCCCGCATATGTGGCTTGCCATGCCCATAGGCACCCAGGACTAACTAGAAGGTGTGTATTCCAGTTGAGGGATCCCATTGCTTTGCTCTAGAGTCCCTCTCTTGGGGGGTCCCTTGTGGCAGAAAACAGTACTCTTCCCTTCCCACAGAATGAACCAAAACACTTGGGAGCTTGGACAATCCCCCGAGAGGAAGGGTCTTCCTCAGCCCCTGAAGCAACCCCTACCCTGAACGGCCACTGTGAACGCAACACCCAGAGACAAAAGCCTGAGCAACTGCCTCCCACTTGCCCTCCTTTGATATCCAGAGGATCTCCCCTCACGGAGTGGTGATCAGGCCTGCCATTACCTTGGCCCCTACCTGAGCCAAGTTTGCTTTTTCAGACATCTGTCCCCACAGCCCTGGCAAACACAGCCTCTAGGCTGGGTCCTCTGGAGCATTAACACAGGACCGTGCCTGCTCTCTCCTGGGAAACTGTGTCCATTCCTTTGGCGTCACACCTCCAGAATATGATTAACCTCAAGGCCCCCGAGGACATCCCACTACTGGAAGCCTCCCTGGACACACAGAGGCATTCTGACACAAGCTGAGCAGCTACCTCCACGAAGGCATGCATACAGATGTCAACAGAGATAGAAGGTTGAGCCGGACAGGCCCTTAGGCCCTAATCTCAACTCTTGCTTTGTTTTCCAGGTGTCACTCCTCAGAGGCTTTGGTTCGAAGAACAGGATATGGGGCTTTCCTGAGGCACTGAACAGAACTTCTCTCGTCTCCACATGGGAAGCTTCCTTGTTGGAGCCGTGTCAAACACCTCAGGTTGGAGAATCCTGCAGAGTCCCTGAGCCACTTCCACATTCCAAGGTCTCCCAGGCCACCAAGCCACAGTAGGACTCATCTTCAGGAGAGTCCATTTCAACTCTCCCCTCTGGGTAGCTCACCCAGGAGCCCACAGATTGAGCCAACCTTGTCCTGACTAAACAGTGGGAATATGAGGTGGCGTTCCCAGGCATCCATGCTTAGACACCTGCTCTCGAGTCTTTCCGTATGGGGCCTCCTGGAACCATCCAAGAGGACTCGACAGTCGTGCAGAAGGAAACCTTGAGGTTTGGAGTAGTTCACAAATCCCATCGTAGGCAAACATCCCTGGCCTCATGAAAAACCCACACCCTTCAGGAAGAGGCCATGCTGGACAAAAACTCTAGCCTGAGGCACGTCTCATATTTGACATGACCTCAAAGCAGGAGATATCGATTCAGCCTCTGCAGTGTGGGCCTGCCATGCCCTCGGTCCCAAACCTCACGCTAGCTTGTGTTTTCAGACTTGCTTCCTCACACTCCTGGCAAACAAGCCCTCCGGACTATGTACTCCAGAACCACAACCCAGCCCAGTGTCTGCCCAATGGAAGAAAAACGTTTCCCTGTTGGGTTCTCCAGAAAACCCAGATGAGGATCAACCTGCTCTGGCCTCGACCGTCCCCGAAATGGATAGGCTGCTCTGGGCACTCATGCTCTGTCTGACACAGCCTGAAGCCAGATGTCCAGACAGACAAGGAGACAGCTGGCCGCATACCCAGCACTTCGGACACGCCATGGTCTTATGCCGTCAATTCTTCCTAACCTTAGTTTTCAGATATCTGAACCTAGACATTATATCAATTCTCCACACAACTGGGTATCGCAGGCACAAAACAGAACTCCTCCTTCCCCATGGTTGTAAAGCTTGCTCTTGGCATGGAATCACAACTTCAGGGTGGGAGAAACCTTTATGGCCCCTGATGCCACGCCCAGACTTGAGTGCTGCTTGGGCACAAATTCACACTGTGACCCTCAGCATGAGCCCCATGTCAAAGAAAGGCCTGTCAGGGCCTGGACCAAGAGCCCACATATGGGGCTTGCAAAGGCTATATGCTCCCAATCCTCACCAGTGTTTGAGTTTACCAGTCGCCCAGCCCATACCAGGGGCTCTGCTCTGGAATCCCTTTCTTGGAGAGACACATGAGCCAGAAAACACGACTCCACCCTTACCACAAAATGACCCCAAACTCTTGGGAGCTGGGACAAATCCCCAAAGAGAGATACTCGTGCACAGTCCCTGAGGCCATCCCTCCTATCCACGGCTATCCCGGACACAACATCCAGAGACAAAGGCCTGAAGGAACGCCTCCCACTCGCCCTTGTTTCAGAGGCCCAGGAGCTCCTTCTCGGGCTGTACATGCGGCCTGCCATACGCTAGGCGCCACGCATAAGCTGAGTTTGTGTTTTCAGACTTCTGTGCCCACAGCCTGGACCCACACAACCTCCAGGCTAGGGCCTCTGGAGCCACAGCGAAAGATTGTGCCTGCCCTCTCCAAGGAAATTGTGCCCAATCCATTGACCACAACCCTACAGGTTAGGGAAAAGCTCCAAGGCCCCTGAGGTCATCAATAGTGTAGGCCACCCTGGACTAAGAGGGGCTCTCTGACACCAGCGGAGCATCTATATCCACTTAGACTCTCAGACAGTGTCCCCAGAGACAGAAGGTTGAAATGGACAGGCCCCCAGGCCCTAATCTGAACCTTAGATTTGGTTTCCATGTGTCCGTCCTCAGAGGAATGTTTTCATAGACCAGCAGACGGGGCTTTTCTGAGGCACCAAAGAAACCTCTCTCGTCTCCACATGGGGGGCTTTCTTACTGGGGACGTATCAAACCCTTCAGGTAGGAGAGTTCCGCAGGGCCACTGAACAACCTGCACATTCCAAGGTCTCCATGGACACAAACGCAAATTACGACGCATCCTCAGGAGAGGCCATTTCAACGTAGCCCCCTGGGTAGCGTGCCCCAGAGGCAGCAGATCAAACATATCTTGTGGCTAATGGCCAATGGGAATGCGAGGCATGCTGTTCAGGGATCCATCCTTCGAACCCTGCTCTCCACTACTTCCGTATCCTATGTCCTGGAGCCATGCAACAGGACTCGAATGTCCCGCAGAAGGAAACCTTGTGGTTGGGGTAACCTCCAAACTCAGCGTGGGAAAACTTCCTTGGCCTCATGAGGCCCCTGCTTCATGAAGGTGCCATCATGGACACATACTCCAGCCTCAGCCAACGTCTGATCCTCAGCCTGACTTCAGATGAAGTAGATTTTGATTCAGCCTCTGCAGAGTGGGCCTGCTCTGCCCTTGGCTCCAATTCTCACCCTAGCTTGTGTTTTCAGACTTCTGTCCTCACATTCCGGGCCCACTAACCCACCCTCCTGGGAATTCTGGGGCCACAATGAAGCACTCTACCTGCCTCCCAGGAGAAAAATATTGTCTATGGTGCTGCCCAGAAACCCCAAATGAGGACCAAAGAGCTTGGCCGTCGGCAACACCCCAATTGCATAGGCTACCTTAAACACTGATGCTCTGTCGCAAATAGCCTGAGCCCAGACCTTCCAACAGACACCGACACAGCTGGCTGCACACCTAGCACATTGGACCACAGGACCGTGCCTGCTCTCTCCTGGAAAACTGTGTCCATTCCTTTGGCGTCACACCTCCAGAATATGAGAAACCTCAAGGACATCCCACTACTGGGAGCCTCTCTGGAGAAACAGGGGCATTCGGACACAAGCTGAGCAGCTACTTCCACCAAGGCATGCACACAGATGTCAACAGAGATAGAAGGTTGAGCCGGACAGGCCCTTAGGCCCTAATCTCAACTCTTGCTTTGGTGTCCAGGTGTCACTCCTCAGAGGCTTTGGTTTGAAGAACAGGATATGGGGCTTTCCTGAGGCACTGAACATAACACCTCTCGACTCCACATGGAAGCTTCCTTGTTGGAGCCATGTTAAACACCTCAGGTTGGAGAATCCTGCAGAGTCCTGAGCCCCCTCCACATTCCAAGGTCTCCCAGGCCACCAAGCCACATTAGGACTCATCTTCAGGAGAGTCCATTTCAACTCTCCCCTCTGGGTAGCTCACCCAGGAGCCCGCAGATTGAGCCTGACTTGTCCTGACTAAAGAGTGGGAATATGAGGTGGCGTTCCCAGGCATCCATGCTTAGACACCTGCTCTCGAGTGTTTCCATATGGGACCTCCTGGAACCATCCAATAGGACTCGACTGTCGTGCAGAAGGAAACCTTGAGGTTTGGAGTAGTTCACAAATCCCATCGTAGGCAAACCTCCCTGGCGTCATGAAGCCCCCACACCCTTAAGGAAGAGGCCATGCTGGACAAAAACTCTAGCCTGAGGCACGTCTCATATATGACATGACCTCAGTGCAGGAGATCTCGATACAGCCTCTGCAGAGTGGGCCTGCTCTGCCCTTGGTCCCAAACCTCAGGCTAGCTTGTGTTTTCAGACTTCCTTCCTCACACTCCTGACAAACAAGCCCTCCGGACTAGGAACTCCAGAACCACAATCCAGCCCAGGGTCTGCCCAACGGAAGAACAACGTTTCCCTGTGGGGTTCTCCAGAAAACCCAGATGAGGATCAACCTGCTCGGGCCTCGACGGTACCCGAACTGGATAGGCTGCTCTTGGCACTTATGCTCCATCTGACACAGCCTGATGCCACACGTCGAGACAGACAAGGAGACAGCTGGCCACACACCCAGCACTTCGGACACGCCATGGTCTTATACCGTCACCTCTTCCTAACCTTGGTTTTCAGATATCTGAACCTAGACATTATATCAATTCTCCACACAGCTGGGTATAGCAAGCACAAAAGAGAACTCCTCCTTCCCCATGGTTGTAAAGCTTGCTCTTGGCATGGAGTCACACCTTCAGGTTGAGAGAAACCTTCATGGCCCCTGATTCCACGCCCAACCGTGAGTGCTGCAGCACAAATTCACACTGTGACCCTCAGTGTGAGCCCCATGTCAAAGTAAGGCCTGTCAGGGCCTGGACCAAGAGCCCATATATGGGGCTTGCCAGGCCGCTATGCACCCAATCCTCACCTTGTTTGAGTTTTACAGTCTCCCCGCCCGTACCTGGGGCTCTGCTTTCGAATCCCTTTCTTGGAGAGACACATGAGCCAGACAACACGACTCTACCCTTCCCACAAAATGACCCCAAACTCTTGGGAGCTGGGACAAATGCCCAGAGAGGGATACTCGTCCATATTCCCTGAGGCCACCCGTCCAATCCACGGCTATCCCGGACACAACATCCAGAGACAAAAGCCTGAAGGAACGCCTCCCACTCGCCCTTGTTTCAGAGGCCCAGGAGCTCCCTCTTGGGCTGTACATCCGGCCTGCCATACCCTAGGCGCCACTCATAAGCTGAGTTTGTGTTTCCAGACATCTGTGCCCACAGCCTGGACCCACACAACCTCCAGGCTAGCCTCCATTACAAGGCCCTCATGGACACAAACACACATTAGGCCCCATCCTCAAGAAAGTCCATTTCAACTCAGCCACCCCGGTTTCCTCCGCAGAGCCATCAGATCTCAACTATCTAGTCCCTTCTCTCTTCCCCAGGGCTCTGCTTTGGAATTCCTATTTGTTTGGGGCACCTGAGGTATCAAACCTGAAAGGAGACCTCCCATCCCACAGATTGACGAAAAATCATTGGGACCGGGCCATATCCACAGAGAGGAAGATTTGTCCATGGCCCAGGAGGCCTCCCCACATTCCAAGGCCATGGTTGATACAAAATCCAGAGACAAAAGCCTGAGCAAGCGCCTCAGACTCGCTCTTTCTTCATATCCTGAAGTTTTATTCTCATGGTTTGTAGATTGGGCCTGCCATACCGACGTCCCCAAACCTAAGCTGAGTTTGTGTTTTCAGCTTTCTGTCCTCAAATTCCAGGGCCACACACCCTCCAGGATGGGGCCCCTGGAGCCACACATTAGGACTGTGCTTACCCCATGCATGGAAATTCTGCCCATTCCCTTGTTCAATATCGTACATATTAGGAGAACCCTGCAAAGTCCCCGAGGCCATCCCAAGAGTGTAGGTCTCCCGGGACAAACAAGGGCTGTCTGACACCAGCTGAGCATCTATCTCCACACATGACATAGATGGATGTCCCCAGAGAAGAAGATGGAACCAGACATGACCCTAGGCCATAATCGGATCCAAGCTTTGGTTTACAATCATGTCTCCTCAAAAGCCTGAATTCCAATACAAGCATAGGGGGTTTCCTGAGGCACCCATCAGAACAAACCTCATCTGCACAAGGAAACTTGAGCATGGGAGCTATGTCAAAAGTTTAGGAGAATACTTCAGGGTCCCGGTGCCACCGCTCCATTCCAAGGCCCCCATGGACACAAACACACTTTAGGACCTTACCTCGGGAAAGTCCATTTCAACTCAGCCTTCCCGGTGTCTCCCGCAGAGCCATCAGATCTCAACTTTCTTGTTGTTAGGAGACAATTGGAATGCGAGGCAATCTTCCCTGGCATCCATCCTCGAACGATGCTCTGGAGTCATTCCATAGGAAATGTCCTGGAGCTGCCCAACAGGTCTCAAATGTCCCGAATAAGGAATCCTTGAAGGGGGCATCGAACTACTCCCAACGTGGGAAAACGTTAACAGCCTTAAGACTTTGCTTCGTTCATGAAGGGGCAGTCATGCACAGAAACTCCAACCTGAGCCAAGTCTGATCCACGCCGTGACTTCAGATGCATGAGATATTGGTTCATATCTGCAGGGGGTACCTGCCCTGCCCTCGGCCTGACATCGGAGTCTAGCTGGTGTTCTCAGATTTCTGTCCTCACACTACTGGCCCCGAAGCCCTCACTTTTGGCAATTCTGGACCCACAATGCAGCACTCTGCCTGCCCTCTAGAAAAAATATCTTGCGTACTTAGCTGCCCAGGCACCACAAATGAGGATAAAACTACACGGCACTCGACTGTAACAAAATTATAAAGTCGAACCTGGACACTAATGCAATGTCTGACACAACCTGAGCCCGAACCTCCTGACCAACAACCAGGCAGCTGACCGCACACTGAGCATATCAGACCCACCATGGCCTTAGGTCATCATCTCTTCCCAACTGCGGTTTTCAGGATTTAGAACCTAGACCTTAAATCCACCCACTGCCCACGGTTGAAAATGATGCAGAAATCAGACCTCCTTCCCCATGGCGAGAAACCTTGTGATTGGCATGTTGTCCAAAGTTCAGTGAAGTTGAAAACAGTGTGGCCCATGGGGCCCCGCCCATGCTCGCAGGCCAATTGGTCACAAATACACATTTTGACTCTCAGCCCGAGTCCAGTCCTAAAGTAAGGCCTCTCAGTGGCTGGATGAAGAGACAGCATATTGGGCCTGCCATGCCCCTAGGCCCAAATTTTTAACCATAATTGGGTTGTCCCTTCACTCTTCCCCAGGGCTCTGCTTTGGAATTCCTCTTTGGTTGAGACACCTGAGGTAACAAACCTGAAAGGACACCTCCCATCCCACAGATTGTCGAAAAACCACTGGGACCGGGCCATATCCACAGAGAGGAAGATTCGCCCATGGCCCATGAGGCCTCCCCACTTTCCACGGCCATAGTTGATACAAAATCCAGAGACAAAAGCCTGAGCAAGCGCCTCTGACTCACTCTTTCTTCATATCCTGAAGAGTTGTTCTCATGGTTTGAGATTGGGCCTGCCATACCTACGTCCCCAAACCTAAGCTGAGTTTGTGTTTTCAGACTTCTGTCCGCAAAGTCCTGGGCCACACACCCTCCAGGCTGGGGCCCCTGGAGCCTCACATTAGGACTGTGCTTACCCCATGAATGGGAATTCTGCCCATTCCATTGTCCAAAATCGTACATATTAGGAGAACCCTCCAATTCCCCGAGGCCATCCCAATAGTGTAGGTCTCCCGGGACAAACAAGGGCGGTCTGACACCAGCTGAGCATCTACCTCCACTCATACCATAGATGGATGCCCCAGAGAAGAAGATTGAACCAGACAGGTCCCTAGGCCATAATCGGATCAGTTGCTTTGGTTTACAGGCATGTATCCTCAAAAGCCTGGACTCCAATAACAGCATAGGGGGTTTCCTGAGGCACCCATCAGGTTAAATCTCGTCTCCACGAGGAAACTTGTGCATGGGAGCTATGTCAAAAGCTAAGGAGAATACTTCAGGGTCCCGGTGCCACCGCCCCATTCCAAGGCCCTCGTGGACACAAACACACATTAGGCCACATCCTCATGAAAGTCCATTTCAACTCAGCCAACCTGGTTGCTCCCGCAGAGCCAGAAGATCTCAACTGTCTTGTTGCTAGGAGACAATTGGAATGCGAGGCGGGCTTCCCTGGCATCCATCCTCGAATGATGCTCTGGAGTCTTTCCATATGGGACGTCCTGGAGCTGCCCAACAGGTCTCAATTGTCCCGCAGAAGGAATCCTTGAAGGGGGCATCCCACAACTCCCAACGTGGGAAAACCTCCATGGCCTCGAGATTCCGCTCCCTTCATGAAGGGGCCGTCATGCACAGAAACTCAAACCTGAGCCAACGTCTGATCCTCGCCGAGAGTTCAGATGCATGAGATAATGGTTCAGATCTGAAGGGGGTACCTGCCGTGCCCTCGGCCTGAAGCCCAAGTCTAGCTTCTGTTCTCAGACTTCTGTCCTCACACTCCTGGCCCAGAATCCCTCAAGTCTGGCAATTCCGGACACATATGCAGCACTCTGCTTGACCTCTAGAAAAAATTTATTGCTTAAGAGCTGCCCAGGCACCTTAAATGAGGATAAACCTACACGGCACTCGACTGTAGTCAAATATATAGTCTAACATGGGCATAATGCACTGTCTGACACAACCTGAGCCCAACATGCTGACCAACACCCAGACAGCTGACTGCACACTGAGCAAATCAGACCCGCCAAGGCCTTAAGTCCTCATCTCTACCCAACTGCGGTTTTCAGGTTTCAGAACCTAGACCTTATCTCCAACCACTGCCCAGGGTTGAAAATGATGCAGAAATCAGAATTCCTTCCCCATGGCTAGACACCTTGTGATTGGAATGTGGTCCAATGTACAGTGTAGATGAAACCAGTGTTGCCCATGTGGCCCCGCCCATGTACGCAGGCCACATTGGTCACAAACACACATTGTGACCCTCAGCCTGAACCCAGTCCTCAAGTAAGGCTTCTAAGTGGCTATTGAAGGGACAGCATATTGGGCCTGCCCTGCCCCTAGGCCCCAATTTTTAAGCAGAGTTTGGGTAGCCCCTTCACTCTTCCACAGTGCTCTGCTTTGGAATTCCTCTTTGGTTGGGACACCTGAGGTAACAAACCTGAAAGGAGACCTCCCATCCAACAGATTGACGAAAAACAATTGGGCCGTGCCTAATCCACAGAGATGAAGATTCGTCCATGGCCCATGAGGTCTCCGCACATTCCACGGCTATTGATACATAATCCAGAGACAAAAGCCTGAGCAAGCGCCTCAGACTCGTTCTTGCTTCAGATACTGAAGTGTTCTTCACATGGTTTGTAGATTTGGCCTGCCATACCTACGTCCCCAAACCTAAGCTGAGTTTTTGTTTTCAGACTTCTGTCCTCAAAGTCCTTGGCCACAAACCCTCCAGGCTGTGGCCCCTGAGTCACATATTAGGACTGTGCCTACACAATCCTTTGGAATTCTGCCCATTCCATTGTCCAAAATCCTACAAATCAGGAGAACCCTCCAAAGTCCCCGAGGCCATCCCAATAGTGTAGGTCTCCCGGGACAAACAAGGGCGGTCTGACACCAGCTGAGCATCTACCTCCACTCATACCATAGATGGATATCCCCAAAGAAGAAGATTGAACCAGACAGGACCCTAGGCCATAATCGGATGCATTGCTTTGGTTTACAGGCATGTCTCCTCAAAGAACTGGATTCCAATACCAGCAAAGCGGGTTTCCTGAGGCACCCATGAGAACAAATCTCATCTCCACAAGGAAACTTGTGCATGGGAGCTATGTCAAAAGCTTAGGAGAATACTTCAGGGTCACTGTGCCACCGCCCCAAACCAAGGCCCTCATGGACCCAAACACACATTATGCCCCATCCTCAGGAAAGACCATTTCTTTTTTTTTTTCTATTTAAGATTTCTTTTATTTATTTGACAGGCAAAGATCACAAGCAGGCAGAGAGGCAGGCAGAGAGAGAGTAGGAGGTAGGCTCCCTGCTAAGCAGAGAGCCTGATATGAGGCTTGATCGAGAATTCTGAGATCATGACTTCAGCCAAAGGCAGCAGCTTAACCCACTGAGCCACCCAGGAGACCCAGGATAGTCCATTTCAATTCAGCCACCCCGGTTGCTCCCGCAGAGCCATCTGATCTACACTGTCTTGTTGCTATTAGCCAATTGGAATGCGAGGCGGGCTTCCCTGGAATCCATCCACGAACGGTGCTCTGGAGTCATTTCATATGAGATGTACTGGATCTGCCCAACAGGTCTCAATTGTCCCGCAGAAGGAATCCTTGAAGGTGGCATCCCACAACTCCCAACGTGGAAAAACCTCCATGGCCTTGAGATTCCGCTCCGTTCATGAAGGGGCAGTCATGCACAGAAATTCCAACCTGAGCCAACGTCTGATCCTCGCCGTGACTTCAGATGCATGAGATATTGGTTCAGATCTGCAGGGGGTACCTGCCGTGCCCTCGGCCTGAAGCCCAAGTCTAGCTTGTGTTCTCAGACTACTGTCCTCACACTACTACCCAGAACCCCTCAAGTCTAGCAATTCCGGACCCACAATGCACCAGACTGCCAGCACTCTAGAAAAAATATATTTCCAAATGAGTTTCCGAGGAATCTCAAATGATGATAAACATACACGGCACTCGACTGTACACAAATTATGTAGGCTAACCTGGGCAGTAATGCACTCTGGCCCAACCTGTGCCTGAACCTCTTGACCAACACCCAGGCAGCTGACCGTACACTGAGCACATCAGACCCGACATGGCCTTAGGTCTTCATCTCCTCCCAACTGCGATTTTCAGGCTTCAGAACCTAGACATTATCTCCAACCACTGCCCAGGGTTGAAAATGATGCAGAAATCAGAACTCCTTTCCCATGGCAAGAATCCATGTGATTGGCATGTTGTCCAAAGTTCAGTGTAGTTGAAACCAGTGTGGCCCATGATCCCCGGGGATGCTTGTTGGCCACATTGGTCACAAACACACATTGTGACCCTCAGCCTGAGCCAAGTCCTCAAGTAAGGCCTCTTAGTGGCTGGATGAAGTGACAGTATATTGGGCCTGCCATGCCCCAAGGCACCAATTTTAGCCATAGTTTGGGTTGTCCCTTCACTCTTCCCCAGGTCTCTGCTTTGGATTTCCTCTTTTGTTGGGACACTGATGTAACAAACCTGAAAGGAGACCTCCCATCCCAGAGATTGACGAAAAACCATTGGGACTGGGCCAAATCCACAAAGAGGAAGATTCGTCCATGGCACATGAGGAATCCCCACATTCCACGGCCACCGTTGATACAAAATCCAGAGACAAAAGCCTGAGCAAGCGCCTCAGACTAGCTCTTTCTTCATACCCTGAAGATTTCTTCTCATGGTCTGTAGATTGGGCCTGCCATTCCTACGTCCCCAAACCTAAGGTGAGTTTGTGTTTTCAGACTTGTGTCCTCAAAGTCCTGGGACACACACCGTAAAGGCTGGTGCCCCTGGAGCCACAGAGTAGGACTGGGCCTACCCAATCCATGGGAATTCTGCGCATTCCATTGTTCAAAATCTTACAAATCAGGAGAACCCTCCAAAGTCCCCGAGGCCATCCCAATAGTGTAGGTCTCCTGGGACAAACAAGGGCGGTCTGACACCGGCTGAGCATCTACCTCCACTCATAACATAGATGGATGTCCCCAGAGAAGAAGATGGAACCAGACAGGACCCTAGCCCATAATCGGATGCATTGATTTGGTTTACAGGCATGTCTCCTCAAAGGACTGCATTCTAATACCAGCAAAAATGGTTTCCTCAGGCACCGATCAGAACAAATCTATCTCCACAAGGAAACTTGTGCATGGGAGTTATGTCAAAACCTTAGGAGAATACTTCATGGGCCCAGTGCCACCGCCCCAATCCAAGGCCCTCATGGACACAATCACACATTAGGCCCCATCCTCAGGAAAATCCAATTCAACTCAGCCACCCCGGTTCCACCCGCAGAGCCATCCAATCTAAACTGCTTGGTGCTAGGAGACAATTGGAATGCGAGGCGGGCTTCCCTGGCATCGATCTTGAACGGTGCTCTGGAGTCATTCCATATGGGATGTCTGGAGCTGCCAAACAGGTCTCAATTGTCCTGATCAGACTTCTCTCCTCACACTCCTGGCCCAGAAGCCCTCAAATTTGGCAATTCCGCACCCACAATGCAGGACTCTGCCTGCCCTCTAGAAAAAAAATATATATATATTGTGACCCTCAGCCTGAGCAGAGTCCTCAAGTAATGCCTCTCAGCGGCTGGATGAAGAGACAGCATATTGGGCCTGCCATGCACCTAGGCCCCAATTTTTAACCATAGTTTGGGTTGTCCATTCACTCTTCCCCGGGGCTCTACTTTGGAATTCCTCTTTGGTTGAGACACTGAGGTAACAAACCTGAAAGGAGACCTCCCATCCCACAGCTTGACGAAAAACAATTGGGAACGGGTCAAATCCGCAGAGAGGAAGATTCATCCACGGCCCATGAGGCCTCCCCACATTCCACGGCCATCGTTGATACAAAATCCAGAGACAAAGCCTGAGCAAGTGCCTCAGACTCGCTCTTTCTTCATATCCTGAAGAATTCTTTACATGTTTTATAGATTGGACCTGCCATACCTACGTCCCCAAACCTAAGCTGAGTTTGTGTTTTCAGACTTCTGTCCTCAAAGTCCTGGGCCACACACCCTCCAGGCTGGGGCCCCTGGAGCCATACATATAGGACTGTGCCTACCCAATCCATGGGAATCTGCGCATTCCATTGTCCAAAATCGTACACATTAGGAGAACCATCCAAAGTACCCGAGGCCATCCCAATAATGTAGGTCTCCGGGGACAAACAAGGGCGGTCTGACACCAGCTGAGCATCTACCTCCAATTATACCATAGATGGATGTCCCTAGAGAAGAAGATTGAACCAGACAGGACCGTAGGCCATAATCGGATCCATTGCTTTGGTTTACAGTCATGTCTCATCAAAAGCCTGGATTCCAATACCAGAATAAGGGGCTTCCTGTGGCACCCATCAGAACAAATCTCGTCTCCACAAGGAAATTTGTGCATGGGAGCTATGTCAAAAGCTTAGGAGAATACTTCAGGGTCCCGGTGCCACCGCCCCATTCCAAGGCCTTCATGGACACAAACACACATTAGGCACCATCCTCAGGCAGTCCATTTCTTTTTTTTGTTTAAAGATTTTATTTATTTATAAGACAGACAGAGATCACAAGCCGGCAGAGAGGCAGGCAGAGAGATAGAAGGAAGCAGGCCCGATATGAGGCTCGAAACCAGGACTCTGAGATCATGACCTGAGCCTAAGGAAGCGGCTTAACCCACTGAGCCACCCAGGAGCCACAGGAAAGTCCATTTCAACTCAGCCACCCCGTTTGCCCCCGCAGAGCCATCCGACCTAAACTGTCTTGTTCCTAGGAGACAATTGGAATGCGAGGTGGGCTTCCCTGGCATCCATCCTCGAACGGTGCTCTGGAGTCATTCCATATGGGATGTCCTGGAGCTGCCCAACAGGTCTTAATTGTCCCGCAGAAGGAATCCTTGAAGCGGGCAGCCCCTTGAAGGGGGCAGCCCACAACTCCCAACGTGGGAAAACCTCCATGGCCTTTAGAACTGCTCCGTTCATGAAGAGGCAGTCATGCACAGAAACTCCAAACTGAGCCAACGTCTGATCCTCGCCGTGACTTCATACGCATGAGACATTGGGTCAGATCTGCAGGGGGTACCTGCTGTGGCCTCGGCCTGAAGTCCAAGTCTAGCTTGTGTTCTCAGACTTCTGTCCTCACACTCCTGGCCTAGAAGCCCTCAAGTTTGTCAATTCCGGACCCACAATGCAGCACTCTGCCAGCCCTCTAAAAAAACATATCTTGCCTAATGAGCTGCCCAAGCACCTTAAATGAGTATAAACCTACACGGCACTCGACTGTACCCAAATTATGTAGTCTAACCTGGGCACTAATGCACCATCAGCACCAACTGAGCACGAACCTCCTAACCAAAACCCAGGCAGCTGACCGCACACTGAGCACATCAGACCCGCCATGGCCTTAGGTCAGTGTAGTTGAAAGCAGTGTTGCCAATGTTGCCCCGCCCATGCTCGTGGGCCACATAGGTCACACACACACTTAGGTCGTCATCTCTTCCCTACTGCGGTTTTCAGGCTTCAGAACCTAGACCTTATCTCAAACCACTGCCCAGGGTAAAAATGATCAAGAAATCAGAACTCTTTCCCCGTGGTAAGAAACCTTGTAATTGGCATGTTGTCCAAAGTTCAGTGTAGTTGAAATCAGTGTGGCCAATTAGGCCCCGCCCATGCTCGCGGGGCACATTGGTCACAAACGCATATTGTGACCCTCAGCCTGAGCCCAGTCCTCAAGTAAGGCCTCTCAGTGTCTGGATGAAGTGACAGCATATTGGGCATGCCATGCCCCTAGGCCCCAATTTTTAACCATAGTTTGGGTTTTCCCTTCACTCTTCCCCAGGGCTCTGCTTGGAATTCCTCTTTTGTTGGGACACCTGAGGTAGCAAACCTGAAAGAGACCTCCCATCCCACAGATTGACGAAAAATATTTGGGACCGGGCCAAATCCACAAAGAGGGAGATTCGTCCATGGCCCATGAGGCCTCCCCATCTTCCACGGCCATCGTTGATACAATATCCAGAGACAAATGTCTGAACAAGCACCTCAGACTAGCTCTTTCTTCATATCCTGAAGAATTCTTCTCATGGTTTGTAGATTGGGCCTGCCATACCTACCTCCCACAACCTAAGATGAGTTTGTGTTATCAGACTTCTGTCCCCAAAGTCCTGGGCCACACACCCTCCAGGCTGGGGCCCCTGAAGCCACACATTAGGACTGTGACTACCCAATCCATGGGAAGAAGATTGAACCAGACAGGACACTAGGCCATAATCGGATCCATTGCTTTGGTTTACAGGCATGTCTACTCAAAACCCTGGAAACCAAACCAGCAAAGGGGGTTTCCTGAATCACCCATCAGAACAAATCTCGTCTTCACAAGGAAACTTGTGCATGGGAGCTAGTCAAAAACTTAGGAGAATACTTCAGGGTCCCGGTGCCACCCCCCCATTCCAAGGCCCTCATGGACAAAAACACACATTAGGCCCCATTCTCAGGAAAGTCCATTTCAACTCAGCCACCCCGGTTGCTCCCGCAGAGCCATCCATTCTAAACTGTCTTTGTGCTAGGAGAAAATTGGAATGCGAGGCGGGCTTCCCTGGCATTCATCTTTCAACGGTGCTCTGGAGTCATTCCATATGTGATGTCCTGGAGCTGCCCAACAGGTCTCAATTGTCCCGCACATGAATCCTTGAAGGGGGCATCCCACAACTCCCAACGTGGAAAAACCTCCATGGCCTTGAGATTCCGCACCGTTCATGAAGGGGCTGTCATGCACAGAAACTCCAACCTGAGCCAACGTCTGATCCTCACCGTGACATCAGATGCATGAGATATAGGTTCAGATCTGCAGGGGGTACCAGCTTCCCCTCGGCCTGAAGCCCAAGTCTAGCTTGTGTTCTCAGACTTCTGTCCTCACACTCCTAGGCAAGAATCCCTCAAGTTTTGCAATTCCGGACCCACAAGGCAAGACTCTGCCTGACCTCTTCAAAAAATTTTATTGCCTAATGAGCTGCCCAGGCACCTTAAATGAGGATAAACCTAAACGGCACTCCACTGCACCCAAATTATATAGTCTAAGCTGGGCACTAATGCACTGTCTGTCACCACCTGAGCCCGAACCTCCTGACCAACACCCAGGTAGCTGACCTCATACTGAGCACATCAACATGCCATGGCCTAAGGTCGTCATCTCTTCCCAACTGTGGTTATCAGGCTTCAGAACCTAGACCTTATCTCCAACCACTGCCCAGGGTTGATAATGATGCAGAAAGCAGAACTCTTTCCCCATGGCAAGAAACCTTGTGATTGGCATGTTGTCCAAAGTTCAGTGTAGCTGAAACCAGTGTGGCCCATGAGGCCCCGCTCATGCTCGAGGGCCACATACTTCAGGTTCCCGGTCCCAACGCCCCATTCCAAGGCCCTCATGGACACAAACACACATTAGGCCCCATCCTCAGGAAAGACCATTTCAACTCAGCCACCCAGGTTGCTCCTGCAGAGCCATCCGATCTCCACTGTCTTGTTGCGAGGAGACAATTGGAAAGCGAGGTGGGCTTCCTTGGCATTCATCCTCGAACGGTGCTCTGGCGTCATTCCATATGGGAGGTCAAGGAGCTGCCCAACAGGTCTCAATTGTCCCGCAGAAGGAATCCTTGAAGGGGGCATCCCACAACTCCCAACGTGGGAGAAACTCCATGGCCTTGAGATTCTGCTCCATTCATGAAGGTGCAGTCATGGACAGAAACTCCAAACTGAGCCAACGTCTCATCCTCGCCATGACTTCCGATGCATGAGATATTGGTTCAGATCTGCAGGGGGTACCTGCCGTGCCCACAGCCTGAAGTCCAAGTCTAGCTTGTGTTCTCAGAATTCTGTCCTCACACACCTGGCCCAGAAGCCCTCAACTCTGGCAATTCCTGACCCACAATGCAGCACTGACAGCCCTCTCGAAAAATATTTTGCCTAATGAGCCTCCCAGGCACCTTAATGAGGATAAACCTACACGGCTCCGACTATACCCAAATTATATAGTCTAACCAGAACACTAATGCACTGTCTGACACAACCTGAGCCCGAACATCCTGACCAACACCCAGACAGCTGACCGCACACTGAGCACATCAGACCCGCCATGGCCTTAGGTCATCATCTCTTCCCAACTGCGGTTCAGGCTTCAGAACCTAGACTTTATATCCAACCTCTGCCCAGGGTTGAAAATGATGCAGAAATCAGAACTCCATCCCCATGGCAAGAGACCTTGTGATTGGCATGTTGTCCAAAGTTCAGTGTAGTTGAAACCAATGTGGCCAATGAGGCCCCACCCAAGCTCGAGGGCCACATTGGTCACAAACACACATTCTGTCCCTCAGCCTAAGCCCAGTCCTCAAGTAAGGCCTATCAGCGGCTGGATGATGAGATAGCATATTGGGCCTGCCCTGCCCATAGGCCCCAATTTTTAACCATACTTTGGGTTGTCCCTTCACTCTTTCCCAGGCCTCTGCTTAGGATTCCTCTTTGGTTGGGACACCTGAGGTAACAAACCTGAAAGCAGACCTCCCATCCAACAGATTGACGAAAAACAATTGGGACCGGGACTAATCCACAGAGAGGAAGATTCATCCATGGCCCATGTGGCCTCCCCACATTCCACGGCCATCGTTGATACAAAATCCAGAGACAAAAGCCTGAGCAAGCGCCTCAGACTTGCTCTTTCTTCATATCCTGAAGAGTTCTTCCTACGGTTTGTAGATTGGGCCTGCCATACCTACGTCCCCAAACCTAAGCTAAGTTTGTGTTTTCAGAATTCTGTCCTCAAAGTCCTGGGCCACACACCCTCTAGGCTAGGGCCACTGGAGCCACACATGAGCACTGTGTCTACCCAATCTATGGGAATTCTGCCCATTCCATTGTCGAAAATCGCACAAATAAGGAGAACCCTCTATAGTCCCCGAGGCCATCCCAATTGTGTAAGTCTCCCAGGACAAACAAGGGCGGTCTCACACCAGCTGAGCATCTACCTCCACTCATACCACAGATGGATGTCCCCAGAGAAGAAAATTGAACCAGACAGGACGCTAGGCCATAAACGGATCCATTGCTTTGGTTTACAGGCATGTCTCCTCAAAAGCTTGGATTCCAATACCAGCGTAGAGGGTTTCCTGAGGCACCCATTAGAACAAATCTCATCTCCACAAGGAAACTTGCGCATGGGAGCTATGTCCAAATCTTAGGAGAATACTTCAGGGTCCCGGTGCCCCCGCCCCATTCCAAGGCCCTCATGGACACAAACACACCTTAGACCCCAACCTCAGAAAGTCCATTACTTTTTTTTTTAAGATTTTATTTATTTATTTGACAGTCATAGATCACAAGCAGGCAGAGAGAGAGTAGGAAGCAGGCTCCCTGCTGAGCAGAGTGCCTGATGTGAGGCTCGATCCTAGGACTCTGAGATCATGACCTGAGTTGAAAGAAGTGGCTTAACACACTGAGCCACCCAGGAGCCCCACGAAAGTCCCATTCAACTCAGTCACACCGGTAGCTCCTGCAGAACCATCCAAACTAAACTGTCTTGGTGCTAGCAGACTATTGGAATGCGAGGCGGGCTTTCCTGGCATCCATCCTCAAACGGTGCTCCGGAATCATTCCATATGGGATGTCCTGGAGCTGCCCAACAGGTCTGAAATGTCCCGCCGAAAAAATCCTTGAAGGGGGCATCCCACAACTTCCAACTTGGGAAAACCACCAAAGCCTTGAGTTTCCGCTTCGTTCCTGAAGGGACAGTCATGCACAGAAACTCCAACATGAGCCAACGTCTAATCATCGCCGTGACTTCAGAAGCATGAGATATTGGTTCAGTTTGGGTTGTCCCTTCACTCTTCCCCAGGGCTCTGCTTTGGAATTCCTCTTTGGTTGGGACACCTGAGGTAACAAACCTGAAAGGTGACTTCCCATCACACAGATTGATGAATAACAATGGGGACCGCGCCAAATCCACACAGAGGAAGATTCATCCATGGCCCATGAGGCCTCCCCACATTCCACGGCCATCGTTGATACAAAATCAAGAAATAGCCTGAGCAGGCGCCTCAGACTCGCACTTTCTTCATATCCTGAAGAGTTCTTTTCATGGTTTGTAGATTGGGCCTGCCATACCTACGTCCCAAACCTTGGCTGAGTTTGTGTTTTCAGTCTTCTGTCCTAGAAATCCTGGGCCACACACCCTCCAGGCTGGGCAGCTGGAGCCACATATTAGGACTGTGCCTACACAATACATGGGAATTCTGCCCATTCCATTGTTCCAAATCGTACAAATTAGGAGAACCCTACAAAGTACCCGTGGACATCACAATTGTGTGGTCTCCCGGCACAAACAAGGGCCGTCTGACACCAGCTGAGCATCTACCTCCACTCATACCATAGATATATGTCCTCAGAGAAGAAGATTGAACCAGACAGGACACTAGGCCATAATCGGATCCATTGCTTTGGTTTACAGGCATGTCTCCTCAAAAGCCTGGATTCCAATACAAGCATAGGGGTTTTCCTGAGGCACCCATGAGAACAATTCTCGTCTCCATGAGGAAACTTGTGCATGTAAGCTATGTCAAAAGCTTAGGAGAATACTTCAGGGTCCCAGTGACACCGCCCATTCCAAGGTCCTCATGGACACAAACACACATTAGGCCCCATCCTCAGGAAAGTCCATTTCAACTCAGCCACCCCGGTTGCTCCCGCAGAGCCATCCGATTTCAAATGTCTTGTTGCGAGGAGACAAGTGGAATGCGAGGCGGGCTTCCTTGGCATCCATATTCGAACTGTGCTCTGGAGTCATTCCATATGGGAAGTCCTGGAGCTGCCCAAAAGGTCTCAATTGTCCCGCAGAAGAAATCCTGGAAAGGGGCATCCCACAAGTCCCAACGTGTTGAAAACCTCCATGGTCGTGAGAGTCAGCCATGTTCATGAAGGTGCAGTCATGCACAGAAACTCCAAACTGAGCCAACGTCTGATCCTCGCCGTGACTTCAGATGCATGAGATATTGGTTCAGAACTTCAGGGGGTACCTGCCCTGCCCTCGGCCTGAAGCTCAAGTCTAGCTTGTGTTCTCAGACTTCTGTCCTCACACTACTGGCCCAGAATTCCTCAAGTTTGGCAATTCTGGACCCACAATGCAGCACTCTGCCTACCCTCTAGAAAAAAATATATTGCCTAATGAGGTGCCCAGGAAACTTAAAGGAGGATAAAACTACAAGGCACTCGACTGTTCCCAAATTATACAGTCTAACCTGGGCACTAATGCACTGTCTGACACAACCTGAGCCCGAACTGGCTGACCAACACCCAGGCAGCTGACCGCACACTGAGCACATCAGACCCGCCATGGACTTAGGTCGTCATCTCTTCCCAACTGCGGTTTTCAGGATCAAGAACCTAGACCTTATCTCCAACCACTGCCCAGGTTTGAAAATGATGCAGAAAGCAGAACTCCTTCCCCATGGCAAGAAACCTTGTGATTGGCATGTTGTCCAAAGTTCAGTGTAGTTGAAACCAGTGTGGCCCATGAGGCCCCGCCCATGCTCGCGGGCCACATTGGTCACAAACACACATTGTAACCCTCAGCCTGAGCCCAGTCCTCAAGTAAGGCCTCTCAGTGGCTGGATGAAGAGACAGCATATGGGGCCTGCCATGCCACTAGGCCCAAATTTTTAACCATAGTTTGGGTTGTCCCTTCACTCTTCCCCAGGGCTCTGCTTTGGAATTCCTCTTTGGTTTGGACACCTGAGGTAACATACCTGAAGGCAACATCCCAGCCCACAGATTTACGAAAAACAATTGGGACCGGGCAAAATTCACAGAGAGGAAGATTCGTCCATGGCCCATGAGGCCTCCTCACATTCGACGGCCTTCGTTGATACAAAATACAGAGACCATAGCCTGAGCAAGCGCCTCAGACTCGCTCTTTCTTCATATCCTGAAGAGTTCTTCTCATGGTTTGTAGATGGGGCCTGATATACCTACGTCCCCAAACCAAGCTGAGTTTGTGTTTTCAGACATCTGTCCTCAAAGTACTGGGCCACACACACTCCAGGCTGGGGCCACTGGAGCCACACATTAGGACTGTGCCTACCCCATGCCCATTCCATTGTATAATTTCGTACAAATTAGGAGAACCCTCCAAAGTCCCTAGGCCATCCCAATAGTGTAGGTCTCTGTGGACAAACAAGGGCGGTCTGACAACATAATCGGATCCATTGCTTTGGTTTATAGGCATGTCTCCTCAAAATCATGGATTCCTATTCCAGCATAGGGGGTTTCCTGAGGCACCCATCAGAAATAATCTCGTCTCCACGAAGAAACTTGTGCATGGGACCTATGTAGGTCATGAAGGGGCAGTCATGCACAGAAACTACAACCTGAGCCCGAACCTCCTGACCAACAACCAGGCAGCTGACCGCACACTGAGCACATCAGACCCACCATGGCCTTAGGTCATCATCTCTTCCCAACTGCGGTTTTCAGGATTCAGAACCTAGCTGAGTTTGTGTTTTCCGACTTCTGTCCTCAAAGTCCTGGGCAACACACCATCCTGGCTGGGGCCCCTGGAGCCACATATTAGGACTGTGCCTACTTCATGCATGGGAATTCTGCCCATTCCATTGTCCAAAATTGTACAAATTAGGAGAACCCTCAAAGTCCCCGAGGCCATCCCAATATGTAGGTCTCTTTGGACAAACAAGGGCGGTCTGACACCAGCTGAGCATCTACCTCCACTCATACCATAGATGGATGTCCCAAGAGAAGGAGATGGAACCAGACAGGACCCTAGGCCATAATCGGATCCATTGCTTTGGTTTACAGGCATGTCTCCTCAAAATCCTGGATTCCAATACCAGCATAGGGGGTTTCCTGAGGCACCCATCAGAAAACATCTCGTCTCCACGAGGAAACTTGTGCATGGGACCTATGTCAAAATCTTAGGAGAATACTTCAGAGCCGGTGCCACCGCCCCATTCCAAGGTCCTCATGGACACAAACACACATTAGGCCACATCCTCATGAAAGTCCATTTCAACTCAGCCAACCTGGTTGCTCCCGCAGAGCCAGATGATCTCAACTGTCTTGTTGCTAGGAGACAATTGGAATGCGAGGCGGGCTTCCCTGGCATCCATCCTCGAACGATGCTCTGGAGTCTTTCCATATGGGACGTCCTGGAGCTGCCCAACAGGTCTCAATTGTCCCGCAGAAGGAATCCTTGAAGGGGGCATCCCACAACTCCCAACGTGGGAAAACCTCCATGGCCTCGAGATTCCGCTCCCTTCATGAAGGGGCCGTCATGCACAGAAACTCAAACCTGAGCCAACGTCTGATCCTCGCCGAGAGTTCAGATGCATGAGATAATGGTTCAGATCTGAAGGGGGTACCTGCCGTGCCCTCGGCCTGACGCCCAAGTCTAGCTTGTGGTCTCAGACTTCTGTCCTCACACTGCTGGCCCAGAAGCCCTCACGTTTGGCAATTCCGGACCCACAATGCAGTACTCTGCCTGCCCTCTAGAAAAAATATCTTGCCTAATGAGCTTCCCAGGCACCACAAGATGATCAACCTTCACGGAACTCGACTGTACCCAAATTATATAGTCTAACCTGGGCACTAATGCACTGTCTGACACAACCTGAGCCCGAAACTCCTGACCAACAACCAGGCAGCTGACCGCACACTGAGCACATCAGACCCACTATGGCCTTAAGTCATCATCTCTTCCCAACTGCGGTTTTCAGGCTTCCGAACCTAGACCTTATCTCCAACCACTTCCCAGGGTTGAAAATGATGCAGAAATCAGAACTCCTTCCCCATTGCAAGAGACCGTGTGATTGGCATGTTGTCCAAAGTTCAGTGTAGTTGAAACCAGTGTGGCCCATGAGGCTCGGACCCTGCTCGCGGGACACATTGGTCACAAACACACATTGTGACCCTCAGCCTGAGCCCAGTCCTCAAGTAAGGCCTCTCAGTGGCTGGATGAAGAGATAGCATATGGGGCCTGCCATGCCCCTAGGCCCCAAATTTTAACCATAGTTTGAGTTGTCCCTTCACTCTTCCCAGGGCTCTGCTTTGGAATTCCTCTTTGGTTCGGACACCTGAGGTAACAAACCTGAAAGGAGACCTCCCATCCCACAGATTGACGAAAAACAATTGGGACCGGGCCAAATCCCAAGAGAGGAAGTTCGTCCATGGCCCATGAGGCCTCCCCTCATTCCATGGCCATCGTTGACACAAAATCCAGACACCAAAGCCTGAGCAAGCGCCTCAGACTCGTTCTTTCTTCGTATCCTGAAGATTTCTTCTCATGGTTTGTAGATTGGGCCTGCCATACCTACGTCCCCAAACCTAAGCTGCCTTTGTGTTTTCCGACCTCTGTCCTCAAAGTCCTGGGCCACACACCCTCCAGGCAGGGGCCTCTGGAGCCACACATTAGGACTGTGCCTACCCCATGCATGGGGATTCTGCCCATTCCATTGTCCAAAATCGTACAAATTAGGAGAACCCTCCAAAGTCCCCGAGGCCATCCCAATATGTAGGTGTCTGTGGACAAACAAGGGCGGTCTGACACCAGCTGAGCATCTACCTCCACTCATACCATAGATGGATGTCCCCAGAGAAGGATATGGTACCAGACAGGACCCTAGGCCATAATCGGATCCATTGCTTTGGTTTAAAGGCATGTCTCCTCAAAATCCTGGATTCCTATACCAGCATAGGGGCTTTCCTGAGGCACCCATCAGAAAAAATCTCGTCTCCACGAGGAAACTTGTGCATGGGACCTATGTCAAAATCTTAGGAGAATAATTCAGAGTCCCGGTGCCACCGCCCCATTCCAAGGTCCTCATGGACACAAACCCACATTAGGCCCCATGCTCAGGAAAGTCCATATCAACTCAGCCAACCAGGTTGCTCCCGCACAGCCATCCGAACTCAACTGTCTTGTTGCTAGGAGACAATTGGAGAGCAAGGTGGGCTTCCCTGGAATCCATCCTCGAACGGTGCTCTGGAGTCATTCCATATGGCATGTTTTGGAGCTGCCCAACAGGTCTCAATTGTCCCGCAGAAGGAATCCTTGAAGGGGCCATCCCACAACTCCCAACGTGGGAAAAACTCCATGGCCTTGAGATTCCTCTCCGTTCATGAAGGGGCAGTCATGCACAGAAACTACAACCTAGGCCAACGTCGGATTCTCGCCGTGACTTCAGATGCATGAGATATTGGTTCAGATGTGTAGGGGGTACCTGCCTTGCCCTCGGCCTGAAGCCCAAGTCTAGCTTGTGGTCTCAGACTTCTGTCCTCACACTGCTGGCCCAGAAGCTCTCACGTTTGGCAATTCCGGAACCACAATGCAGCACTCTACCTGCCCTCTAGAAAAAATATCTTGTCTAAGGAACTGCCCGGGTACCTCAAATAAGGATCAACATACACGGCAATCGACTGTATCCAAATTATATAGTCTAACCTGGGCACTAATGCACTGTCTGACACAACCTGAGCCCGAAACTCCTGACCAACAACCAGGCAGCTGACCGCACACTGAGCACATCAGACCCACCATGGCCTTAGGTCATCATCTCTTCCCAACTGCAGTTTTCGTCTTCCGAACCTAGACCTTATCTCCAACCACGGCCCAGGGTTGAAAATAATGCAGAAATCAGAACTCCTTCACCATGGCAAGAGACCTTGTGATTGGCATGTTGTCCAAAGTTCAGTGTAGATGAAACCGGTGTGGCCCATGAGGCCACGCCCACTCTCCCGGGCCACATTGGACACAAACACACATTGTGACCCTCAGCCTGAGCCCAGTTCTCAAGTAAGGCCTCTCAGTGGCTGGTGAAGAGACAGCATATGGGGCCTGACATGCCCCTAGGCCCCAAATTTTAACCATAGTTTGGGTTGTCCCTTCACTCTTCCCCAGGGCTCTGCTTTGGAATTCCTCTTTGGTTGGGACACCTGAGGTTACAAACCTGAAAGGAGACCTCCCATCCCACAGATTGACGAAATACAATTGGGACCGGTCCAGATCCACAGAGAGGAAGAATCGTCCATGGCCCATGAAGTCTCCCCACATTCCACGGCCATCGTTGATACAAAATCCAGAGACCAAAGCCTGAGCAAGCGCCTCAGACTCGCTCTTTCTTCATATCCTGAAGAATTCTTCTCATGGTTTGTAGATTGGGCCTGCCATACCTACGTCCCCAAACCTAAGCTGTGTCTGTGTTTTCAGACTTCTGTCCTCAAAGTCCTGGGCCACACACCCTCCAGGCTGGGGCCCCTGGAGCCACACATTAGGACTGTGCCTACCCAATCTATGGGAATTCTGCCCATTCCATTGTCCAAAATTGTCCAAATTAGGAGAACCCTCCAAAGTCCCCGAGGCCATCCCAATATGTAGGTGTCTGTGGACAAACAAGGGCAGTCTGACACCAGCTGAGCATCTACCTCCACTCATACCATAGATGGATGTCCCCAGAGAAGGAGATGGAAACAGACAGGACCCTAGGCCATAATCGGATCCACTTCTTTGGTTTACAGAAATGTCTCCTCAAAATCCTGGATTCTAATACCAGCATAGGGTGTTTCCTGAGGCACCCATCAGAAAAAATCTCGTCTCCACGAGGAAACTTGTGCATGGGACCTATGTCAAAAACTTAGGAGCATACTTCCGAGTCCCGGTGCCACCGCCCCATTCCAAGGTCCTCATGGAAACAAATACACATTAGGCCCCATGCTCGGGAACGTCCATTTCAACTCAGCCACCCCGGTGTCTCCCGCAGAGCCATCCGATCTCCACTGTCTTGTTGCTAGGAGACAATTGGAATGCGAGGCGGGCTTCCCTGGCATCCATCCTCGAACAGTGCTCTGGAGTCATTCCATATGGGATATTTTGGAGCTGCCAAACAGGTCTCAATTGTCCCGCAGAAGGAATCCTTGAAGGGGGCATCCCACAACTCCCAACGTGGGAAAACCTCCATGGCCTTGAGATTCCTCTCCGTTCATGAAGGGGCAGTTATGCACAGAAACTACAACCTGAGCCAAAGTCTGATCCTCGCCGTGACATCAGATGCATGAGATATTGGTTCAGATGTGCAGGGGGTACCTGCCTTGCCCTCGGGACTGAAGCCCAAGCCTAGCTTGTGGTCTCAGACTTCTGTCATCACACTACTG
Source organism: Mustela nivalis (assembly GCF_964662115.1). Taxonomy (NCBI): domain Eukaryota; kingdom Metazoa; phylum Chordata; class Mammalia; order Carnivora; family Mustelidae; genus Mustela; species Mustela nivalis. Next base: position 247,239 of record NW_028136438.1, on the reverse strand, counting down.
GCCCAGAAGCCCTCAAGTTTGGCAATTACGGACCCACAATGCAGCACTCTGCCTGCCCTCTAGAAAAAATATCTTGCCTAATGAGCTGCCCAGGCACCTCAAATGAGGATCAACCTACACGGCACTCGACTGTACCCAAATTACATAGTCTAACCTGGGCACTAATGCACTGTCTGACACAACCTGAGCCTAAAACTCCTGACCAACAACCAGGCAGCTGGCCGCACACTGAGCACATCAGAACCACCATGGCTTTAGGTCATCATCTCTTCCCAACTGCGGATTTCAGGCTTCAGAACCTAGACCTTATCTCCATCCACTGCCCAGGGTTGAAAATGATGCAGAAATCAGAACTCCTTCACCATGGCAAGAGACCTTGTGATTGGCATGTTGTCCAAAGTTCAGTGTAGTTGAAACCAGTGTGGCCCATGAGGCCCCGCCCAAGCTGGCGGGCCACATTGGTCACAAGCACACATTGTGACCCTCAGCCTGAGCCCAGTCCTCAAGTAAGGCCTCTCAGTGGCTGGATGAAGGGACAGCATATTGGGCCTGCCATGCCCCTAGGCCCCAAATTTTAACCACAGTTTGGGTTGTCCCTTCACTCTTCCCAGGGCTCTGTTTGGAATTCCTCTTTGGTTGGGACACCTGAGGTAACAAACCTGAAAGGAGACCTTCCATCCCACAGATTGACGAAAAACAATTAGGCCGATCCAAATCCACAGAGAGGAAGATTCGTCCATGGCCCATGAGGCCTCACCACATTCCACGGCCATCTTTGACACAAAATCCAGAGACCAAAGCCTGAGCAAGCGCCTCAGACTCGCTCTTTCTTTGTATCCTGAAGATTTCTTCTCATGGTTTGTAGATTGGGCCTGCCATACCTACGTCCCCAAACCTAAGCTGCGTTTGTGTTTTCCGACTTCTGTCCTCACAGTCCTGGGCCACACACCCTCCAGGGTCTGGCCACTGGTGCCACACATTAGGACTGTTCCTACCCCATGCATGGGAATTCTGCCCATTCCATTGTCCAAAATTGTACAAATTAGGAGAACCCTCCAAAGTCCCTAGGCCATCCCAATAATGTAGGTCTCTGTGAACAAAGAAGGGCGGTCTGACACCAGCTGAGCATCTACCTCCACTCATACCATAGATGGATGTCCCCAGAGAAGGAGATGGAACCAGACAGGACCGTAGGCCATAATCGGATCCATTGCTTTGGTTTACAGGCATGTCTCCTCAAAAGCCTGGATACCAATACCAGCATAGGGGGTTTCCTGAGGCACCCATCAGAAAACATCTCGTCTCCACGAGGAAACTTGTGCATGGGACCTATGTCAAAATCTTAGGAGAATACTTCAGAGTCCCAGTGCCACAGCCCCATTCCAAGGTCCTCATGGACACAAACACATATTAGGTCCCAGGCTCGGGAACGTCCATTTGAACTCAGCCACCCGGTTGCTCCCGCAGAGCCATCCGATCTCCACTGTCTTGTTGCTAGGAGACAATTGGAATGCGAGGCGGGCTTCCCTGGCATCCATCCTCGAACGGTACTCTGGGTCATTCCATATGGGATGTTTTGGAGCTGCCAAACAGATCTCAATTGTCCCGCAGAAGGAATCCTTGAAGGGGGCATCCCACAACTCCCAATGTGGGAAAACCTCCATGGCCTTGAGATTCCTCTCCGTTCATGCAGGGGCAGTCATGCACAGAAACTACAACCTGAGCCAACGTCTGATCTTTGCCGTGACATCAGATGCATGAGATATTGGTTCAGATGTGCAGGGGGTACCTGCCTTACCCTCGGGCCTGAAGCCCAAGTCTAGTTGTGGTCTCAGACTTCTGTCCACATCTGTCTATGGGTCTGAGTGCAGGTAGGTGCTCAGTTGGGCTCAGATTGCCCCTGTTTTTCCTGGGAAGCCACCACTATTGAGATGGATCAGGGACTTCGGAGGTTTATCCTATTAGAAGGGTTGTGGCCATTGGAATGGGCACACACAATTCCCTAGGAGAGGGCAAGTACAGTCCTCAGGTTTGGCTCCAGGGTCCTGAGCCTGTAGGTTTTGTAGGCCAGGGCTGTTTGGACAGTTGTCTGAAAACACAAACTCGGCTTATGTTTTGGGTCATAGGTATGGCAGGACTGATCTACAGACCATGAAGAGAACACTTCGGGATTTGAAAGAAGGGCGAGTGCGAGGCCCCTGCTCAAGTTTTTGTCTCTGGATATCGTTTCACTCATGGTCGTGAAATTTCTGGGGGACTTCATGGGAAATGGACGAGTCTTACTCTCTTGTGGTTTGGCCCCCTCCAAAGAGTTTGCGGTCATTCTGGGGTTGGAAGAAGTCCGTTTTTTTGTTGTTGTTGTCGATTTGTTTCATTTTGTTTTTCAACCTCAGATGTCCCACCAAATGAGGGATTCCAGAGTAGAGCCCTGGGGAGGGGCGACTGGACAATCAGAAATCTGGTTAAAAATTGGGGACTAGGGACATGTCAAGCCCATTATGACATCTAATGGTCCAGCAACTGAGAGGACTTACTAGAGGACAGGACTCATGCTGAGGGTCACAATGCGTGTGTATGCCCTCGTCGCACTCAAGAATGGGCGGGGCCTCAGGGTGAATGCTGGTTTCTCCTACACTGAACGTTGGACAACGTGCCAACCACAAGGGTTCTTGCCATGGGTAAGGAGGAGTTCTGATTTCTGCATCACACTCACCCATGGGCAGTGATTGGAGATAAGGTCTCGGTTCTGAAGCCTGAAAACTGAGGTAGGAAAGAGATGATGACCTAAGGCCATGGCGGGTTTTATGGGCTCAGTGTGCGGTCAGCTTTTTGGGTGTTGGTCAGGAGGTCCGGGTTCAGGTTGTGTTCGACAGTGCATTAGTGCCCAGGATAGACTATATAATTTGGGTAAAGTCGAGTGCTGTGTAGGTTGATCCTCATTTAATGTGCCTGGGCAGCTCATGAGGCAATAATTTTTTTTCTAGAGGGCAGGCAGAGTGCTGCATAGTGGGTCCGGAATTGCCAAACTTGAGGGCTTCGGGGCCAGGAATGTGAGGACGGAAGTCTGAGAAGACAAGCTAGACTTGGGTTTCAGGGCGAGGGCACGGCAGGTACCCCCTGCAGATCTGACCCAATATCTTATGCATCTGAAGTCAGGGCGAGAATCAGACGTTGGCTCAGGTTGGAGTTTCTGTGCATGACGTCCGCTTCATGTAGGGAGCGGAATCTCGAGGCCATTGAGGTTTTCCCACGTTGGGAGTTGTGGGATGCCCCCTTCAAGGATTCCTTCTGCAGGACAATTGAGACCTGTTGGACGTCTCCAGGACATCCCATATGGAATGACTCCAGTGCACCATTCGCGGATGGATGCCTGGGAAGCCTGCATCGCATTCCAATTGTCTCCTAGCAACAAGACAGTTTAGATATGATGGCTCTGCCGGAGCAACCGGTGTGGCTGAGTTGAAATGGACTTTCCTGATCATGGGTCCTAATGTGTTTTTGTGTCCATGAGGGCCTTGGAATGGGGCGGTGGCACCGGGACCCTGAAGTACTCTCCTAAGCTTTGGACATGGCTCCCATGCACAGGTTTCCTTGTGGAGACGAGATGAGTTCTGATGGGTGCCTCAGGAAAACCCCTATGCTCGTATTGGAATCAGGCTTTTGAGGACACATGCCTGTAACCCAAAGCAATGGATCCTATTATGGCCTAGGGTCCTGTCTGGTTCAATCTTCTTCTCTGGGGACATCCATCTATGGTATGAGTGGAGGTCGATTATCAGCTGGTGTCAGACAGCCCTTTTTTGTTCCGGGCGACCTACACTATTGCGATGGCCTCAGGGACTTTGGAGGTTTCTCCTAATTTGTACGATTTTGGACAATGGAATGAGCAGAATTCCCATGGATTAGTAGGCACAGTCCTAATGTGTGGCTCCAGGGTGTGTGGCCCAAGACTTTGAGGACAGAAGTCTGAAAACACAAACTCAGCTTAGGTTTGGGGACGTAGGTATGGCAGGCACGATCTATAAGCTATGAGAAGAACTCTTCAGGATATGAAGAAAGTGCGAGTCTGCGGCGCTTGCTCAGGCTTTTGTCTCTGGATTTTGTATCAGCGATGGCCGTGGAATGTCGGGGAGGCCTCCTGGGCCATGGACGAATCTTCCTCTCTGAGGATTTGGCCCGATTCCCAATTGCTTTTCGTCAATCTGTGGGATGGGAGGAGTCATTTCAGTTTTGTTACCTCAGGTGTCCCTCCAAAAGAGGAATTCCAAAGCAAAGCCGTGGGGAAGACTGAAGGGACAACCCGAACTATGGTTAAAAATTGGGGCCTAGGGGCATGGCAAGCCCAATATGCTATCTTTTCATCTAGCCACTGAGTGGCCTTACTTGAGGACTGACTCAGCCTGAGGGTCACAATGTGTGTTTGTGACCAATGTGGCCCGCGAGCATGGGCGGGGCCTCATGGGCCACACTGGTTTCAACTACACTGAACGTTGGACAACATGCCAACCACAAGGTTTCTTGCCATGGGGAAGTAGATCCGATTTCTGTATCACCTTCAACCCTGGGCAGTGATTGGAGATAAGGTCTAGGTTCTGAAACCTGAAAACCGAGTTTGGGAAGAGATGACGACCTAATGCCATGGCGGCTCCATGTGCTCAGTGTGCGGCCAGCTGTCAGGGAGGGGCCAGGGGTCCAGGCTCAGACTGTGTCAGAAAGGGCATTAGTGCCCTGGTCAGCCTATGTATTTGGGGTACAGCCAAGGTCGGTGCAGGTTGATCCTCATTTGGGGTTACTGGTTAGCCCCAGAGGACAATGTTTTTCTTCTGGAGGGCAGGCAGAGTGCTGCATTTTAGTTCTGGATTGCCAAACTGGATGGCTTGTGGGCCAGTAGTCTGACGACAAAATTCTGAGAACACAAGCTAGGCTTAGGTTACTGGGTGAGGCCATGGCAGGCACAATCTACAGACCTGAATCGAGATCTCGTGCATCTGAAGTCAGGGCGAGGATCAGACGATCGCTCAGGTTGGAGTTTCTGCCCCTGATGGCCCCTTCATGAATGTGGGGGCATCACGAGGCCATGGGGGTTTTCCCACGATGGGAGTTATGAGAAGCTCCAAACTGGAGAGAGTCTTCTGCAGGACAATTGAGACCTGTTGTTTGGGTCCAGGCCAATGATTCTGAGCACAGTTCTAAGGATGGATGGCTGGGTAGCCCACCTCGCATTCCAATTGTCTCCTAGCAACAAGAGAGTTTAGATGCTGGATCTTGTCGAGCAACCGAGGAGGCTGAGTTGAAATGGACTCGCCTGTGGATGGCTCCTAATGTGCTTTTGTGTCTATGCAGACCTTGGAATGAAGCAGTGGCACTGGGGCCCTGATCGTTCTCCTAAACAGATGCTTTGACACAGCTCCAACGTGCAAGTTTCCCATGTGTAGATGAGATGTTTTCTGATGGCTGAGTCAAGAAACAGCCATATGCTGGTTTTGAAAACCAGGCCTCTGAGGAGAGATGCCTGGAAACCAAAGCAATGGATCTGATTAGTGCCTAGGTTCCAGTTCTTTCCTTTGGACCTCTGGGGACATCTGTCTATTGGTCTGAGTGTAGATAAGTGCTCAGATGGCCTCAGATTGCCCCTGATTTTCCTGGGAAGCCACCACTAGTGAGATGGATCAGGGACGTTGGCGATTTTTCCTATTAGAAGTGTTGTGGCCATCGGAATGGGCACACACAATCCCCTTGGAGAGGGCAAGTATAGTCCTTAGGTTTGGCTCCAGGGACCTGAGCCTGTAGGTTGTGTAGGCCAGGGCTGTTTGGACAGTTGTCTGAAAATACAAACTCGGCTTATGTTTCGGGTCATAGGTATGGCAGGACTGATCTACAGACTTGAGGAGAACTCTTCGTGATTTGAGAAAAGGGCGAGTATGAGGCTCTTGAGCAAGTTTTTGTCTCTGGATATAGTGTCAATCATGGTGGTGAAATTTCTTCGTGACTTCATGGGAAATGGTCGAGTCTTACTTTCTGGTGGTTTGGCCCTGTACAAAGAGTTTGTGGTCATACTGTGGGATGGAAGAAGTCCGTTATTATGTTGTTGTTGCTTTCTTTTTTAACCTCAGGTGTCCCACCAAATGAGGGATTCCAGAGTAGAGCCCTGGGTAGGGACGACTGGACAATCAGAAATCGGGTTAAAAATTGGGGCCTAGGGACATGTCAAGCCCATTATGATATCTAATGGTCCAGCCACTGAGAGGACTTACTAGAGGACAGAACTCATGCTGAGGGTCACAATGCGTGTTTATGCCCTCGTCGCACTCAAAATGGGTGAGGCATCAGGGTGAATGCTGGTTTCTCCTCTACTGAACGTTGGACAAGTGCCAACCACAAGGTTTCTTGCCATGGGTAAGGGGGAGTTCTGATTTCTGCATCACACTCACCCCTGGGCAGTGATTGCAGATAAGGTCTCGTTTTGAAGCCTGAACTGAGGTAGGGAAGAGAAGGCGACCTAAGGCCATGGCAGGTCTGATGTGCTCAATGTGCGGTCAGCTGCCTGATGTTGGTCCGGAGGTTCGGGCTCAGGTTTTGTCAGAGAGTGCATTAGTGCTCTGGTTAGACTATATAATTTGGGTACAGTCGAGTGCCGTGTAGGTTTATCCTCATTTGAGGTGCCTGGGAAGCTCATTAGGCAAGATATTTTTTCTAGAGGGCTGGTAGAGTGCTGCATTGTGGGTCCGGAATTGCCAAACCTGAGGTCTCCTGGGCCAATAGTGTGAGGACAGAAGTCTTAGAACACAAGCTAGACTTGGGCTTCAGGCCGATGGCACGGCAGTTACCCCCTGCAGATCGGAACCAATATCTAATGCATCTGAATTCACGGCGAGGATCAGACGTTGGCTCAGGTTGGATTTTCTGTGCATGACTGCCCCTTCATGAACGGACCGGAATCTCAAGGCCATGGAGGTTTTCCCACGTTGGGAGTTGTGGGATTCCCCCTTCATGGATTCCTTCTGAGGGACAATCGAGACTGGTTGGGCAGCTCCAGGACATCCCATAAGGAATGACTCCAGATCACCATTGGAGGATGGATGCCAGGGAAGCCCGCCTCGCATTCCAATTGTCTTTTAGCAACAAGACAGGTGAGATCGGATGGCTATGCTGGAGCAACCGGGGTGGCTGAGTTGAATTGGATTTTTCCTCAGAATGGAGCCTAAGGTGTGTTTGTGTCCATGAGGGCCTTGGAGGATGGATGCCCAGGTAGACCGCCTCGCATTCCAATTGTCTCCTAGCAACAAGACAGTTGAGATCGAATGGCCTGCGGGAGCAACCTTGGTGGCTGAGTTGAAATGGACTTTCCTGAGGATGGGGCCTAATGTGTTTTTGTGTCCATGAGGGCGTTGGAATGGGGGGGTGGCACCGGGACCCTGAAGTATTCTCCTAACCTTTGGACATAGCTCCCAAGCACAAGTTTCCTTGTGAAGACGATTTTTGTTCTGATGGGTGCCTCAGGAAACCCCCTTTGCTGGTATTGGAATCCGGGATTTTGAGGAGACATGCCTGTAAACCAAATAATGGATCCGATTATGGCCTAGGGTCCTGTCTGGTTCAATCTTCTTCTCTGGGGACATCCATCTATGGTATGAATGGAGGTAGATGCTCAGCTGGTGGCAGACCACCCTTGTTTGTCCCTGGAGACTTACACTATTGGGATGGCTTCCGGGATGTTGGAGTGTTCTCCTAATTTGTACGATTTTGGACAATGGTATGGGCAGAATTCCCATGGATTGGGTAGGCACAGTCCTAATTTGTGGCTCCAGAGGCCCCAGCCTGGAGTGTGTGTGGCCCAGGAATTTGAAGACAGAAGTCTGAAAACACAAAGTCAGCTTAGGTTAGGGGACGTAGGTATGGCAGGTCCAATCTACAACCATGAGAAGAACTCTTCAGGATATGAAAAAAGAGTGATTCTGAGGTGCTTCCTCAGGCATTTGTCTGTGGATTTTGTATCAAAGATGGGCGTCAAATGTGGGAAGACCTCATGGGCCATGGACGAATCTTCCTCTCTGTGGATTTGGCCTGGTCCCAATTTCTTTCCGTGAATCTGTGGGATGGGAGGTCTCCTCTCAGGTTTGTTACCTCAGGTGTACAACCAAAGAGGAATTCCTAAGGAGAGCCCTGGGGAAGAGTGAAGGGACAACCCAAATTATGGTTAAAAAATGGGGCCTAGGGGCATGGCAGGCCCAATATGCTGTCTCTTCTTCCAGCCACTGAGTGGCCTTACTTGAGGACGGGGTTCAGGCTGAGGGTCACAATGTGTGTTTGTGACTAATGTGGCCTGCGAACAGGGGAGGGGCCTCATGTGCCACACTGGTTTCATCTACTTTGAATTTTGGACAACATGCTAATCACAAGGTCTCTTGCCATGTTGAAGGAGCTCTGATTTCTTCATCATTTTCAACCCTGGGCAGTGGTTGGAGATAAGATCTAGGTTCTGAAGCCTGGAAACCGCAGTTGGGAAGAGATGACGAACTAACGCCATGGCGGGTCTGATGTGCTCAGTGTGCGGTCAGCTGCCTGGGTGTTGGTCCGGAGGTTCTCTTTCAGGTTGTGTCAGACAGTGCATTAGTGCCCAGGTTAGATATATAATTTAGGTACATTCTAGTGCCGTGTAGGTTTATCATCATTTGAGGTGCCTGGGCAACACATTAGGCAATATATTTTTTCTAGAGGGCAAGCAGAGTGCTGCATTGTGGGTCCGGTATTGCCGAACATGAGGGATTCTGGACCAGGAGTGTGAGGACAAGTCTGAGAACAGAAGCTAGACTTGGGCTTCAGGCCGAGGGCATGGCTGGTACCCCTTGCAGATCTGAACGAATATCTCATGCTTCTGAAGTTACGGCGAGGTTCAGACGTTGACTCAAGTTGGAGTCTGTGCTGACTGCCCCTTCATGAACGGAGCGGAATCTCAAGGCCATGGAGGTTTTTCCACGTTGGGAGTTTTGGGATGCCCCCTTCAAGGATTCCTTCTGCGGGCCAATTGAGACCTGGTGGGCAGCTCCAGGATATCCGATATGGAATGACACCAGAGCACCGTTCGGGGATGGATGCCAGGGAAGCCGGCCTCGCATTCTAATTGTCTCCTAGCAACAAGACAGTTGAGATCTGAAGGCCATGCCGGAGCAACCGGGGTGGCTGAGTTGAAATGGACTTTCCCGAGGATGTGGCCTAATATGTGTTTGTGTCCATGAGAACTTGCAATGGGGCGGTGGCACCGGGACCCTGAAGTATTCTCCTAAGCTTTTGACATAGGTCCCATGCACAAGTTTCCTTGTGGAGACGAGATTTGTTCTGATGGGTGCCTCAGGAAGCCCCCTGCTGGTCTTGGAATCCAGGCTTTTGAGGAGACATGCCTGTAAACAAAAGCAATGGACCCGATTATGGCCTAGGGTACTGTCTGGTTCCATCTTCTTCTCTGGGGACATCCATCTATGGTATGAGTGTAGGTAGATGCTCAGCTGGTGTCAGACCGCCCTTGTTTGTCCCGGGAGACCTACACTATTGGGATGGCCTCGGGGACTTTGGAGAGTTCTCCTAATTTGTACGATTTTGGACAATGGAATGGGCAGAATTCCCATGGATTGGGTAGACACAGTCCTAATGTGTGGCTCCAGGGGACCCAGGTTGGAGGGTGTGTGGCCCAGGAATTTGAGGACAGAGGTCTGAGAACACAAACTCAGCTTAGGTTTGGGGACGTAGGTATGGCAGGTCCAATCTACAAATCATGTGAAGAACTCTTCAGGATATGAAGAAAGAGCGAGTCTGAGGCACTTGCTCAGGCTTTTGTCTCTGGATTTTTTATCAAAGATGGGCGTGGAATGTGGGGAGGCCTCATGGGCCATGGACGAAACTTCCTATCTGTGGATTTGGCCCGGTCCCAATTTCTTTCCGTCAATCTGTGGGATGGGAGGTCTCCTCTCAGGTTTGTTACCTCAGGTGTCCCAGCCAAAGAGGAATTCCTAAGCAGAGCCCTGGGGAAGAGTGAAGTGACAACCCAAATTATCGTTAAAAAATGGGGCTTAGGGGCATGGCAGGCCAAATATGCTGTCTCTTCTTCCAGCCACTGAGTGGCCTTAAGTGAGGACGGGGTTCAGGCTGAGGGTCACAATGTGTGTTTGTGACTAATGTTGCCCGCCAGCAGGGGCGGGGCCTCATGTGCCACACTGTTTTCATCTACACTGAACTTTGGACAACATGCCAATCACAAGGTCTCTTGCCATGGGGAAGGAGCTTTGATTTCTGCATCATTTTCAACCCTGGGCAGTGGTTGGAGATAAGGTCTAGATTCTGAAGCCTGGAAACCGCAGTTGGGAAGAGATGACGACCTAAGGCCATGGCGGGTCTGATGTGCTCAGTTTGCGGGCAGCTGCCTGGGTGTTGGTCCGGAGTTTCGGGTTCAGGTTGTGTCAGACTGTGCATTAGTGCCCAGGTTAGATATATAATTTAGGTACATTCTAGTGCCGTGTAGGTTTATCCTCATTTGATGTGCCTGGGCAACTCATTAGGCAATATATTTTTTTCTAGAGGGCAAGCAGAGTGCTGCATTGTGGGTCCGGTATTGCCGAACATGAGGGATTCTGGACCAGGAGTGTGAGGACAAGTCTGAGAACAGAAGCTAGACTTGGGCTTCAGGCCGAGGGCATGGCTGGTACCCCTTGCTGATCTGAACGAATATCTCATGCTTCTGAAGTTATGGCGAGGTTCAGACGTTGGCTCAGGTTGGAGTTTCTGTGCTGACTGCACCTTCATGAATGGAGCGGAATCTCAAGGCCATGGAGGTTTTCCCACGTTCGGAGTTTTGGAATGCCCCCTTCAAGGATTCCTACTGCGGGCCAATTGAGACCTGTTGGGCAGCTCCATGTTATCCCATATGGAATGAGTCCAGAGCACCGTTCGGGGATGGATGCCAGGGAAGCCGGCCTCGCATTCTAATTGTCTCCTAGCAACAAGACAGTTGAGATCTGAAGGCTCTGCGGGAGCAACCAGGGTGGCTGAGTTGAAATGGACTTTCCCGAGCATGGGGCCTAATATGTGTTTGTGTCCATGAGGGCCTTGGAATGGGGCGGTGGCACCGGGACTCTGAAGTTTTCTCCTAAGCTTTTGACATAGGTCCCATGCACAAGTTTCCTTGTGGAGACGAGATTTGTTCTGATGGGTGCCTCTGGAAACCCGCTTTGCTGGTCTTGGAATCCAGGCTTTTGAGGAGACATGCCTGTAAACCAAAGCAATGGATCTGATTATGGCCTAGGGTCCTGTCTGGTTCCATCTTCTTCTCTGGGGACATCCATCTATGGTATGAGTGTAGGTAGATGCTCAGCTGGTGTCAGACCGCCCTTGTTTGTCCCGGGAGACCTACACTATTGGGATGGCCTCGGGAACTTTGGAGGGTTCTCCTAATTTGTACGATTTTGGACAATGGAATGGGCTGAATTCCCATGGATTGGGTAGGCACATTCCTAATGTGTGGCTCCAGGGGCCCCAGGTTAGAGGGTGTGTGGCACAGGAATTTGAGGACAGAGGTCTGAAAACACAAACTCAGCTTAGGTTGGGGACGAAGGTATGGCAGGTCCAATCTACAAATCATGTGAAGAACTCTTCAGGATATGAAGAAAGAGCGAGTCTGAGGCACGTGCTCAGGCTTTTGTCTCTGGATTTTGTATCAAAGATGGGCATGGGATGTGGGGAGGCCTCATGGTCCATGGACGAATCTTCCTCTCTGTGGATTTGGCCCGGTCCCAATTTCTTTCCGTCGTTCTGTGGGATGGGAGGTCTCCTCTTAGGTTTGTTAATTCAGGTGTCCCAACCAAAGAGGAATTCCAAAGCAGAGCCCTGGGGAAGAGGGAAGGGACAACCCAAACAATGGTTATAAATTGGGGCCTAGGGGCATGGCAGACCCAATATGCTGTCTCTTCATCCAGCCACTGAGTGGCCTTACTTAAAGACTGGGCACAGGCTGAGGGTCAGTATGTGTGTTTGTAACCAATGTGGCCTGCGAGCATGGGCGGGGCCTCAAGGGCCACACTGGTTTCAACTACAAGAACTTTGGATAACATGCCAATCACAAGGTCTCTTGCCATGGGGAAGGAGCTCTGATTTCTGCATCATTTTCAATCCTGGGCAGTGTTTGGAGATAAGGTCTACGTTCTGAAGACTGAAAACCGCAGTTGGGAAGAGATGACGACCTAAGGCCATGGCGGGTCTGATGTGCTCAGTGTGCGGTCAGCTGCCTGGTTGTTGGTCCGGAGGTTCGGGTTCATGTTGTGTCAGACAGTGAATTAGTACCCAGGTTAGACTATATAATTCAGGTACAGTCGAGAGCCGTGTAGGTTTATCCTCATTTGAGGTGCCTGGGCTACTCATTAGGCAATATATTTTTTCTAGAGGCAGGCAGAGTGCTGCATTGTGGGTCCGGTATTGCCAAACATGAGGGATTCTGGACCAGGAGTGTGAGGACAAGTCTGAGAACAGAAGCTAGACTTGGGCTTCAGGCCGAGGGCACGGCTGGTACCCCCTGCAGATCTGAACGAATATCTCATGCTTCTGAAGTCACGGCGAGGATCAGACGTTGGCTCGGGTTGGAGTTTCTGTGCATCACTGCCCCTTCATGAACGGAGCGGAATCTCAAGGCCATGGAGGTTTTCCCACATTGGGAGTTGTGGGATGCCCCCTTCAAGGCTTCCTTCTGCGGGACAATTGAGACCTGTTGGGCAGCTCCAGGATATCGCATATGGAAGGACTCCAGAGCACCCTTCGGGGTGGATGCCTGGGAAGCGGGCCTCGCATTCCAAATGTTTCCTAGCAACAAGACAGTTGAGATCGGATAGCTCTGCGGGAGCAACCCGCGTGGCTGAGTTGAAATGGACTTTTAGGATCGGGCCCATTGTGTGTTTGTGTCCATGAGGGCCTTGGAATGGGGCGTTGGCACCGGGACCCTGAAGTATTCTCCTAAGCTTTTGACATACCTCCCATGCACAAGTTTCATTGTGGAGATGAGATTTGTTCTGAGGTGTGCCTCAGGAAACCCCCTATGCTGATATTGGAATCCAGGCTTTTGAGGAGACATGCCTGTAAACCAAAACAATGGATCCGATTATGGCCTAGGGTCCTGTCTGGTTCAATCTTCTTCTCTGGTGATATCCATCTATGGAATGAGTGGAGGGAGATGCTCACCTGGTGTCACACCGCCCTTGTTTGTCCCTGGAGACCTACACTATTGGGATGGCCTCGGGGACTTTGGAGAGTTTTCTTAATTGGTGAGATTTTGGACAATAGAATGGGCAGAATTCCCATGGATTGGGTAGGCACAGTCCTAATGTGTGGCTCCAGGGGCCCCAGCCTGGAGGGTGTGCGGCCCAGGACTTTGAGGACAAAAGTCTGAAAACACAAACTTAGCTAAGGTTTTGGGACGTAGGTATGGGAGGCCCAATCTACAAACCATGAGAAGTACCCCTCAGGATATGAAGAAAGAGCGAGTCTGAGGCACTTGCTCAGGCTTTTGTTTCGGGACAAAACAACAATGGCTGTAGAATGTGGGGAGGTCTCATGGGATATGGACGAATCTTACTCTCTGTGGATTTGGCCCGGTCCCAATAGTTTTTCTTCAATTGTCGGATGGGAGGTCTCCTTTCAGGTTTATTACCTCAGGTGTCCGAACAAAATAGGAATTCCAAAGCAGAGCCCTGGGGAAGAGTGAAGGGACAACCCAAACTATGGTTAAAAATTGGGGCCTAGGTGCATGGCAGGCCCAATATGCTGTCTCTTCATCCAGCCACTGAGAGGCCTTACTTGAGGACTGGGCTCATGCTGAGGGTCACAATGTGTGTTTGTGACCAATGTGGCCCGCGAGCATGGGCGGGGCCTCATGGGCCACACTGGTTTCAACTACACTGGACTTTGGACAACCTGCCAAACACAAGGTCTCTGGCCATGGGGAATGTGTTCTGATATCTGCATCATTTTCAACCCTGGGCAGTGGTTGGAGATAAGGTCTAGGTTCTGAAGCCTGAAAAACCGAAGTTGGGAAGAGATGACGACCTAAGGCCATGGCGGGTCTGATATGCTCAGTGTGCGGTCAGCTGCCTGGGTGTTGGGCAGGAGGTTCGGGCTCAGGTTGTGTCAGTCAGTGCATTAGTCCCAGGTTAGACTATATGATTTGGGTACAGTCGAGTGCCGTATAGGTTTATCCTCATTTGAGGTGCCTGGGGAGCTCAATAGGCAAGATATTTTTTCTAGAGGGCAGGCAGAGTGCTGCACTTTGGTTCCAGAATTGCCAAACTTGAGGGCTTCTGGGCCAGGAGTGTGAGGACAGAAGTCTGAGAACACAAGCTAGACTTGGGCTTCAGGCCGAGGGCACGGCTGGTACCTCCTGCAGATCTGAACCAATATTTCATGCATCTGAAGTCACGGCGAGGATCAGACGTTGGCTCGGGTTGGAGTTTCTGTGCATGACTGCCCCTTCATGAACGGAGCGGAATCTCAAGGCCATGGAGGTTTTCCCACGTTGGGAGTTGTGGGATGCCCCCTTCAAGGATTCCTTCTACGGGACAATTGAGACCTGTTGGGCAGCTCCAGGACATCCCATAGGGAATGACTCCAGAGCACCGTTCGAGGATCGATGCCAGGGAATCCCGCCTCATATTCCAATTTTCTCCCAGCAACAAGACAGTTGAGTTTTGATGGCTCTGCGGGAGCAATCGGGGCGGCTGTGTTGAAATGGACTTTCCCGAGGTTGGGGCCTAATGTGTGTTTGTGTCCATGAGGGCCTTGGAATGGGGCGGTGACACCGGGACCCTGAAGTATTCTCCTAAGCTTTTGACATAGGTCCCATGCACAAGTTTCCTTGTGGAAACGAGATTTGTTCTGAGGGGTGCCTCAGAAACCCCCTATGCTGGTCTTGGAATCCAGGCTTTTGAGGAGACATGTCTGTAAACCAAAGCAATGGATCCGAATATGGCCTAGGGTCCTGTCTGGTTCCATCTTCTTCTCTGGGGACATCCATTTATGATATGAGTGGAGGTAGATGCTCGGCTGGTGTCAGACCGCCCTTGTTTGTCCCCGGAGACCTACACTATTGGGATGGCCTCGGGGACTTTGGAGAGTTCTCCTAATTTGTACGATTTTGGATAATGGAATGGGCAGAATTCCCATGTATTGGGTAGGCACAGTCCTAATGTTTGGCTCCAGAGGCCCCAGCCTGGAGGGTGTGTGGCCCAGGAATCTGAGGACAGAAATCTGAAAACACAAACTCAGCTTAGGTTGGGAACGTAGGTATGGCAGGGCCAATCTACAAACCATGAGAAGCACTCTTCAGGATATGAAGAAACAGCGAGTCTGAGGCGCTTGCTCAGGCTTTTGTCTCTGGATTTTGTATCAAAGATGGGCGTGGAACGTGGGGAGGCCTCATGGGCCATGGACGAATCTTCCTCTCTGTGGATTTGGCCCGGTCCCAATTTCTTTCCATCAATCTGTGGGATGGGAGGTCTCCTCTCAGGTTTGTTACCTCAGGTGTCCCAACCAAAGAGGAATTCCAAAGCAGAGCCCTGGGGAAGAGTGAAGGGACAACCCAAACGATGGTTATAAATTGGGGCCTAGGGGCATGGCAGACCCAATATGCTGTCTCTTCATCTAGCCACTGAGTGGCCTTACTTAAAGACTGGGCACAGGCTGAGGGTCAGCATGTGTGTTTGTGACCAATATGGCCCGCGAGCATGGGCGGGGCCTCATGGGCCACACTGGTTTCAACTACACTGAACTTTGGATAACATGCCAATCACAAGGTCTCTTGCCATGGGGAAGGAGCTCTGATTTCTGCATCATTTTCAACCCTGGGCAGTGTTTGGAGATAAGGTCTACGTTCTGAAGCCTGAAAACCGCAGTTGGGAAGAGATGACGACCTAAGGCCATGGCGGGTCTGATGTGCTCAGTGTGCGGTCAGCTGCCTGGGTGTTGGTCCGGAGGTTCGGGTTCATGTTGTGTCAGACAGTGAATTAGTACCCAGGTTAGACTATATAATTCAGGTACAGTCGAGAGCCGTGTAGGTTTATCCTCATTTGAGGTGCCTGGGCTACTCATTAGGCAATATATTTTTTCTAGAGGCAGGCAGAGTGCTGCATTGTGGGTCCGGTATTGCCAAACATGAGGGATTCTGGACCAGGAGTGTGAGGACAAGTCTGAGAACAGAAGCTAGACTTGGGCTTCAGGCCGAGGGCACGGCTGGTACCCCCTGCAGATCTGAACGAATATCTCATGCTTCTGAAGTCACGGCGAGGATCAGACGTTGGCTCGGGTTGGAGTTTCTGTGCATGACTGCCCCTTCAAGAACGGAGCGGAATCTCAAGGCCATGGAGGTTTTCCCACGTCGGGAGTTGTGGGATGCCCCCTTCAAGGATTCCTTCTGCGGGACAATTGAGACCTGTTGGGCAGCTCCAGGATATCCCATATGGAAGGACTCCAGAGCACCGAACGGGGTGGATGCCTGGGAAGCGGGCCTCGCATTCCAAATGTCTCCTAGCAACAAGACAGTTGAGATCGGATAGCTCTGCGGGAGCAACCGGCGTGGCTGAGTTGAAATGGACTTTTAGGATCGGGCCCATTGTGTGTTTGTGTCCATGAGGGCCTTGGAATGGGGCGTTGGCACCGGGACCCTGAAGTATTCTCCTAAGCTTTTGACATACCTCCCATGCACAAGTTTCCTTGTGGAGATGAGATTTGTTCTGAGGGGTGCCTCAGGAAACCCCCTATGCTGGTATTGGAATCCAGGCTTTTGAGGAGACATGCCTGTAAACCAAAACAATGGATCCGATTATGGCCTAGGGTCCTGTCTGGTTCAATCTTCTTCTCTGGTGATATCCATCTATGGAATGAGTGGAGGGAGATGCTCACCTGGTGTCACACCGCCCTTGTTTGTCCCTGGAGACCTACACTATTGGGATGGCCTCGGGGACTTTGGAGAGTTTTCTTAATTGGTGAGATTTTGGACAATAGAATGGGCAGAATTCCCATGGATTGGGTAGGCACAGTCCTAATGTGTGGCTCCAGGGGCCCCAGCCTGGAGGGTGTGCGGCCCAGGACTTTGAGGACAGAAGTCTGAAAACACAAACTCAGCTAAGGTTTTGGGACGTAGGTATGGGAGGCCCAATCTACAAACCATGAGAAGTACCCCTCAGGATATGAAGAAAGAGCGAGTCTGAGGCACTTGCTCAGGCTTTTGTCTCTGGATTTTGTATCAACAATGGCTGTAGAATGTGGGGAGGCCTCATGGGATATGGACGAATCTTCCTCTCTGTGGATTTGGCCCGGTCCCAATAGTTTTTCTTCAATTGTCGGATGGGAGGTCTCCTTTCAGGTTTATTACCTCAGGTGTCCGAACAAAATAGGAATTCCAAAGCAGAGCCCTGGGGAAGAGTGAAGGGACAACCCAAACTATGGTTAAAAATTGGGGCCTAGGTGCATGGCAGGCCCAATATGCTGTCTCTTCATCCAGCCACTGAGAGGCCTTACTTGAGGACTGGGCTCATGCTGAGGGTCACAATGTGTGTTTGTGACCAATGTGGCCCGCGAGCATGGGCGGGGCCTCATGGGCCACACTGGTTTCAACTACACTGGACTTTGGACAACCTGCCAAACACAAGGTCTCTGGCCATGGGGAATGTGTTCTGATATCTGCATCATTTTCAACCCTGGGCAGTGGTTGGAGATAAGGTCTAGGTTCTGAAGCCTGAAAAACCGAAGTTGGGAAGAGATGACGACCTAAGGCCATGGCGGGTCTGATATGCTCAGTGTGCGGTCAGCTGCCTGGGTGTTGGGCAGGAGGTTCGGGCTCAGGTTGTGTCAGTCAGTGCATTAGTCCCAGGTTAGACTATATGATTTGGGTACAGTCGAGTGCCGTATAGGTTTATCCTCATTTGAGGTGCCTGGGGAGCTCAATAGGCAAGATATTTTTTCTAGAGGGCAGGCAGAGTGCTGCACTTTGGTTCCAGAATTGCCAAACTTGAGGGCTTCTGGGCCAGGAGTGTGAGGACAGAAGTCTGAGAACACAAGCTAGACTTGGGCTTCAGGCCGAGGGCACGGCAGGTACCTCCTGCAGATCTGAACCAATATTTCATGCATCTGAAGTCACGGCGAGGATCAGACGTTGGCTCGGGTTGGAGTTTCTGTGCATGACTGCCCCTTCATGAATGGAGCGGAATCTCAAGGCCATGGAGGTTTTCCCACGTTGGGAGTTGTGGGATGCCCCCTTCAAGGATTCCTTCTGCGGGACAATTGAGACCTGTTGGGCAGCTCCAGGATATCCCATATGGAAGGACTCCAGAGCACCGTTCGGGGTGGATGCCTGGGAAGCGGGCCTCGCATTCCAAATGTCTCCTAGCAACAAGACAGTTGAGATCGGATAGCTCTGCGGGAGCAACTGGCGTGGCTAAGTTGAAATGGACTTTTAGGGTCGGGCCCATTGTGTGTTTGTGTCCATGAGGGCCTTGGAATGGGGCATAGGCACCGGGACCCTGAAGTATTCTCCTAAGCTTTTGACATACCTCCCATGCACAAGTTTCCTTGTGGAGATGAGATTTGTTCTGAGGGGTGCCTCAGGAAACCCCCTATGCTGGTATTGGAAACCAGGCTTTTGAGGAGACATGCCTGTAAACCAAAACAATGGATCCGATTATGGCCTAGGGTCCTGTCTGGTTCAATCTTCTTCTCTGGTGATATCCATCTATGGAATGAATGGAGGGAGATGCTGACCTGGTGTCACACCGCCCTTGTTTGTCCCTGGAGACCTACACTATTGGGATGGCCTCGGGGACTTTGGAGAGTTTTCTTAATTTGGTGAGATTTTGGACAATAGAATGGGCAGAATTCCCATGGATTGGGTAGGCACAGTCCTAATGTGTGGCTCCAGGGGCCCCAGCCTGGAGGGTGTGCGGCCCAGGACTTTGAGGACAGAAGTCTGAAAACACAAACTCAGCTAAGGTTTTGGGACGTAGGTATGGGAGGCCCAATCTACAAACCATGAGAAGTACCCCTCAGGATATGAAGAAAGAGCGAGTCTGAGGCACTTGCTCAGGCTTTTGTCTCTGGATTTTGTATCAACAATGGCTGTAGAATGTGGGGAGGCCTCATGGGATATGGACGAATCTTCCTCTCTGTGGATTTGGCCCGGTCCCAATAGTTTTTCTTCAATTGTCGGATGGGAGGTCTCCTTTCAGGTTTATTACCTCAGGTGTCTGAACAAAATAGGAATTCCAAAGCAGAGCCCTGGGGAAGAGTGAAGGGACAACCCAAACTATGGTTAAAAATTGGGGCCTAGGTGCATGGCAGGCCCAATATGCTGTATCTTCATCCAGCCACTGAGAGGCCTTACTTGAGGACTGGGCTCATGCTGAGGGTCACAATGTGTGTTTGTGACCAATGTGGCCCGCGAGCATGGGCGGGGCCTCATGGGCCACACTGGTTTCAACTACACTGGACTTTGGACAACCTGCCAAACACAAGGTCTCTGGCCATGGGGAATGTGTTCTGATATCTGCATCATTTTCAACCCTGGGCAGTGGTTGGAGATAAGGTCTAGGTTCTGAAGCCTGAAAAACCGAAGTTGGGAAGAGATGACGACCTAAGGCCATGGCGGGTCTGATATGCTCAGTGTGCGGTCAGCTGCCTGGGTGTTGGTCAGGAGGTTCGGGCTCAGGTTGTGTCAGTCAGTGCATTAGTCCCAGGTTAGACTATATGATTTGGGTACAGTCGAGTGCCGTATAGGTTTATCCTCATTTGAGGTGCCTGGGGAGCTCAATAGGCAAGATATTTTTTCTAGAGGGCAGGCAGAGTGCTGCACTTTGGTTCCAGAATTGCCAAACTTGAGGGCTTCTGGGCCAGGAGTGTGAGGACAGAAGTCTGAGAACACAAGCTAGACTTGGGCTTCAGGCCGAGGGCACGGCAGGTACCTCCTGCAGATCTGAACCAATATTTCATGCATCTGAAGTCACGGCGAGGATCAGACGTTGGCTCGGGTTGGAGTTTCTGTGCATGACTGCCCCTTCATGAACGGAGCGGAATCTCAAGGCCATGGAGGTTTTCCCACGTTGGGAGTTGTGGGATGCCCCCTTCAAGGATTCCTTCTGCGGGACAATTGAGACCTGTCGGGCAGCTCCAGGACATCCCATAGGGAATGACTCCAGAGCACCGTTCGAGGATCGATGCCAGGGAATCCCGCCTCATAGTCCAATTTTCTCCCAGCAACAAGACAGTTGAGTTTTGATGGCTCTGCGGGAGCAATCGGGGCGGCTGTGTTGAAATGGACTTTCCCGAGGTTGGGGCCTAATGTGTGTTTGTGTCCATGAGGGCCTTGGAATGGGGCGGTGACACCGGGACCCTGAAGTATTCTCCTAAGCTTTTGACATAGGTCCCATGCACAAGTTTCCTTGTGGAAACGAGATTTGTTCTGAGGGGTGCCTCAGAAACCCCCTATGCTGGTCTTGGAATCCAGGCTTTTGAGGAGACATGT
The DNA here is from genome assembly GCF_964662115.1 of Mustela nivalis. Classification (NCBI taxonomy): domain Eukaryota; kingdom Metazoa; phylum Chordata; class Mammalia; order Carnivora; family Mustelidae; genus Mustela; species Mustela nivalis. The sequence goes on along the minus strand of NW_028136438.1, from coordinate 226,700 downwards.
CTGTAAACCAAAGCAATGGATCCGAATATGGCCTAGGGTCCTGTCTGGTTCCATCTTCTTCTCTGGGGACATCCATTTATGATATGAGTGGAGGTAGATGCTCGGCTGGTGTCAGACCGCCCTTGTTTGTCCCCGGAGACCTACACTATTGGGATGGCCTCGGGGACTTTGGAGAGTTCTCCTAATTTGTACGATTTTGGATAATGGAATGGGCAGAATTCCCATGTATTGGGTAGGCACAGTCCTAATGTTTGGCTCCAGAGGCCCCAGCCTGGAGGGTGTGTGGCCCAGGAATCTGAGGACAGAAATCTGAAAACACAAACTCAGCTTAGGTTGGGAACGTAGGTATGGCAGGGCCAATCTACAAACCATGAGAAGCACTCTTCAGGATATGAAGAAACAGCGAGTCTGAGGCGCTTGCTCAGGCTTTTGTCTCTGGATTTTGTATCAAAGATGGGCGTGGAACGTGGGGAGGCCTCATGGGCCATGGACGAATCTTCCTCTCTGTGGATTTGGCCCGGTCCCAATTTCTTTCCATCAATCTGTGGGATGGGAGGTCTCCTCTCAGGTTTGTTACCTCAGGTGTCCCAACCAAAGAGGAATTCCAAAGCAGAGCCCTGGGGAAGAGTGAAGGGACAACCCAAACGATGGTTATAAATTGGGGCCTAGGGGCATGGCAGACCCAATATGCTGTCTCTTCATCTAGCCACTGAGTGGCCTTACTTAAAGACTGGGCACAGGCTGAGGGTCAGCATGTGTGTTTGTGACCAATATGGCCCGCGAGCATGGGCGGGGCCTCATGGGCCACACTGGTTTCAACTACACTGAACTTTGGATAACATGCCAATCACAAGGTCTCTTGCCATGGGGAAGGAGCTCTGATTTCTGCATCATTTTCAACCCTGGGCAGTGTTTGGAGATAAGGTCTACGTTCTGAAGCCTGAAAACCGCAGTTGGGAAGAGATGACGACCTAAGGCCATGGCGGGTCTGATGTGCTCAGTGTGCGGTCAGCTGCCTGGTTGTTGGTCCGGAGGTTCGGGTTCATGTTGTGTCAGACAGTGAATTAGTACCCAGGTTAGACTATATAATTCAGGTACAGTCGAGAGCCGTGTAGGTTTATCCTCATTTGAGGTGCCTGGGCTACTCATTAGGCAATATATTTTTTCTAGAGGCAGGCAGAGTGCTGCATTGTGGGTCCGGTATTGCCAAACATGAGGGATTCTGGACCAGGAGTGTGAGGACAAGTCTGAGAACAGAAGCTAGACTTGGGCTTCAGGCCGAGGGCACGGCTGGTACCCCCTGCAGATCTGAACGAATATCTCATGCTTCTGAAGTCACGGCGAGGATCAGACGTTGGCTCGGGTTGGAGTTTCTGTGCATGACTGCCCCTTCAAGAACGGAGCGGAATCTCAAGGCCATGGAGGTTTTCCCACGTCGGGAGTTGTGGGATGCCCCCTTCAAGGATTCCTTCTGCGGGACAATTGAGACCTGTTGGGCAGCTCCAGGATATCCCATATGGAAGGACTCCAGAGCACCGAACGGGGTGGATGCCTGGGAAGCGGGCCTCGCATTCCAAATGTCTCCTAGCAACAAGACAGTTGAGATCGGATAGCTCTGCGGGAGCAACCGGCGTGGCTGAGTTGAAATGGACTTTTAGGATCGGGCCCATTGTGTGTTTGTGTCCATGAGGGCCTTGGAATGGGGCGTTGGCACCGGGACCCTGAAGTATTCTCCTAAGCTTTTGACATACCTCCCATGCACAAGTTTCCTTGTGGAGATGAGATTTGTTCTGAGGGGTGCCTCAGGAAACCCCCTATGCTGGTATTGGAATCCAGGCTTTTGAGGAGACATGCCTGTAAACCAAAACAATGGATCCGATTATGGCCTAGGGTCCTGTCTGGTTCAATCTTCTTCTCTGGTGATATCCATCTATGGAATGAGTGGAGGGAGATGCTCACCTGGTGTCACACCGCCCTTGTTTGTCCCTGGAGACCTACACTATTGGGATGGCCTCGGGGACTTTGGAGAGTTTTCTTAATTGGTGAGATTTTGGACAATAGAATGGGCAGAATTCCCATGGATTGGGTAGGCACAGTCCTAATGTGTGGCTCCAGGGGCCCCAGCCTGGAGGGTGTGCGGCCCAGGACTTTGAGGACAGAAGTCTGAAAACACAAACTCAGCTAAGGTTTTGGGACGTAGGTATGGGAGGCCCAATCTACAAACCATGAGAAGTACCCCTCAGGATATGAAGAAAGAGCGAGTCTGAGGCACTTGCTCAGGCTTTTGTCTCTGGACAAAACAACAATGGCTGTAGAATGTGGGGAGGCCTCATGGGATATGGACGAATCTTCCTCTCTGTGGATTTGGCCCGGTCCCAATAGTTTTTCTTCAATTGTCGGATGGGAGGTCTCCTTTCAGGTTTATTACCTCAGGTGTCCGAACAAAATAGGAATTCCAAAGCAGAGCCCTGGGGAAGAGTGAAGGGACAACCCAAACTATGGTTAAAAATTGGGGCCTAGGTGCATGGCAGGCCCAATATGCTGTCTCTTCATCCAGCCACTGAGAGGCCTTACTTGAGGACTGGGCTCATGCTGAGGGTCACAATGTGTGTTTGTGACCAATGTGGCCCGCGAGCATGGGCGGGGCCTCATGGGCCACACTGGTTTCAACTACACTGGACTTTGGACAACCTGCCAAACACAAGGTCTCTGGCCATGGGGAATGTGTTCTGATATCTGCATCATTTTCAACCCTGGGCAGTGGTTGGAGATAAGGTCTAGGTTCTGAAGCCTGAAAAACCGAAGTTGGGAAGAGATGACGACCTAAGGCCATGGCGGGTCTGATATGCTCAGTGTGCGGTCAGCTGCCTGGGTGTTGGGCAGGAGGTTCGGGCTCAGGTTGTGTCAGTCAGTGCATTAGTCCCAGGTTAGACTATATGATTTGGGTACAGTCGAGTGCCGTATAGGTTTATCCTCATTTGAGGTGCCTGGGGAGCTCAATAGGCAAGATATTTTTTCTAGAGGGCAGGCAGAGTGCTGCACTTTGGTTCCAGAATTGCCAAACTTGAGGGCTTCTGGGCCAGGAGTGTGAGGACAGAAGTCTGAGAACACAAGCTAGACTTGGGCTTCAGGCCGAGGGCACGGCAGGTACCTCCTGCAGATCTGAACCAATATTTCATGCATCTGAAGTCACGGCGAGGATCAGACGTTGGCTCGGGTTGGAGTTTCTGTGCATGACTGCCCCTTCATGAACGGAGCGGAATCTCAAGGCCATGGAGGTTTTCCCACGTTGGGAGTTGTGGGATGCCCCCTTCAAGGATTCCTTCTGCGGGACAATTGAGACCTGTCGGGCAGCTCCAGGACATCCCATAGGGAATGACTCCAGAGCACCGTTCGAGGATCGATGCCAGGGAATCCCGCCTCGTATTCCAATTTTCTCCCAGCAACAAGACAGTTGAGTTTTGATGGCTCTGCGGGAGCAATCGGGGCGGCTGTGTTGAAATGGACTTTCCCGAGGTTGGGGCCTAATGTGTGTTTGTGTCCATGAGGGCCTTGGAATGGGGCGGTGACACCGGGACCCTGAAGTATTCTCCTAAGCTTTTGACATAGGTCCCATGCACAAGTTTCCTTGTGGAAACGAGATTTGTTCTGAGGGGTGCCTCAGAAACCCCCTATGCTGGTCTTGGAATCCAGGCTTTTGAGGAGACATGTCTGTAAACCAAAGCAATGGATCCGAATATGGCCTAGGGTCCTGTCTGGTTCCATCTTCTTCTCTGGGGACATCCATTTATGATATGAGTGGAGGTAGATGCTCGGCTGGTGTCAGACCGCCCTTGTTTGTCCCCGGAGACCTACACTATTGGGATGGCCTCGGGGACTTTGGAGAGTTCTCCTAATTTGTACGATTTTGGATAATGGAATGGGCAGAATTCCCATGTATTGGGTAGGCACAGTCCTAATGTTTGGCTCCAGAGGCCCCAGCCTGGAGGGTGTGTGGCCCAGGAATCTGAGGACAGAAATCTGAAAACACAAACTCAGCTTAGGTTGGGAACGTAGGTATGGCAGGGCCAATCTACAAACCATGAGAAGCACTCTTCAGGATATGAAGAAACAGCGAGTCTGAGGCGCTTGCTCAGGCTTTTGTCTCTGGATTTTGTATCAAAGATGGGCGTGGAACGTGGGGAGGCCTCATGGGCCATGGACGAATCTTCCTCTCTGTGGATTTGGCCCGGTCCCAATTTCTTTCCATCAATCTGTGGGATGGGAGGTCTCCTCTCAGGTTTGTTACCTCAGGTGTCCCAACCAAAGAGGAATTCCAAAGCAGAGCCCTGGGGAAGAGTGAAGGGACAACCCAAACGATGGTTATAAATTGGGGCCTAGGGGCATGGCAGACCCAATATGCTGTCTCTTCATCTAGCCACTGAGTGGCCTTACTTAAAGACTGGGCACAGGCTGAGGGTCAGCATGTGTGTTTGTGACCAATATGGCCCGCGAGCATGGGCGGGGCCTCATGGGCCACACTGGTTTCAACTACACTGAACTTTGGATAACATGCCAATCACAAGGTCTCTTGCCATGGGGAAGGAGCTCTGATTTCTGCATCATTTTCAACCCTGGGCAGTGTTTGGAGATAAGGTCTACGTTCTGAAGCCTGAAAACCGCAGTTGGGAAGAGATGACGACCTAAGGCCATGGCGGGTCTGATGTGCTCAGTGTGCGGTCAGCTGCCTGGTTGTTGGTCCGGAGGTTCGGGTTCATGTTGTGTCAGACAGTGAATTAGTACCCAGGTTAGACTATATAATTCAGGTACAGTCGAGAGCCGTGTAGGTTTATCCTCATTTGAGGTGCCTGGGCTACTCATTAGGCAATATATTTTTTCTAGAGGCAGGCAGAGTGCTGCATTGTGGGTCCGGTATTGCCAAACATGAGGGATTCTGGACCAGGAGTGTGAGGACAAGTCTGAGAACAGAAGCTAGACTTGGGCTTCAGGCCGAGGGCACGGCTGGTACCCCCTGCAAATCTGAACGAATATCTCATGCTTCTGAAGTCACGGCGAGGATCAGACGTTGGCTCGGGTTGGAGTTTCTGTGCATGACTGCCCCTTCAAGAACGGAGCGGAATCTCAAGGCCATGGAGGTTTTCCCACGTCGGGAGTTGTGGGATGCCCCCTTCAAGGATTCCTTCTGCGGGACAATTGAGACCTGTTGGGCAGCTCCAGGATATCCCATATGGAAGGACTCCAGAGCACCGAACGGGGTGGATGCCTGGGAAGCGGGCCTCGCATTCCAAATGTCTCCTAGCAACAAGACAGTTGAGATCGGATAGCTCTGCGGGAGCAACCGGCGTGGCTGAGTTGAAATGGACTTTTAGGATCGGGCCCATTGTGTGTTTGTGTCCATGAGGGCCTTGGAATGGGGCGTTGGCACCGGGACCCTGAAGTATTCTCCTAAGCTTTTGACATACCTCCCATGCACAAGTTTCCTTGTGGAGATGAGATTTGTTCTGAGGGGTGCCTCAGGAAACCCCCTATGCTGGTATTGGAATCCAGGCTTTTGAGGAGACATGCCTGTAAACCAAAACAATGGATCCGATTATGGCCTAGGGTCCTGTCTGGTTCAATCTTCTTCTCTGGTGATATCCATCTATGGAATGAGTGGAGGGAGATGCTCACCTGGTGTCACACCGCCCTTGTTTGTCCCTGGAGACCTACACTATTGGGATGGCCTCGGGGACTTTGGAGAGTTTTCTTAATTGGTGAGATTTTGGACAATAGAATGGGCAGAATTCCCATGGATTGGGTAGGCACAGTCCTAATGTGTGGCTCCAGGGGCCCCAGCCTGGAGGGTGTGCGGCCCAGGACTTTGAGGACAGAAGTCTGAAAACACAAACTCAGCTAAGGTTTTGGGACGTAGGTATGGGAGGCCCAATCTACAAACCATGAGAAGTACCCCTCAGGATATGAAGAAAGAGCGAGTCTGAGGCACTTGCTCAGGCTTTTGTTTCTGGACAAAACAACAATGGCTGTAGAATGTGGGGAGGCCTCATGGGATATGGACGAATCTTCCTCTCTGTGGATTTGGCCCGGTCCCAATAGTTTTTCTTCAATTGTCGGATGGGAGGTCTCCTTTCAGGTTTATTACCTCAGGTGTCCGAACAAAATAGGAATTCCAAAGCAGAGCCCTGGGGAAGAGTGAAGGGACAACCCAAACTATGGTTAAAAATTGGGGCCTAGGTGCATGGCAGGCCCAATATGCTGTCTCTTCATCCAGCCACTGAGAGGCCTTACTTGAGGACTGGGCTCATGCTGAGGGTCACAATGTGTGTTTGTGACCAATGTGGCCCGCGAGCATGGGCGGGGCCTCATGGGCCACACTGGTTTCAACTACACTGGACTTTGGACAACCTGCCAAACACAAGGTCTCTGGCCATGGGGAATGTGTTCTGATATCTGCATCATTTTCAACCCTGGGCAGTGGTTGGAGATAAGGTCTAGGTTCTGAAGCCTGAAAAACCGAAGTTGGGAAGAGATGACGACCTAAGGCCATGGCGGGTCTGATATGCTCAGTGTGCGGTCAGCTGCCTGGGTGTTGGGCAGGAGGTTCGGGCTCAGGTTGTGTCAGTCAGTGCATTAGTCCCAGGTTAGACTATATGATTTGGGTACAGTCGAGTGCCGTATAGGTTTATCCTCATTTGAGGTGCCTGGGGAGCTCAATAGGCAAGATATTTTTTCTAGAGGGCAGGCAGAGTGCTGCACTTTGGTTCCAGAATTGCCAAACTTGAGGGCTTCTGGGCCAGGAGTGTGAGGACAGAAGTCTGAGAACACAAGCTAGACTTGGGCTTCATGCCGAGGGCACGGCAGGTACCTCCTGCAGATCTGAACCAATATTTCATGCATCTGAAGTCACGGCGAGGATCAGACGTTGGCTCGGGTTGGAGTTTCTGTGCATGACTGCCCCTTCATGAACGGAGCGGAATCTCAAGGCCATGGAGGTTTTCCCACGTTGGGAGTTGTGGGATGCCCCCTTCAAGGATTCCTTCTGCGGGACAATTGAGACCTGTCGGGCAGCTCCAGGACATCCCATAGGGAATGACTCCAGAGCACCGTTCGAGGATCGATGCCAGGGAATCCCGCCTCGTATTCCAATTTTCTCCCAGCAACAAGACAGTTGAGTTTTGATGGCTCTGCGGGAGCAATCGGGGCGGCTGTGTTGAAATGGACTTTCCCGAGGTTGGGGCCTAATGTGTGTTTGTGTCCATGAGGGCCTTGGAATGGGGCGGTGACACCGGGACCCTGAAGTATTCTCCTAAGCTTTTGACATAGGTCCCATGCACAAGTTTCCTTGTGGAAACGAGATTTGTTCTGAGGGGTGCCTCAGAAACCCCCTATGCTGGTCTTGGAATCCAGGCTTTTGAGGAGACATGTCTGTAAACCAAAGCAATGGATCCGAATATGGCCTAGGGTCCTGTCTGGTTCCATCTTCTTCTCTGGGGACATCCATTTATGATATGAGTGGAGGTAGATGCTCGGCTGGTGTCAGACCGCCCTTGTTTGTCCCCGGAGACCTACACTATTGGGATGGCCTCGGGGACTTTGGAGAGTTCTCCTAATTTGTACGATTTTGGATAATGGAATGGGCAGAATTCCCATGTATTGGGTAGGCACAGTCCTAATGTTTGGCTCCAGAGGCCCCAGCCTGGAGGGTGTGTGGCCCAGGAATCTGAGGACAGAAATCTGAAAACACAAACTCAGCTTAGGTTGGGAACGTAGGTATGGCAGGGCCAATCTACAAACCATGAGAAGCACTCTTCAGGATATGAAGAAACAGCGAGTCTGAGGCGCTTGCTCAGGCTTTTGTCTCTGGATTTTGTATCAAAGATGGGCGTGGAACGTGGGGAGGCCTCATGGGCCATGGACGAATCTTCCTCTCTGTGGATTTGGCCCGGTCCCAATTTCTTTCCATCAATCTGTGGGATGGGAGGTCTCCTCTCAGGTTTGTTACCTCAGGTGTCCCAACCAAAGAGGAATTCCAAAGCAGAGCCCTGGGGAAGAGTGAAGGGACAACCCAAACGATGGTTATAAATTGGGGCCTAGGGGCATGGCAGACCCAATATGCTGTCTCTTCATCTAGCCACTGAGTGGCCTTACTTAAAGACTGGGCACAGGCTGAGGGTCAGCATGTGTGTTTGTGACCAATATGGCCCGCGAGCATGGGCGGGGCCTCATGGGCCACACTGGTTTCAACTACACTGAACTTTGGATAACATGCCAATCACAAGGTCTCTTGCCATGGGGAAGGAGCTCTGATTTCTGCATCATTTTCAACCCTGGGCAGTGTTTGGAGATAAGGTCTACGTTCTGAAGCCTGAAAACCGCAGTTGGGAAGAGATGACGACCTAAGGCCATGGCGGGTCTGATGTGCTCAGTGTGCGGTCAGCTGCCTGGTTGTTGGTCCGGAGGTTCGGGTTCATGTTGTGTCAGACAGTGAATTAGTACCCAGGTTAGACTATATAATTCAGGTACAGTCGAGAGCCGTGTAGGTTTATCCTCATTTGAGGTGCCTGGGCTACTCATTAGGCAATATATTTTTTCTAGAGGCAGGCAGAGTGCTGCATTGTGGGTCCGGTATTGCCAAACATGAGGGATTCTGGACCAGGAGTGTGAGGACAAGTCTGAGAACAGAAGCTAGACTTGGGCTTCAGGCCGAGGGCACGGCTGGTACCCCCTGCAAATCTGAACGAATATCTCATGCTTCTGAAGTCACGGCGAGGATCAGACGTTGGCTCGGGTTGGAGTTTCTGTGCATGACTGCCCCTTCAAGAACGGAGCGGAATCTCAAGGCCATGGAGGTTTTCCCACGTCGGGAGTTGTGGGATGCCCCCTTCAAGGATTCCTTCTGCGGGACAATTGAGACCTGTTGGGCAGCTCCAGGATATCCCATATGGAAGGACTCCAGAGCACCGAACGGGGTGGATGCCTGGGAAGCGGGCCTCGCATTCCAAATGTCTCCTAGCAACAAGACAGTTGAGATCGGATAGCTCTGCGGGAGCAACCGGCGTGGCTGAGTTGAAATGGACTTTTAGGATCGGGCCCATTGTGTGTTTGTGTCCATGAGGGCCTTGGAATGGGGCGTTGGCACCGGGACCCTGAAGTATTCTCCTAAGCTTTTGACATACCTCCCATGCACAAGTTTCCTTGTGGAGATGAGATTTGTTCTGAGGGGTGCCTCAGGAAACCCCCTATGCTGGTATTGGAATCCAGGCTTTTGAGGAGACATGCCTGTAAACCAAAACAATGGATCCGATTATGGCCTAGGGTCCTGTCTGGTTCAATCTTCTTCTCTGGTGATATCCATCTATGGAATGAGTGGAGGGAGATGCTCACCTGGTGTCACACCGCCCTTGTTTGTCCCTGGAGACCTACACTATTGGGATGGCCTCGGGGACTTTGGAGAGTTTTCTTAATTGGTGAGATTTTGGACAATAGAATGGGCAGAATTCCCATGGATTGGGTAGGCACAGTCCTAATGTGTGGCTCCAGGGGCCCCAGCCTGGAGGGTGTGCGGCCCAGGACTTTGAGGACAGAAGTCTGAAAACACAAACTCAGCTAAGGTTTTGGGACGTAGGTATGGGAGGCCCAATCTACAAACCATGAGAAGTACCCCTCAGGATATGAAGAAAGAGCGAGTCTGAGGCACTTGCTCAGGCTTTTGTTTCTGGACAAAACAACAATGGCTGTAGAATGTGGGGAGGCCTCATGGGATATGGACGAATCTTCCTCTCTGTGGATTTGGCCCGGTCCCAATAGTTTTTCTTCAATTGTCGGATGGGAGGTCTCCTTTCAGGTTTATTACCTCAGGTGTCCGAACAAAATAGGAATTCCAAAGCAGAGCCCTGGGGAAGAGTGAAGGGACAACCCAAACTATGGTTAAAAATTGGGGCCTAGGTGCATGGCAGGCCCAATATGCTGTCTCTTCATCCAGCCACTGAGAGGCCTTACTTGAGGACTGGGCTCATGCTGAGGGTCACAATGTGTGTTTGTGACCAATGTGGCCCGCGAGCATGGGCGGGGCCTCATGGGCCACACTGGTTTCAACTACACTGGACTTTGGACAACCTGCCAAACACAAGGTCTCTGGCCATGGGGAATGTGTTCTGATATCTGCATCATTTTCAACCCTGGGCAGTGGTTGGAGATAAGGTCTAGGTTCTGAAGCCTGAAAAACCGAAGTTGGGAAGAGATGACGACCTAAGGCCATGGCGGGTCTGATATGCTCAGTGTGCGGTCAGCTGCCTGGGTGTTGGGCAGGAGGTTCGGGCTCAGGTTGTGTCAGTCAGTGCATTAGTCCCAGGTTAGACTATATGATTTGGGTACAGTCGAGTGCCGTATAGGTTTATCCTCATTTGAGGTGCCTGGGGAGCTCAATAGGCAAGATATTTTTTCTAGAGGGCAGGCAGAGTGCTGCACTTTGGTTCCAGAATTGCCAAACTTGAGGGCTTCTGGGCCAGGAGTGTGAGGACAGAAGTCTGAGAACACAAGCTAGACTTGGGCTTCAGGCCGAGGGCACGGCAGGTACCTCCTGCAGATCTGAACCAATATTTCATGCATCTGAAGTCACGGCGAGGATCAGACGTTGGCTCGGGTTGGAGTTTCTGTGCATGACTGCCCCTTCATGAACGGAGCGGAATCTCAAGGCCATGGAGGTTTTCCCACGTTGGGAGTTGTGGGATGCCCCCTTCAAGGATTCCTTCTGCGGGACAATTGAGACCTGTCGGGCAGCTCCAGGACATCCCATAGGGAATGACTCCAGAGCACCGTTCGAGGATCGATGCCAGGGAATCCCGCCTCGTATTCCAATTTTCTCCCAGCAACAAGACAGTTGAGTTTTGATGGCTCTGCGGGAGCAATCGGGGCGGCTGTGTTGAAATGGACTTTCCCGAGGTTGGGGCCTAATGTGTGTTTGTGTCCATGAGGGCCTTGGAATGGGGCGGTGACACCGGGACCCTGAAGTATTCTCCTAAGCTTTTGACATAGGTCCCATGCACAAGTTTCCTTGTGGAAACGAGATTTGTTCTGAGGGGTGCCTCAGAAACCCCCTATGCTGGTCTTGGAATCCAGGCTTTTGAGGAGACATGTCTGTAAACCAAAGCAATGGATCCGAATATGGCCTAGGGTCCTGTCTGGTTCCATCTTCTTCTCTGGGGACATCCATTTATGATATGAGTGGAGGTAGATGCTCGGCTGGTGTCAGACCGCCCTTGTTTGTCCCCGGAGACCTACACTATTGGGATGGCCTCGGGGACTTTGGAGAGTTCTCCTAATTTGTACGATTTTGGATAATGGAATGGGCAGAATTCCCATGTATTGGGTAGGCACAGTCCTAATGTTTGGCTCCAGAGGCCCCAGCCTGGAGGGTGTGTGGCCCAGGAATCTGAGGACAGAAATCTGAAAACACAAACTCAGCTTAGGTTGGGAACGTAGGTATGGCAGGGCCAATCTACAAACCATGAGAAGCACTCTTCAGGATATGAAGAAACAGCGAGTCTGAGGCGCTTGCTCAGGCTTTTGTCTCTGGATTTTGTATCAAAGATGGGCGTGGAACGTGGGGAGGCCTCATGGGCCATGGACGAATCTTCCTCTCTGTGGATTTGGCCCGGTCCCAATTTCTTTCCATCAATCTGTGGGATGGGAGGTCTCCTCTCAGGTTTGTTACCTCAGGTGTCCCAACCAAAGAGGAATTCCAAAGCAGAGCCCTGGGGAAGAGTGAAGGGACAACCCAAACGATGGTTATAAATTGGGGCCTAGGGGCATGGCAGACCCAATATGCTGTCTCTTCATCTAGCCACTGAGTGGCCTTACTTAAAGACTGGGCACAGGCTGAGGGTCAGCATGTGTGTTTGTGACCAATATGGCCCGCGAGCATGGGCGGGGCCTCATGGGCCACACTGGTTTCAACTACACTGAACTTTGGATAACATGCCAATCACAAGGTCTCTTGCCATGGGGAAGGAGCTCTGATTTCTGCATCATTTTCAACCCTGGGCAGTGTTTGGAGATAAGGTCTACGTTCTGAAGCCTGAAAACCGCAGTTGGGAAGAGATGACGACCTAAGGCCATGGCGGGTCTGATGTGCTCAGTGTGCGGTCAGCTGCCTGGTTGTTGGTCCGGAGGTTCGGGTTCATGTTGTGTCAGACAGTGAATTAGTACCCAGGTTAGACTATATAATTCAGGTACAGTCGAGAGCCGTGTAGGTTTATCCTCATTTGAGGTGCCTGGGCTACTCATTAGGCAATATATTTTTTCTAGAGGCAGGCAGAGTGCTGCATTGTGGGTCCGGTATTGCCAAACATGAGGGATTCTGGACCAGGAGTGTGAGGACAAGTCTGAGAACAGAAGCTAGACTTGGGCTTCAGGCCGAGGGCACGGCTGGTACCCCCTGCAGATCTGAACGAATATCTCATGCTTCTGAAGTCACGGCGAGGATCAGACGTTGGCTCGGGTTGGAGTTTCTGTGCATGACTGCCCCTTCAAGAACGGAGCGGAATCTCAAGGCCATGGAGGTTTTCCCACGTCGGGAGTTGTGGGATGCCCCCTTCAAGGATTCCTTCTGCGGGACAATTGAGACCTGTTGGGCAGCTCCAGGATATCCCATATGGAAGGACTCCAGAGCACCGAACGGGGTGGATGCCTGGGAAGCGGGCCTCGCATTCCAAATGTCTCCTAGCAACAAGACAGTTGAGATCGGATAGCTCTGCGGGAGCAACCGGCGTGGCTGAGTTGAAATGGACTTTTAGGATCGGGCCCATTGTGTGTTTGTGTCCATGAGGGCCTTGGAATGGGGCGTTGGCACCGGGACCCTGAAGTATTCTCCTAAGCTTTTGACATACCTCCCATGCACAAGTTTCCTTGTGGAGATGAGATTTGTTCTGAGGGGTGCCTCAGGAAACCCCCTATGCTGGTATTGGAATCCAGGCTTTTGAGGAGACATGCCTGTAAACCAAAACAATGGATCCGATTATGGCCTAGGGTCCTGTCTGGTTCAATCTTCTTCTCTGGTGATATCCATCTATGGAATGAGTGGAGGGAGATGCTCACCTGGTGTCACACCGCCCTTGTTTGTCCCTGGAGACCTACACTATTGGGATGGCCTCGGGGACTTTGGAGAGTTTTCTTAATTGGTGAGATTTTGGACAATAGAATGGGCAGAATTCCCATGGATTGGGTAGGCACAGTCCTAATGTGTGGCTCCAGGGGCCCCAGCCTGGAGGGTGTGCGGCCCAGGACTTTGAGGACAGAAGTCTGAAAACACAAACTCAGCTAAGGTTTTGGGACGTAGGTATGGGAGGCCCAATCTACAAACCATGAGAAGTACCCCTCAGGATATGAAGAAAGAGCGAGTCTGAGGCACTTGCTCAGGCTTTTGTCTCTGGATTTTGTATCAACAATGGCTGTAGAATGTGGGGAGGCCTCATGGGATATGGACGAATCTTCCTCTCTGTGGATTTGGCCCGGTCCCAATAGTTTTTCTTCAATTGTCGGATGGGAGGTCTCCTTTCAGGTTTATTACCTCAGGTGTCCGAACAAAATAGGAATTCCAAAGCAGAGCCCTGGGGAAGAGTGAAGGGACAACCCAAACTATGGTTAAAAATTGGGGCCTAGGTGCATGGCAGGCCCAATATGCTGTCTCTTCATCCAGCCACTGAGAGGCCTTACTTGAGGACTGGGCTCATGCTGAGGGTCACAATGTGTGTTTGTGACCAATGTGGCCCGCGAGCATGGGCGGGGCCTCATGGGCCACACTGGTTTCAACTACACTGGACTTTGGACAACCTGCCAAACACAAGGTCTCTGGCCATGGGGAATGTGTTCTGATATCTGCATCATTTTCAACCCTGGGCAGTGGTTGGAGATAAGGTCTAGGTTCTGAAGCCTGAAAAACCGAAGTTGGGAAGAGATGACGACCTAAGGCCATGGCGGGTCTGATATGCTCAGTGTGCGGTCAGCTGCCTGGGTGTTGGGCAGGAGGTTCGGGCTCAGGTTGTGTCAGTCAGTGCATTAGTCCCAGGTTAGACTATATGATTTGGGTACAGTCGAGTGCCGTATAGGTTTATCCTCATTTGAGGTGCCTGGGGAGCTCAATAGGCAAGATATTTTTTCTAGAGGGCAGGCAGAGTGCTGCACTTTGGTTCCAGAATTGCCAAACTTGAGGGCTTCTGGGCCAGGAGTGTGAGGACAGAAGTCTGAGAACACAAGCTAGACTTGGGCTTCAGGCCGAGGGCACGGCAGGTACCTCCTGCAGATCTGAACCAATATTTCATGCATCTGAAGTCACGGCGATGATCAGACGTTGGCTCGGTTTGGAGTTTCTGTGCATGACTGCCCCTTCATGAATGGAGCGGAATCTCAAGGCCATGGAGGTTTTCCCACGTTGGGAGTTGTGGGATGCCCCCTTCAAGGATTCCTTCTGCGGGACAATTGAGACCTGTTGGGCAGCTCCAGGATATCCCATATGGAAGGACTCCAGAGCACCGTTCGGGGTGGATGCCTGGGAAGCGGGCCTCGCATTCCAAATGTCTCCTAGCAACAAGACAGTTGAGATCGGATAGCTCTGCGGGAGCAACTGGCGTGGCTGAGTTGAAATGGACTTTTAGGGTCGGGCCCATTGTGTGTTTGTGTCCATGAGGGCCTTGGAATGGGGCATAGGCACCGGGACCCTGAAGTATTCTCCTAAGCTTTTGACATACCTCCCATGCACAAGTTTCCTTGTGGAGATGAGATTTGTTCTGAGGGGTGCCTCAGGAAACCCCCTATGCTGGTATTGGAAACCAGGCTTTTGAGGAGACATGCCTGTAAACCAAAACAATGGATCCGATTATGGCCTAGGGTCCTGTCTGGTTCAATCTTCTTCTCTGGTGATATCCATCTATGGAATGAATGGAGGGAGATGCTGACCTGGTGTCACACCGCCCTTGTTTGTCCCTGGAGACCTACACTATTGGGATGGCCTCGGGGACTTTTGAGAGTTTTCTTAATTGGTGAGATTTTGGACAATAGAATGGGCAGAATTCCCATGGATTGGGTAGGCACAGTCCTAATGTGTGGCTCCAGGGGCCCCAGCCTGGAGGGTGTGCGGCCCAGGACTTTGAGGACAGAAGTCTGAAAACACAAACTCAGCTAAGGTTTTGGGACGTAGGTATGGGAGGCCCAATCTACAAACCATGAGAAGTACCCCTCAGGATATGAAGAAAGAGCGAGTCTGAGGCACTTGCTCAGGCTTTTGTCTCTGGATTTTGTATCAACAATGGCTGTAGAATGTGGGGAGGCCTCATGGGATATGGACGAATCTTCCTCTCTGTGGATTTGGCCCGGTCCCAATAGTTTTTCTTCAATTGTCGGATGGGAGGTCTCCTTTCAGGTTTATTACCTCAGGTGTCCGAACAAAATAGGAATTCCAAAGCAGAGCCCTGGGGAAGAGTGAAGGGACAACCCAAACTATGGTTAAAAATTGGGGCCTAGGTGCATGGCAGGCCCAATATGCTGTCTCTTCATCCAGCCACTGAGAGGCCTTACTTGAGGACTGGGCTCATGCTGAGGGTCACAATGTGTGTTTGTGACCAATGTGGCCCGCGAGCATGGGCGGGGCCTCATGGGCCACACTGGTTTCAACTACACTGGACTTTGGACAACCTGCCAAACACAAGGTCTCTGGCCATGGGGAATGTGTTCTGATATCTGCATCATTTTCAACCCTGGGCAGTGGTTGGAGATAAGGTCTAGGTTCTGAAGCCTGAAAAACCGAAGTTGGGAAGAGATGACGACCTAAGGCCATGGCGGGTCTGATATGCTCAGTGTGCGGTCAGCTGCCTGGGTGTTGGGCAGGAGGTTCGGGCTCAGGTTGTGTCAGTCAGTGCATTAGTCCCAGGTTAGACTATATGATTTGGGTACAGTCGAGTGCCGTATAGGTTTATCCTCATTTGAGGTGCCTGGGGAGCTCAATAGGCAAGATATTTTTTCTAGAGGGCAGGCAGAGTGCTGCACTTTGGTTCCAGAATTGCCAAACTTGAGGGCTTCTGGGCCAGGAGTGTGAGGACAGAAGTCTGAGAACACAAGCTAGACTTGGGCTTCAGGCCGAGGGCACGGCAGGTACCTCCTGCAGATCTGAACCAATATTTCATGCATCTGAAGTCACGGCGAGGATCAGACGTTGGCTCGGGTTGGAGTTTCTGTGCATGACTGCCCCTTCAAGAACGGAGCGGAATCTCAAGGCCATGGAGGTTTTCCCACGTCGGGAGTTGTGGGATGCCCCCTTCAAGGATTCCTTCTGCGGGACAATTGAGACCTGTTGGGCAGCTCCAGGATATCCCATATGGAAGGACTCCAGAGCACCGAACGGGGTGGATGCCTGGGAAGCGGGCCTCGCATTCCAAATGTCTCCTAGCAACAAGACAGTTGAGATCGGATAGCTCTGCGGGAGCAACCGGCGTGGCTGAGTTGAAATGGACTTTTAGGATCGGGCCCATTGTGTGTTTGTGTCCATGAGGGCCTTGGAATGGGGCGTTGGCACCGGGACCCTGAAGTATTCTCCTAAGCTTTTGACATACCTCCCATGCACAAGTTTCCTTGTGGAGATGAGATTTGTTCTGAGGGGTGCCTCAGGAAACCCCCTATGCTGGTATTGGAATCCAGGCTTTTGAGGAGACATGCCTGTAAACCAAAACAATGGATCCGATTATGGCCTAGGGTCCTGTCTGGTTCAATCTTCTTCTCTGGTGATATCCATCTATGGAATGAGTGGAGGGAGATGCTCACCTGGTGTCACACCGCCCTTGTTTGTCCCTGGAGACCTACACTATTGGGATGGCCTCGGGGACTTTGGAGAGTTTTCTTAATTGGTGAGATTTTGGACAATAGAATGGGCAGAATTCCCATGGATTGGGTAGGCACAGTCCTAATGTGTGGCTCCAGGGGCCCCAGCCTGGAGGGTGTGCGGCCCAGGACTTTGAGGACAGAAGTCTGAAAACACAAACTCAGCTAAGGTTTTGGGACGTAGGTATGGGAGGCCCAATCTACAAACCATGAGAAGTACCCCTCAGGATATGAAGAAAGAGCGAGTCTGAGGCACTTGCTCAGGCTTTTGTTTCTGGACAAAACAACAATGGCTGTAGAATGTGGGGAGGCCTCATGGGATATGGACGAATCTTCCTCTCTGTGGATTTGGCCCGGTCCCAATAGTTTTTCTTCAATTGTCGGATGGGAGGTCTCCTTTCAGGTTTATTACCTCAGGTGTCCGAACAAAATAGGAATTCCAAAGCAGAGCCCTGGGGAAGAGTGAAGGGACAACCCAAACTATGGTTAAAAATTGGGGCCTAGGTGCATGGCAGGCCCAATATGCTGTCTCTTCATCCAGCCACTGAGAGGCCTTACTTGAGGACTGGGCTCATGCTGAGGGTCACAATGTGTGTTTGTGACCAATGTGGCCCGCGAGCATGGGCGGGGCCTCATGGGCCACACTGGTTTCAACTACACTGGACTTTGGACAACCTGCCAAACACAAGGTCTCTGGCCATGGGGAATGTGTTCTGATATCTGCATCATTTTCAACCCTGGGCAGTGGTTGGAGATAAGGTC
This sequence comes from Mustela nivalis, assembly GCF_964662115.1. NCBI lineage: Eukaryota > Metazoa > Chordata > Mammalia > Carnivora > Mustelidae > Mustela > Mustela nivalis. The sequence continues at coordinate 209,075 of NW_028136438.1, read as the reverse complement.
TAGGTTCTGAAGCCTGAAAAACCGAAGTTGGGAAGAGATGACGACCTAAGGCCATGGCGGGTCTGATATGCTCAGTGTGCGGTCAGCTGCCTGGGTGTTGGGCAGGAGGTTCGGGCTCAGGTTGTGTCAGTCAGTGCATTAGTCCCAGGTTAGACTATATGATTTGGGTACAGTCGAGTGCCGTATAGGTTTATCCTCATTTGAGGTGCCTGGGGAGCTCAATAGGCAAGATATTTTTTCTAGAGGGCAGGCAGAGTGCTGCACTTTGGTTCCAGAATTGCCAAACTTGAGGGCTTCTGGGCCAGGAGTGTGAGGACAGAAGTCTGAGAACACAAGCTAGACTTGGGCTTCAGGCCGAGGGCACGGCAGGTACCTCCTGCAGATCTGAACCAATATTTCATGCATCTGAAGTCACGGCGAGGATCAGACGTTGGCTCGGGTTGGAGTTTCTGTGCATGACTGCCCCTTCATGAACGGAGCGGAATCTCAAGGCCATGGAGGTTTTCCCACGTTGGGAGTTGTGGGATGCCCCCTTCAAGGATTCCTTCTGCGGGACAATTGAGACCTGTCGGGCAGCTCCAGGACATCCCATAGGGAATGACTCCAGAGCACCGTTCGAGGATCGATGCCAGGGAATCCCGCCTCGTATTCCAATTTTCTCCCAGCAACAAGACAGTTGAGTTTTGATGGCTCTGCGGGAGCAATCGGGGCGGCTGTGTTGAAATGGACTTTCCCGAGGTTGGGGCCTAATGTGTGTTTGTGTCCATGAGGGCCTTGGAATGGGGCGGTGACACCGGGACCCTGAAGTATTCTCCTAAGCTTTTGACATAGGTCCCATGCACAAGTTTCCTTGTGGAAACGAGATTTGTTCTGAGGGGTGCCTCAGAAACCCCCTATGCTGGTCTTGGAATCCAGGCTTTTGAGGAGACATGTCTGTAAACCAAAGCAATGGATCCGAATATGGCCTAGGGTCCTGTCTGGTTCCATCTTCTTCTCTGGGGACATCCATTTATGATATGAGTGGAGGTAGATGCTCGGCTGGTGTCAGACCGCCCTTGTTTGTCCCCGGAGACCTACACTATTGGGATGGCCTCGGGGACTTTGGAGAGTTCTCCTAATTTGTACGATTTTGGATAATGGAATGGGCAGAATTCCCATGTATTGGGTAGGCACAGTCCTAATGTTTGGCTCCAGAGGCCCCAGCCTGGAGGGTGTGTGGCCCAGGAATCTGAGGACAGAAATCTGAAAACACAAACTCAGCTTAGGTTGGGAACGTAGGTATGGCAGGGCCAATCTACAAACCATGAGAAGCACTCTTCAGGATATGAAGAAACAGCGAGTCTGAGGCGCTTGCTCAGGCTTTTGTCTCTGGATTTTGTATCAAAGATGGGCGTGGAACGTGGGGAGGCCTCATGGGCCATGGACGAATCTTCCTCTCTGTGGATTTGGCCCGGTCCCAATTTCTTTCCATCAATCTGTGGGATGGGAGGTCTCCTCTCAGGTTTGTTACCTCAGGTGTCCCAACCAAAGAGGAATTCCAAAGCAGAGCCCTGGGGAAGAGTGAAGGGACAACCCAAACGATGGTTATAAATTGGGGCCTAGGGGCATGGCAGACCCAATATGCTGTCTCTTCATCTAGCCACTGAGTGGCCTTACTTAAAGACTGGGCACAGGCTGAGGGTCAGCATGTGTGTTTGTGACCAATATGGCCCGCGAGCATGGGCGGGGCCTCATGGGCCACACTGGTTTCAACTACACTGAACTTTGGATAACATGCCAATCACAAGGTCTCTTGCCATGGGGAAGGAGCTCTGATTTCTGCATCATTTTCAACCCTGGGCAGTGTTTGGAGATAAGGTCTACGTTCTGAAGCCTGAAAACCGCAGTTGGGAAGAGATGACGACCTAAGGCCATGGCGGGTCTGATGTGCTCAGTGTGCGGTCAGCTGCCTGGTTGTTGGTCCGGAGGTTCGGGTTCATGTTGTGTCAGACAGTGAATTAGTACCCAGGTTAGACTATATAATTCAGGTACAGTCGAGAGCCGTGTAGGTTTATCCTCATTTGAGGTGCCTGGGCTACTCATTAGGCAATATATTTTTTCTAGAGGCAGGCAGAGTGCTGCATTGTGGGTCCGGTATTGCCAAACATGAGGGATTCTGGACCAGGAGTGTGAGGACAAGTCTGAGAACAGAAGCTAGACTTGGGCTTCAGGCCGAGGGCACGGCTGGTACCCCCTGCAAATCTGAACGAATATCTCATGCTTCTGAAGTCACGGCGAGGATCAGACGTTGGCTCGGGTTGGAGTTTCTGTGCATGACTGCCCCTTCAAGAACGGAGCGGAATCTCAAGGCCATGGAGGTTTTCCCACGTCGGGAGTTGTGGGATGCCCCCTTCAAGGATTCCTTCTGCGGGACAATTGAGACCTGTTGGGCAGCTCCAGGATATCCCATATGGAAGGACTCCAGAGCACCGAACGGGGTGGATGCCTGGGAAGCGGGCCTCGCATTCCAAATGTCTCCTAGCAACAAGACAGTTGAGATCGGATAGCTCTGCGGGAGCAACCGGCGTGGCTGAGTTGAAATGGACTTTTAGGATCGGGCCCATTGTGTGTTTGTGTCCATGAGGGCCTTGGAATGGGGCGTTGGCACCGGGACCCTGAAGTATTCTCCTAAGCTTTTGACATACCTCCCATGCACAAGTTTCCTTGTGGAGATGAGATTTGTTCTGAGGGGTGCCTCAGGAAACCCCCTATGCTGGTATTGGAATCCAGGCTTTTGAGGAGACATGCCTGTAAACCAAAACAATGGATCCGATTATGGCCTAGGGTCCTGTCTGGTTCAATCTTCTTCTCTGGTGATATCCATCTATGGAATGAGTGGAGGGAGATGCTCACCTGGTGTCACACCGCCCTTGTTTGTCCCTGGAGACCTACACTATTGGGATGGCCTCGGGGACTTTGGAGAGTTTTCTTAATTGGTGAGATTTTGGACAATAGAATGGGCAGAATTCCCATGGATTGGGTAGGCACAGTCCTAATGTGTGGCTCCAGGGGCCCCAGCCTGGAGGGTGTGCGGCCCAGGACTTTGAGGACAGAAGTCTGAAAACACAAACTCAGCTAAGGTTTTGGGACGTAGGTATGGGAGGCCCAATCTACAAACCATGAGAAGTACCCCTCAGGATATGAAGAAAGAGCGAGTCTGAGGCACTTGCTCAGGCTTTTGTTTCTGGACAAAACAACAATGGCTGTAGAATGTGGGGAGGCCTCATGGGATATGGACGAATCTTCCTCTCTGTGGATTTGGCCCGGTCCCAATAGTTTTTCTTCAATTGTCGGATGGGAGGTCTCCTTTCAGGTTTATTACCTCAGGTGTCCGAACAAAATAGGAATTCCAAAGCAGAGCCCTGGGGAAGAGTGAAGGGACAACCCAAACTATGGTTAAAAATTGGGGCCTAGGTGCATGGCAGGCCCAATATGCTGTCTCTTCATCCAGCCACTGAGAGGCCTTACTTGAGGACTGGGCTCATGCTGAGGGTCACAATGTGTGTTTGTGACCAATGTGGCCCGCGAGCATGGGCGGGGCCTCATGGGCCACACTGGTTTCAACTACACTGGACTTTGGACAACCTGCCAAACACAAGGTCTCTGGCCATGGGGAATGTGTTCTGATATCTGCATCATTTTCAACCCTGGGCAGTGGTTGGAGATAAGGTCTAGGTTCTGAAGCCTGAAAAACCGAAGTTGGGAAGAGATGACGACCTAAGGCCATGGCGGGTCTGATATGCTCAGTGTGCGGTCAGCTGCCTGGGTGTTGGGCAGGAGGTTCGGGCTCAGGTTGTGTCAGTCAGTGCATTAGTCCCAGGTTAGACTATATGATTTGGGTACAGTCGAGTGCCGTATAGGTTTATCCTCATTTGAGGTGCCTGGGGAGCTCAATAGGCAAGATATTTTTTCTAGAGGGCAGGCAGAGTGCTGCACTTTGGTTCCAGAATTGCCAAACTTGAGGGCTTCTGGGCCAGGAGTGTGAGGACAGAAGTCTGAGAACACAAGCTAGACTTGGGCTTCAGGCCGAGGGCACGGCAGGTACCTCCTGCAGATCTGAACCAATATTTCATGCATCTGAAGTCACGGCGAGGATCAGACGTTGGCTCGGGTTGGAGTTTCTGTGCATGACTGCCCCTTCATGAACGGAGCGGAATCTCAAGGCCATGGAGGTTTTCCCACGTTGGGAGTTGTGGGATGCCCCCTTCAAGGATTCCTTCTGCGGGACAATTGAGACCTGTCGGGCAGCTCCAGGACATCCCATAGGGAATGACTCCAGAGCACCGTTCGAGGATCGATGCCAGGGAATCCCGCCTCGTATTCCAATTTTCTCCCAGCAACAAGACAGTTGAGTTTTGATGGCTCTGCGGGAGCAATCGGGGCGGCTGTGTTGAAATGGACTTTCCCGAGGTTGGGGCCTAATGTGTGTTTGTGTCCATGAGGGCCTTGGAATGGGGCGGTGACACCGGGACCCTGAAGTATTCTCCTAAGCTTTTGACATAGGTCCCATGCACAAGTTTCCTTGTGGAAACGAGATTTGTTCTGAGGGGTGCCTCAGAAACCCCCTATGCTGGTCTTGGAATCCAGGCTTTTGAGGAGACATGTCTGTAAACCAAAGCAATGGATCCGAATATGGCCTAGGGTCCTGTCTGGTTCCATCTTCTTCTCTGGGGACATCCATTTATGATATGAGTGGAGGTAGATGCTCGGCTGGTGTCAGACCGCCCTTGTTTGTCCCCGGAGACCTACACTATTGGGATGGCCTCGGGGACTTTGGAGAGTTCTCCTAATTTGTACGATTTTGGATAATGGAATGGGCAGAATTCCCATGTATTGGGTAGGCACAGTCCTAATGTTTGGCTCCAGAGGCCCCAGCCTGGAGGGTGTGTGGCCCAGGAATCTGAGGACAGAAATCTGAAAACACAAACTCAGCTTAGGTTGGGAACGTAGGTATGGCAGGGCCAATCTACAAACCATGAGAAGCACTCTTCAGGATATGAAGAAACAGCGAGTCTGAGGCGCTTGCTCAGGCTTTTGTCTCTGGATTTTGTATCAAAGATGGGCGTGGAACGTGGGGAGGCCTCATGGGCCATGGACGAATCTTCCTCTCTGTGGATTTGGCCCGGTCCCAATTTCTTTCCATCAATCTGTGGGATGGGAGGTCTCCTCTCAGGTTTGTTACCTCAGGTGTCCCAACCAAAGAGGAATTCCAAAGCAGAGCCCTGGGGAAGAGTGAAGGGACAACCCAAACGATGGTTATAAATTGGGGCCTAGGGGCATGGCAGACCCAATATGCTGTCTCTTCATCTAGCCACTGAGTGGCCTTACTTAAAGACTGGGCACAGGCTGAGGGTCAGCATGTGTGTTTGTGACCAATATGGCCCGCGAGCATGGGCGGGGCCTCATGGGCCACACTGGTTTCAACTACACTGAACTTTGGATAACATGCCAATCACAAGGTCTCTTGCCATGGGGAAGGAGCTCTGATTTCTGCATCATTTTCAACCCTGGGCAGTGTTTGGAGATAAGGTCTACGTTCTGAAGCCTGAAAACCGCAGTTGGGAAGAGATGACGACCTAAGGCCATGGCGGGTCTGATGTGCTCAGTGTGCGGTCAGCTGCCTGGTTGTTGGTCCGGAGGTTCGGGTTCATGTTGTGTCAGACAGTGAATTAGTACCCAGGTTAGACTATATAATTCAGGTACAGTCGAGAGCCGTGTAGGTTTATCCTCATTTGAGGTGCCTGGGCTACTCATTAGGCAATATATTTTTTCTAGAGGCAGGCAGAGTGCTGCATTGTGGGTCCGGTATTGCCAAACATGAGGGATTCTGGACCAGGAGTGTGAGGACAAGTCTGAGAACAGAAGCTAGACTTGGGCTTCAGGCCGAGGGCACGGCTGGTACCCCCTGCAGATCTGAACGAATATCTCATGCTTCTGAAGTCACGGCGAGGATCAGACGTTGGCTCGGGTTGGAGTTTCTGTGCATGACTGCCCCTTCAAGAACGGAGCGGAATCTCAAGGCCATGGAGGTTTTCCCACGTCGGGAGTTGTGGGATGCCCCCTTCAAGGATTCCTTCTGCGGGACAATTGAGACCTGTTGGGCAGCTCCAGGATATCCCATATGGAAGGACTCCAGAGCACCGAACGGGGTGGATGCCTGGGAAGCGGGCCTCGCATTCCAAATGTCTCCTAGCAACAAGACAGTTGAGATCGGATAGCTCTGCGGGAGCAACCGGCGTGGCTGAGTTGAAATGGACTTTTAGGATCGGGCCCATTGTGTGTTTGTGTCCATGAGGGCCTTGGAATGGGGCGTTGGCACCGGGACCCTGAAGTATTCTCCTAAGCTTTTGACATACCTCCCATGCACAAGTTTCCTTGTGGAGATGAGATTTGTTCTGAGGGGTGCCTCAGGAAACCCCCTATGCTGGTATTGGAATCCAGGCTTTTGAGGAGACATGCCTGTAAACCAAAACAATGGATCCGATTATGGCCTAGGGTCCTGTCTGGTTCAATCTTCTTCTCTGGTGATATCCATCTATGGAATGAGTGGAGGGAGATGCTCACCTGGTGTCACACCGCCCTTGTTTGTCCCTGGAGACCTACACTATTGGGATGGCCTCGGGGACTTTGGAGAGTTTTCTTAATTGGTGAGATTTTGGACAATAGAATGGGCAGAATTCCCATGGATTGGGTAGGCACAGTCCTAATGTGTGGCTCCAGGGGCCCCAGCCTGGAGGGTGTGCGGCCCAGGACTTTGAGGACAGAAGTCTGAAAACACAAACTCAGCTAAGGTTTTGGGACGTAGGTATGGGAGGCCCAATCTACAAACCATGAGAAGTACCCCTCAGGATATGAAGAAAGAGCGAGTCTGAGGCACTTGCTCAGGCTTTTGTCTCTGGATTTTGTATCAACAATGGCTGTAGAATGTGGGGAGGCCTCATGGGATATGGACGAATCTTCCTCTCTGTGGATTTGGCCCGGTCCCAATAGTTTTTCTTCAATTGTCGGATGGGAGGTCTCCTTTCAGGTTTATTACCTCAGGTGTCCGAACAAAATAGGAATTCCAAAGCAGAGCCCTGGGGAAGAGTGAAGGGACAACCCAAACTATGGTTAAAAATTGGGGCCTAGGTGCATGGCAGGCCCAATATGCTGTCTCTTCATCCAGCCACTGAGAGGCCTTACTTGAGGACTGGGCTCATGCTGAGGGTCACAATGTGTGTTTGTGACCAATGTGGCCCGCGAGCATGGGCGGGGCCTCATGGGCCACACTGGTTTCAACTACACTGGACTTTGGACAACCTGCCAAACACAAGGTCTCTGGCCATGGGGAATGTGTTCTGATATCTGCATCATTTTCAACCCTGGGCAGTGGTTGGAGATAAGGTCTAGGTTCTGAAGCCTGAAAAACCGAAGTTGGGAAGAGATGACGACCTAAGGCCATGGCGGGTCTGATATGCTCAGTGTGCGGTCAGCTGCCTGGGTGTTGGGCAGGAGGTTCGGGCTCAGGTTGTGTCAGTCAGTGCATTAGTCCCAGGTTAGACTATATGATTTGGGTACAGTCGAGTGCCGTATAGGTTTATCCTCATTTGAGGTGCCTGGGGAGCTCAATAGGCAAGATATTTTTTCTAGAGGGCAGGCAGAGTGCTGCACTTTGGTTCCAGAATTGCCAAACTTGAGGGCTTCTGGGCCAGGAGTGTGAGGACAGAAGTCTGAGAACACAAGCTAGACTTGGGCTTCAGGCCGAGGGCACGGCAGGTACCTCCTGCAGATCTGAACCAATATTTCATGCATCTGAAGTCACGGCGATGATCAGACGTTGGCTCGGTTTGGAGTTTCTGTGCATGACTGCCCCTTCATGAATGGAGCGGAATCTCAAGGCCATGGAGGTTTTCCCACGTTGGGAGTTGTGGGATGCCCCCTTCAAGGATTCCTTCTGCGGGACAATTGAGACCTGTTGGGCAGCTCCAGGATATCCCATATGGAAGGACTCCAGAGCACCGTTCGGGGTGGATGCCTGGGAAGCGGGCCTCGCATTCCAAATGTCTCCTAGCAACAAGACAGTTGAGATCGGATAGCTCTGCGGGAGCAACTGGCGTGGCTGAGTTGAAATGGACTTTTAGGGTCGGGCCCATTGTGTGTTTGTGTCCATGAGGGCCTTGGAATGGGGCATAGGCACCGGGACCCTGAAGTATTCTCCTAAGCTTTTGACATACCTCCCATGCACAAGTTTCCTTGTGGAGATGAGATTTGTTCTGAGGGGTGCCTCAGGAAACCCCCTATGCTGGTATTGGAAACCAGGCTTTTGAGGAGACATGCCTGTAAACCAAAACAATGGATCCGATTATGGCCTAGGGTCCTGTCTGGTTCAATCTTCTTCTCTGGTGATATCCATCTATGGAATGAATGGAGGGAGATGCTGACCTGGTGTCACACCGCCCTTGTTTGTCCCTGGAGACCTACACTATTGGGATGGCCTCGGGGACTTTTGAGAGTTTTCTTAATTGGTGAGATTTTGGACAATAGAATGGGCAGAATTCCCATGGATTGGGTAGGCACAGTCCTAATGTGTGGCTCCAGGGGCCCCAGCCTGGAGGGGTGCGGCCCAGGACTTTGAGGACAGAAGTCTGAAAACACAAACTCAGCTAAGGTTTTGGGACGTAGGTATGGGAGGCCCAATCTACAAACCATGAGAAGTACCCCTCAGGATATGAAGAAAGAGCGAGTCTGAGGCACTTGCTCAGGCTTTTGTCTCTGGATTTTGTATCAACAATGGCTGTAGAATGTGGGGAGGCCTCATGGGATATGGACGAATCTTCCTCTCTGTGGATTTGGCCCGGTCCCAATAGTTTTTCTTCAATTGTCGGATGGGAGGTCTCCTTTCAGGTTTATTACCTCAGGTGTCCGAACAAAATAGGAATTCCAAAGCAGAGCCCTGGGGAAGAGTGAAGGGACAACCCAAACTATGGTTAAAAATTGGGGCCTAGGTGCATGGCAGGCCCAATATGCTGTCTCTTCATCCAGCCACTGAGAGGCCTTACTTGAGGACTGGGCTCATGCTGAGGGTCACAATGTGTGTTTGTGACCAATGTGGCCCCCGAGCATGGGCGGGGCCTCATGGGCCACACTGGTTTCAACTACACTGGACTTTGGACAACCTGCCAAACACAAGGTCTCTGGCCATGGGGAATGTGTTCTGATATCTGCATCATTTTCAACCCTGGGCAGTGGTTGGAGATAAGGTCTAGGTTCTGAAGCCTGAAAAACCGAAGTTGGGAAGAGATGACGACCTAAGGCCATGGCGGGTCTGATATGCTCAGTGTGCGGTTAGCTGCCTGGGTGTTGGGCAGGAGGTTCGGGCTCAGGTTGTGTCAGTCAGTGCATTAGTCCCAGGTTAGACTATATGATTTGGGTACAGTCGAGTGCCGTATAGGTTTATCCTCATTTGAGGTGCCTGGGGAGCTCAATAGGCAAGATATTTTTTCTAGAGGGCAGGCAGAGTGCTGCACTTTGGTTCCAGAATTGCCAAACTTGAGGGCTTCTGGGCCAGGAGTGTGAGGACAGAAGTCTGAGAACACAAGCTAGACTTGGGCTTCAGGCCGAGGGCACGGCAGGTACCTCCTGCAGATCTGAACCAATATTTCATGCATCTGAAGTCACGGCGAGGATCAGACGTTGGCTCGGGTTGGAGTTTCTGTGCATGACTGCCCCTTCATGAACGGAGCGGAATCTCAAGGCCATGGAGGTTTTCCCACGTTGGGAGTTGTGGGATGCCCCCTTCAAGGATTCCTTCTGCGGGACAATTGAGACCTGTTGGGCAGCTCCAGGACATCCCATAGGGAATGACTCCAGAGCACCGTTCGAGGATCGATGCCAGGGAATCCCGCCTCGTATTCCAATTTTCTCCCAGCAACAAGACAGTTGAGTTTTGATGGCTCTGCGGGAGCAATCGGGGCGGCTGTGTTGAAATGGACTTTCCCGAGGTTGGGGCCTAATGTGTGTTTGTGTCCATGAGGGCCTTGGAATGGGGCGGTGACACCGGGACCCTAAAGTATTCTCCTAAGCTTTTGACATAGGTCCCATGCACAAGTTTCCTTGTGGAAACGAGATTTGTTCTGAGGGGTGCCTGAGAAACCACCTATGCTGGTCTTGGAATCCAGGCTTTTGAGGAGACATGTCTGTAAACCAAAGCAATGGATCCGAATATGGCCTAGGGTCCTGTCTGGTTCCATCTTCTTCTCTGGGGACATCCATTTATGATATGAGTGGAGGTAGATGCTCGGCTGGTGTCAGACCGCCCTTGTTTGTCCCCGGAGACCTACACTATTGGGATGGCCTCGGGGACTTTGGAGAGTTCTCCTAATTTGTACGATTTTGGATAATGGAATGGGCAGAATTCCCATGTATTGGGTAGGCACAGTCCTAATGTTTGGCTCCAGAGGCCCCAGCCTGGAGGGTGTGTGGCCCAGGAATCTGAGGACAGAAATCTGAAAACACAAACTCAGCTTAGGTTGGGAACGTAGGTATGGCAGGGCCAATCTACAAACCATGAGAAGCACTCTTCAGGATATGAAGAAACAGCGAGTCTGAGGCGCTTGCTCAGGCTTTTGTCTCTGGATTTTGTATCAAAGATGGGCGTGGAACGTGGGGAGGCCTCATGGGCCATGGACGAATCTTCCTCTCTGTGGATTTGGCCCGGTCCCAATTTCTTTCCATCAATCTGTGGGATGGGAGGTCTCCTCTCAGGTTTGTTACCTCAGGTGTCCCAACCAAAGAGGAATTCCAAAGCAGATCCTGGGGAAGAGTGAAGGGACAACCCAAACGATGGTTATAAATTGGGGCCTAGGGGCATGGCAGACCCAATATGCTGTCTCTTCATCTAGCCACTGAGTGGCCTTACTTAAAGACTGGGCACAGGCTGAGGGTCAGCATGTGTGTTTGTGACCAATATGGCCCGCGAGCATGGGCGGGGCCTCATGGGCCACACTGGTTTCAACTACACTGAACTTTGGATAACATGCCAATCACAAGGTCTCTTGCCATGGGGAAGGAGCTCTGATTTCTGCATCATTTTCAACCCTGGGCAGTGTTTGGAGATAAGGTCTACGTTCTGAAGCCTGAAAACCGCAGTTGGGAAGAGATGACGACCTAAGGCCATGGCGGGTCTGATGTGCTCAGTGTGCGGTCAGCTGCCTGGTTGTTGGTCCGGAGGTTCGGGTTCATGTTGTGTCAGACAGTGAATTAGTACCCAGGTTAGACTATATAATTCAGGTACAGTCGAGAGCCGTGTAGGTTTATCCTCATTTGAGGTGCCTGGGCTACTCATTAGGCAATATATTTTTTCTAGAGGCAGGCAGAGTGCTGCATTGTGGGTCCGGTATTGCCAAACATGAGGGATTCTGGACCAGGAGTGTGAGGACAAGTCTGAGAACAGAAGCTAGACTTGGGCTTCAGGCCGAGGGCACGGCTGGTACCCCCTGCAGATCTGAACGAATATCTCATGCTTCTGAAGTCACGGCGAGGATCAGACGTTGGCTCGGGTTGGAGTTTCTGTGCATGACTGCCCCTTCAAGAACGGAGCGGAATCTCAAGGCCATGGAGGTTTTCCCATGTCGGGAGTTGTGGGATGCCCCCTTCAAGGATTCCTTCTGAGGGACAATTGAGACCTGTTGGGCAGCTCCAGGATATCCCATATGGAAGGACTCCAGAGCACCGAACGGGGTGGATGCCTGGGAAGCGGGCCTCGCATTCCAAATGTCTCCTAGCAACAAGACAGTTGAGATCGGATAGCTCTGCGGGAGCAACCGGCGTGGCTGAGTTGAAATGGACTTTTAGGATCGGGCCCATTGTGTGTTTGTGTCCATGAGGGCCTTGGAATGGGGCGTTGGCACCGGGACCCTGAAGTATTCTCCTAAGCTTTTGACATACCTCCCATGCACAAGTTTCCTTGTGGAGATGAGATTTGTTCTGAGGGGTGCCTCAGGAAACCCCCTATGCTGGTATTGGAATCCAGGCTTTTGAGGAGACATGCCTGTAAACCAAAACAATGGATCCGATTATGGCCTAGGGTCCTGTCTGGTTCAATCTTCTTCTCTGGTGATATCCATCTATGGAATGAGTGGAGGGAGATGCTCACCTGGTGTCACACCGCCCTTGTTTGTCCCTGGAGACCTACACTATTGGGATGGCCTCGGGGACTTTGGAGAGTTTTCTTAATTGGTGAGATTTTGGACAATAGAATGGGCAGAATTCCCATGGATTGGGTAGGCACAGTCCTAATGTGTGGCTCCAGGGGCCCCAGCCTGGAGGGTGTGCGGCCCAGGACTTTGAGGACAGAAGTCTGAAAACACAAACTCAGCTAAGGTTTTGGGACGTAGGTATGGGAGGCCCAATCTACAAACCATGAGAAGTACCCCTCAGGATATGAAGAAAGAGCGAGTCTGAGGCACTTGCTCAGGCTTTTGTCTCTGGATTTTGTATCAACAATGGCTGTAGAATGTGGGGAGGCCTCATGGGATATGGACGAATCTTCCTCTCTGTGGATTTGGCCCGGTCCCAATAGTTTTTCTTCAATTGTCGGATGGGAGGTCTCCTTTCAGGTTTATTACCTCAGGTGTCCGAACAAAATAGGAATTCCAAAGCAGAGCCCTGGGGAAGAGTGAAGGGACAACCCAAACTATGGTTAAAAATTGGGGCCTAGGTGCATGGCAGGCCCAATATGCTGTCTCTTCATCCAGCCACTGAGAGGCCTTACTTGAGGACTGGGCTCATGCTGAGGGTCACAATGTGTGTTTGTGACCAATGTGGCCCGCGAGCATGGGCGGGGCCTCATGGGCCACACTGGTTTCAACTACACTGGACTTTGGACAACCTGCCAAACACAAGGTCTCTGGCCATGGGGAATGTGTTCTGATATCTGCATCATTTTCAACCCTGGGCAGTGGTTGGAGATAAGGTCTAGGTTCTGAAGCCTGAAAAACCGAAGTTGGGAAGAGATGACGACCTAAGGCCATGGCGGGTCTGATATGCTCAGTGTGCGGTCAGCTGCCTGGGTGTTGGGCAGGAGGTTCGGGCTCAGGTTGTGTCAGTCAGTGCATTAGTCCCAGGTTAGACTATATGATTTGGGTACAGTCGAGTGCCGTATAGGTTTATCCTCATTTGAGGTGCCTGGGGAGCTCAATAGGCAAGATATTTTTTCTAGAGGGCAGGCAGAGTGCTGCACTTTGGTTCCAGAATTGCCAAACTTGAGGGCTTCTGGGCCAGGAGTGTGAGGACAGAAGTCTGAGAACACAAGCTAGACTTGGGCTTCAGGCCGAGGGCACGGCTGGTACCTCCTGCAGATCTGAACCAATATTTCATGCATCTGAAGTCACGGCGAGGATCAGACGTTGGCTCGGGTTGGAGTTTCTGTGCATGACTGCCCCTTCATGAACGGAGCGGAATCTCAAGGCCATGGAGGTTTTCCCACGTTGGGAGTTGTGGGATGCCCCCTTCAAGGATTCCTTCTGCGGGACAATTGAGACCTGTTGGGCAGCTCCAGGATATCCCATATGGAAGGACTCCAGAGCACCGTTCGGGGTGGATGCCTGGGAAGCGGGCCTCGCATTCCAAATGTCTCCTAGCAACAAGAGAGTTGAGATCGGATAGCTCTGCGGGAGCAACTGGCGTGGCTGAGTTGAAATGGACTTTTAGGGTCGGGCCCATTGTGTGTTTGTGTCCATGAGGGCCTTGGAATGGGGCATAGGCACCGGGACCCTGAAGTATTCTCCTAAGCTTTTGACATACCTCCCATGCACAAGTTTCCTTGTGGAGATGAGATTTGTTCTGAGGGGTGCCTCAGGAAACCCCCTATGCTGGTATTGGAAACCAGGCTTTTGAGGAGACATGCCTGTAAACCAAAACAATTTATCCGATTATGGCCTAGGGTCCTGTCTGGTTCAATCTTCTTCTCTGGTGATATCCATCTATGGAATGAATGGAGGGAGATGCTGACCTGGTGTCACACCGCACTTGTTTGTCCCTGGAGACCTACACTATTGGGATGGCCTCGGGGACTTTGGAGAGTTTTCTTAATTGGTGAGATTTTGGACAATGGAATGGGCAGAATTCCCATGGATTGGGTAGGCACAGTCCTAATGTGTGGCTCCAGGGGCCCCAGCCTGGAGGGTGTGCGGCCCAGGACTTTGAGGACAGAAGTCTGAAAACACAAACTCAGCTAAGGTTTTGGGACGTAGGTATGGGAGGCCCAATCTACAAACCATGAGAAGTACCCCTCAGGATATGAAGAAAGAGCGAGTCTGAGGCACTTGCTCAGGCTTTTGTCTCTGGATTTTGTATCAACAATGGCTGTAGAATGTGGGGAGGCCTCATGGGATATGGACGAATCTTCCTCTCTGTGGATTTGGCCCGGTCCCAATAGTTTTTCTTCAATTGTCGGATGGGAGGTCTCCTTTCAGGTTTATTACCTCAGGTGTCCGAACAAAATAGGAATTCCAAAGCAGAGCCCTGGGGAAGAGTGAAGGGACAACCCAAACTATGGTTAAAAATTGGGGCCTAGGTGCATGGCAGGCCCAATATGCTGTCTCTTCATCCAGCCACTGAGAGGCCTTACTTGAGGACTGGGCTCATGCTGAGGGTCACAATGTGTGTTTGTGACCAATGTGGCCCGCGAGCATGGGCGGGGCCTCATGGGCCACACTGGTTTCAACTACACTGGACTTTGGACAACCTGCCAAACACAAGGTCTCTGGCCATGGGGAATGTGTTCTGATATCTGCATCATTTTCAACCCTGGGCAGTGGTTGGAGATAAGGTCTAGGTTCTGAAGCCTGAAAAACCGAAGTTGGGAAGAGATGACGACCTAAGGCCATGGCGGGTCTGATATGCTCAGTGTGCGGTCAGCTGCCTGGGTGTTGGGCAGGAGGTTCGGGCTCAGGTTGTGTCAGTCAGTGCATTAGTCCCAGGTTAGACTATATGATTTGGGTACAGTCGAGTGCCGTATAGGTTTATCCTCATTTGAGGTGCCTGGGGAGCTCAATAGGCAAGATATTTTTTCTAGAGGGCAGGCAGAGTGCTGCACTTTGGTTCCAGAATTGCCAAACTTGAGGGCTTCTGGGCCAGGAGTGTGAGGACAGAAGTCTGAGAACACAAGCTAGACTTGGGCTTCAGGCCGAGGGCACGGCAGGTACCTCCTGCAGATCTGAAACAATATTTCATGCATCTGAAGTCACGGCGAGGATCAGACGTTGGCTCGGGTTGGAGTTTCTGTGCATGACTGCCCCTTCATGAACGGAGCGGAATCTCAAGGCCATGGAGGTTTTCCCACGTTGGGAGTTGTGGGATGCCCCCTTCAAGGATTCCTTCTGCGGGACAATTGAGACCTGTTGGTCAGCTCCAGGACATCCCATATGGAATGACTCCAGAGCACCGTTCGAGGATCGATGCCAAAGAATCCCGCCTCGCATTCCAATTTTCTCCTAGCAACAAGACAGTTGAGTTTTGATGGCTCTGCGGGAGCAATCGGGGCGGCTGTGTTGAAATGGACTTTCCCGAGGTTGGGGCCTAATGTGTGTTTATTTGTCCATGAGGGCCTTGGAATGGGGCGGTGACACCGGGACCCTGAAGTATTCTCCTAAGCTTTTGACATAGGTCCCATACACAAGTATCCTTGTGGAAACGAGATTTGTTCTGATGGGTGCCTCAGGAAACCCCCTATGCTGGTCTTGGAATCCAGGCTTTTAAGGAGACATGTCTGTAAACCAAAGCAATGGATCCGAATATGGCCTAGGGTCCTGTCTGGTTCCATCTTCTTCTCTGGGGACATCCATTTATGATATGAGTGGAGGTAGATGCTCAGCTGGTGTCAGACCGACCTTGTTTGTCTTCGGAGACCTACACTATTGGGATGGCCTCGGGGACTTTGGAGAGTTCTCCTAATTTGTACGATTTTGGATAATGGAATGGGCAGAATTCCCATGGATTGGGTAGGCACAGTCCTAATGTTGGCTCCAGGGGCCCCAGCCTGTAGGGTGTGTGGCCCAGGAATCTGAGGACAGAAGTCTGAAAACACAAACTCAGCTTAGGTTGGGAACGTAGGTATGGCAGGGCCAATCTACAAACCATGAGAAGCACTCTTCAGGATATGAAGAAAGAGCGAGTCTGAGGCGCTTGCTCAGGTTTTGGTCTCTGGATTTTGTGTCAACGATGGCCGTGGAATGTGGGGAGGCCTATGGGCCATGGACAAATCTTCCTTTCTGTGGATTTGGCCCAGTCCCAATTGTTTTCGTCAATCTGTGGGATGGGAGGTCTCCTTTCAGGTTTCTTACCTCGGGTGTCCCAACCAAAGAGGAATTCCAAAGAAGCGCCCTGGGGAAGAGTGAAGGGACAACCCAAACTATGGTTAAAATTTGGGGCCTAGGGGCATGGCAGGCCCCATATGCTGTCTCTTCATCCAGCCACTGAGAGGCCTTACTTGAGGACTGGGCTCAGGCTGAGGGTCACAATGTGTGTTTGTGACCAATGTGGCTTGCGAGCATGGGCGGGGCCTCAAGGGCCACACTGGTTTCAACTACACTGAACTTTGGACAACATGCCAATCACAAGGTCTCTTGTCATGGGGAAGGAGTTCTTATTTCTGCATCATTTTCAACCGTGGGCAGTGGTTGGAGATAAGGTCTAGGTTTGGAAGCCTTAAAACCGCAGTTGGGAGAGGTGATGACATAAGGCCATGGTGGGTCTGATATGCTCAGTGTGCGGTCAGCTGCCTGGTTGTTGGTCAGTAGGGTCGGGCTCAGGTTGTGTCAGACAGTGCATTTGTGCCCAGGTTAAACTCTATAATTTGGGTACAGTCGAGTGCCGTGTAGGTTGATCCTCATTTGAGGTGCCGGGCTACTCATTAGGCAAGATATTTTTTCTCGAGGGCAGGCAGAGTGCTGCATTGTGGGCCCGGAATTGGAAAACTTGAGGGATTCTGGGCCAGTAGTGTGAGGACAGAAGTCTGAGAACACAAGCTAGACCATGGCTACAGGCCGAGGGCAAGGCAGGTACCCCCTGCACATCTGAACCAATATGATCATGCATCTGAAGTCACGGCGAGGAGCAGACGTTGGCTCAGGTTGTAGTTTCTGTGCATGACTGCCCCTTCATGAACGGAGAGGAATCTCAAGGCCATGGAGGTTTTCCCACGTTGGGAGTTCTTGGATGCCCCCTTCAAGGATTCCTTCTGCGGGACAATTGAGACCTGTTTGGCAGCTCCAAAATATCCCATATGGAATGACTCCAGAGCACCGTTCAAGGATGGATGCAAGGGAAGCCCGCCTCGCATTCCAATTGTCTCCTAGCAACAAGACAGTTGAGATCGGATGGCTCTGCAGGAGCAAACGGGGTGGCTGGGTTGAAATGGACTTTCCTGAGCATGGGGCCTAATGTGTGTTTGTGTCCATTAGGACCTTGGAATGGGGCGGGGCACCGGGACTCTGACGTATTCTCCTAATATTTTGACAGGTCCCATGCACAAGTTTCCTCGTGGAGATGAGATTTCTACTGATGGGTGCCTCATGAAACCCCCTATGCTGGTATAGGAATCCAGGATTTTGAGGAGACATGTCTGTAAACCAAAGCAATGGATCCGATTATGGCCTAGGGTCCTGTCTGGTACCATATCCTTCTCTGGGGACATATCTTGGAATGAGTGGAGGTTGATTCTCAGCTGCTGTCAGACCGCCCTTGTTTGTCCACTGAGACCTACATATTGGGATGGCCTCGGGGACTTTGGAGATTTCTCCTAATTTGTACAATTTTGGACAATGGAATGCGCAGAATTACCATCCATGGGGTAGGCACAGTCCTAATGTGTGGCTCCAGGGGCCCCAGCCTCGAGAGTGTGTGGCCCAGGACTTTGAGGACAGAAGTCTGAAAACACAAACTCAGCTTAGGTTTGGGGACGTAGGTATGGCAGGCCCAATCTACAAACCATGAGAAGAACTGTTCAGGATATGAAGAAAGAGCGAGTCTGAGGCGCTTGCTCAGGCTTTGGTCTCTGGATTTTGTGTCAACGATAGCCGTGGAATGTGGGGAGGCCTCATGGGCCATGGACGAATCTTCCTCTCTGTGGATTTGGACCGGTCCCAATTGTTTTTCGTCAATCTGTGGGATGGGAGGTCTCCTTTCAGGTTTGTTACCTCAGGTGTCCCAACCAAAGAGGAATTCCAAAGCAGAGCCCTGGGGAAGAGTGAAGGGACAACCCAAACTATGGTTAAAATTTGGGGCCTAGGGGCATGGCAGGCCCCATATGCTGTCTCTTCATCCAGCCACTGAGAGGCTTTACTTGAGGACTGGGCTCAGGCTGAGGGTCACAATGTGTGTTTGTGACCAATGTGGCTCGCGAGCATGGGCGGGGCTTCATGGGCCACACTGGTTTCAACTACACTGAACTTTGGACAACATGCCAATCAAAAGGTCTCTTGCCATCGGGAAGGAGTTCTGATTTCTGCATCATTTTCAACCCTGGGCAGTGGTTGGACATAAGGTCTAGGTTCGGAAGCCTGAAACCGCAGTTGAGAAGAGATGATGACCTAAGGCCATGGTGGTTCTGATGTGCTCAGTGTGCGGTCAGCTGCCTGGTTTTTGGTCAGGAAGTTCGGGCTCAGGTTGTGTCAGACAGAGCAATTGTGCCCAGGTTAGACTCTATAATTGGGTATAGTCGAGTGCCGTGTAGGTTGATCCTCATTTAAGGTGCCTGGGCAGCTCATTAGGCAAGATATTTTTTCTAGTGGGCAGGCACAGTGCTGCATTGTGGGTCCGGAATTGCCAAACTTGAGGGCTTCTGGGCCAGTAGTGTGAGGACAGAAGTCTGAGACCACAAGCTAGACTTGGGCTTCAGGCCGAGGGCAAGGCAGGTACCTCCTGCACATCTGAACCAATATCTCATGCATCTGAAGTCACGACGAGGATCAGACGTTGGCTCAGATTGTAGTTGCTGTGCATGACTGCCCCTTCATGAACGGAGAGGAATCTCAAGGCCATGGAGGTTTTCCCACGTTGGGAGTTGTGGGATGCCCCCTTCAAGGATACCTTCTGAGGGACAATTGAAACCTGTTGGGCAGCTCCAAAACATCCCATATGGAATGACTCCAGAGCACCTTTCGAGGATGGATGCCAGGAAAGACCGCCTCGCATTCCAATTGTCTCCTAGTAACAATACAGTTGAGATCGGATGGCTCTGCGTGAGCAACCGGGGTGGCTGAGTTGAAATGGACTTTCCTGAGCATGGGGCATAATGTGTGTTTGTGTCCATGAGGACCTTGGAATGGGGCGGTGGCACCGGGACTCTGAAGTATTCTCCTAAGATTTTGACATAGGTGCAATGTACAAGTTTCCTCGTGGAGACGAGATATTTTCTGATGGGTTCCTCAGGAAACCCCCTATGCTGGTATTGGAATCCAGGATTTTGTGGATTCATGCCTGTAAAACAAAGCAATGGATCCGATTACGGCCTAGGGGCCTGTCTGGTTCCATCTCCTTCTCTGAGGACATCCATCTATGGTATGAGAGGAGGTAGATGCTCAGCTGGTGTCAGACCGCCCTTGTTTGTCCACTGAGAACTACATATTGGATGTCCTCGGGGACTTTGGAGGGTTCTCCTAATTTGTACAATTTTGGACAATGGAATGGGCAGAATTCCCATGCATTGGGTAGGCATTGTCCTAATGTGTGGCTCCAGGGACCCCAGCCTGGAGGGTGTGTGGCCCAGGACTTTGAGGACAGAAGTCTGATAACACAAACTCAGCTTAGGTTTGGGGACGCAGGTATGGCAGGCCCAATCTACAAACCATGAGAAGAACTCTTCAGGACATGAAGAAAGAGCGATTCTGAGGCGCTTGCTCAGGCTTTGGTCTCTGGATTTTGTGTCAACGATGGCCGTGGAATGTGGGGAGGCCTCATGGGCCATGGACGAATCTTGCTCTCTGTGGATTTGGCCCGGTCCCCATTGTTTTTCGTCAATCTGTGGGATGGGAGGTCTCCTTTCAGGTTTGTTACCTCAGGTGTCCCAACCAAAGAGGAATTCCAAAGCAGAGCCTTTGGGAATAGTGAAGTGACAACCCAAACTATCGTTAAAATTTGGGGCCTAGGGGCATGGCAGGCCCCATATGCTGTCTCTACATCCATCCACTGAGAGACCTTACTTGAAGACTGGGCTCAGGCTGAGTGTCACAATGTGTGTTTGTGACCAATGTGGCTCGCGAACATGGGCGGGGCCTCATGGGCCACATTGGTTTCAACTACACTGAACTTTGGACAACATGCCAACCACAAGGTTTCTTGCCATGGGGAAGGAGTTCTGATTTCTGCATCACCTTCAACCCTCGGCAGTGGTAGGAGATAAGGTCTAGGTTCGGAAGCTTGAAAACCGCAGTTTGGAAGAGATGATGACCTAAGGCCATGGTGGGTCTGATGTGCTCAGTGTGCGGTCAGCTGCCTGGTTGTTGGTCGGGAGGTTCGGGCTCAGGTTTTGTTAGACAGTGCTAGTGCCCAGGTTAGACTCTATAATTTGGGTACAGTCGAGTGCCGTGTAAGTTGATCCTCATTTGAGGTGCCTGCGCAGCTCATTAGGCATGATATTTTTTCTAGAGGGCAGGCACAGTGCTGCATTGTGGGTCTGGAATTGCCAAACTTGAGGGCTTCTGGGCCAGTAGTGTGAGGACAGAAGTCTGAGAACACAAGCTAGACTTGGGCTTCAGGCCGAGGGCAAGGCAGGTACCCCCTGCACATCTGAACCAATATCTCATGCATCTGAAGTCACGGCGAGGATCAGGCGTTGGCTCAGGTTGTAGTTTCTGTGCATGACTGCCCCTTCATGAACGGAGAGGTATCTCAAGGCCATGGAGGTTTTCCCACGTTGGGAGTTGTGGGATGCCCCCTTCAAGGATACCTTCTGCGGGACATGAGACCTGTTGGGCAGCTCCAACACATCCCATATGGAATTACTCCAGAGCACCGATCGAGGATGGATGCCAAGGAAGCCCGCCTCGCATTCCAATTGTCTCCTAGCAACAAGACAGTTGAGATCGGATGGCTATTGGGAGCAACCGGGGTGGCTGAGTTGAAATGGACTTTCCTGAGCATGGGGCCTAATGTGTGTTTGTGTCCATGAGGACCTTGGAATGGGGCGGTGACACCGGGACTCTGAATTATTTTTCTAAGATTTTGACATAGGTCCCATGCACAAGTTTCCTCGTGGAGACGAGACTTTTTCTGATGGGTGCCTCAGGAAACCCACTATGCTGGTATGGGAATCCAGGATTTTGAGGAGACATGCCTGTAAACCAAAGCAATGGATCCGATTATGGCCTCGGGTCCTGTCTGGTTCCATCTCATTCTCTGGGGACATCCATCTATGGTATGAGTGGAGGTAGATGCTCAGCTGGTGTCAGACCGCCCTTGTTTGTCCACAGAGACCTACATATTGCGATGGACTCGGGGAATTTGGAGGGTTATCCTAATTTGTACAATTTTGGACAATGTAATGGGCAGAATTCCCATGTATGGGGTAGGCATAGTCCTAATGTGTGGCTCCAGGGGCCCCAGCCTGGAGGGTTTGACCCAGGACTTTGAGGACAGAAGTCTGAAAACACAAACTCAGCTTAGGTTTGGGGACGTAGGTATGGCAGGCCCAATCTACAAAACATGAGAAGAAGTCTTCAGGATTGAAGAAAGAGCGAGTCTGAGGCGCTTGCTCAGGCTTTGGTCTCTGGATTTTTTGTCAACGATGGCCGTGGAATGAGGGGAGGACTAATGGGACATGGACGAATCTTCATCTCTTGGCATTTGGCCCGGTCCCAATTGTTTTTCGTCAATCTGTGGGATTGGAGGTCTCCTTTCATGTTTGTTACCTCAGGTGTCCCAACCAAAGAGGAATCCAAAGCAGAGCCCTGGGGAAGAGTGAGGGGACAACCAAAACAATGGTTAAAATTTGGGGCCTAGGGGCATGGCAGGCCCCATATGCTGTCTCTTCATCCAGCCCCTGAGAGGCCTTACTTGAGGACAGGGCTCAGGCTGAGGGTCACAATGTGTGTTTGTGACCAATGTGGCCCGCGAACATGGGCAGGGCCTCATGTGCCACACTGGTTTAAACTACACTGAACTTAGGACAACATGCCAATCACAAGGTTTCTTGCAATGGGGACGGAGTTCTGATTTCTGCATCATTTTCAACCCTGGGCAGGGGTTGGAGAATGGTTTAGGTTCGGAAGCCTGAAAGCCGCAGTTGGGATGAGATGATGACCTAAGGCCATGGTGGTTCTGATGTGCTCAGTGTGCGGTCAGCTGCCCGGTTGTTGGTCAGGAGGTTCGGGCTCAGGTTGTGTCAGACAGTGCATTAGTGCCCAGGTTAGACTATGTAATTTGGGTACAGTCGAGTGCCGTGTAGGTTGATCCTCATTTGAGGTGCCTGGGCAGCTCATTAGGCAAGATATTTTTTCTCGAAGGCAGGCAGAGTGCTGCATTGTGGGTCCGGAATTGCCAAACTTGAGGGCTTCTGGGTCAGTAGTGTGAGGACAGAAGTCTGAGACCACAAGCTAGACTTGGGCTTCAGGCCGAGGGCAAGGCAGGTACCCCTGCACATCTGACCACTATCTCATGCATCTGAAGTCACGGCGAGTATCAGACGTTGGCTCAGGTTGTAGTTTCTGTGCATGACTGCCCCTTCATGAACGGAGAGGAATCTCAAGGCCATGGAGGTTTTCCCACGTTGGGAGTTCTGGGATGCCCCCTTCAAGGATTCCTTCTGCGGGACAATTGAGACCTGTTGGGCAGCTCCAACACATCCCATATGGAATGACTCCAGAGCAACGTTCGAGGATGTATGCCAGGGAAGGCCGCCTCGCATTCCAAATGTCTCCTAGCAACAAGACAGTTGAGATCGGATGGCTCTGCGGGAGCAACCGGGATGGCTGAGTTGAAATGGACTTTCCTGAGCATGAGGCCTAATGTGTGTTTGTGTCCATGAGGACCTTGGTATGGAGCGGTGGCACCGGGACTCTGAATTATTCTCCTAAGATTTTGACATAGGTCCCAAGCACAAGTTTCCTCGTGGAGACGAGATGTTTTCTGATGGGTGCCTCAGGAAACCCCCTCTGCTGGCATTGGAATCCATGCTTTTGAGGAGACATGCCTGTAAACCAAAGCCATGGATCCGATTATGGCCTAGGTTCCTGTCTGGTACCATCTCCTTCTCTGGGGACATCCATGTATGTTATGAGTGGATGTAGATGCTCAGCTGGTGTCAGACCGCCCTTGTTTGTCCAAAGAGACCTACATATTGGGATGGCCTCGGGGACTTTGGAGGGTTCTCCTAATTTGTACAATTTTGGACAATGGAATGGGCAGAATTACCATGCATGGGGTAGGAACAGTCTTAATGTGTGGCTCAAGGGGCCCCAGCCTGGAGGGTGTGTGGCCCAGGACTTTGAGGACAGAAGTCTGAAAACACAAACTCAGCTGAGGTTTGGGGACGTAGGTGTGGCAGTCCCAATCTACAAACCATGAGAAGAACTCTTCAGGATACGAAGAAAGAGCGAGTCTGAGGCACTTGCTCAGGCTTTGGTCTCTGGATTTTGTGTTAACGATGGCCGTGGAATTTGGTGAAGCTCATGGGCCATGGACGAACCTTCCTCTCTGTGGATTTGGCACGGTCCCAATTGTTTTTCGTCAATCTGTGGGATGGGAGGTCTCCTTTCAGGTTTGTTACCTCAGGTGTCCCAACCAAAGAGGAATTCCAAAGCAGAGCCCTGGGGAAGAGTGAAGGGACAACCCAAACTATTGTTAAAATTTGGGGCCTAGTGGCATGGCAGGCTCCATCTGCTGTCTCTTCATCCAGCCACTGTGAGGCCTTACTTGAGGACTGGGCTCAGGCTGAGGGTCACAATGTGTGTTTGTGACCAATGTGGCCCGCGAGCATGTGCGGGGCCTCATGGGCCACACTGGTTTCATCTACACAGAACTTTGGACAACATGCCAATCACAATGTCTCTTGCCATGGGGAAGGAGTTCTGATTTCTGCATCATTTTCAACCCTGGGCTGTGGTTGGATATAAGGTCTAGGTCTGAATCCTGAAAACCACAGTTGGGAAGAGATGATGACCTAAGGCCATGGTGGTTTTGATGTGCTCATTCTGTGGTCATCTGCCTGGTTGTTGGTCAGGAGGTTCGGGCTCAGGTTGTGTCAGACAGTGCATTAGTGCCCAGGTTAGACTCTATAATTGGGTAGAGTCTAGTGCCGGTAGGTTGATCCTCATTTAAGGTGCCTGGGCAGCTCATTAGGCAAGATATTTTTTCTAGAGGGCAGGCACAGTGCTGCATTGTGGGTCCGGAATTGCCAAACTTGAGGGCTTCTGGGCCAGTAGTGTGAGGACAGAAGTCTGAGAAACAAGCTAGACTTGGGCTTCAGGTCGAGGGCAAGTCAGGTACCCCCTGAGCATCTGAACCAATATCTCATGCATCTGAAGTCACGACGAGGATCAGACGTTGGCTCAGGTTGTAGTTTCCGTGCATGACTGCCCCTTCATGAACGGAGAGGAATCTCAAGGCTATGGAGGTTTTCCAACGTTGGGAGTTGTGGGATGCCCCCTTCAAGGATTCCTTCTGCGGGACAATTGAGACCTGTTGGGCAGCTCCAAAACATCCCATATGGAATGACTAGAGCACCGTTCGAGGATGGATGCCAGGAAAGACCGCCTCGCATTCCAATAGTCTCCTAGCTACAAGACAGTTGAGATGGATGGCTCTGCGGGAGCAACCGCGGTGTGCTGAGTTGAAATGGACTTTCCTGAGTATGGGGCCTAATATGTGTCTGTCCATGAGGACCTTGAAATGGGGCGGTGGCACCGGGACTCTGAAGTATTCTCATAATATTTTGACATAGTTCCCATGCATAAGTTTCCTAGTGGAGACGAGATTTTTTCTGATGGGTGCCTCAGGAAACCCCCTATGCTGGTATTGGAATCCAGGATTTTGAGGAGACATGCCTGTAAACCAAAGCAATGGATCCAATTACGGTCTAGGGTCCTGTCTGGTTCCATCTCCTTCTCTGAGGACATCCATCCATGGTATGAGTGGAGGTAGATGATCAGCTGGTGTCAGACCGCCCTTGTTTGTCCACTGAGAACTACATATTGGGATGGCCTCGGAGACTTTGGAGGGTTCACCTAATTTGTACAATTTTGGACAATGGAATGGGCAGAATTCCCATGCATTGGGGAGGCATTGTCCTACTGTGTGGCTCCAGGGACCCAGCCTAGAGGGTGTGTGGCCCAGGACTTTGAGGACAGAAGTCTGATAACACAAACTCAGCTTAGGTTTGGGGACGCAGGTATGGCAGGCCCAATCTACAAACCATGAGAAGAACTCTTCAGGACATGAAGAAAGAGCGATTCTGAGGCGCTTGCTCAGGCTTTGGTCTCTGGATTTTGTGTCAACGATGGCCGTGGAATGTGGGGAGGCCTCATGGGCCATGGACGAATCTTGCTCTCTGTGGATTTGGCCCGGTCCCCATTGTTTTTCGTCAATCTGTGGGATGGGAGGTCTCCTTTCAGGTTTGTTACCTCAGGTGTCCCAACCAAAGAGGAATTCCAAAGCAGAGCCTTTGGGAATAGTGAAGTGACAACCCAAACTATGGTTAAAATTTGGGGCCTAGGGGCATGGCAGGCCCCATTGCTGTCTCTACATCCATCCACTGAGAGACCTTACTTGAAGACTGGGCTCAGGCTGAGTGTCACAATGTGTGTTTGTGACCAATGTGGCTCGCGAGCATGGGCGGGGCCTCATGGGCCACATTGGTTTCAACTACACTGAACTTTAGACAACATGCCAACCACAAGGTTTCTTGCCATGGGGAAGGAGTTCTGATTTCTGCATCACCTTCAACCCTGGGCAGTGGTAGGAGATAAGGTCTAGGTTCGGAAGCCTGAAAACCGCAGTTTGGAAGAGATGATGACCTAAGGCCTTGGTGGGTCTGATGTGCTCAGTGTGCGGTCAGCTGCCTGGTTGTTGGTCGGGAGGTTCGGGCTCAGGTTTTGTTAGACAGTGCTAGTGCCCAGGTTAGACTCTATAATTTGGGTACAGTCGAGTGCCGTGTAGGTTGATCCTCATTTGAGGTGCCTGCGCAGCTCATTAGGCATGATATTTTTTCTAGAGGGCAGGCACAGTAATGCATTGTGGGTCCGGAATTGCCAAACTTGAGGGCTTCTGGGCCAGTAGTGTGAGGACAGAAGTCTGAGAACACAAGCTAGACTTGGGCTTCAGGCCGAGGGCAAGGCAGGTACCCCCTGCACATCTGAACCAATATCTCATGCATCTGAAGTCACAGCGAGGATCAGGCGTTGACTCAGTTTGTAGTTTCTGTGCATGACTGCCCATTCATGAACGGAGAGGTATCTCAAGGCCATGGAGGTTTTCCCACGTTGGGAGTTGTGGGATGCCCCCTTCAAGGATACCTTCTGCGGGACATGAGACCTGTTGGGCAGCTCCAACACATCCCATATGGAATGACTCCAGAGCACCGATCGAGGATGGATGCCAAGGAAGCCCGCCTCGCATTCCAATTGTCTCCTAGCAACAAGACAGTTGAGATCGGATGGCTATTGGGAGCAACCGGGGTGGCTGAGTTGAAATGGACTTTCCTGAGCATGGGGCCTAATGTGTGTTTGTGTCCATGAGGACCTTGGAATGGGGCGGTGACACCGGGACTCTGAATTATTTTTCTAAGATTTTGACATAGGTCCCATGCACAAGTTTCCTCGTGGAGACGAGACTTTTTCTGATGGGTGCCTCAGGAAAGCCCCTATGCTGGTATTGGAATCCAGGATTTTGAGGAGACATGCCTGTAAACCAAAGCAATGGATCGGATTATGGCCTCGGGTCCTGTCTGGTTCCATCTCATTCTCTGGGGACATCCATCTATGGTATGAGTGGAGGTAGATGCTCAGCTGGTGTCAGACCTCCCTTGTTTGTCCACAGAGACCTACATATTGCGATGGCCTCGGGGAATTTGGAGGGTTATCCTAATTTGTACAATTTTGGACAATGTAATGGGCAGAATTCCCATGTATGGGGTAGGCATAGTCCTAATGTGTGGCTCCAGGGGCCCCAGCCTGGAGGGTTTGACCCAGGACTTTGAGGACAGAAGTCTGAAAACACAAACTCAGCTTAGGTTTGGGGACGTAGGTATGGCAGGCCCAATCTACAAAACATGAGAAGAAGTCTTCAGGATTGAAGAAAGAGCGAGTCTGAGGCGCTTGCTCAGTCTTTGGTCTCTGGATCTTTTGTCAACAATGGCCGTGGAATGAGGGGAGGACTAATGGGACATGGACGAATCTTCATCTCTTGGCATTTGGCCCGGCCCCAATTGTTTTTCGTCAATCTGTGGGATTGGAGGTCTCCTTTCATGTTTGTTACCTCAGGTGTCCCAACCAAAGAGGAATTCCAAAGCAGAGCCCTGGGAAAGAGTGAGGGGACAACCAAAACTATGGTTAAAATTTGGGGCCTAGGGGCATGACAGGCCCCATATGCTGTCTCTTCATCCAGCCCCTGAGAGGCCTTACTTGAGGACAGGGCTCAGGCTGAGGGTCACAATGTGTGTTTGTGACCAATGTGGCCCGCGAGCATGGGCGGGGCCTCATGGGCCACACTGGTTTAAACTACACTGAACTTAGGACAACATGCCAATCACAAGGTCTCTTGCCATGGGGAAGGAGTTCTGATTTCTGCATCATTTTCAACCCTGGGCAGGGGTTGGAGATAAGGTTTAGGTTCGGAAACCTGAAAGCCGCATTTAGGAAGAGATGATGACCTAAGGCCATGGTGGGTCTGATGTGCTCAGTGTGCGGTCAGCTGCCTGGTTGTTGGTCAGGAGGTTCGGGCTCAGGTTGTGTCAGACAGTGCATTAGTGCCCAGGTTAGATTATGTAATTTGGGTACAGTCGAGTGCCTTGTATTTTGATCCTCATTTGAGGTGCCTGGGCAGCTCATTAGGCAAGATATTTTTTCTCGAGGGCAGGCAGAGTGCTGCATTGTGGGTCCGGAATTGCCAAACTTGAGGGCTTCTGGGCCAGTACTGTGAGGACAGAAGTCTGAGACCACAAGCTAGACTTGGGCTTCAGGCCGAGGGCAAGGCAGGTACCCCCTGCACATCTGACCAATATCTCATGCATCTGAAGTCACGGCGAGGATCAGACGTTGGCTCAGGTTGTAGTTTCTGTGCATGACTGCCCCTTCATGAACGGAGAGGAATCTCAAGGCCATGGAGGTTTTTCCACGTTGGGAGTTCTGGGATGCCCCCTTCAAGGATTCCTTCTGCGGGACAATTGAGACCTGTTGGGCAGCTCCAACACATCCCATATGGAATGACTCCAGAGCAACGTTCGAGGATGTATGCCAGGGAAGCCCGCCTCGCATTCCAAATTTCTCCTAGCAACAAGACACTTGAGATCGGATGGCTCTGCGGGAGCAACTGGGATGGCTGGGTTGAAATGGACTTTCCTGAGCTTGGGGCCTAATGTGTGTTTGTGTCCATGAGGACCTCGGTATGGAGCGGTGGCACCGGGACTCTGAATTATTCTCCTAAGATTTTGACATAGGTCCCAAGCACAAGTTAACTTGTGGAGACGAGATGTTTTCTGATGGGTGCCTCAGGAAACCCCCTCTGCTGGTATAGGAATCCATGCTTTTGAGGAGACATGCCTGTAAACCAAAGCCATGGATCCGATTATGGCCTAGGTTCCTGTCTGGTACCATCTCCTTCTCTGGGGACATCCATGTATGTTATGAGTGGAGGTAGATGCTCAGCTGGTGTCAGACCGTCCTTGTTTGTCCAAAGAGACCTACATATTGGGATGGCCTCGGGGACTTTGGAGGGTTCTCCTAATTTGTACAATTTTGGATAATGGAATGGGCAGAATTACCATGCATGGGGTAGGAACAGTCCTTATGTGTGGCTCCAGGGGCCCCAGCCTGTAGGGTGTGTGGCCCAAGACTTTGAGGACAGAAGTCTGAAAACACAAACTCAGCTTAAGTTTGGGGACGTAGGTGTGGCAGTCCCAATCTACAAACCATGAGAAGAACTCTTCAATATACGAAGAAAGAGCGAGTCTGAGGCGCTTGCTCAGGCTTTGGTCTCTGGATTTTGTGTCAACGATGGCCGTGGAATGTGGTGAATCTCATGGGCCATGGACGAACCTTCCTCTCTGTGGATTTTGCCCGGTCTCAATTGTTTTTCGTCAATCTGTGGGATGGGAGGTCTCCTTTCAGGTTTGTTACCTCAGGTGTCCCAACCAAAGAGGAATTCCAAAGCAGAGCCCTGGGGAAGAGTGAAGGGACAACCTAAACTATGGTTAAAATTTGGGGCCTAGGAGCATGGCAGGCCCCATATGCTGTCTCTTCATCCAGCCACTGAGAGGTCTTACTTGAGGACTGGGCTCAGGCTGAGGGTCACAATGTGTGTTTGTGACCAATGTGGCCCGCGAGCTTGTGCGGGGCCTCATGGGCCACACTGGTTTCATCTACACAGAAATTTGGACAACATGCCAATCACAAGGTCTCTTGCCATGGGGAAGGAGTTCTGATTTCTGCATCATTTTCAACCCTGGGCTGTGGTTGGATATAAGGTCTAGGATCTGAATCCTGAAAACCACAGTTGGGAAGAGATGATGACCTAAGGCCATGGTGGTTCTGATGTGCTCAGTGTGCGGTCAGCTGCCTGGTTGTTGGTCAGGAGGTTCAGGCTCAGGTTGTGTCAGACAGTGCATTAGTGCCCAGGTTAGACTATATAATTTGGGTACATTCGAGTGCCGTTAGGTTGATCCTTATTTGAGGTGCCCAAGCAGTTCATTAGGCAAGATATTTTTTCTAGAGGGCAGGCAGAGTGCTGCATTGTGGGTCCGGAATTGCCAAACGTGAGGGCATCTGGGCCAGTAGTGTGAGGACAAAAGTCTGAGAACAAAAGCTAGACTTGGGCTTCAGGCCGAGGGCAAGGCAGGTACGCCCTGCACATATGAACCAATATCTCATGCATCTGAAGTCACGACTAGGATCAGACGTTGGCTCAGGTTGTAGTTTCTGTGCATGACTGCCCCTTCATGAACGAAGAGGAATCTGAAGGCCATGGAGGTTTTCCCACGTTGGGAGTTGTGGGATGCCCCCTTCAAGGATACCTTCTGCGGGAGAATTGAGACCTGTTGGGCAGCTCTATCACATCCCATATGGAATGACTCCAGAGCAACGTTCGAGGATGGATGCCAGGAAAGCCCGCCTCGCATTCCAATTGTCTCCTAGCAACAAGACAGTTGAGATCGGATGGCTATTGGGAGCAACCAGGGTGGCTGAGTTGAAATGGACTTTCCTTAGCATGGGGCCTAATGTGTGTTTGTGTCCATGAGGACCTTGGAATGGGGCGGTGGCACCGGGACTCTGAAGTATTCTCCTAAGATTTTGACATAGGTCCCATGCACAATTTTTCGTGGAGACGAGATTTTTTCTGATGGATGCCTCAGGAAACCTGCTATGCTGGTATTGGAATCCAGGATTTTGAGGAGACATGCCTGTAAACCAAAGCAATGGGTCCGATTATGGCCGAGGGTCCGGTCTGGTTCCATCTCCTTCTCTTGGTACATCCATCTATGGTATGAATGGAGGTAGATGCTCAGCTGGTGTCAGTCCGCCTTTGTTTGTCCACAGAGACCTACATATTGGGATGGCCTCGGGGACTTTGGAGGGTTCTCCTAATTTGTACAATTTTGGACAATGGAATGGGCAGAATTCCCATGCATGGGTTAGGCACAGTCCTAATGTGTAGCTCCAGGGGGCCCAGCATGGAGGGTGTGTGGCCCAGGTCTTTGAGGACAGAAGTCTGAAAACACAAACTCAGCTTAGGTTTGGGGACGTAGGTATGGCAGGCCCAATCTACAAACCATGAGCAGAACTCTTCAGGATGTGAAGAAAGAGCGAGTCTGAGGCGCTTGCTCAGGCTTTGGTCTCTGGATTTTTTGTCAACGATGGCCGTGGAATGTGGGGAGTCCTCATGGGCCATAGACGAATATTCCTCTCTGTGGATTTGGCCCGGTCCCAATTGTTTTTCGTCAATCTGTTGGATGGGAGGTCTCCTTTCAGTTTTGTTACCTCAGGTGTCCCAACCAAAGAGGAATTCCAAAGCAGAGACCTGGGGAAGAGTGAAGGGACAACCCAAACTATGGTTAAAATTTGGGGCCTAGTGGCATGGCAAGCCCCATATGCTGTCTCTTCATCCAGCCACTGAGAGGCCTTACTTGAAAACTGGGCTCAGGCTGAGGTTCACAATGTGTGTTTGTGGCCAATGTGGCTTGCGAGCATGGGCGGGGACTCATGGGCCACACTGGTTTCAACTAAACTGAACTTTGGAGAAGATGCCAATCACAAGGTCTCTTGCCATGGTGAAGGAGTTCTGATTTCTGCATCATTTTCAACCCTGGGCAGTGTTTGGAGATAAGGTCTAGGTTCGGAAGCCTGAAAACCGCTGTTGGGAAGAGATGATGACCTAAGGCCATGGTGGGTCTGATGTGCTCAGTGTGAGGTCAGCTGCCTGGTTGTTGGTCAGGAGGTTCGGGCTCAGGTTGTGTCAAACAGTGCATTGGTGCCCAGGTTAGACTATATAATTTGGGTACAGTCGAGTGCCGTGTAGGTTGATCCTCATTTAAGGTGACTGGGCAGCTCATTAGGCAAGATATTTTTTCTAGAGGGCAGGCACAGTGCTGCATTGTGGGTCCGGAATTGCCAAACGTGAGGGCTTCTGGGCCAGTAGTGTGAGGACAGAAGTCTGAGAACACAAGCTAGACTTGGGCTTCAGGCCGAGGGCAAGGCAGGTACCCCCTGCACATCTGAACCAATATCTCATGCATCTGAAGTCACGACGAGGATCAGACGTTGGCTCAGGTTGTAGTTTCTGTGCATGACTGCCCCTTCATGAACGGAGAGGAATCTCAAGGCCATGGAGGTTTTCCCACGTTGGGAGTTGTGGGATGCCCCCTTCAAGGATTCCTTCTGCGGGACAATTGAGACCTGTTGGGCAGCTCCAAAACATCCCATATAGAATGACTCCAGAGCACCGTTCGAGAAAGCATGCCAGGAAAGATCGCCTCGCATTCCAATAGTCTCCTAGCTACAAGACAGTTGAGATCGGATGGCTCTGCGGGAGCAACCGAAGTGGCTGATTTGAAATGGACTTTCCCGAGTATGGGGCCTAATATGTGTGTGTCCATGAGGACCTTGAAATGGGGCGGTGGCACCGGGACTCTGAAGTATTCTCATAATATTTTGACATAGTTCCCATGCATAAGTTTCCTAGTGGAGACGAGATTTTTTCTGATGGGTGCCTCAGGAAACCCCCTATGCTGGTATTGGAATCCAGGATTTTGAGGAGACATGCCTGTAAACCAAAGCAATGGATCCGATTACGGCCTAGGGTCCTGTCTGGTTCCATCTCCTTCTCTGAGGACATCCATCTATGGTATGAGTGGAGGTAGATGCTCAGCTGGTGTCAGACCGCCCTTGTTTGTCCACTGAGAACTACATATTGGGATGGCCTCGGGGACTTTGGAGGTTTTACCTAATTTGTACAATTTTGGACAATGGAATGTGCAGAATTCCCATGCATTGGGGAGGCATTGTCCTAATGTGTGGCTCCAGGGACCCCAGCCTAGAGGGTGTGTGGCCCAGGACTTTGAGGACAGAAGTCTGAAAACACAAACTCAGCTTAGGTTTGGGGACGCAGGTATGGCAGGCACAATCTACAAACCATGAGAAGAACTCTTCAGGACATGAAGAAAGAGCGAGTCTGAGACACTTGCTCAGACTTTGGTCTCTGGATTTTGTGTCAACGATGGCCGTGGAATGTGGGGAGGCCTCATGGGCCATGGACGAATCTTCCTCTCTGTGGATTTGGCCCGGTCCCCATTGTTTTTCGTCAATCTGTGGGATGGGAGGTCTCCTTTCAGGTTTGTTACCTCAGGTGTCCCAACCAAAGAGGAATTCCAAAGCAGAGCCTTGGGGAATAGTGAAGTGACAACCCAAACTATGGTAAAATTTGGGGCCTAGGGGCATGGCAGGCCCCATATGCTGTCTCTTCATCCAACCACTGAGAGGCCTTACTTGAGGATTGGGCTCAGGCTGAGTGTCACAATGTGTGTTTGTGACCAATGTCCCTTCCGAGCATGGGCGGGGCCTCATGGGCCAAATTGGTTTCAACTACACTGAACTTTGGACAACATGCCAATCACAAGGTTTCTTGCCATGGGGAAGGAGTTCTGATTTCTGCATCACCTTCAACCCTGGGCAGTGGTAGGAGATAAGGTCTAGGTTCGGAAGCCTGAAAACCGCAGTTTCGAAGAGATGATGACCTAAGGCCATGGTGGGTCTGATGTGCTCAGTGTGCGGTCAGCTGCCTGGTTGTTGGTCGGGAGGTTCGGGCTCAGGTTTTGTTAGACAGTGCTAGTGCCCAGGTTAGACTCTATAATTTGTGTACAGTCGAGTGCCGTGTAGGTTGATCCTCATTTGAGGTGCCTGCGCAGCTCATTAGGCATGATATTTTTTCTAGAGGGCAGGCACAGTGCTGCATTGTGGGTCCGGAATTGCCAAACGTGAGGGCATCTGGGCCAGTAGTGTGAGGACAGAAGTCTGAGAACACAAGCTAGACTTGGGCTTCAGGCCGAGGGCAAGGCAGGTACCCCCTGCACATCTGAACCAATATCTCATGCATCTGAAGTAACGGCGAGGATCAGGCGTTGGCTCAGGTTGCAGTTTCTGTGCATGACTGCCCCTTCATGAACGGAGAGGTATCTCAAGGCCATGGAGGTTTTCCCACGTTGGGAGTTGTGGGATGCCCCCTTCAAGGATACCTTCTGCGGGACAATTGAGACCTGTTGGGCAGCTCCAACACATCCCATATGGAATTACTCCAGAGCACCGATCGAGGATGGATGCCAAGGAAGCCCGCCTCGCATGCCAATTGTCTCCTAGCAACAAGACAGTTGAGACGGACGGTTATTGGGAGCAACCGGGGTGGCTGAGTTGAAATGGACTTTCCTGAGCATGGGGCCTAATGTGTGTTTGTGTCCATGAGGACCTTGGAATGGGGCGGTGACACCGCGACTCTGAATTATTTTTCTAAGATTTTGACATAGGTCCCATGCACAAGTTTCCTCGTGGAGAAGAGACTTTTTCTGATGGGTGCCTCAGGAAACCCCCTATGCTGGTATTGGAATCCAGGATTTTGAGGAGACATGCCTGTAAACCAAAGCAATGGATCGGATTATGGCCTCGGGTCCTGTCTGGTTCCATCTCATTCATTGGGGACATCCATCTATGGTATGAGTGGAGGTAGATGCTCAGCTGGTGTCAGACCGCCCTTGTGTGTCCACAGAGACCTACATATTGTGATGGCCTCGGGGAATTTGGAGGGTTATCCTAATTTGTACAATTTTGGACAATGTAATGGGCAGAATTCCCATGTATGGGGTAGGCATAGTCCTAATGTGTGGCTCCAGGGGCCCCAGCCTGGAGGGTGTGTCCCAGGACATTGAGGACACAGTCTGAAAACACAAACTCAGCTTAGGTTGGGGGACGTAGGTATGGCAGGCCCAATCTACAAACCATGAGAAGAAGTCTTCGGGATATGAAGAAAGAGCGAGTCTGAGGCGCTTGCTCAGGCTTTGGTTTCTGGATTTTTTGTCAACAATGGCTGTGGAATGAGGGGAGGACTAATGGGACATGGACGAATCTTCATCTCTTGGCATTTGGCCCGGTCCCAATTGTTTTTCGTCAATCTGTGGGATTGGAGGTCTCCTTTCAGGTTTGTTCCCTCAGGTGTCCCAACCAAAGAGGAATTCCAAAGCAGAGCCCTGGGGAAGAGTGAGGGGACAACCAAAACTATGGTTAAAATTTGGGGCCTAGGGGCATGGCAGGCCCCATATGCTGTCTCTTCATCCAGCCCCTGAGAGGCCTTACTTGAGGACAGGGCTCAGGCTGAGGGTCACAATGTGTGTTTGTGACCAATGTGGCCCGCGAGCATGGGCAGGGCCTCATGGGCCACACTGGTTTAAACTACACTGAACTTAGGACAACATGCCAATCACAAGGTCTCTTGCCATGGGGAAGGAGTTCTGATTTCTGCATCATTTTCAACCCTGGGCAGGGGTTGGAGATAAGGTTTAGGTTCGGAAGCCTGAAAGCCGCAGTTGGGAAGAGATGATGACCTAAGGCCATGGTGGGTCTGATGTGCTCAGTGTGAGGTCAGCTGCCTGGTTGTTGGTCAGGAGGTTCGGGCTCAGGTTGTGTCAGACAGTGCATTAGTGCCCAGGTTAGACTATGTAATTTGGGTACTTTCGAGTGCTGTGTAGGTTGATCCTCATTTGAGGTTCCTGGGCAGGTCGTTAAGCAAGATATTTTTTCTCGAGGGCAGGCAGAGTGCTGCATTGTGGGTCCGGAATTGCCAAACGTGAGGGCATCTGGGCCAGTAGTGTGAGGACAGAAGTCTGAGACCACAAGCTAGACTTGGGCTTCAGGCCGAGGGCAAGGCAGGTACCCCCTGCACATCTGACCAATATCTCATGCATCTGAAGTCACGGCGAGGATCAGACGTTGGCTCAGGTTGTACTTTTTGTGCATGACTGCCCCTTCATGAACGGAGAGGAATCTCAAGTTCATGGAGGTTTTCCGACGTTGGGAGTTCTGGAATGCCCCCTTCAAGGATTCCTACTGCAGGACAATTGAGACCTGTTGGGCAGCTCCAACACATCCCATATGGAATGACTCCAGAGCAACGTTCCAGGATGTATGCCAGGGAAGCCCGCCTCGCATTCCAAATGTCTCCTAGCAACAAGACAGTTGAGATCGGATGGCTCTGCGGGTGCAACCGGGATGGCTGAGTTGAAATGGACTTTCCTGAGCATGGGGCCTAATGTGTGTTTGTGTCCATGAGGACCTTGGTATGGAGCGGTGGCACCGGGACTCTGAATTATTCTCCTAAGATTTTGACATAGGTCCCATGCACAAGTTTCCTCATGGAGAAGAGATGTTTTCTGATGGGTGCCTCAGGAAACCCCCTCTGCTGGTATTGGAATCCATGCTTTTGAGGAGACATGCCTGTAAACCAAAGCCATGGATCCGATTATGGCCTAGGTTCCTGTCTGGTACCATCTCCTTC
This sequence comes from Mustela nivalis, assembly GCF_964662115.1. Taxonomy (NCBI): domain Eukaryota; kingdom Metazoa; phylum Chordata; class Mammalia; order Carnivora; family Mustelidae; genus Mustela; species Mustela nivalis. The sequence goes on along the minus strand of NW_028136438.1, from coordinate 172,817 downwards.
TCTGGGGATATCCATGTATGGTATGAGCGGAGGTAGATTCTTAGCTGGTGACAGACCGCCCTTGTTTGTCCACAGAGACCTACATATTGGGATGGCCTCGGGGACTTTAGAGGGTTCTCCTAATTTGTACAATTTTGGACAATGGAATGGGCAGAATTCCCATGCATGGGGTAGGCACAGTCCTAATGTGTGGCTCCAGGGGTGCCAGCCTGGAGTGTGAGTTGCCCAGGAATTTGAGGACAGAAATCTGAAAAAACAAACTCAGCTTAGGTTTGGGGACGTAGGTATGGCAGGCCCAATCTACAAACCATGAGAAGAACTCTTCAGGATATTTAGAAAGAGCGAGTCTGAGGCTCTTGCTCAGGCTTTGGTCTTTGGATTTTGTGTCAACGATGGTCGTGGAATGTGGGGAGGCCTCATGGGCCATGGACGAATCTTCTTCTCTGTGGATTAGGCCCTGTCCCCATTGTTTTTCCTCAATCTGTGGGATGGGAGGTCTCCTTTCAGGTTTGTTACCTCAGGTGTCCCAACCAAAGAGGAATTCCAAAGCAGAGACTTGGGGAATAGTGAAGTGACAACCCAAACTATGGTTAAAATTTGTGGCCTAGGGGCATGGCAGGCCCCATATGCTGTCTCTTCATCCAGCCACTGAGAGGCCTTACTTGAAGACTGGGCTCAGGCTGAGTGTCACAATGTGTGTTTGTGACCAATGTGGCTCGCGAGCATGGGCGGGGCCTCATGGGCCACATTGGTTTCAACTACACTGAACTTTGTACAACATGCCAATCACAAGGTCTCTTGCCATGGGGAAGGAGTTCTGATTTCTGCATCATTTTCAACCCTGGGCAGTGGTTGGAGATAAGGTCTAGGTTCGGAAGCCTGAAAACCGCAGTTTGGAAGAGATGATGACCTAAGGCCATGGTGGGTCTGATGTGCTCAGTGTGTGGTCAGCTGCCTGGTTGTTGGTCAGGAGGTTCGGGCTCAGGTTTTGTTAGACAGTGCTAGTGCCCAGGTTAGACTCTATAATTTGGGTACAGTCGAGTACCGTGTAGGTTGATCCTCATTTGTGGTGCCTGCGCAGCTCATTAGGCATGATATTTTTTTTAGAGGGCAGGCATAGTGCTGCATTGTGGGTCCGGAATTGCCAAACTTGAGGGCTTCTGGGCCAGTAGTGTGAGGACAGAAGTCTGAGAACACAAGCTAGACTTGGGCTTCAGGCCGAGGGCAAGGCAGGTACCCCCTGCACATCTGAACCAATATCTCATGCATCTGAAGTAACGGCGAGGATCAGGCGTTGGCTCAGGTGTAGTTTCTGTGCATGACTGCCCCTTCATGAACGGAGAGGTATCTCAAGGCCATGGAGGTTTTCCCACGTTGGGAGTTGTGGGATGCCCCCTTCAAGGATACCTTCTGCGGGACAATTGAGACCTGTTGGGCAGCTCCAACACATCACATATGGAATTACTCCAGAGCACCGATCGAGGATGGATGCCAAGGAAGCCCGCCTCGCATGCCAATTGTCTCCTAGCAACAAGACAGTTGAGATCGGATGGCTATTGGGAGCAACCGGGGTGGCTGAGTTGAAATGGACTTTTATGAGCATGGGGCCTAATGTGTGTTTGTGTCCATGAGGACCTTGGAATGGGGCGGTGACACCGGGACTCTGAATTATTTTTCTAAGATTTTGACATAGGTCCCATGCACAAGTTTCCTCGTGGAGACGAGACTTTTTCTGATGGGTGCCTCAGGAAACCCCCTATGCTGGTATTGGAATCCAGGATTTTGAGGAGACATGCCTGTAAACCAAAGCAATGGATCGGATTATGGCCTCGGGTCCTGTCTGGTTCCATCTCATTCTCTGGGGACATCCATCTATGGTATGAGTGGAGGTAGATGCTCAGCTGGTGTCAGACCGCCCTTGTTTGTCCACAGAGACCTACATATTGCGATGGCCTCGGGGAATTTGGAGGGTTATCCTAATTTGTACAATTTTGGACAATGTAATGGGCAGAATTCCCATGTATGGGGTAGGCATAGTCCTAATGTGTGGCTCCAGGGGCCCCAGCCAGGAGGGTGTGTCCCAGGACTTTGAGGACAGATGTCTGAAAACACAAACTCAGCTTAGGTCTGGGGACGTAGGTATGGCAGGCCCAATCTACAAACCATGAGAAGAAGTCTTCGGGATTTGAAGAAAGAGCGAGTCTGAGGCGCTTGCTCAGGCTTTGGTCTCTGGATCTTTTGTCAACGATGGCCGTGGAATGAGGGGAGGACTAATGGGACATGGACGAATCTTCATCTCTTGGCATTTGGCCCGGTCCTAATTGTTTTTCGTCAATCTGTGGGATTGGAGGTCTCCTTTCAGGTTTGTTCCCTCAGGTGTCCCAACCAAAGAGGAATTCCAAAGCAGAGCCCTGGGGAAGAGTGAGGGGACAACCAAAACTATGGTTAAAATTTGGGGCCTAGGGGCATGGCAGGCCCCATATGCTGTCTCTTCATCCAGCCCCTGAGAGGCCTTACTTGAGGACAGGGCTCAGGCTGAGGGTCACAATGTGTGTTTGTGACCAATGTGGCCCGCTAGCATTGGCGGGGCCTCATGGGCCACACTGGTATAAACTACACTGAACTTAGGACAACATGCCAATCACAAGGTCTCTTGCCATGGGGAAGGAGTTCTGATTTCTGCATCATTTTCAACCCTGGGCAGGGGTTGGAGTTAAGGTTTAGGTTCGGAAGCCTGAAAGCCGCAGTTGGGAAGAGATGATGACCTAAGGCCATGGTGGGTCTGATGTGCTCAGTGTGCGGTCAGCTGCCTGGTTGTTGGTCAGGAGGTTCGGGCTCAGGTTGTGTCAGACAGTGCATTAGTGACCAGGTTAGACTATGTAATTTGGGTACGGTCGAGTGCCGTGTAGGTTGATCCTCATTTGAGGTTCCTGGGCAGGTCGTTAGGCAAGATATTTTTTCTCGAGGGCAGGCAGAGAGCTGCATTGTGGGTCCGGAATTGACAAACTTGAGGGCTTCTGGGCCAGTAGTGTGAGGACAAAAGTCTGAGAACAAAAGCTAGACTTGGGCTTCCGGCCGAGGGCAAGGTAGGTACGCCCTGCACATGTGAACCAATATCTCATGCATCTGAATTCACGACGAGGATCAGACGTTGGCTCAGGTTGTAGTTTCTGTGCATGACTGCCCCTTCATGAACGGAGAGGAATCTCAAGGCCATGGAGGTTTTCCCACGTTGGGAGTTGTGGGATGCCCCTTTCAAGGATACCTTCTGCGGGAGAATTGAGACCTGTTGGGCAGCTCCAACACATCCCATATGGAATGACTCCAGAGCACCGTTCGAGGATTGATGCCAGGGAAGCCCGCCTCGCATTTCAATTGTCTCCTAGCAACAAGACAGTTGAGATCGGATGGCTATTGGGAGCAACCAGGGTGGCTGAGTTGAAATGGTCTTTCCTGAGCATGGGGCCTAATGTGTGTTTGTGTCCATGAGAACCTTGGAATGGGGCGGTGGCACCGGGACTCTGAAGTATTCTCCTAAGATTTTGACATAGGTCCCATGCACAAGTTTTTCGTGGAGACGAGATTTTTTCTGATGGATACCTCAGGAAACCTGCTATGCTGGTATTGGAATCCAGGATTTTGAGGAGACATGCCTGTAAACCAAAGCAATGGGTCCGATTATGGCCGAGGGTCCGGTCTGGTTCCATCTCCTTCTCTTTGTACATCTATCTATGGTATGAGTGGAGGTAGATTCTCAGCTGGTGTCAGTCCGCCTTTGTTTGTCCACAGAGACCTACATATTGGGATGGCCTCGGGGACTTTGTAGGGTTCTCCTAATTTGTACAATTTTGGACAATGGAATGGGCAGAATTCCCATGCATGGGGTAGGCACAGTCCTAATGTGTAGCTCCAGGGGCCCCAGCATGGAGGGTGTGTGGCCCAGGACTTTGAGGACAGAAGTCTGAAAACACAAACTCAGCTTAGGTTTGGGGACGTAGGTATGGCAGGCCCAATCTACAAACCATGAGCAGAACTCTTCAGGATGTGAAGAAAGAGCGTGTCTGAGGCACTTGCTCAGGCTTTGGTCTCTGGATTTTGTGTCAACGATGGCCGTGGAATGTGGGGAGGCCTCATGGGCCATAGACGAATATTCCTCTCTGTGGATTTGGCCCGGTCCCAATTGTTTTTCGTCAATCTGTTGGATGGGAGGTCTCCTTTCAGTTTTGTTACCTCAGGTGTCCCAACCAAAGAGGAATTCCAAAGCAGAGCCCTGGGGAAGAGTGAAGGGACAACCCAAACTATGGTTAAAATTTGGGGCCTAGGGGCATGGCAGGCCCCATATGCTGTCTCTTCATCCAGCCACTGAGAGGCCTTACTTGAAGACTGGGCTCAGGCTGAGGTTCACAATGTGTGTTTGTGACCAATGTGGCTGGCGGGCATGGGCGGGGACTCATGGGCCACACTGGTTTCAACTAAACTGAACTTTGGAGAAGATGCCAATCACAAGGTCTCTTGCCATGGTGAAGGAGTTCTGATTTCTGCATCATTTTCAAACCTGGGCAGTGTTTGGAGATTAGGTCTAGGTTCGGAAGCCTGAAACCCGCAGTTGGGAAGAGATGATGACCTAAGGCCATGGTGGGTCTGATGTGCTCAGTGTGCGGTCAGCTGCCTGGTTGTTGGTCAGGAAGTTCGGGCTCAGGTTGTGTCAAACAGTGCATTGGTGCCCAGGTTAGACTCTATAATTTGGGTACAGTCGAGTGCCGTGTAGGTTGATCCTCATTTAAGGTGACTGGGCAGCTCATTAGGCAAGATATTTTTTCTAGAGGGCAGGCACAGTGCTGCATTGTGGGTCTGGGATTGCCAAACCTGAGGGCTTCTGGGCCAGTAGTGTGAGGACAGAAGTCTGAGACCACAAGCTAGACTTGGGCTTCAGGCCGAGGGCAAGGCAGGTACCCCCTGCACATCTGAACCAATATCTCATGCATCTGAAGTCACGGCGAGGATCAGACGTTGGCTCAGGTTGTAGTTTCTGTGCATGACTGCCCCTTCATGAACGGAGAGGAATCTCAAGGCCATGGAGGTTTTCCCACTTTGGGAGTTGTGGGATGCCCCCTTCAAGGATTCCTTCTGCGGGACAATTGAGACCTGTTGGGCAGCTCCAAAACATCCCATATGGAATGACTCCAGAGCACCGTTCGAGGATGGATGCCAGGAAAGATCGCCTCGCATTCCAATTGTCTCCTAGCTACAAGACAGTTGAGATCGGATGGCTCTGCGGGAGCAACCGGGGTGGCTGATTTGAAATGGACTTTCCTGAGTATGGGGCCTAATATGTGTGTGTCCATGAGGACCTTGAAATGGGGCGGTGGCACCGGGACTCTGAAGTATTCTCATAATATTTTGACATACTTCCCATGCATAAGTGTCCTAGTGGAGACGAGATTTTTTCTGATGGGTGCCTCAGGAAACCCCCTATGCTGGTATTGGAATTCAGGATTTTGAGGAGACATGCCTGTAAACCAAAGCAATGGATCCGATTACGGCCTAGGGTCCTGTCTGGTTCCATCTCCTTCTCTGAGGACATCCATCTATGGTATGAGTGGAGGTAGATGCTCAGCTGGTGTCAGACCGCCCTTGTTTGTCCACTGAGAACTACATATTGGACCGCCTCGGGGACTTTGGACAATGGAATGGGCAGAATTCCCATGAATTGGGGAGGCATTGTCCTAATGTGTGGCTCCAGGGACCCCAGCTAGAGGGTGTGTGGCCCAGGACTTTGAGGACAGAAGTCTGAAAACACAAACTCAGCTTAGGTTTGGGGACGCAGGTATGGCAGGCCCAATCTACAAACCATGAGAAGAACTCTTCAAGACATGAAGAAAGAGCGAGTCTGAGGCACTTGCTCAGGCTTTGGTCTCTTTATTTTGTGTCAACGATGGCCGTGGAATGTGGGGAGGCCTCATGGGCCATGGACGAATCTTCCTCTCTGTGGATTTTGCCCGGTCCCCATTGTTTTTCGTCAATCTGTGGGATGGGAGGTCTCCTTTCAGGAATGTTACCTCAGGTGTCCCAACCAAAGAGGAATTCCAAAGCAGAGCCTTGGGGAATAGTAAAGTGACAACCCAAACTATGGTTAAAATTTGGGGCCTAGGGGCATGACAGGCCCCATATGCTGTCTCTTCATCCAACCACTGAGAGGCCTTACTTAAGGACTGGGTTAGGCTGAGTGTCACAATGTGTGTTTGTGACCAATGTGGCTCGCGAGCATGGGCGGGGCCTCATGGGCCACATTGGTTTCAACTACACTGAACTTTGGACAACATGCCAACCACAAGGTTTCTTGCCATGGGGAAGGAGTTCTGATTTCTGCATCACCTTCAACCCTGGGCAGTGGTAGGAGATAAGGTCTAGGTTCGGAAGCCTGAAAACCGCAGTTTGGAAGAGATGATGACCTAAGGCCATGGTGGGTCTGATGTGCTCAGTGTGCGGTCAGCTGCCTGGTTGTTGGTCGGGAGGTTCGGGCTCAGGTTTTGTTAGACAGTGCTAGTGCCCAGGTTAGACTCTATAATTTGGGTACAGTCGAGTACCGTGTAGGTTGATCCTCATTTGAGGTGCCTGCGCAGCTCATTAGGCATGATATTTTTTCTAGAGGGCAGGCACAGTGCTGCATTGTGGGTCCGGAATTGCCAAACTTGAGGGCTTCTGGGCCAGTAGTGTGAGGACAGAAGTCTGAGAACACAAGCTAGACTTGGGCTTCAGGCCGAGGGCAAGGCAGGTACCCCCTGCACATCTGAACCAATATCTCATGCATCTGAAGTCACGGCGAGGATCAGACGTTGGCTCAGGTTGTAGTTTCTGTGCATGACTGCCCCTTCATGAACGGAGAGGAATCTCAAGGCCATGGAGGTTTTCCCACGTTGGGAGTTGTGGGATGCCCCCTTCAAGGATACCTTCTGCGGGAGAATTGAGACCTGTTGGGCAGCTCCAACACATCCCATATGGAATGACTCCAGAGCACCAATCGAGGATGGATGCCAGGGAAGCCCGCCTCGCATTCCAATTGTATCCTAGCAACAAGACAGTTGAGATCGGATGGCTATTGGGAGCAATCAGGGTGGCTGAGTTGAAATGGACTTTCCTGAGCATGGGGCCTAATGTGTTTTTGTGTCCATGAGGACCTTGGAATGGGGCGGTGGCACCGGGACTCTGAAGTATTCTCCTAAGATTTTGACATAGGTCCCATGCACAAGATTTTCGTGGAGACGAGATTTTTTCTGATGGATGCCTCAGGAAACCTGCTATGCTGGTATTGGAATCCAGGATTTTGAGGAGACATGCCTGTAAACCAAAGCAATGGGTCCGATTATGGCCGAGGGTCCTGTCTGGTTCCATCTCCTTCTCTTGGTACATCCATTATGGTATGAGTGGAGGTAGATGCTCAGCAGGTGTCAGTCCGCCTTTGTTTGTCCACAGAGACCTACATATTGGGATGGCCTCAGGGACTTTGGAGGGTTCTCCTAATTTGTACAATTTTGGACAATGGAATGGGCAGAATTCCCATGCATGGGGTAGGCACAGTCCTAATGTGTAGCTCCAGGGGCCCCAGCATGGAGGGTGTGTGGCCCAGGACTTTGAAGACAGAAGTCTGAAAACACAAACTCAGCTTAGGTTTGGGGACGTAGGTATGGCAGGCCCAATCTCTAAGCCATTAGCAGAACTCTTCAGGATATGAAGAAAGAGCGAGTCTGAGGCGCTTGCTCAGGCTTTGGTCTCTGGATTTTTTGTCAACGATGGCCGTGGAATGTGGGGAGGCCTCATGGGCCATGGACGAATCTTCCTCTTTGTGGATTTGGCCCGGTCCCAATTGTTTTTCGTCAATCTGTTGGATGGGAGGTCTTCTTTCAGTTTTGTTACCTCAGGTGTCCCAACCAAAGAGAAATTCCAAAGCAGAGCCCTGGGGATGAGTGAAGGGACAACCCAAACTATGGTTAAAACTTGGGGCCTAGGGGCATGGCAGGCCCCATATGCTGTCTCTTCATCCAGCCACTGAGAGGCCTTACTTGAAGACTGGGCTCAGGCTGAGGGTCACAATGTGTGTTTGTGACCAATGTCCCTTCCGAGCATGGGCGGGGCCTCATGGGCCACACTGTTTTCAACTAAACTGAACTTTGGAGAAGATGCCAATCACAAGGTCTCTTGCCATGGTGAAGGAGTTCTTATTTCTGCATCATTTTCAACCCTGGGCAGTGGTTGGAGATAAGGTCTAGGTTCGGAAGCCTGAAAACTGCAGGTGGGAAGAGATGATGACCTAAGGCCATGGTGGGTCTGATGTGCTCAGTGTGTGGTCAGCTGCCTGGTTGTTTTTCAGGAGGTTCGGGCTCAGGTTGTGCAGACAGTGCATTAGTGCCCAGGTTAGACTATGTAATTTGGGTACATTCGAGTGCCATGTATGTTGATCCTTATTTGAGGTGCATGGGCAGCTCATAGGCAAGATATTTTTACTCGAGGGCAGGCAGAGTGCTGCATTGTGGGTCGGGAATTGCCAAACTTGACGGCTTCTGGGCCAATAGTGTGAGGACAGAAGTCTGAGACCACAAGCTAGTCTTGGGCTTCAGGCCGAGGGCAAGGCAGGTACCCCCTGCACATCTGAACCAATATCTCATGCATCTGAAGTCACGGCGAGGATCAGGCGTTGGCTCAGGTTGTCGTTTCGGTGCATGACTGCCCCTTCATGAACGGAGTGGAATCTCAAGGCCATGGAGGTTTTCCAACGTTGGGAGTTGCGGGATAACCCCTTCAAGGATTCCTTCTGCGGGACAATTGAAACCTGTTGGGCAGCTCCAACACATCCCATATGGAATGACTCCAGAGCACCAAACGAGGATGGATGCCACGGTAGCCCGCCTCTCATTCCAATTGTCTCCTAGCAACAAGACAGTTGAGATCGGAGGGCTCTACAGGAGCAACCGGGTTGGCTGAGTTGAAATGGACTTTCCTGAGCATGGGGCCTAATGTGTGTTTGTGTCCATGAGTACCTTGGAATGGGGCGGTGGCACCGGGACTCTGAAGTATGCTCCTATGATTTTGACATGGGTTCCATGCACAAGTTTCCTCGTGGAGACGAGATTTTTTTTGATGGGTGCCTCAGGAAAGCCCCTATGCTGGTATTGGAATCCAGGATTTTGAGGAGACATGCCTGTAAACCAAAGCAATGGATCCGATTATGGCCTAGGGTCCTGTCTGGTACTATATCCTTCACTGGGGACATCCGTCTATGGTATGAGTGGACGTAGATGCTCAGCTGGTGTCAGACCGCCCTTGTTGTCCACCGAGACCTAGATAATGGGATGGCCACGGGGCTTTGGAGGGTTCTCCTAATTTGTACAATTTTGGACAATGGAATGGGCAGAATTCCCATGCATGGAATAGGCACAGTCCTAATGTGTGGCTCCAGGGGTGCCAGCCTGGAGTGTGTGTTGCCCAGGAATTTGAGGACAGAAGTCTGAAAACACAAACTCAGCTTAGGTTTGGGGACGTAGGTATGGCAGGCCCAATCTACAAACCATGAGCAAAACTCTTCAGGATGTGAAGAAAGAGCGAGTCTGAGGCGCTTGCTCAGGCTTTGGTCTCTGGATTTTGTGTCAACGATGGTCGTGGAATGTGGGAAGGCCTCATGTGCCAGGGACGAATCTTCCTCTCTGTGGATTTGGCCCGGTCCCAATTGTTTTTCGTCAATCTGTGGGATGGGAGGTATCCTTTCAGGTTTGTTACCTTAGGTGTCCCAACCAAAGAGGAATTCCAAAGTAGAGCCCTGGGGAAGAGTGAAGGGACAACCCAAACTATGGTTAAAATTTGGGGCCTAGGGGCATGGCAGGCCCCATATGCTGTCTCTTCATCCAGCCACTGAGAGGCATTCCTTGAGGACTGGGCTCAGGCTGAGGGTCACAATGTGTGTTTGTGACCAATGTGGCTCGGGAGCTTGGGCGGGGCCTAATGGGCCACACTGGTTTCAACTTAACTGAACTTTGGACAACATGCCAATCACAAGGTCTCTTGCCATGGGGAAGGAGTTCTGATTTCTGCATCATTTTCAACCCTGGGCAGTGGTTGGAGATAAGGTCTAGGTTCGGAAGCCTGAAAACCGCAGTTGGGAAGAGATGATGACCTAAGGCCATGGTGGGTCTGATGTGCTCAGTGTGCGGTCAGCTGCCTGGTTTTTGGTCGGGAGGTTCGGACTCAGGTTGTGTCAGACAGTGCATTAGTGCCCAGGTTAGACTATGTAATTTGGGTACAGTCGAGTGCCGTGTAGGTTGATCCTCATTTGAGGTGCCTGGGCAGCTCATAGGCAAGATGTTTTTTCTCGAGGGCAGGCAGAGTGCTGCATTGTGGGTCCGGAATTGCCAAACTTGAGGGCTTCTGGGCCAGTAGTATGAGGACGGAATTCTGAGACCACAAGCTAGACTTGGGATTCAGGCCGAGGGCAAGGCAGGTACCCCCTGCACATCTGAACCAATCTCATGCATCTGAAGTCACGGCGAGGATCAGACGTTGGCTCAGGTTGTAGTTTCTGTGCATGACTGCCCTTCATGAACGGAGTGGAATCTCAAGGCCATGGAGGTTTTCCCACTTTGGGAGTTGTGGGATAACCCCTTCAAGGATTCCTTCTGCGGGACAATTGAGACCTGTTGGACAGCTCCAACACATCCCATATGGAATGACTCCAGAGCACCATTCGAGGATGGATGCCAGGTTAGCCCGCCTCGCATTCCAATTGTCTCCTAGCAACAAGACAGTTGAGATCGGAGGGCTCTACAGGAGCAACCGGGTTGGCTGAGTTGAAATGGACTTTCCTGAGCATGGGGCCTAATGTGTGTTTGTGTCCATGAGTACCTTGGAATGGGGCGGTGGCACCGGGACTCTGAAGTATGCTCCTAAGATTTTGACATAGGTTCCATGCACAAGTTTTCTCGTGGAGACGAGATTTTTTCTGATGAGTGCCTCAGGAAAGCCCCTATGCTGGTATTGGAATCCAGGATTTTGAGGAGACATGCCTGTAAACCAAAGCAATGGATCCGATTATGGCCTAGGGTCCTGTCTGGTACTATATCCTTCACTGGGGACATCCATCTATGGTATGAGTGGACGTAGATGCTCAGCTGGTGTCAGACCGCCCTTGTTGTCCACTGAGACCTAGATATTGGGATGGCCTCAGGGACTTTGGAGGGTTCTCCTAATTTGTAAAATTTTGGACAATGGAATGGGCAGAATTCCCATGCATGGGGTAGGCACAGTCCTAATGTGTGGCTCCAGGGGCGCCAGCCTGGAGTGTGTGTTGCCCAGGAATTTGAGGACAGAAGTCTGAAAACACAAACTCAGCTTAAGTTTGGGGACGTAGGTATGGCAGGCCCAATCTACAAACCATGAGAAGAACTCTTCAGGATATTTAGAAAGAGCGAGTCTGAGGCTCATGCTCAGGCTTTGGTCTCTGGATTTTGTGTCAACGATGGTCGTGGAATGTGGGGAGGCCTCATGGGCCATGGACGAATCTTCCTCTCTGTGGAATTGGCCCGGTCCCAATTGTTTTTCGTCAATCTGTGGGATGGGAGGTCTCCTTTCAGGTTTGTTACCTCAGGTGTCCCAACCAAAGAGGAATTCCAAAGCAGAGCCCTGGGGAAGAGTGAAGGGACAACCCAAACTATGGTTAAAATTTGGGGCCTAGGGGCATGGCAGGCCCCATATGCTGTCTCTTCATCCAGCCACTGAGAGGCATTCCTTGAGGACTGGGCTCAGGCTGAGGGTCACAATGTGTGTTTGTGACCAATGTGGCTCGGGAGCATGGGCGGGGCCTCATGGGCCACACTGGTTTCAACATCACTGAACTTTGGACAACATGCCAATCACAAGGTCTCTTGCCATGGGGAAGGAGTTCTGATTTCTGCATCATTTTCAACCCTGGGCAGTGGTTGGAGATAAGGCCTAGGTTCGGAAGCCTGAAAATCGCAGTTTGGAAGAGATGATGACCTAAGGCCATGGTGGGTCTGAAGTGCTCAGTGTGCGTTCAGCTGCCTGGTTGTAGGTCAGGAGGTTCGTGCTCAGGTTGTGTCAGACAGTGCATTAATGCCCAGATTAGTCTATGTAATTTGGGTACAGTCGAGTGCCGTGTAGGTTGATTCTCATTTGAGGTGCCTGGGCAGCTCATTAGGCAAGATATTTTTTCTCGAGGGCAGGCAGAGTGCTGCATTGTGGGTCCGGATTTGCCAAACTTGAGGGCTTCTGGGTCGGTAGTGTGAGGACAGATGTCTGAGACCACAAGCTAGACTTGGACTTCAGGTGAGGGCAAGGCAGGTACCCCTTGCACATCTGAACCAATATCTCATGCATCTGAAGTCACGGCGAGGATCAGACGTTGGCTCAGGTTGTATTTTCTGTGCATGACTGAAGGTTGAGACGGACAGGCCCTTAGGCCCTAATCTCAACTCTTGCTTTGTTTTCCAGGTGTCACACTCCTCAGAGGCTTTGGTTCGAAGAACAGGATATGGGGCTTTCCTGAGGCACTGAACAGAACTTCTCTCGTCTCCACATGGGAAGCTTTCTTGTTAGAGCCATGTCAAACACCTCCGGTTGGATAATCCTGCAGAGTCCCTGAGCCACCTCCACATTCCAAGGTCTCCCAGGCCACCAAGCCACAGTAGGACTCATCTTCAGGAGAGTCCATTTCAACTCTCCCCTCTGGGTAGCTCACCCAGGAGCCCGCAGATTGAGCCTGCATTGTCCTGACTAAAGAGTGGGAATATGAGGTGGCGTTCCCAGGCATCCATGCTTAGACACCTGCTCTCGAGTCTTTCCGTATGGGGCCTCCTGGAACCATCCAATAGCACTCGACTTTCGTGCAGAAGGAAACCTTGAGGTTTGGAGTAGTTCACAAATCCCATCGTAGGCAAAACTTCCTGGCCTCATGAAGCCCCCACACCCTTCAGGAAGAGGCCATGCTGGACAAAAACTCTAGCCTGAGGCACGTCTCATAGTTGACATGACCTCAGTGCAGGACATCTCGATTCAGCCTCTCAGAGTGGGCCTGCCGTGCCATCGGTCCCAAACCTCACGCTAGCTTGTGTTTTCAGACTTCCTTCCTCACACTCCTGGCAAACAAGCCCTCCGGACTAGGAACTCCAGAACCACAACCCAGCCCAGGGTCTGCCCAAGGGAAGAAAAACGTTTCCCTGTGGGGCTCTCTCCAGAAAACCCAGATGAGGATCAACCTGCTCGGGCCTCGATGGTACCTGAACTGGATAGGCTGCTCTGAGCACTCATGCTCTGTCTGACACAGCCTGAAGCCAGACGTCCAGACAGTCAAGGAGACAGCTGGCTGCACACCCAGCACTTCGGACACGCCATGGTCTTATGCCGTCACCTCTTCCTAACCTTGGTTTTCAGATATCTGAACCTAGACATTATATCAATTCTCCACACAGCTGGGTATCGCAAGCACAACACAGAACTCCTCCTTCCCCGTGGCTGTAAAGCTTGCTCTTGGCATGGTGTCACACCTTCAGAGAGGGAGAAACCTTCATGGCCCCTGATGTCACGCGCAAAATTGAGTGCTGCTTGGGCACAAATTCACACTGTGACCCTCAGCATGAGACCCATGTCAAAGAAAGGCCTGTCAGGGCCTGCACCAAGAGCCCACATATTGGGCATGCCATGCCCATAGCCACCCAGGACTAACTAGATGGTGTGTATTCCAGTAGAGGGAACCCACTGCTGTGCTCTAGAGTCCCTCTCCTGGGGGGTCCCCTGTGGCAGAAAACAGTACTCTTCCCTTCCCACAGAATGAACCCAAACACTTGGGAGCTTGGACAATGCCCTGAGAGGAAGGCTCTTCCTCGGCCCCTGAAGCAACCCCTTCCCTGAATGGCCACTGTGAACGCAACACCCAGAGACAAAAGCCTGAGTGACTGCCTCCCACTTGCCCTCCTTTGATATCCAGAAGATCTCCCCTCTCGGACTGGAGATCAGGCCTGCCATTACCTTGGCCCCTACCTGAGCCAAGTTTGCTTTTTCAGACATCTGTCCCCACAGCCCTGGCAAACACAGCCTCTAGGCTGGGGCCTCTGGAGCCATACCACAGGACCATGCCTGCTCTCTCCTGGGAAACTCTGTCCATTCCTTTGGCCACACACCTCCAGAATATGAGAAACCTCAAGGCCCCCGAGGACATACCATTACCGGGAGCCTCCCTGCACACACGGGCCTTCGGACACAAGCTGAGCTGCTACCTCCATGAAGGCATGCACACAGATGTCAACAGAGATAGAAGGTTGAGCCGGACAGGCCCTTAGGCCCTAATCTCAACTCTTGCTTTGTTTTCCAGGTGTCACTCCTCAGAGGCTTTGGTTCGAAGAACAGGATATGGGGCTTTCCTGAGGCACTGAAGAACTTCTCTCGTCTCCACAAGGGAAGCTTCCTTGTTGGAGCCATGTCAAACACCTCAGGTTGGAGAATCCTCAGAGTCCCTGAGCCACCTCCGCATTCCAAGGTCTCCCAGGCCACCAAGCCACAGTAGGACTCATCTTCAGGAGAGTCCATTTCAACTCTCCCCTCTGCGTAGCTCACCCAGGAGCCCGCAGATTGAGCCTGCCTTGTCCTGACTAAAGAGTGGGAATATGAGGTGGCGTTCCCAGGCATCCATGCTTAGACACCTGCTCTCGAGTCTTTCCGTATGGGGCCTCCTGGAACCATCCAATAGCACTCGACTTTCGTGCAGAAGGAAACCTTGAGGTTTGGAGTAGTTCACAAATCCCATCGTAGGCAAACCTTCCTGGCCTCATGAGGCCCCCACACCATTCAGGAAGAGGCCATGCTGGACAAAAACTCTAGCCTGAGGCACGTCTCAGAGTTGAAATGACCTCAGTGCAGGAGATCTCGATTCAGCCTCTCAGAGTGGGCCTGCCGTGCCATCGGTCCCAAACCTCACGCTAGCTTGTGTTTTCAGACTTCCTTCCTAACACTCCTGGCAAACAAGCCCTCCGGACTAGGACTCCAGAACCACAACCCAGCCCAGGGTCTGCCCAAGGGAAGAAAAACGTTTCCCTGTGGGGCTCTCTCCAGAAAACCCAGATGAGGATCAACCTGCTCGGGCCTCGACGGTACCCGAAATGGATCGGTTGCTCTAGGCACTCATGCTCTGTCTGACACAGCCTGAAGCCAGACGTCCAGACAGACAAGGAGACAGCTGGCCGCACACCCAGCACTTCGGACACGCCATGGTCTTATGCCGTCACCTCTTCCTAACCTTGGTTTTCAGATATCTGAACCTAGACATTATATCAATTCTCCACACAGCTGGGTATCGCAAGCACAACACAGAACTCCTCCTTCCCCGTGGCTGTAAAGCTTGCTCTTGGCATGGAGTCACACTTTCAGGGTGGGAGAAACCTTCCTGGTCCCTGATGCCAGGCCCAAACTTGAGTGCTGCTTGGGCACAAATTCACACTGTGACCCTCAGCATGAGACCCATGTCAAAGAAAGGCCTGTCAGGGCCTGGGCCAAGAGCCCGCATATGGGGCTTGCCAAGCCCCTATGCACCCAATCCTCACCAGTGTTTGAGTTTTCCAGTCGCCCCGCCCGTACCTGGGGCTCTGCTCTGGAATCCCTTTCTTGGAGAGACACGTGAGCCAGACAACACTTTTCCACCCTTCCCACAAAATGACCCCAAACTCTTGGGAGCTGGGACAAATCCCCAGAGAGGGATACTCGTCCACAGTCCCTGAGGCCACCCCTCCAATCCACGGCTATCTCGGACACAACATCCAGAGACAAAAGCCTGAAGGAACGCCTCCCACTCGCCCTTGTTTCAGAGGCCCAGGAGCTCCCTCTCGGGCTGTACATCCGGCCTGCCATACCCTAGGCGCCACTCATAAGCTGAGTTTGTGTTTTCAGACTTCTGTGCCCTCAGCATGGACCCACACAACCGCCAGGCTAGGGCCTCTGGAGCCACAGCGAAAGATTGTGCCTGCCCTCTCCAAGGAAATTGTGCCCAATCCATTGACCACAACCCTACAGGTTAGGGAAAAGCTCCAAGGCCCCTGAGGCCATCAATAGTGTAGGCCACCCTGGACTAAGAGGGGCTCTCTGACACCAGCGGAGCAACTATCTCCACTTAGACTCTCAGACAGTGTCCCCAGAGACAGAAGGTTGAAATGGACAGGCCCCCAGGCCCTAATCTGAAACTTAGCTTTGGTTTCCATGTGTCCATCCTCAGAGGTCTGTTTTCGTAGACCAGCACACGGGGCTTTTCTGAGGCACCAAACCAAACCTCTCTCGCCTCCACATGGGGAGCTTCCTTACTGGGGATGTATCAAACCCTTCAGGTAGGAGAGTTCCGCAGGGCCACTGAACAACCAGCACATTCCAAGGTTTCCATGGACCCAAACGCACATTATGACGCATCCTCAGGAGAGGCCATTTCAACTCAGCCCCCTGGTTAGCGTGCCCCAGAGGCAGCAGATCAAACATATCTTGTGGCTAATGGCCAATGAGAATGCGAGGCATGCTGTACAGGGATCCATCCTTCGAACCGTGCTCTCCAGTCCTTCCGTATGGTATGTCCTGGAGCCATGCAACAGGACTCGAATGTCCCACAGAAGGAAACCTGGTGGTTTGGGGCAACCTCCAAACTCAGCGTGGGAAAACTTCCTTGGCCTCATGAGGCCCCCGCTTCATGAAGGTGCCATCATGGACACATACTCCAGCCTCAGCCAACGTCTGATCCTCAGCCTGACTTCAGATGCAGGAGATTTTGATTCAGCCTCTGCCTAGTGGGCCTGCTCTGCCCTTGGCTCCAATCCTCACTTTAGCTTGTGTTCCTAGACTTCCGTCCTCACACTCCTGGCCCACAAACCCTCCCTTCTGGGAATTCTGGGGCCACAATGAAGCACTCCGCCTGCCTCCCAGGAGAAAAACTTTGTCTATGGTGCTGCCCAGAAACCCCAAATGAGGATCAAACTGCTTGGCCCTCGGCAACACCCCAATTGCATAGGCTACCTTAAACACTGATGCTCTGTCGCAAATAGCCTGAGCCCAGACCTTCCAACAGACACCGACACAGCTGGCTGCACACCCAGCACA
This sequence comes from Mustela nivalis, assembly GCF_964662115.1. NCBI lineage: Eukaryota > Metazoa > Chordata > Mammalia > Carnivora > Mustelidae > Mustela > Mustela nivalis. Next base: position 155,690 of record NW_028136438.1, on the reverse strand, counting down.
TTGGACCCGCCACTGCCTTAGGCCACCATCCATTCCCAACCTGGGTTTTCAGTCATCAGAACCTAGACCTTATCTCCAATCCCTGCACAGGGCGGAACCTGATGCACAAGTCAGAACCCCTCCTTCCCCATGGCAAGAAACCTTGCTGCTGGCAGTGAGTCAAACCTTCAGTGAGGAGAAAACGGCATGGCCCATGAGGCCACGCCCATGTGTGAGGGCCGCCTTGGGCACAAACACACATTGTGACCCTCAGCGTGAGTACCTTATTCAAGTAACGCCTCTCAGTGATTGGACCAAGAGCCCGCATATGTGGCTTGCCATGCCCATAGCACGCAGGACTAACTAGATGGTGTGTATTCCAGTTGAGGGAACCCACTGCTGTGCTCTAGATTCCCTCTCCTGGGGGGTCCCCTGTGGCAGAAAACAGTACTCTTCCCTTCCCACAGAATGAACCCAAACACTTGGGAGCTTGGACAATCCCCCGAGAGGAAGGCTCTTCCTCGACCCCTGAAGCAACCCCTACCCTGAACGGCCACTGTGAACGCAACACCCAGAGACAAAAGCCTGAGCGACTGCATCCCACTTGCCCTCCTTTGATATCCAGAGGATCTCCCCTCTCGGACTGGAGATCAGGCCTGCCATTACCTTGGCCCCTACCTGAGCCAAGTTTGCTTTTTCAGACATCTGTCTCCACAGCCCTGGCAAACACAGCCTCTAGGCTGGGTCCTCTGGAGCCATACCACAGGACCATGCCTGCTCTCTCCTGGGAAACTCTGTCCATTCCTTTGGCCACACACCTCCAGAATATGAGAAACCTCAAGGCCCCCGAGGACATACCATTACCGGGAGCCTCCCTGCACACACAGGGGCCTTCGGACACAAGCTGAGCTGCTACCTCCATGAAGGCATGCACACAGATGTCAACAGAGATAGAAGGTTGAGCCGGACAGGCCCTTAGGCCCTAATCTCAACTCTTGCTTTGTTTTCCAGGTGTCACTCCTCAGAGGCTTTGGTTCGAAGAACAGGATATGGGGCTTTCCTGAGGCACTGAAGAACTTCTCTCATCTCCACAAGGGAAGCTTCCTTGTTGGAGCCATGTCAAACACCTCAGGTTGGAGAATCCTGCAGAGTCCCTGAGCCACCTCCGCATTCCAAGGTCTCCCAGGCCACCAAGCCACAGTAGGACTCATCTTCAGGAGAGTCCATTTCAACTCTCCCCTCTGGGTAGCTCACCCAGGAGCCCGCCGATTGAGCCTGCCTTGTCCTGACTAAAGAGTGGGAATATGAGGTGGCGGTCCCAGGCATCCATGCTTAGACACCTGCTCTCGAGTCTTTCCGTATGGGGCCTCCTGGAACCATCCAATAGCACTCGACTTTCGTGCAGAAGGAAACCTTGAGGTTTGGAGTAGTTCACAAATCCCATCGTAGGCAAACCTTCCTGGCCTCATGAGGCCCCCACACCATTCAGGAAGAGGCCATGCTGGACAAAAACTCTAGCCTGAGGCACGTCTCAGAGTTGAAATGACCTCAGTGCAGGGGATCTCGATTCAGCCTCTCAGAGTGGGCCTGCCGTGCCATCGGTCCCAAACCTCACGCTAGCTTGTGTTTTCAGACTTCCTTCCTCACACTCCTGGCAAACAAGCCCTCCGGACTAGGAACTCCAGAACCACAACCCAGCCCAGGGTCTGCCCAAGGCAAGAAAAACGTTTCCCTGTGGGGCTCTCTCCAGAAAACCCAGATGAGGTTCAACCTGCTCAGGCCTCGACGGTACCCGAACTGGATAGGCTGCTCTGGGCACTCATGCTCTGTCTGACACAGCCTGAAGCCAGACGTCCAGACAGACAAGGAGACAGCTGGCCGCACACCCAGCACTTTGGACACGCCATGGTCTTATGCCGTCTCCTCTTCCTAACCTTGGTTTTCAGATATCTGAACCTAGACATTATATCAATTCTCCACACAGCTGGGTATCGCAAGCACAACACAGAACTCCTCCTTCCCCGTGGCTGTAAAGCCTGCTCTTGGCATGGAGTCACACCTTCAGGGTGGGAGAAACCTTCCTGGTCCCTGATGCCACGCCCAAACTTGAGTGCTGCTTGGGCACAAATTCACACTCTGACCCTCAGCATGAGCCCCATGTCAAAGAAAGGCCTGTCAGGGCCTAGGCCAAGAGCCCGCATATGGGGCTTGCCAAGCCCCTATGAACCCAATCCTCACCAGTGTTTGAGTTTTCCAGTCGCCCCGCCCGTACCTGGGGCTCTGCTCTGGAATCCCTTTCTTGGAGAGACACGTGAGCCAGACAACACTTTTCCACCCTTCCCACAAAATGACCCCAAACTCTTGGGAGCTGGGACAAATCCCCAGAGAGGGATACTCGTCCACAGTCCCTGAGGCCACCCCTCCAATCCACGGCTATCTCGAACACAACATCCAGAGACAAAAGCCTGAAGGAACGCCTCCCACTCGCCCTTGTTTCAGAGGCCCAGGAGCTCCCTCTCGGGCTGTACATCCGGCCTGCCATACCCTAGGCGCCACTCATAAGCTGAGTTTGTGTTTTCAGACTTCTGTGCCCTCAGCCTGGACCCACACAACCGCCAGGCTAGGGCCTCTGGAGCCACAGCGAAAGATTGTGCCTGCCCTCTCCAAGGAAATTGTGCCCAATCCATTGACCACAACCCTACAGGTTAGGGAAAAGCTCCAAGGCCCCTGAGGCCATCAATAGTGTAGGCCACCCTGGACTAAGAGGGGCTCTCTGACACCAGCGGAGCAACTATCTCCACTTAGACTCTCAGACAGTGTCCCCAGAGACAGAAGGTTGAAATGGACAGGCCCCCAGGCCCTAATCTGAAACTTAGCTTTGGTTTCCATGTGTCCGTCCTCAGAGGTCTGTTTTCGTAGACCAGCACACGGGGCTTTTCTGAGGCACCAAACCAAACCTCTCTCGCCTCCACATGGGGAGCTTACTTACTGGGGATGTATCAAACCCTTCAGGTAGGAGAGTTCCGCAGGGCCACTGAACAACCAGCACATTCCAAGGTTTCCATGGACCCAAACGCACATTATGACGCATCCTCAGGAGAGGCCATTTCAACTCAGCCCCCTGGTTAGCGTGCCCCAGAGGCAGCAGATCAAACATATCTTGTGGCTAATGGCCAATGGGAATGCGAGGCATGCTGTACAGGGATCCATCCTTCGAACCGTGCTCTCCAGTCCTTCCGTATGGTATGTCCTGGAGCCATGCAACAGGACTCGAATGTCCCACAGAAGGAAACCTGGTGGTTTGGGGCAACCTCCAAACTCAGCGTGGGAAAACTTCCTTGGCCTCATGAGGCCCCCGCTTCATGAAGGTGCCATCATGGACACATACTCCAGCCTCAGCCAACGTCTGATCCTCAGCCTGACTTCAGATGCAGGAGATTTTGATTCAGCCTCTGCCTAGTGGGCCTGCTCTGCCCTTGGCTCCAATCCTCACTTTAGCTTGTGTTCCTAGACTTCCGTCCACACACTCCTGGCCCACAAACCCTCCCTTCTGGGAATTCTGGGGCCACAATGAAGCACTCCGCCTGCCTCCCAGGAGAAAAACTTTGTCTATGGTGCTGCCCAGAAACCCCAAATGAGGATCAAACTGCTTGGCCCTCGGCAACACCCCAATTGCATAGGCTACCTTAAACACTGATGCTCTGTCGCAAATAGCCTGAGCCCAGACCTTCCAACAGACACCGACACAGCTGGCTGCACACCCAGCACATTGGACCCGCCACTGCCTTAGGCCACCATCCATTCCCAACCTGGGTTTTCAGTCATCAGAACCTAGACCTTATCTCCAATCCCTGCACAGGGGGGAACCTGATGCACAAGTCAGAACCCCTCCTTCCCCATGGCAAGAAACCTTGCTGCTGGCAGTGAGTCAAACCTTCAGTGTAGGAGAAAACGGCATGGCCCATGAGGCCACGCCCATGTGTGAGGGCCGCCTTGGGCACAAACACACATTGTGACCCTCAGCGTGAGTACCTTATTCAAGTAACGCCTCTCAGTGATTGGACCAAGAGCCCGCATATGTGGCTTGCCATGCCCATAGGCACACAGGACTAACTAGATGGTGTGTATTCCAGTTGAGGGAACCCACTGCTGTGCTCTAGAGTCCCTCTCCTGGGGGGTCCCCTGTGGCAGAAAACAGTACTCTTCCCTTCCCACAGAATGAACCCAAACACTTGGGAGCTTGGACAATCCCCCGAGAGGAAGGCTCTTCCTCGGCCCCTGAAGCAACCCCTACCCTGAACGGCCACTGTGAACGCAACACCCAGAGACAAAAGCCTGAGCGACTGCCTCCCACTTGCCCTCCTTTGATATCCAGAGGATCTCCCCTCTCGGACTGGAGATCAGGCCTGCCATTACCTTGGCCCCTACCTGAGCCAAGTTTGCTTTTTCAGACATCTGTCTCCACAGCCCTGGCAAACACAGCCTCTAGGCTGGGTCCTCTGGAGCCATACCACAGGACCATGCCTGCTCTCTCCTGGGAAACTCTGTCCATTCCTTTGGCCACACACCTCCAGAATATGAGAAACCTCAAGGCCCCCGAGGACATACCATTACCGGGAGCCTCCCTGCACACACAGGGGCCTTCGGACACAAGCTGAGCTGCTACCTCCATGAAGGCATGCACACAGATGTCAACAGAGATAGAAGGTTGAGCCGGACAGGCCCTTAGGCCCTAATCTCAACTCTTGCTTTGTTTTCCAGGTGTCACTCCTCAGAGGCTTTGGTTCGAAGAACAGGATATGGGGCTTTCCTGAGGCACTGAAGAACTTCTCTCATCTCCACAAGGGAAGCTTCCTTGTTGGAGCCATGTCAAACACCTCAGGTTGGAGAATCCTGCAGAGTCCCTGAGCCACCTCCGCATTCCAAGGTCTCCCAGGCCACCAAGCCACAGTAGGACTCATCTTCAGGAGAGTCCATTTCAACTCTCCCCTCTGGGTAGCTCACCCAGGAGCCCGCCGATTGAGCCTGCCTTGTCCTGACTAAAGAGTGGGAATATGAGGTGGCGGTCCCAGGCATCCATGCTTAGACACCTGCTCTCGAGTCTTTCCGTATGGGGCCTCCTGGAACCATCCAATAGCACTCGACTTTCGTGCAGAAGGAAACCTTGAGGTTTGGAGTAGTTCACAAATCCCATCGTAGGCAAACCTTCCTGGCCTCATGAGGCCCCCACACCATTCAGGAAGAGGCCATGCTGGACAAAAACTCTAGCCTGAGGCACGTCTCAGAGTTGAAATGACCTCAGTGCAGGAGATCTCGAATCAGCCTCTCAGAGTGGGCCTGCCGTGCCATCGGTCCCAAACCTCACGCTAGCTTGTGTTTTCAGACTTCCTTCCTCACACTCCTGGCAAACAAGCCCTCCGGACTAGGAACTCCAGAACCACAACCCAGCCCAGGGTCTGCCCAAGGGAAGAAAAATGTTTCCCTGTGGGGCTCTCTCCAGAAAACCCAGATGAGGTTCAACCTGCTCGGGACTCGACGGTACCCGAACTGGATAGGCTGCTCTGGGCACTCATGCTCTGTCTGACACAGCCTGAAGCCAGACGTCCAGACAGACAAGGAGACAGCTGGCCGCACACCCAGCACTTCGGACACGCCATGGTCTTATGCCGTCTCCTCTTCCTAACCTTGGTTTTCAGATATCTGAAACTAGACATTATATCAATTCTCCACACAGCTGGGTATCGCAAGCACAACACAGAACTCCTCCTTCCCCGTGGCTGTAAAGCCTGCTCTTGGCATGGAGTCACACCTTCAGGGTGGGAGAAACCTTCCTGGTCCCTGATGCCACGCCCAAACTTGAGTGCTGCTTGGGCACAAATTCACACTCTGACCCTCAGCATGAGCCCCATGTCAAAGAAAGTCCTGTCAGGGCCTGGGCCAAGAGCCCGCATATGGGGCTTGCCAAGCCCCTATGCACCCAATCCTCACCAGTGTTTGAGTTTTCCAGTCGCCCCGCCCGTACCTGGGGCTCTGCTCTGGAATCCCTTTCTTGGAGAGACACGTGAGCCAGACAACACTTTTCCACCCTTCCCACAAAATGACCCCAAACTCTTGGGAGCTGGGACAAATCCCCAGAGAGGGATACTCGTCCACAGTCCCTGAGGCCACCCCTCCAATCCACGGCTATCTCGGACACAACATCCAGAGACAAAAGCCTGAAGGAACGCCTCCCACTCGCCCTTGTTTCAGAGGCCAAGGAGCTCCCTCTCGGGCTGTACATCCGGCCTGCCATACCCTAGGCGCCACTCATAAGCTGAGTTTGTGTTTTCAGACTTCTGTGCCCTCAGCCTGGACCCACACAACCGCCAGGCTAGGGCCTCTGGAGCCACAGCGAAAGATTGTGCCTGCCCTCTCCAAGGAAATTGTGCCCAATCCATTGACCACAACCCTACAGGTTAGGGAAAAGCTCCAAGGCCCCTGAGGCCATCAATAGTGTAGGCCACCCTGGACTAAGAGGGGCTCTCTGACACCAGCGGAGCAACTATCTCCACTTAGACTCTCAGACAGTGTCCCCAGAGACAGAAGGTTGAAATGGACAGGCCCCCAGGCCCTAATCTGAACCTTAGCTCTGGTTTCCATGTGTCCGTCCTCAGAGGTCTGTTTTCGTAGACCAGCACACGGGGCTTTTCTGAGGCACCAAACCAAACCTCTCTCGCCTCCACATGGGGAGCTTACTTACTGGGGATGTATCAAACCCTTCAGGTAGGAGAGTTCCGCAGGGCCACTGAACAACCAGCACATTCCAAGGTTTCCATGGACCCAAACGCACATTATGACGCATCCTCAGGAGAGGCCATTTCAACTCAGCCCCCTGGTTAGCGTGCCCCAGAGGCAGCAGATCAAACATATCTTGTGGCTAATGGCCAATGGGAATGCGAGGCATGCTGTACAGGGATCCATCCTTCGAACCGTGCTCTCCAGTCCTTCCGTATTGTATGTCCTGGAGCCATGCAACAGGACTCGAATGTCCCACAGAAGGAAACCTGGTGGTTTGGGGCAACCTCCAATCTCAACGTGGGAAAACTTCCTTGGCCTCATGAGGCCCCCGCTTCATGAAGGTGCCATCATGGACACATACTCCAGCCTCAGCCAACGTCTGATCCTCAGCCTGACTTCAGATGCAGGAGATTTTGATTCAGCCTCTGCCTAGTGGGCCTGCTCTGCCCTTGGCTCCAATCCTCACTTTAGTTTGTGTTCCTAGACTTCCGTCCTCACACTCCTGGCCCACAAACCCTCCCTTCTGGGAATTCTGGGGCCACAATGAAGCACTCCGCCTGCCTCCCAGGAGAAAAACTTTGTCTATGGTGCTGCCCAGAAACCCCAAATGAGGATCAAACTGCTTGGCCCTCGGCAACACCCCAATTGCATAGGCTACCTTAAACACTGATGCTCTGTCGCAAATAGCCTGAGCCCAGACCTTCCAACAGACACCGACACAGCTGGCTGCACACCCAGCACATTGGACCCGCCACTGCCTTAGGCCACCATCCATTCCCAACCTGGGTTTTCAGTCATCAGAACCTAGACCTTATCTCCAATCCCTGCACAGGGCGGAACCTGATGCACAAGTCAGAACCCCTCCTTCCCCATGGCAAGAAACCTTGCTGCTGGCAGTGAGTCAAACCTTCAGTGTAGGAGAAAACGGCATGGCCCATGAGGCCACGCCCATGTGTGAGGGCCGCCTTGGGCACAAACACACATTGTGACCCTCAGCGTGAGTACCTTATTCAAGTAACGCCTCTCAGTGATTGGACCAAGAGCCCGCATATGTGGCTTGCCATGCCCATAGGCACGCAGGACTAACTAGATGGTGTGTATTCCAGTTGAGGGAACCCACTGCTGTGCTCTAGAGTCCCTCTCCTGGGGGGTCCCCTGTGGCAGAAAACAGTACTCTTCCCTTCCCACAGAATGAACCCAAACACTTGGGAGCTTGGACAATCCCCCGAGAGGAAGGCTCTTCCTCGGCCCCTGAAGCAACCCCTACCCTGAACGGCCACTGTGAACGCAACACCCAGAGACAAAAGCCTGAGCGACTGCCTCCCACTTGCCCTCCTTTGATATCCAGAGGATCTCCACTCTCGGACTGGAGATCAGGCCTGCCGTTACATTGGCGCCTACCTGAGCCAAGTTTGCTTTTTCAGACATCTGTCTCCACAGCCCTGGCAAACACAGCCTCTAGGCTGGGTCCTCTGGAGCCATACCACAGGACCATGCCTGCTCTCTCCTGGGAAACTCTGTCCATTCCTTTGGCCACACTCCTCCAGAATATGAGAAACCTCAAGGCCCCGAGGACATACCATTACCGGGAGCCTCCCTGCACACACGGGTGCCTTCGGACACAAGCTGAGCTGCTACCTCCATGAAGGCATGCACACAGATGTCAACAGAGATAGAAGGTTGAGCCGGACAGGCCCTTAGGCCCTAATCTCAACTCTTGCTTTGTTTTCCAGGTGTCACTCCTCAGAGGCTTTGGTTCGAAGAACAGGATATGGGGCTTTCCTGAGGCACTGAACAGAACTTCTCTCGTCTCCACATGGGAAGCTTCCTTGTTGGAGCCGTGTCAAACACCTCAGGTTGGAGAATCCTGCAGAGTCCCTGAGCCACCTCCACATTCCAAGGTCTCCCAGGCCACCAAGCCACAGTAGGACTCATCTTCAGGAGAGTCCATTTCAACTCTCCCCTCTGGGTAGCTCACCCAGGAGCCCGCAGATTGAGCCTGCCTTGTCCTGACTAAAGAGTGGGAATATGAGGTGGCGTTCCCAGGCATCCATGCTTAGACACCTGCTCTCGAGTCTTTCCGTATGGGGCCTCCTGGAACCATCCAATAGCACTCGACTTTCGTGCAGAAGGAAACCTTGAGGTTTGGAGTAGTTCACAAATCCCATCGTAGGCAAACCTTCCTGGCCTCATGAGGCCCCCACACCATTCAGGAAGAGGCCATGCTGGACAAAAACTCTAGCCTGAGGCACGTCTCAGAGTTGAAATGACCTCAGTGCAGGAGATCTCGATTCAGCCTCTCAGAGTGGGCCTGCCGTGCCATCGGTCCCAAACCTCACGCTAGCTTGTGTTTTCAGACTTCCTTCCTCACACTCCTGGCAAACAAGCCCTCCGGACTAGGAACTCCAGAACCACAACCCAGCCCAGGGTCTGCCCAAGGCAAGAAAAACGTTTCCCTGTGGGGCTCTCTCCAGAAAACCCAGATGAGGATCAACCTGCTCGGGCCTCGACGGTACTCGAACTGGATAGGCTGCTCTGGGCACTCATGCTCTGTCTGACACAGCCTGAAGCCAGACGTCCAGACAGACAAGGAGACAGCTGGCCGCACACCCAGCACTTCGGACACGCCATGGTCTTATGCCGTCACCTCTTCCTAACCTTGGTTTTCAGATATCTGAACCTAGACATTATATCAATTCTCCACACAGCTGGGTATCGCAAGCACAACACAGAACTCCTCCTTCCCCGTGGCTGTAAAGCTTGCTCTTGGCATGGAGTCACACCTTCAGGGTGGGAGAAACCTTCCTGGTCCCTGATGCCACGCCCAATCTTGAGTGCTGCTTGGGCACAAATTCACACTCTGACCCTCAGCATGAGCCCCATGTCAAAGAAAGTCCTGTCAGGGCCTGGGCCAAGAGCCCGCATATGGGGCTTGCCAAGCCCCTATGCACCCAATCCTCACCAGTGTTTGAGTTTTCCAGTCGCCCCGCCCGTACCTGGGGCTCTGCTCTGGAATCCCTTTCTTGGAGAGACACGTGAGCCAGACAACACTTTTCCACCCTTCCCACAAAATGACCCCAAACTCTTGGGAGCTGGGACAAATCCCCAGAGAGGGATACTCGTCCACAGTCCCTGAGGCCACCCCTCCAATCCACGGCTATCTCGAACACAACATCCAGAGACAAAAGCCTGAAGGAACGCCTCCCACTCGCCCTTGTTTCAGAGGCCCAGGAGCTCCCTCTCGGGCTGTACATCCGGCCTGCCATACCCTAGGCGCCACTCATAAGCTGAGTTTGTGTTTTCAGACTTCTGTGCCCTCAGCCTGGACCCACACAACCGCCAGGCTAGGGCCTCTGGAGCCACAGCGAAAGATTGTGCCTGCCCTCTCCAAGGAAATTGTGCCCAATCCATTGACCACAACCCTACAGGTTAGGGAAAAGCTCCAAGGCCCCTGAGGCCATCAATAGTGTAGGCCACCCTGGACTAAGAGGGGCTCTCTGACACCAGCGGAGCAACTATCTCCACTTAGACTCTCAGACAGTGTCCCCAGAGACAGAAGGTTGAAATGGACAGGCCCCCAGGCCCTAATCTGAACCTTAGCTCTGGTTTCCATGTGTCCGTCCTCAGAGGTCTGTTTTCGTAAACCAGCACATGGGGCTTTTCTGAGGCACCAAACCAAACCTCTCTCGCCTCCACATGGGGAGCTTACTTACTGGGGATGTATCAAACCCTTCAGGTAGGAGAGTTCCGCAGGGCCACTGAACAACCAGCACATTCCAAGGTTTCCATGGACCCAAACGCACATTATGACGCATCCTCAGGAGAGGCCATTTCAACTCAGCCCCCTGGTTAGCGTGCCCCAGAGGCAGCAGATCAAACATATCTTGTGGCTAATGGCCAATGGGAATGCGAGGCATGCTGTACAGGGATCCATCCTTCGAACCGTGCTCTCCAGTCCTTCCGTATGGTATGTCCTGGAGCCATTCAACAGGACTCGAATGTCCCACAGAAGGAAACCTGGTGGTTTGGGGCAACCTCCAAACTCAGCGTGGGAAAACTTCCTTGGCCTCATGAGGCCCCCGCTTCATGAAGGTGCCATCATGGACACATACTCCAGCCTCAGCCAACGTCTGATCCTCAGCCTGACTTCAGATGCAGGAGATTTTGATTCAGCCTCTGCCTAGTGGGCCTGCTCTGCCCTTGGCTCCAATCCTCACTTTAGCTTGTGTTCCTAGACTTCCGTCCTCACACTCCTGGCCCACAAACCCTCCCTTCTGGGAATTCTGGGGCCACAATGAAGCACTCCGCCTGCCTCCCAGGAGAAAAACTTTGTCTATGGTGCTGCCCAGAAACCCCAAATGAGGATCAAACTGCTTGGCCCTCGGCAACACCCCATTTGCATAGGCTACCTTAAACACTGAGGCTCTGTCGCAAATAGCCTGAGCCCAGACCTTCCAACAGACACCGACACAGCTGGCTGCACACCCAGCACATTGGACCCGCCACTGCCTTAGGCCACCATCCATTCCCAACCTGGGTTTTCAGTCATCAGAACCTAGACCTTATCTCCAATCCCTGCACAGGGGGGAACCTGATGCACAAGTCAGAACCCCTCCTTCCCCATGGCAAGAAACCTTGCTGCTGGCAGTGAGTCAAACCTTCAGTGTAGGAGAAAACGGCATGGCCCATGAGGCCACGCCCATTTGTGAGGGCCGCCTTGGGCACAAACACACATTGTGACCCTCAGCGTTAGTACCTTATTCAAGTAACGCCTCTCAGTGATTGGACCAAGAGCCCGCATATGAGGCTTGCCATGCCCATAGGCACGCAGGACTAACTAGATGGTGTGTATTCCAGTTGAGGGAACCCACTGCTGTGCTCTAGAGTCCCTCTCCTGGCGGGTCCCCTGTGGCAGAAAACAGTACTCTTCCCTTCCCACAGAATGAACCCAAACACTTGGGAGCTTGGACAATCCCCCGAGAGGAAGGCTCTTCCTCGGCCCCTGAAGCAACCCTACCCTGAACGGCCACTGTGAACGCAATACCCAGAGACAAAAGCCTGAGCGACTGCCTCCCACTTGCCCTCCTTTGATATCGAGAGGATCTCCTCTCTCGGACTGGAGATCAGGCCTGCCGTTACATTGGCGCCTACCTGAGCCAAGTTTGCTTTTTCAGACATCTGTCTCCACAGCCCTGGCAAACACAGCCTCTAGGCTGGGTCCTCTGGAGCCATACCACAGGACCATGCCTGCTCTCTCCTGGGAAACTCTGTCCATTCCTTTGGCTACACTCCTCCAGAATATGAGAAACCTCAAGGCCCCGAGGACATACCATTACCGGGAGCCTCCCTGCACACACGGGGGCCTTCGGACACAAGCTGAGCTGCTACCTCCATGAAGGCATGCACACAGATGTCAACAGAGATAGAAGGTTGAGCCGGACAGGCCCTTAGGCCCTAATCTCAACTCTTGCTTTGTTTTCCAGGTGTCACTCCTCAGAGGCTTTGGTTCGAAGAACAGGATATGGGGCTTTCCTGAGGCACTGAACAGAACTTCTCTCGTCTCCACATGGGAAGCTTCCTTGTTGGAGCCGTGTCAAACACCTCAGGTTGGAGAATCCTGCAGAGTCCCTGAGCCACCTCCACATTCCAAGGTCTCCCAGGCCACCAAGCCACAGTAGGACTCATCTTCAGGAGAGTCCATTTCAACTCTCCCCTCTGGGTAGCTCACCCAGGAGCCCGCAGATTGAGCCTGCCTTGTCCTGACTAAAGAGTGGGAATATGAGGTGGCGTTCCCAGGCATCCATGCTTAGACACCTGCTCTCGAGTCTTTCCGTATGGGGCCTCCTGGAACCATCCAATAGCACTCGACTTTCGTGCAGAAGGAAACCTTGAGGTTTGGAGTAGTTCACAAATCCCATCGTAGGCAAACCTTCCTGGCCTCATGAGGCCCCCACACCATTCAGGAAGAGGCCATGCTGGACAAAAACTCTAGCCTGAGGCACGTCTCAGAGTTGAAATGACCTCAGTGCAGGAGATCTCGATTCAGCCTCTCAGAGTGGGCCTGCCGTGCCATCGGTCCCAAACCTCACGCTAGCTTGTGTTTTCAGACTTCCTTCCTCACACTCCTGGCAAACAAGCCCTCCGGACTAGGAACTCCAGAACCACAACCCAGCCCAGGGTCTGCCCAAGGCAAGAAAAACGTTTCCCTGTGGGGCTCTCTCCAGAAAACCCAGATGAGGATCAACCTGCTCGGGCCTCGACGGTACCCGAACTGGATAGGCTGCTCTGGGCACTCATGCTCTGTCTGACACAGCCTGAAGCCAGACGTCCAGACAGACAAGGAGACAGCTGGCCGCACACCCAGCACTTCGGACACGCCATGGTCTTATGCCGTCACCTCTTCCTAACCTTGGTTTTCAGATATCTGAACCTAGACATTATATCAATTCTCCACACAGCTGGGTATCGCAAGCACAACACAGAACTCCTCCTTCCCCGTGGCTGTAAAGCTTGCTCTTGGCATGGAGTCACACCTTCAGGGTGGGAGAAACCTTCCTGGTCCCTGATGCCACGCCCAAACTTGAGTGCTGCTTGGGCACAAATTCACACTCTGACCCTCAGCATGAGCCCCATGTCAAAGAAAGTCCTGTCAGGGCCTGGGCCAAGAGCCCGCATATGGGGCTTGCCAAGCCCCTATGCACCCAATCCTCACCAGTGTTTGAGTTTTCCAGTCGCCCCGCCCGTACCTGGGGCTCTGCTCTGGAATCCCTTTCTTGGAGAGACACGTGAGCCAGACAACACTTTTCCACCCTTCCCACAAAATGACCCCAAACTCTTGGGAGCTGGGACAAATCCCCAGAGAGGGATACTCGTCCACAGTCCCTGAGGCCACCCCTCCAATCCACGGCTATCTCGGACACAACATCCAGAGACAAAAGCCTGAAGGAACGCCTCCCACTCGCCCTTGTTTCAGAGGCCCAGGAGCTCCCTCTCGGGCTGTACATCCGGCCTGCCATACCCTAGGCGCCACTCATAAGCTGAGTTTGTGTTTTCAGACTTCTGTGCCCTCAGCCTGGACCCACACAACCGCCAGGCTAGGGCCTCTGGAGCCACAGCGAAAGATTGTGCCTGCCCTCTCCAAGGAAATTGTGCCCAATCCATTGACCACAACCCTACAGGTTAGGGAAAAGCTCCAAGGCCCCTGAGGCCATCAATAGTGTAGGCCACCCTGGACTAAGAGGGGCTCTCTGACACCAGCGGAGCAACTATCTCCACTTAGACTCTCAGACAGTGTCCCCAGAGACAGAAGGTTGAAATGGACAGGCCCCCAGGCCCTAATCTGAACCTTAGCTCTGGTTTCCATGTGTCCGTCCTCAGAGGTCTGTTTTCGTAGACCAGCACACGGGGCTTTTCTGAGGCACCAAACCAAACCTCTCTCGCCTCCACATGGGGAGCTTACTTACTGGGGATGTATCAAACCCTTCAGGTAGGAGAGTTCCGCAGGGCCACTGAACAACCAGCACATTCCAAGGTTTCCATGGACCCAAACGCACATTATGACGCATCCTCAGGAGAGGCCATTTCAACTCAGCCCCCTGGTTAGCGTGCCCCAGAGGCAGCAGATCAAACATATCTTGTGGCTAATGGCCAATGGGAATGCGAGGCATGCTGTACAGGGATCCATCCTTCGAACCGTGCTCTCCAGTCCTTCCGTATGGTATGTCCTGGAGCCATTCAACAGGACTCGAATGTCCCACAGAAGGAAACCTGGTGGTTTGGGGCAACCTCCAAACACAGCGTGGGAAAACTTCCTTGGCCTCATGAGGCCCCCGCTTCATGAAGGTGCCATCATGGACACATACTCCAGCCTCAGCCAACGTCTGATCCTCAGCCTGACTTCAGATGCAGGAGATTTTGATTCAGCCTCTGCCTAGTGGGCCTGCTCTGCCCTTGGCTCCAATCCTCACTTTAGCTTGTGTTCCTAGACTTCCGTCCTCACACTCCTGGCCCACAAACCCTCCCTTCTGGGAATTCTGGGGCCACAATGAAGCACTCCGCCTGCCTCCCAGGAGAAAAACTTTGTCTATGGTGCTGCCCAGAAACCCCAAATGAGGATCAAACTGCTTGGCCCTCGGCAACACCCCAATTGCATAGGCTACCTTAAACACTGATGCTCTGTCGCAAATAGCCTGAGCCCAGACCTTCCAACAGACACCGACACAGCTGGCTGCACACCCAGCACATTGGACCCGCCACTGCCTTAGGCCACCATCCATTCCCAACCTGGGTTTTCAGTCATCAGAACCTAGACCTTATCTCCAATCCCTGCACAGGGGGGAACCTGATGCACAAGTCAGAACCCCTCCTTCCCCATGGCAAGAAACCTTGCTGCTGGCAGTGAGTCAAACCTTCAGTGTAGGAGAAAACGGCATGGCCCATGAGGCCACGCCCATGTGTGAGGGCCGCCTTGGGCACAAACACACATTGTGACCCTCAGCGTGAGTACCTTATTCAAGTAACGCCTCTCAGTGATTGGACCAAGAGCCCGCATATGTGGCTTGCCATGCCCATAGGCACGCAGGACTAACTAGATGGTGTGTATTCCAGTTGAGGGAACCCACTGCTGTGCTCTAGAGTCCCTCTCCTGGGGGGTCCCCTGTGGCAGAAAACAGTACTCTTCCCTTCCCACAGAATGAACCCAAACACTTGGGAGCTTGGACAATCCCCCGAGAGGAAGGCTCTTCCTCGGCCCCTGAAGCAACCCCTACCCTGAACGGCCACTGTGAACGCAACACCCAGAGACAAAAGCCTGAGCGACTGCCTCCCACTTGCCCTCCTTTGATATCGAGAGGATCTCCTCTCTCGGACTGGAGATCAGGCCTGCCGTTACATTGGCGCCTACCTGAGCCAAGTTTGCTTTTTCAGACATCTGTCTCCACAGCCCTGGCAAACACAGCCTCTAGGCTGGGTCCTCTGGAGCCATACCACAGGACCATGCCTGCTCTCTCCTGGGAAACTCTGTCCATTCCTTTGGCCACACTCCTCCAGAATATGAGAAACCTCAAGGCCCCGAGGACATACCATTACCGGGAGCCTCCCTGCACACACGGGGGCCTTCGGACACAAGCTGAGCTGCTACCTCCATGAAGGCATGCACACAGATGTCAACAGAGATAGAAGGTTGAGCCGGACAGGCCCTTAGGCCCTAATCTCAACTCTTGCTTTGTTTTCCAGGTGTCACTCCTCAGAGGCTTTGGTTCGAAGAACAGGATATGGGGCTTTCCTGAGGCACTGAACAGAACTTCTCTCGTCTCCACATGGGAATCTTCCTTGTTGGAGCCGTGTCAAACACCTCAGGTTGGAGAATCCTGCAGAGTCCCTGAGCCACCTCCACATTCCAAGGTCTCCCAGGCCACCAAGCCACAGTAGGACTCATCTTCAGGAGAGTCCATTTCAACTCTCCCCTCTGGGTAGCTCACCCAGGAGCCCGCAGATTGAGCCTGCCTTGTCCTGACTAAAGAGTGGGAATATGAGGTGGCGTTCCCAGGCATCCATGCTTAGACACCTGCTCTCGAGTCTTTCCGTATGGGGCCTCCTGGAACCATCCAATAGCACTCGACTTTCGTGCAGAAGGAAACCTTGAGGTTTGGAGTAGTTCACAAATCCCATCGTAGGCAAAACTTCCTGGCCTCATGAGGCCCCCACACCATTCAGGAAGAGGCCATGCTGGACAAAAACTCTAGCCTGAGGCACGTCTCAGAGTTGAAATGACCTCAGTGCAGGAGATCTCGATTCAGCCTCTCAGACTGGGCCTGCCGTGCCATCGGTCCCAAACCTCACGCTAGCTTGTGTTTTCAGACTTCCTTCCTCACACTCCTGGCAAACAAGCCCTCCGGACTAGGAACTCCAGAACCACAACCCAGCCCAGGGTCTGCCCAAGGCAAGAAAAACGTTTCCCTGTGGGGCTCTCTCCAGAAAACCCAGATGAGGATCAACCTGCTCGGGCCTCGACGGTACCCGAACTGGATAGGCTGCTCTGGGCACTGATGCTCTGTCTGACACAGCCTGAAGCCAGACGTCCAGACAGACAAGGAGACAGCTGGCCGCACACCCAGCATTTCGGACACGCCATGGTCTTATGCCGTCACCTTTTCCTAACCTTGGTTTTCAGATATCTGAACCTAGACATTATATCAATTCTCCACACAGCTGGGTATCGCAAGCACAACACAGAACTCCTCCTTCCCCGTGGCTGTAAAGCTTGCTCTTGGCATGGAGTCACACCTTCAGGGTGGGAGAAACCTTCCTGGTCCCTGATGCCACGCCCAAACTTGAGTGCTGCTTGGGCACAAATTCACACTCTGACCCTCAGCATGAGCCCCATGTCAAAGAAAGTCCTGTCAGGGCCTGGGCCAAGAGCCCGCATATGGGGCTTGCCAAGCCCCTATGCACCCAATCCTCACCAGTGTTTGAGTTTTCCAGTCGCCCCGCCCGTACCTGGGGCTCTGCTCTGGAATCCCTTTCTTGGAGAGACACGTGAGCCAGACAACACTTTTCCACCCTTCCCACAAAATGACCCCAAACTCTTGGGAGCTGGGACAAATCCCCAGAGAGGGATACTCGTCCACAGTCCCTGAGGCCACCCCTCCAATCCACGGCTATCTCGGACACAACATCCAGAGACAAAAGTCTGAAGGAACGCCTCCCACTCGCCCTTGTTTCAGAGGCCCAGGAGCTCCCTCTCGGGCTGTACATCCGGCCTGCCATACCCTTGGCGCCACTCATAAGCTGAGTTTGTGTTTTCAGACTTCTGTGCCCTCAGCCTGGACCCACACAACCGCCAGGCTAGGGCCTCTGGAGTCACAGCGAAAGATTGTGCCTGCCCTCTCCAAGAAAATTGTGCCCAATCCATTGACCACAACCCTACAGGTTAGGGAAAAGCTCCAAGGCCCCTGAGGCCATCAATAGTGTAGGCCACCCTGGACTAAGAGGGGCTCTCTGACACCAGCGGAGCAACTATCTCCACTTAGACTCTCAGACAGTGTCCCCAGAGACAGAAGGTTGAAATGGACAGGCCCTCAGGACCTAATCTGAACCTTAGCTCTGGTTTCCATGTGTCCGTCCTCAGAGGTCTGTTTTCGTAGACCAGCACACGGGGCTTTTCTGAGGCACCAAACCAAACCTCTCTCGCCTCCACATGGGGAGCTTACTTACTTGGGATGTATCAAACCCTTCAGGTAGGAGAGTTCTGCAGGGCCACTGAACAACCAGCACATTCCAAGGTTTCCATGGACCCAAACGCACATTATGACGCATCCTCAGGAGAGGCCATTTCAACTCAGCCCCCTGATTAGCGTGCCCCAGAGGCAGCAGATCAAACATATCTTGTGGCTAATGGCCAATGGGAATTTGAGGCATGCTGTACAGGGATCCATCCTTCGAACCGTGCTCTCCAGTCCTTCCGTATGGTATGTCCTGGAGCCATGCAACAGGACTCGAATGTCCCACAGAAGGAAACCTGGTGGTTTGGGGCAACCTCCAAACTCAGCGTGGGAAAACTTCCTTGGCCTCATGAGGCCCCCGCTTCATGAAGGTGCCATCATGGACACATACTCCAGCCTCAGCCAACGTCTGATCCTCAGCCTGACTTCAGATGCAGGAGATTTTGATTCAGCCTCTGCCTAGTGGGCCTGCTCTGCCCTTGGCTCCAATCCTCACTTTAGCTTGTGTTCCTAGACTTCCGTCCTCACACTCCTGGCCCACAAACCCTCCCTTCTGGGAATTCTGGGGCCACAATGAAGCACTCCGCCTGCCTCCCAGGAGAAAAACTTTGTCTATGGTGCTGCCCAGAAACCCCATATGAGGATCAAACTGCTTGGCCCTCGGCAACACCCCAATTGCATAGGCTACCTTAAACACTGATGCTCTGTCGCAAATAGCCTGAGCCCAGACCTTCCAACAGACACCGACACAGCTGGCTGCACACCCAGCACATTGGACCCGCCACTGCCTTAGGCCACCATCCATTCCCAACCTGGGTTTTCAGTCATCAGAACCTAGACCTTATCTCCAATCCCTGCACAGGGGGGAACCTGATGCACAAGTCAGAACCCCTCCTTCCCCATGGCAAGAAACCTTGCTGCTGGCAGTGAGTCAAACCTTCAGTGTAGGAGAAAACGGCATGGCCCATGAGGCCACGCCCATGTGTGAGGGCCGCCTTGGGCACAAACACACATTGTGACCCTCAGCGTGAGTACCTTATTCAAGTAACGCCTCTCAGTGATTGGACCAAGAGCCCGCATATGTGGCTTGCCATGCCCATAGGCACGCAGGACTAACTAGATGTTGTGTATTCCAGTTGAGGGAACCCACTGCTGTGCTCTAGAGTCCCTCTCCTGGGGGTTCCCCTGTGGCAGAAAACAGTACTCTTCCCTTCCCACAGAATGAACCCAAACACTTGGGAGCTTGGACAATCCCCCGAGAGGAAGGCTCTTCCTCGGCCCCTGAAGCAACCCCTACCCTGAACGGCCACTGTGAACGCAACACCCAGAGACAAAAGCCTGAGCGACTGCCTCCCACTTGCCCTCCTTTGATATCCAGAGGATCTCCCCTCTCGGACTGGAGATCAGGCCTGCCATTACCTTGGCCCCTACCTGAGCCAAGTTTGCTTTTTCAGACATCTGTCCCCACAGCCCTGGCAAACACAGCCTCTAGGCTGGGTCCTCTGGAGCCATACCACAGGACCATGCCTGCTCTCTCCTGGGAAACTCTGTCCATTCCTTTGGCCACACACCTCCAGAATATGAGAAATCTCAAGGCCCCCGAGGACATACCATTACCGGGAGCCTCCCTGCACACACAGGGGCCTTCGGACACAAGCTGAGCTGCTACCTCCATGAAGGCATGCACACAGATGTCAACAGAGATAGAAGGTTGAGCCGGACAGGCCCTTAGGCCCTGATCTCAACTCTTGCTTTGTTTTCCAGGTGTCACTCCTCAGAGGCTTTGGTTCGAAGAACAGGATATGGGGCTTTCCTGAGGCACTGAACAGAACTTCTCTCGTCTCCACATGGGAAGCTTCCTTGTTGGAGCCGTGTCAAACACCTCAGGTTGGAGAATCCTGCAGAGTCCCTGAGCCACCTCCACATTCCAAGGTCTCCCAGGCCACCAAGCCACAGTAGGACTCATCTTCAGGAGAGTCCATTTCAACTCTCCCCTCTGGGTAGCTCACCCAGGAGCCCGCAGATTGAGCCTGCCTTGTCCTGACTAAAGAGTGGGAATATGAGGTGGCGTTCCCAGGCATCCATGCTTAGACACCTGCTCTCGAGTCTTTCCGTATGGGGCCTCCTGGAACCATCCAATAGCACTCGACTTTCGTGCAGAAGGAAACCTTGAGGTTTGGAGTAGTTCACAAATCCCATCGTAGGCAAACCTTCCTGGCCTCATGAGGCCCCCACACCATTCAGGAAGAGGCCATGCTGGACAAAAACTCTAGCCTGAGGCACGTCTCAGAGTTGAAATGACCTCAGTGCAGGAGATCTCGATTCAGCCTCTCAGACTGGGCCTGCCGTGCCATCGGTCCCAAACCTCACGCTAGCTTGTGTTTTCAGACTTCCTTCCTCACACTCCTGGCAAACAAGCCCTCCGGACTAGGAACTCCAGAACCACAACCCAGCCCAGGGTCTGCCCAAGGCAAGAAAAACGTTTCCCTGTGGGGCTCTCTCCAGAAAACCCAGATGAGGATCAACCTGCTCGGGCCTCGACGGTACTCGAACTCGATAGGCTGCTCTGGGCACTCATGCTCTGTCTGACACAGCCTGAAGCCAGACGTCCAGACAGACAAGGAGACAGCTGGCCGCACACACAGCACTTCGGACACGCCATGGTCTTATGCCGTCACCTCTTCCTAACCTTGGTTTTCAGATATCTGAACCTAGACATTATATCAATTCTCCACACAGCTGGGTATCGCAAGCACAACACAGAACTCCTCCTTCCCCGTGGCTGTAAAGCTTGCTCTTGGCATGGAGTCACACCTTCAGGGTGGGAGAAACCTTCCTGGTCCCTGATGCCACGCCCAAACTTGAGTGCTGCTTGGGCACAAATTCACACTCTGACCCTCAGCATGAGCCCCATGTCAAAGAAAGTCCTGTCAGGGCCTGGGCCAAGAGCCCGCATATGGGGCTTGCCAAGCCCCTATGCACCCAATCCTCACCAGTGTTTGAGTTTTCCAGTCGCCCCGCCCGTACCTGGGGCTCTGCTCTGGAATCCCTTTCTTGGAGAGACACGTGAGCCAGACAACACTTTTCCACCCTTCCCACAAAATGACCCCAAACTCTTGGGAGCTGGGACAAATCCCCAGAGAGGGATACTCGTCCACAGTCCCTGAGGCCACCCCTCCAATCCACGGCTATCTCGGACACAACATCCAGAGACAAAAGCCTGAAGGAACGCCTCCCACTCGCCCTTGTTTCAGAGGCCCAGGAGCTCCCTCTCGGGCTGTACATCCGGCCTGCCATACCCTAGGCGCCACTCATAAGCTGAGTTTGTGTTTTCAGACTTCTGTGCCCTCAGCCTGGACCCACACAACCGCCAGGCTAGGGCCTCTGGAGCCACAGCGAAAGATTGTGCCTGCCCTCTCCAAGGAAATTGTGCCCAATCCATTGACCACAACCCTACAGGTTAGGGAAAAGCTCCAAGGCCCCTGAGGCCATCAATAGTGTAGGCCACCCTGGACTAAGAGGGGCTCTCTGACACCAGCGGAGCAACTATCTCCACTTAGACTCTCAGACAGTGTCCCCAGAGACAGAAGGTTGAAATGGACAGGCCCCCAGGCCCTAATCTGAACCTTAGCTCTGGTTTCCATGTGTCCGTCCTCAGAGGTCTGTTTTCGTAGACCAGCACACGGGGCTTTTCTGAGGCACCAAACCAAACCTCTCTCGCCTCCACATGGGGAGCTTACTTACTGGGGATGTATCAAACCCTTCAGGTAGGAGAGTTCCGCAGGGCCACTGAACAACCAGCACATTCCAAGGTTTCCATGGACCCAAACGCACATTATGACGCATCCTCAGGAGAGGCCATTTCAACTCAGCCCCCTGGTTAGCGTGCCCCAGAGGCAGCAGATCAAACATATCTTGTGGCTAATGGCCAATGAGAATGCGAGGCATGCTGTACAGGGATCCATCCTTCGAACCGTGCTCTCCAGTCCTTCCGTATGGTATGTCCTGGAGCCATGCAACAGGACTCGAATGTCCCACAGAAGGAAACCTGGTGGTTTGGGGCAACCTCCAAACTCAGCGTGGGAAAACTTCCTTGGCCTCATGAGGCCCCCGCTTCATGAAGGTGCCATCATGGACACATACTCCAGCCTCAGCCAACGTCTGATCCTCAGCCTGACTTCAGATGCAGGAGATTTTGATTCAGCCTCTGCCTAGTGGGCCTGCTCTGCCCTTGGCTCCAATCCTCACTTTAGCTTGTGTTCCTAGACTTCCGTCCTCACACTCCTGGCCCACAAACCCTCCCTTCTGGGAATTCAGGGGCCACAATGAAGCACTCCGCCTGCCTCCCAGGAGAAAAACTTTGTCTATGGTGCTGCCCAGAAACCCCAAATGAGGATCAAACTGCTTGGCCCTCGGCAACACCCCAATTGCATAGGCTACCTTAAACACTGATGCTCTGTCGCAAATAGCCTGAGCCCAGACCTTCCAACAGACACCGACACAGCTGGCTGCACACCCAGCACATTGGACCCGCCACTGCCTTAGGCCACCATCCATTCCCAACCTGGGTTTTCAGTCATCAGAACCTAGACCTTATCTCCAATCCCTGCACAGGGGGGAACCTGATGCACAAGTCAGAACCCCTCCTTCCCCATGGCAAGAAACCTTGCTGCTGGCAGTGAGTCAAACCTTCAGTGTAGGAGAAAACGGCATGGCCCATGAGGCCACGCCCATGTGTGAGGGCCGCCTTGGGCACAAACACACATTGTGACCCTCAGCGTGAGTACCTTATTCAAGTAACGCCTCTCAGTGATTGGACCAAGAGCCCGCATATGTGGCTTGCCATGCCCATAGGCACGCAGGACTAACTAGATGGTGTGTATTCCAGTTGAGGGAACCCACTGCTGTGCTCTAGAGTCCCTCTCCTGGGGGGTCCCCTGTGGCAGAAAACAGTACTCTTCCCTTCCCACAGAATGAACCCAAACACTTGGGAGCTTGGACAATCCCCCGAGAGGAAGGCTCTTCCTCGGCCCCTGAAGCAACCCCTACCCTGAACGGCCACTGTGAACGCAACACCCAGAGACAAAAGCCTGAGCGACTGCCTCCCACTTGCCCTCCTTTGATATCCAGAGGATCTCCCCTCTCGGACTGGAGATCAGGCCTGCCATTACCTTGGCCCCTACCTGAGCCAAGTTTGCTTTTTCAGACATCTGTCCCCACAGCCCTGGCAAACACAGCCTCTAGACTGGGTCCTCTGGAGACATACCAAAGGACCATGCCTGCTCTCTCCTGGGAAACTCTGTCCATTCCTTTGGCCACACACCTCCAGAATATGAGAAACCTCAAGGCCCCCGAGGACATACCATTACCGGGAGCCTCCCTGCACACACAGGGGCCTTCAGACACAAGCTGAGCTGCTACCTCCATGAAAGCATGCACACAGATGTCAACAGAGATAGAAGGTTTTGCCGGACAGGCACTCATGCCCTAATCTCAACTCTTGCTTTGTTTTCCAGGTGTCACTCCTCAGAGGCTTTGCTTCGAAGAACAGGATATGGGGCTTTCCTGAGGCACTGAACAGAACTTCTCTCGTCTCCACATGGGAAGCTTCCTTGTTGGAGCCGTGTCAAACACCTCAGGTTGGAGAATCCTGCAGAGTCCCTGAGCCACCTCCACATTCCAAGGTCTCCCAGGCCACCAAGCCACAGTAGGACTCATCTTCAGGAGAGTCCATTTCAACTCTCCCCTCTGGGTAGCTCACCCAGGAGCCCGCAGATTGAGCCTGCCTAGTCCTGACTAAAGAGTGGGAATATGAGGTGGCGTTCCCAGGCATCCATGCTTAGACACCTGCTCTCGAGTCTTTCCGTATGGGGCCTCCTGGAACCATCCAATAGCACTCGACTTTCGTGCAGAAGGAAACCTTGAGGTTTGGAGTAGTTCACAAATCCCATCGTAGGCAAACCTTCCTGGCCTCATGAGGCCCCCACACCATTCAGGAAGAGGCCATGCTGGACAAAAACTCTAGCCTGAGGCACGTCTCATAGTTGAAATGACCTCAGTGCAGGAGATCTCGATTCAGCCTCTCAGAGTGGGCCTGCCGTGCCATCGGTCCCAAACCTCACGCTAGCTTGTGTTTTCAGACTTCCTTCCTCACACTCCTGGCAAACAAGCCCTCCAGACTAGGAACTCCAGAACCACAACCCAGCCCAGGGTCTGCCCAAGGGAAGAGAAAGGTTTCCCTGTGGGGCTCCCTCCAGAAAACCCAGATGAGGATCACCATGCTCGGGCTTCGACGGAACCCGAACTGGATAGGCTGTTCTGGGCACTCATGCTCTGTCTGACACAGCCTGAAGCCAGACGTCCAGACAGACAAGGATACAGCTGGCCGCACACCCAGCAATTCGGACACGCCATGGTCTTATGCCGTCACCTCTTCCTAACCTTGGTTTTCAGATATCTGAACCTAGACATTATATCAATTCTCCACACAGCTGGGTATCGCAAACACAACACAGAACTCCTCCCTCCCTGTGGCTGTAAAGCTTGCTCTTGGCATGGAGTCACACCTTCAGGGTGGGAGAAACCTTCATGGTTCCTGATGCCACGCCCAAACTTGACTGCTGCTTGGGCACAAATTCACACTTTGACCCTCAGCATGAGCCCCATGTCAAAGAAAGGCCTGTCAGGGCCTGGGCCAAGAGCCCGCATATGGGGCTTGCCAAGCCCCTATGCACCCAATCCTCACCAGTGTTTGAGTTTTCCAGTCGCCCCACCCGTACCTGGGGCTCTGCTCTGGAATCCCTTTCTTGGAGAGACACATGAGCTAGACAACACAACTCCAACCTTCCAACAAAATGACCCCAAACTCTTGGGAGCTGGGACAAATCCCCAGAGAGGGATACTCGTCCACAGTCCCTGAGGCCACCCCTCCAATCCACGGCTATCTCGGACACAACATCCAGAGACAAAAGCCTGAAGGAAGGCCTCCCACTCGCCCTTGTTTCAGAGGCCCAGGAGCTCCCTCTCGGGCTGTACATCCGGCCTGCCATACCCTATGCGCCACTCATAAGCTGAATTTGTGTTTTCAGAATTCTGTGCCCTCAGCCTGGACCCACACAACCGCCAGGCTAGGGCCTCTGGAGCCACAGCGAAAGATTGTGCCTGCCCTCTCCAAGGAAATTGTGCCCAATCCATTGACCACAACCCTACAGGTTAGGGAAAACCTCCAAGGCCCCTGAGGCCATCAATAGTGTAGGCCACCCTGGACTAAGAGGGGCTCTCTGACACCAGCGGAGCAACTATCTCCACTTAGACTCTCAGACAGTGTCCCCAGAGACAGAAGGTTGAAATGGACAGGCCCCCAGGCCCTAATGTGAACCTTAGATTTGGTTTCCATGTGTCCGTCCTCAGAGGTCTGTTTTCGTAGACCAGCACACGGGGCTTTTCTGAGGCACCAAACCAAACCTCTCTCGTCTCCACATGGGGAGCTTACTGACTGGGGATGTATCAAACCCTTCAGGTAGGAGAGTTCCGCAGGGCCACTGAACAACAAGCACATTCCAAGGTTTCCATGGACCCAAACGCAAATTATGATGCATCCTCAGGAGGGGCCATTTCAACTCAGCCCCCTGGTTAGCGTGCCCCAGAGGCAGCAGATCAAACATATCTTGTGGCTAATGGCCAATGGGAATGCGAGGCATGCTGTACAGGGATCCATCTTTCGAACTGTGCTCTCCAGTCCTTCCGTATGGTATGTCCTGGAGCCATGCAACAGGACTCAAATGTCCCACAGAAGGAAACCTGGTGGTTTGGGGCAACCTCCAAACTCAGCGTGGGAAAACTTCCTTGGCCTCATGAGGCCCCCGCTTCATGAAGTTGCCATCATGGACACATACTCCAGCCTCAGCCAAAGTCTGATCCTCAGCCTGACTTCAGATGCCGGAGATTTTGATTCAGCCTCTGCCTAGTGGGCCTGCTCTGCCCTTGGCTCCAATCCTCACTTTAGCTTGTGTTCCTAGACTTCCGTCCTCACACTCCTGGCCCACAAACCCTCCCTACTGGGAATTCTGGGGCCACAATGAAGCACTCCGCTTGCCTCCCAGGAGAAAAACTTTGTCTATGGTGCTGCCCAGAAACCCCAATGAGGATCAAACTGCTTGGCCCTCGGCAACACCCCAATTGCATAGGCTACCTTAAACACTGATGCTCTGTCGCAAATAGCCTGAGCCCAGACCTTCCAACAGACACCGAAACTGCTGGCTGCACACCCAGCACATTGGACCCGCCACTGCCTTAGGCCACCATCCATTCCCAACCTGGGTTTTCAGTCATCAGAACCTAGACCTTATCTCCAATCCCTGCACAGGGGGGAACCTGATGCACAAGTCAGAACCCTTCCTTCCCCATGGCAAGAAACCTTGCTGCTGGCAATGAGTCAAACCTTCAGTGTAGGAGAAAACGGCATGGCCCATGAGGCCACGCCCATGTGTGAGGGCCGCCTTGGGCACAAACACACATTGTGACCCTAAGCCTGAGTACCTTATTCAAGTAACGCCTCTCAGTGATTGGACCAAGAGCCCGCATATGTGGCTTGCCATGCCCATAGGAACCCAGGACTAACTAGATGGTGTGTATTCCAGTTGAGGGAACCCGCTGCTGTGCTCTAGAGTCCCTCTCCTGGGGGTCCCCTGTGGCAGAAAACAGTACTCTTCCCTTCCCACAGAATGAACCCAAACACTTGGGAGCTTGGACAATCCCCCGAGAGGAAGGCTCTTCCTCGGCCCCTGAAGCAACCCCTACCCTGAACGGCCACTGTGAACGCAACACCCAGAGACAAAAGCCTGAGCGACTGCCTGACACTTGCCCTCATTTGATATCCAGAGGATCTCCCCTCACGGACTGGAGATCAGGCCTGCCATTACCTTGGCCTCTACCTGAACCAAGTTTGCTTTTTCAGACATCTGTCCCCACAGCCCTGGCAAACACAGCCTCTAGGCTGGGTCCTCTGGAGCCATACCACAGGACCATGCCTGCTCTCTCCTGGGAAACTCTGTCCATTCCTTTGGCCACACACCTCCAGAATATGAGAAACCTCAAGTCCCCCGAGGACATCCCACTACTGGGAGCCTCCCTGGACACACAGGGGCATTTGGACACAAGCTGAGCTGCTACCTCCACGAAGGCATGCACACAGATGTCAACAGAGATAGAAGGTTGAGGCGGACAGGCACTTAGACCCTAATCTCAACTCTTGCTTTGTTTTCCAGGTGTCACTCCTCAGAGGCTTTGGTTCGAAGAACATGATATGGGGCTTTCCTGAGGCACTGAACAGAACTCCTCTCGTCTCCACATGGGAAGCTTCCTTGTTGGGGCCGTGTCAAACACCTCAGGTTGGAGAATCCTGCAGAGTCCCTGAGCCACCTCCACATTCCAAGGTCTCCCAGTAAACCAACCCACAGTAGGACTCATCTTCAGGAGAGTCCATTTTAACTCTCCCCTCTAGGTAACTCACCCTGGAGCCTGCAGATTGAGCCTGCCTTTTCCTGACTAAAGAGTGGGAATATGAGGTGGCATTCCCAGGCATCCATGCTTAGACACCTGTTCTCGAGTCTTTCCGTATGGGGCCTCAGGAACCATCCAATAGGACTCGACTGTCGTGCAGAAGGAAAACTTGAGGTTTGGAGTAGTTCACAAATCCCATCGTAGGCAAACACCCCTGGCCTCATGAAGCAGCCACACCCTTCAGGAAGAGGCCATGCTGGACAAAAACTCTAGCCTGAGGCACGTCTCATAGTTGACATGACCTCAGTGCAGTTGATCTCAATTCAGCCTCTGCAGAGTGGGACTGCCGTGCCCTCGGTCCCAAACATCACGCTAGCTTGTGTTTTCAGACTTCCTTCCTCACACTCCTGGCAAACAAGCCCTCCGGACTAGGATCTCCAGAACCACAACACAGCCCAGGGTCTGCCCAACGGAAGAAAATCGTTTCCCTGTGGGGCTCTCCAGAAAACCCAGATGAGGATCAACCTGTTCGGGCCTCGACGGTACCCGAACTGGATAGGCTGCTCTGGGCACTCATGTTCTGTCTGACACAGCCTGAAGCCAGACGTCCAGACAGACAAGGAGAAAGGTGGCCGCACACCCAGCACTTCGGACACGCCATGGTCTTATGCCGTCACCTCTTCCTAATCTTGGTTTTCAGATATCTGAACCTAGATATTATATCAATACTCCACACAGCTGGGTATCGCAAGCATAAAACAGAACTCCTCCTTTCCCATGGCTATAAAGCTTGCTCTTGGCATGGAGTCACACCTTCAGGGTGGGAGAAACCTTCATGCCCCTGATGCCACGCCCTATCTTGAGCTGCTTGGGCACAAATTCACACTGTGACCCTCAGCATGAGCCCCATGTCAAAGAAAGGCCTGTCAGGGCCAGGGCCAAGAGCCCGCATATGGGGCTTGCCAAGCCCCTAGGCACCCAATCCTCACCAGTGTTTGAGTTTTCCAGTCGCCCCACCCGTACCTGGGGCTCTGCTCTGGAATCCCTTTCTTGGAGAGACACATGAGCCAAACAACAGGACTCCACCCTTCCCACAAAATGACCCCAAACTCTTGGGAGCTGGGACAAATCCCCATAGAGGGATACTCGTCCACAGTCCCTGAGGCCACCCCTCCAATCCACGGCTATCCCGGACACAACATCCAGAGACAAAAACCTGAGGGAACGCCCTCCACTCGCCCTGTTTCAGAGGACGAGCAGCTCCCTCTCGGGCTGTACATCCGGCCTGCCATACCCTAGGCACCACTCATAAGCTGAGTTTGTGTTTTCAGACTTCTGTGCCCACAGCCTGGACCCACACAACCTCGAGGCTAGGGCCTCTAGCCACAGCGATAGATTGTGCCTGCCTCTCCTAGGAAAGTGTGCCCAATCCATTCACCACAACCCTACACATTAGGGAAAAGCTCCAAGGCCCCTGAGGCCACCCAAATTATATAGTCTAACCTGGGCACTAATGCACTGTCTGACACAACCTGAGCCAGAACCTCCTGACCAACACCCAGGCAGCTGACCGCACACTGAGCATATCAGACCCGCCATGGCCTTATGTCGTCATCTCTTCCCAACTTCGGTTTTTCAGGCTTCAGACCAGGACCTTATCTTCAACCACTGCCCAGGGTTGAAAATGATGCAGACATCAGAACACCTTCCCCATGGCAAGAGACCTTGTGATTGGCATGTTGTACAAAGTCAGTGTAGTTGAAACCAGTGTGGCCCATGTGGCCCCGCTCTTGCTCGCAGGCCACATTGGTCACTAACACACATTGTGACCCTCAGCCTGAGCCCAGTCCTCAAGTATGGCCTCTCAGTGGCTGGATGAAGAGACAGCATATTGGGCCTGCCATGCCCCTAGGCCCCAATTTTTAACGATAGTTTGGGTTGTCCCTTCACTCTTCCCCAGGGCTGTGCTTTGTAATTACTCTTTGGTTGGGTCACCTGAGGTAACAAATGTGAAAGGCGACCTCCCATTCCACAGATTGACGAAAAAGAATTGGGACTGGGACAAATCCACAGAGAGGAAGATTCGTCCATGGCCCATGAGGCCTCCCCACATCCATGGCCATCGTTGATTCACAATCCAGAGACAAAAGCCTGAGCAAGTGCCTCAGACTCGCTCTTTCTTCATATCCTGAAGAGTTCTCCTCATGGTCTGTAGATTGGGCCTGCCATACCTACGTCCCAAAACCTGAGCTGAGTTTGTATTTGCAGACTTCTGTCCTCAAAGTCCTGGGCAACACACACTCCTGGCTGGGGCCCCTGGAGCCACACATTAGGACTGTGCCTACCCAATGCATGAGAATTCTGCCCATTCCATTGTCCAAAATCGTACAAATTAGGAGAACCCTCCAAAGTCCCCGAGGCCATCCCAATAGTGTTGATCTCCGGGGACAAACAAGGGCGGTCTAACACCACGTGAGCATCTACCCCCACTCATTCCACAGATGGATATCTCCAGAGAAGAAGATGGAACCAGACAGGACCCTAGGCCATAATCGGATCCATTGCTTTGGTACAGGAGTGTCTCCTCAAAAGCCTGGATTCCAATACCAGCATAAGTGATTTCCTGAGGCACCCATCAGAACAAATCTCGTCTCCACAGGGAAACTTGTGCATGGGAGCTATGTCAAAAGCTTAGGAGAAACTTCAGGGTCCCGGTGCCACCCCCCCATTTTAAGGCCCTCATGGACACAAACACATATTAGGCCCCATCCTCGGGAAAGTCCATTTCAACTCAGCCACCCCGGTTGTTCTCCCAGAGCCATCCGGCCTCAACTGTCTTGTTGCTAGGAGACAATTGGAATGCGAGGCGGGCTTCCCTGGCATTCATCTTTCAACGGTGCTCTGGAGTCATTCCATATGGGATTTCCTGGAGCTGCCCAACAGGTCTCAATTGTCCTGCAGAAGGAATCCTTGAAGGGGGCATCCCACAACTCCCAACGTGGGAAAACCTCCATAGCCTTGAGATTCCGCTCCGTTCATGAAGGGGCAGTCATGCACAGAAACTCCAACCTGAGCCAACGTCTGATCCTCACCGTGACTTCAGATGCTTGAGATACTGATTCACTCTGCAGGGGGTACATGCTGTGCCCTCTGCCTGAAGCCCAAGTTTAGCTTGTGTTCTCAGACTTCTGTACTCACACTCCTGGCTCAGAAGCCCTCAAGTTTGGCAATTCCGGACTCACAATGCAGCACTCTGCCTGCCATCTATAAAAAATATCTTGCCTAAGAGCAGCCCAGGCACATCAAATGAGGATAAACCTACACGGCACTCGACTGTACCCAAATCATATAGTCAAACCTGGGCACTAATGCACTGTCTGACACAACCTGAGCCAGAACCTCCTGACCAACACCCAGGCAGCTGACCACCCACTGATCATATCAGACACGCCATGGCCTTAGGTCGTCATCTCTTCCCAACTTCGGTTTTTCAGGCTTCAGAACCTAGACCTTATCTCCAACCACTTCCCAGGGTTGAAAATGATGCAGACATCAGAACACTTTCCTCATGGCAAGAGACCTTGTGATTAGCATGTTGTCCAAAGTCCAGTGTAGTTGAAACCAGTGTGGCCCATGAGGCCCCGCCCATGCTCGCTGGCCACATTGGTCACAAACACACATTGTGACCCTCAGCCTGTGCCCAGTCCTCAAGTAAGGCCTCTCAGTGGTTGGATGAAGAGACAGCAGATTGGGCCTGCCATGCCCCTAGGTCCCAATTTTTAAACATAGTTTGGGTTGTCCCTTCACTCTTCCCCAGGGCTGTGCTTTGTAATTACTCTTTGGTTGGGTCACCTGAGGTAACAAATGTGAAAGGCGACCTCCCATTCCACAGATTGACGAAAAAGAATTGGGACTGGGACAAATCCACAGAGAGGAAGATTCGTCCATGGCCCATGAGGCCTCCCCACATCCATGGCCATCGTTGATTCACAATCCAGAGACAAAAGCCTGAGCAAGTTCCTCAGACTCGCTCTTTCTTCATATCCTGAAGAGTTCTCCTCATGGTCTGTAGATTGGGCCTGCCATACCTACGTCCCAAAACCTGAGCTGAGTTTGTATTTTTAGATCTGTCCTCAAAGTCCTGGGCAACACACCCTCCTGGCTTGGGACCCTGGAGCCACACATTAGGACTGTGCCTACCCAATCCATGGGAATTCTGCCCATTCCATTGTCCAAAATCGTACAAATTAGGAGAAACCTCTAAAATCCCCGACGCCATCCCAATAGTGTAGATCTCCGGGGACAAACAAGGGCGGTATAACACCACGTGAGCATCAACCCCCACTCATTCCATAGATGGATATCTCCAGAGAAGAAGATGGAACCAGACAGGACCCTAGGCCATATTCGGATCCATTGCTTTGGTTTAGGACATGTCTCCTCAAAAGCCTGGATTCCAAGACCAGCATAGGGGGTTTCCTGAGGCACCCCTCAGAACAAATCTCGTTTCCACAAGGAAACTTGTGCATGGGACCTATGTCAAAAGCTTAGGAGAATACTTCAGGGTTCCGGTGTCACCGCCCCATTCCAAGGCCCTCATGGACACAAACACACATTAAGCCCCAACCTCGGGAAAGTCCATTTCAACACAGCTGCCCCGATTGCTCTAGCAGAGCCATCAAAACTCAACTGTCTTGTTGCTGGGAGAAAATTGGAATGCGAGGCGGGATTCCCTGGCATCGATCCTCGAACGGTGCTCTGGAGTCATTCCATATGGGATGTCCTGGAGCTGACCAACAGGTCTCAATTGTCCTGCAGAAGGAATCCTTGAAGGGGGCATCCCACAACTCCCAACGTGGGAAAACCTCCATGGCCTTGAGATTCCGCTCCGTTCATGAAGGGGCAGTCATGCACAGAAACTCCAACCCGAGCCAACGTCTAATCCTCGCCGTGACTTCAGATGCATGAAATATTGGTTCAGATCTGCAGGAGGTACCTGCCGTGCCCTCGGCCTGAAGCCCAAGTCTAGCTTGTGTTCTCAGACTTCTGTCCTCACACTCCTGGCCCAGAAGCCCTCAAGTTTGGCAATTCTGGAACCAAAGTGCAGCACTCTGCCTGCCCTCTAGAAAACATATCTTGCCTATTGAGCTCCCCAGGCACCTCAAATGAGGATAAACCTATACGGCACTCGACTGTACCCAAATCATATAGTCTAACCTGGGACTAATGCACTGACTGACACAACCTGAGCCCGAACCTCCTGACCAACACCCAGGCAGCTGACCGCACACTGAGCATATCAGACCCGCAATGGCCTTAGGTCGTCATCTCTTCCCTACTGCGGTTTTCAGGCTTCAGAACGTAGACCTTATCTCCAAACACTGCCCAGGGTTGAAAATGATGCAGAAATCAGAGCTCCTTCCCCATGGCAAGAGACCTTGTGATTGGCATGTTATCCAAAGTTCAGTGTAGTTGAAACCAGTGTGGCCCATGAGGCCCCGCCCATGCTCGCGGGCCACATTGTTCACAAACACACATGCTGACCCTCAGCCTGTGCCCAGTCTTTAAGTAAGGCCTCTCAGTGGCTGGATGAAGAGACAGCATATTGGGTCTGCCATGCCCCTAGGCCCCAATTTATACCCATGGTTTGGGTTATCCCTTCACTCTTCCCCAGGGCTCTGCTTTGGAATTCCTCTTTGGGTGGGACACCTGAGGTAACAAACCTGAGAGGACACTTCCCAACCCACAGATTGACGTAAAGAAATTGGGACCGGGCCAAATCCACAGAGAGGAAGATTTGTCCATGGCCCATGAGGCCTCCCCACGTTCCACGCCCATCTTTGATACAAAATCCAGAGACAAAAGCCTGAGCAAGCGCCTCAGACTCCCTCTTTCTTCATATCCTGAAGAGTCCTTCTCATGGTTTGTAGATTGGCCCTGCCATACCTACGTTCCCAACCTAAGCTGAGTTTGTGTTTTCAGACTTCTGTCCTCAGATTCCTGGGCCACACACCCTACAGGCTGTGGCCCCTGGAGCCACACATTAGGACTGTGCCTACCCAATCCATGGGAATTCTGCCCATTCCATTGTCCAAAATCGTACAAATTAGGAGAACTCTCCAAAGTCCCAGGGGCCATCCCAATAGTGTAGTACTCCGGGGACAAACAAGGGTGGTCTGACAACAGGTGAGCATCTACCTCCACTCATTCCATAGATGGATGTCCCCAGAGAAGAAGATGGAACCAGACAGGACCCGAGGCCATATTCGGATCCATTGCTTTGGTTTACAGCCATGTCTCCTCAAAAGCCTGGATTCCAAAACCAGCATAGGGGGTTTCCTGAGGCACCCATCAGAACAAATCTCGTTTCCACAAGGAAACTTGTGCATGGGACCTATGTCAAAAGCTTAGGAGAATACTTCAGGGTCCCGGTGTCACCGCCCCATTCCAAGGCCCTCATGGACACAAACACACATTAGGCCCCAACCTCGGGAAAGTCCATTTCAACACAGCCGCCCCGATTGCTCCCGCAGAGCCATCAAAACTCAACTGTCTTGTTGCTGGGAGAAAATTGGAATGCGAGGCGGGATTCCCTGGCATCGATCCTCGAACGGTGCTCTGGAGTCATTCCATATGGGATGTCCTGGAGCTGACCAACAGGTCTCAATTGTCCCGCAGAAGGAATCCTTGAAGGGGGCATTCCACAACTCCCAACGTGGGAAAACCTCCATGGACTTGAGATTCCGCTCTGTTCATGAAGGGGCAGTCATGCACAGAAACTCCAACCCGAGCCAACGTCTAATCCTCGCCGTGACTTCAGATGCATGAAATATTGGTTCAGATCTGCAGGAGGTACCTGCCGTGCCCTCGGCCTGAAGCCCAAGTCTAGCTTGTGTTCTCAGACTTCTGTCCTCACACTCCTGGCCCAGAAGCCCTCAAGTTTGGCAATTCTGGAACCAAAGTGCAGCACTCTGCCTGCCCTCTAGAAAAAATATCTTGCCTATTGAGCTCCCCAGGCACCTCAAATGAGGATAAACCTATACGGCACTCGACTGTACCCAAATCATATAGTCTAACCTGGGACTAATGCACTGACTGACACAACCTGAGCCCGAACCTCCTGACCAACACCCAGGCAGCTGACCACACACTGAGCATATCAGACCCGCCATGGCCTTAGGTCGTCATCTCTTCCCATCTTCGGTTTTTCAGGCTTCAGAACCTAGACCTTATCTCCCACCACTGCCCAGGGTTGAAAATGATGCAGATATCAGAACACATTCCCCATGGCCAGAGACCTTGTGTTTGGCAGGTTGTCCAAAGTCCAGTGTAGTTGAAACCAGTGTGGCCCATGAGGCCCCGCCCATGCTCGCGGGCCACATTGGTCACAAACACACATTGTGACCCTCAGCATGAGCCCAGTCCTCAAGTAAGGCCTCTCAGTGGCTGGATGAAGAGACAGCATATTGGGCCTGCCATGCACCTAGGCCCCAATTTTTAACCATAGTTTGGGTTGTCCCTTCACTCTTCCCCAGGGCTCTGCTTTGGAATTCCTATTTTGTTCGGACACCTGAGGTAATAAACCTGAAAGGAGACCTCCCATCCGACAATTGAAGAAAAACTATTGGGACCGGGCCAAATCCACAGAGAGGAAGATTCGTCCATATCCCATGAGGCCTCCCCACATTCTACAGCCATTGTTGATACAAAATCCAGAGACAAAAGCCTGAGCAAGTGCCTCAGACTCGCTCTTTCTTCATATCCTGAGGGGTACTTCTCATGGTTTGTAGATTGGGCCTCCCATACCTACGTCCCAAAACCTTAGCTGAGTTTGTGTTTTCAGACTTCTGTCCTCAAAGTCCTGGGCCGCATACCCTCCAGGCTGGGGCCCCTGGAGCCACACATTAGGACTGTGCCTACCCAATCCATGGGAATTCTGCCCATTCCATTGTCCAAAATCTCAGCAATTAAGAAAACTCTCCAAAGTCCCCGAGGCCATCCCAATAGTGTAGGTCTCCAGGGACAAACAAGGGCGGTGTGACACCAGGTGAGCATCTCCCTCCACTCATTCCATAGATGGATATCACCAGAGAAGAAGATTGAACCAGACAGGACCCTAGGCCATAATCGGATCCATTGTTTTGGTTTACAGGCATGTCTCCTCAAAAGCCTGGATTCCAATACCAGCATAGGGGGTTTCCTGAGGCACCCCTCAGAACAAATCTCATCTCCACAAGAAACTTGTGCATGGGAGGTATGTCAAAAGCTTAGGAGAATACTTCAGGGTCCCGGTGCCAACGCCCCATTCCAAGGCCCTCATGGACACAAACACACAATGGGCCCGATCCTAAAAGTCCATTTCAACTCAGCCACGCCGGTTGCTCCCGCAGAGCTATCCGATCTCAACTGTCTTGTTGCTAGGAGACATTTGGAATGCGAGGCCCGCTTCCCAGGCATCCACCCCGAACGGTGCTCTGGAGTCCTTCCATATGGGATATCCTGGAGCTGCCCAACAGGTCTCAATTGTCCCGCAGAAGGAATCCTTGAAGGGGGCATCCCACAACTCCCAACGTGGGAAAACCTCCATGGCCTTGAGATTCCGCTCCGTTCATGAAGGGGCAGTCATGCACAGAAAATCCAACCCGAGCCAACGTCTGGTCCTCGCCGTGACTTCAGAAGCATGAGATATTCGTTCAGATCTGCAGGGGGTACCAGCCGTGCCCTCGGCCTGAAGCCCAAGTCTAGCTTCTGTTCTCAGACTTGTCCTCACACTCTTGGCCCAGAAGCCCTCAAGTTTGGCAATTCCGGACCCTCAATGCAGCAATATGCCTGCCCTCTGGGAAAAATATATTGCCTAATGATTTTCCCAGGCACCTCAAATGAGGATAAACTTACACGGCACTCGACTGTACCTAAATTATATAGTCTAACCTGGGCACTAATGCACTGTCTGACACAACCTGAACCCGAAACTCTGGACCAACACCCAGGCAGCTGACCGCACACTGAGCACATGAGCCCCAACATGGCCTTAGATCGTCATCACTTCCCAACTGTGGTTTTCAGGCTTCAGAACCTAGACCTTATCTCCAACCACGGCCCAGGGTTGAAAATGATGCAGAAATCAGAGCTCCTTCCCCATGGCAGGAGACCTTGTGATTGGCATGTTACCCAAAGTTCAGTGTAGTTGAAACCAGTGTGAGCCATGAGGCCCCGCCGATGCTCGCGGGCCACATTGGTCACAAACACACATGCTGACCCTCAGCCTGTGCCCAGTCTTTAAGTAAGGCCACTCAGTGGCTGGATGAAGAGACAGCATATTGGGTCTGCCATGCCCCTAGGCCCCAATTTATAACCATCGTTTGGGTTGTCCCTTCACTCTTCCCCAGGGCTCTGCTTTGAAATTCCTCTTTGGTTGGGACACCTGAGGTAACAAACCTGAGAGGAGACCTCCCATCCCACAGATTGACGGAAAGAAATTGGGACCGGGCCACATCCACAGAGAGGAAGATTCGTCCATGGCCCATGAGGCCTCCCCACGTTCCACGCCCATCTTTGATACAAAATCCAGAGACAAAAGCCTGAGCAAGTGCCTCAGACTCGCTCTTTCTTCATATCCTGAAGAGTCCTTCTCATGGTTTGTAGATTGGCCCTGCCATACCTACGTTCCCAACCTAAGCTGAGTTTGTGTTTTCAGACTTCTGTCCTCAGATTCCTGGGCCACACACCCTCCAGGCTGGGGCCCCTGGAGCCACACATTAGGACTGTGCCTATCCAATCCATGGGTATTCTGCCCATTTCATTATCCAAAATCGTACAAATTAGGAGAAATCTCCAAAGTCCCCGAGGCCATTCCAATAGTGTAGGTCTCCGGGGACAAACAAGGGCGGTCTGACACCAGCTGAGCATCTACCTCCACTCATATCATAAATGGATGTCCCCAGAGAAGAAGATGGAACCAGACAGGACCCTAGGCCATATTCGGATCCATTGCTTTGGTTTACAGACATGTCTCCTCAAAAGCCAGGATTCCAAGACCAGCATAGGGGGTTTTTTGAGGCACCCATCAGAACAAATCTCGTTTCCACAAGGAAACTTGTGCATGGGACCTATGTCAAAAGCTTAGGAGAATACTTCAGGGTCCCGGTGTCACCGCCCCATTCCAAGGCCCTCATGGACACAAACACATATTAGGCCCCAACCTCGGGAAAGTCCATTTAAACACAGCCGCCCCGATTGCTCCAGCAGAGCAATCAAAACTCAACTGTCTTGTTGCTGGGAGAAAATTGGAATGCGAGGCGGGATTCCCTGGCATCGATCCTCGAACGGTGCTCTGGAGTCATTCCATATGGGATGTCCTGGAGCTGACCAACAGGTCTCAATTGTCCCGCAGAAGGAATCCTTGAAGGGGGCATCCCAAAACTCCCAACGTGGGAAAACCTCCATGGCCTTGAGATTCCGCTCTGTTCATGAAGGGGCAGTCATGCACAGAAACTCCAACCTGAGCCAACATCTGATCCTCACCGTGACTTCAGATGCTTGAGATATTGGTTCACTCTGCAGGGGGTACATGCTGTGCCCTCTGCCTGAAGCCCAAGTTTAGCTTGTGTTCTCAGACTTCTGTCCTCACACTACTGGCCCAGAAGCCCTCAAGTTTGGCAATTACGGACACACAATGCAGCACTCTGCCTGCCATTTATAAAAAATATCTTGCCTAAGAGCAGCCCAGGCACATCAAATGAGGATAAACCTACACGGCACTCGACTGTACCCAAATCATATAGTCAAACCTGGGCACTAATGCACTGTCTGACACAACCTGAGCCAGAACCTCCTGACCAACACCCAGGCAGCTGACCGCACACTGAGCATATCAGACCCGCCATGGCCTTAGGTCGTCATCTCTTCCCAACTTCGGTTTTTCAGGCTTCAGAACCTAGACCTTATCTCCAACCACTTCCCAGGGTTGAAAATGATGCAGACATCAGAACACATTCCTCATGGCAAGAGACCTTGTGATTGGCATGTTGTCCAAAGTCCAGTGTAGTTGAAACCAGTGTGGCCCATGAGGCCCCGCCCATGCTCGCGGGCCACATTGGTCACAAACACACATTGTGACCCTCAGCCTGTGTCCAGTCCTCAAGTAAGGCCTCTCAGTGGTTGGATGAAGAGACAGCATATTGGGCCTGCCATGCCCCTAGGTCCCAATTTTTAAACATAGTTTGGGTTGTCCCTTCACTCTTCCCCAGAGCTCTGCTTTGGAATTCCTCTTTGGTTGGGACACCTGAGGTAACAAACCTGAGAGGAGAACTCCCATCCCACAGATTGACGGAAAGAAATTGGGACTGGGACAAATCCACAGAGAGGAAGATTCGTCCATGGCCCATGAGGCCTCCCCACGTTCCACGCCCATATTTGATACAAAATCCAGAGACAAAAGCCTGAGCAAGTGCCTCAGACTCGATCTTTCTTCATATCCTGAAGAGTTCTTCTCATGGTTTGTAGATTGGACCTGCCATACGTACTTCCCCAAACGTAAGCTGAGTTTGTGTTTTCAGACTTCTGTCCTCAAATTCCTGGGCCACTCTCCCTCCGGGCTGGGGCCCCTGGAGCCACACATTAGGACTGTGCCTACCCAATCCATGGGAACACTGCCCATTCCATTGTCCAAAATCGTACAAATTAGGAGAACCCTCCAAATTTCCCGAGGCCATCACAATAGTGTAGGTTTCCCGGTATAAACAAGGGCGGTCTGACACCAGCTGAGCATCAACCTCCACTCATACCATAGATGGATGTCCCCAGAGAAGAAGATGGAACCATACAGGACCCTAGGCCATAATCGGATCCATTGCTTTGGTTTACAGGCATGTCTCCTCAAAAGCCTGGATTCCAGACCAGCATAGGGGATTTCCTGAGGCACCCATCAGAACAAATCTCGTCTCGACAAGGAAACTTGTGCATGGGACCTATGTCAAAAGCTTAGGAGAATACTTCAGGGTCCCGGTGCCACCGCCCCATTCCAATGCCCTCATGGAAACAAACACATATCAGGCCCCATTCTCGGGAAAGTCCATTTCAACTAGCCAACCCGGTTGCTACCGCAGAGTCTTCAGATCTCAACTGTCTTGTTGCTAGGAGACAATTGGAATGCGAGGCCCACTTCCCTGGCATCCATCCCCGAACGGTGCTCTGGAGTACTTCCATATGGGATATCCTGGAGCTGCCCAACAGGTCTCAATTGTCCCGCAGAAGGAATCCTTGAAGGAGGCATCCCACAACTCCCAACGTGGGAAAACCTCCATGGCCTTGAAATTCCGCTCCGTTCATGAAGGGGCAGTCATGCACAGAAACTCCAACCCGAGGCAGAGTCTGATCCTCGCCGTGACTTCAGATGCAAGAGATATTGTTTCAGATCTGCAGGCGGTACCTGCCGTGCCCTCGGCCTGAAGCCCAAGTCTAGCTTATGTTCTCAGACTTCTGTCCTCATACTCCTGGCCCAGAAGCCCTCAAGTTTGGCAATTCCGGACCCACAATGCAGCACCCTGCCTCCCCTCTAGAAAAAATATCTTGCCTAATGATTTGCCCAGGCACTACAAATGAGGATAAACTTAAACGGCACTCGACTGTACCTAAATTATATAGTCTAACCTGGGCACTAATGCACTGTCGGACACAACCTGAACCCGAAACTCCGGACCAACACCCAGGCAGCTGACCGCACACTGAGCACATCAGACCCGCCATGGCTTTAGGTAGTTATCTCTTCCCAACTGCGGTTTTCAGACTTCACATCCTAGACCTTATATCCAACCACTGCCCAGGGTTGAAAATGATGCAGAAATCAGAGCTCCTTCCCCATGGCAAGAGACCTTGTGATTGGCATATTGTCCTAAGTTCAGTGTAGTTGAAACCAGTATGGCCCATGAGGCCCCGCCCATGATCGCGGCCACATTGGTCACAAACACACATTGTGACTCTCAGGCTGTGCCCAGTCCTTAAGTAAGGCCACTCAGTGGCTGGATGAAGAGACAGCATATTGGGCCTGCCATGCCCCTAGGCCCCAATTTATACCCATCGTTTGGGTTGTCCCTTCACTCTTCCCCAGGGCTCTGCTTTGGAATTCCTCTTTAATTGGGACACCTGAATTAACTAACCTGAGAGGATACCTCCCATTCCACAGATTGATGGAAAGAAATTGGGACCGGGCCAAATCCACAGAGAGGAAGATTCATCCATGGCCCATGAGGCCTCCCCACATTCCACGCCCATCTTTGATACAAAATTCAGAGACAAAAGCCTGAGCAAGCGCCTCAGACTCGCTCTTTCTTCATATCCTGAAGAGTTCTTCTCATGGTTTGTAGATTGGACCTGCCATACCTACGTCCCCAAC
Organism: Mustela nivalis; assembly: GCF_964662115.1. Classification (NCBI taxonomy): domain Eukaryota; kingdom Metazoa; phylum Chordata; class Mammalia; order Carnivora; family Mustelidae; genus Mustela; species Mustela nivalis. Next base: position 114,818 of record NW_028136438.1, on the reverse strand, counting down.
CTAAGCTGAGTTTGTGTTTTCAGACTTCTGTCCTCAAATTTCTGGGCCACACACCCTCCAGGCTGAAGCCCCTGGAGCCACACATTAGGACTTTGCCTGCCCAATCCATGGGAATTCTGCCCATTCCATTGTTCAAAATCGTACAAATTAGAAGAACCCTCCAAAGACCCAAGGCCATCCCAATAGTGTAGGTCTCCCGGGACAAACAAGGGAGGTCTGACACCAGCTGAGCATCTACATCCACTCATACCATAAATGGAAGTCCCCAGAGAAGAAGATGGAACCAGACAGGACCCTAGACCATAATCGGATCCATTGCTTTGGTTTACAGGCATATCTCCTCAAGAGCCTGGATTCCAAGACCAGCATAGGGGGTTTCCTGAGGCACCCATCAGAACAAAACTCGTCTCCACGAGGAAACTTGTGCATGGGACCTATGTCAAAAGCTTAGGAGAATACTTCAGGGTCCCAGTGCCACCGCTCCATTCCAAGGTCCTCATGGACACAAACACACATTAGGCCCCAACCTCGGGAAAGTCCATTTCAACACAGCCGCCCCGATTGCTCAGTCAGAGCCATAGAACTCAACTGTCTTGTTGCTAGGAGACAATTGGAATGCGAGGCTGACTTCCCTGGCATCAGTCCTCGAACGGTGCACTGCAGTCATTCCATATGGATTGTCCTGGAGCTGACCAACAGTGCTCAATTGTCCCGCAGAAGGAATCCTTGAAAGGGGATCCCACACTCCCAACGTTGGAAAACCTCCATGGCCTTGAGATTCCGCTCCGTTCATGGAGGGTCAGACAAGCACAGAAACTCCAACCCGAGCCAACTTCTGATATTCGCCGTGACTTCAGATACATGAGATATTGGTTCAGATCTGCAGGGGGTATTTGCCATACCCATTGCCCTACCCAAGGCCTGAAGCCCAAGTCTAGCTTGTGTTCTGAAACTTCTGTCCTCACACTCTTGGCCCAGAAGCCCTCAAGTTTGGCAATTCCGGACCCTCAATGCAAGAATATGCCTGCCCTCTGGGAAAAATATATTGCCTAATGATTTTCCCAGGCACCTCAAATGAGGATAAACTTACACGGCACTCGACTGTACCTAAATTATATAGTCTAACCTGGGCACTAATGCACTGTCTGACACAACCTGAACCCGAAACTCTGGACCAACACCCAGGCAGCTGACCGCACACTGAGCACATGAGCCCCGACATGGCCTTAGATCGTCATCACTTCCCAACTGTGGTTTTCAGGCTTCAGAACCTAGACCTTATCTCCAACCACGGCCCAGGGTTGAAAATGATGCAGAAATCAGAGCTCCTTCCCCATGGCAAGAGACCTTGTGATTGGCATGTTATCCAAAGTTCAGTGTAGTTGAAACCAGTGTGGCCCATGAGGCCCCGCCCATGCTCGCGGGCCACATTGGTCACAAACACACATGCTGACCCTCAGCCTGTGCCCAGTCTTTAAGTAAGGCCACTCAGTGGCTGGATGAAGAGACAGCATATTGGGTCTGCCATGCCCCTAGGCCCCAATTTATACCCATCGTTTGGGTTATCCCTTCACTCTTCCCCAGGGCTCTGCTTTGGAATTCCTCTTTGGTTGGGACACCTGAGGTAACAAACCTGAGAGGAGACCTCCGTCCCACAGATTGACGGAACGAAATTGGGACCGGGTCAAATCCACAGAGAGGAAGATTCGTCCATGGCCCATGAGGCCTCCCCACGTTCCACGCCCATCTTTGATACAAAATCCAGAGACAAAAGCCTGAGCAAGCGCCTCAGACTCGCTCTTTCTTCATATCCTGAAGAGTCCTTCTCATGGTTTGTAGATTGGCACTGCCATACCTACGTTCCCAACCTAAGCTGAGTTTGTGTTTTCAGACTTCTGTCCTCAGATTCCTGGGCCACACACCCTCCAGGCTGGGGCCCCTGGAGCCACACATTAGGACTGTGCCTATCCAATCCATGGGCATTCTGCCCATTTCATTATGCAAAATCGTACAAATTAGGAGAACTCTCCAAAGTCCCCGAGGCCATCCCAATAGTGTAGGTCTCCGGGGACAAACACGGCGGTCTGACACCAGCTGAGCATCTACCTCCACTCATATCATAAATGGATGTCCCCAGAAAGAAGATGGAACCAGACAGGACCCTAGGCCATATTCGGATCCATTGCTTTGGTTTACAGCCATGTCTCCTCAAAAGCCTGGATTCCAAGACCAGCATAGGGGGTTTCCTGAGGCACCCATCAGAACATATCTCATTTCCACAAGGAAACTTGTGCATGGGACCTATGTCAAAAGCTTAGGAGAATACTTCAGGGTTCCGGTGTCACCGCGCCATTCCAAGGCCCTCATGGACACAAACACACATTAGGCCCCAACCTCGGGAAAGTCCATTTCAACACAGCCGCCCCGATTGCTCCTGCAGAGCCATCAAAACTCAACTGTCTTGTTGCTAGGAGAAAATTGGAATGCGAGGCGGGATTCCCTGGCATCGATCCTCGAACGGTGCTCTGGAGTCATTCCATATGGGATGTCCTGGAGCTGACCAACAGGTCTCAATTGTCCCGCAAAAGGAATTCTTGAAGGGGGCATCCCACAACTCCCAACGTGGGAAAACCTCCATGGCCTTGAGATTCCGCTCCGTTCATGAAGGGTCAGTCATGCACAGAAACTCCAACCCGAGCCAACGTCTGATCCTCGCCGTGACTTCAGATGCATGAAATATTGGTTCAGATCTGCAGGAGGTACCTGCCGTGCCCTCGGCTTGAATCCCAAGTCTAGCTTGTGTTCTCAGACTTCTGTCCTCACACTCCTGGCCCAGAAGCCCTCAAGTTTGGCAATTCTGGAACCAAAGTGCAGCACTCTGCCTGCCCTCTAGAAAAAATATCTTGCCTATTGAGCTCCCCAGGCACCTCAAATGAGGATAAACCTATACGGCACTCGACTGTACCCAAATCATATAGTCTAACCTGGGACTAATGCACTGACTGACACAACCTGAGCCCGAACCTCCTGCCCAACACCCAGGCAGCTGACCGCACACTGAGCATATCAGACCCGCCATGGCCTTAGGTCGTCATCTCTTCCCAACTGCGGTTTTAAGGCTTCAGAACGTAGACCTTATCTCCAAACACTGCCCAGGGTTGAAAATGATGCAGAAATCAGAGCTCCTTCCCCATGGCAAGAGACCTTGTGATTGGCATGTTATCCAAAGTTCAGTGTAGTTGAAACCAGTGTGGCCCATGAGGCCCCGCCCATGCTCGCGGGCCACATTGTTCACAAACACACATGCTGACCCTCAGCCTGTGCCCAGTCTTTAAGTAAGGCCACTCAGTGGCTGGATGAAGAGACAGCATATTGGGTCTGCCATGCCCCTAGGCCCCAATTTATACCCATCGTTTGGGTTATCCCTTCACTCTTCCCCAGGGCTCTGCTTTGGAATTCCTCTTTGGTTGGGACACCTGAGGTAACAAACCTGAGAGGACACTTCCCAACCCACAGATTGACGTAAAGAAATTGGGACCGGGCCAAATCCACAGAGAGGAAGATTTGTCCATGGCCCATGAGGCCTCCCCACGTTCCACGCCCATCTTTGATACAAAATCCAGAGACAAAAGGCTGAGCAAGCGCCTCAGACTCGCTCTTTCTTCATATCCTGAAGAGTCCTTCTCATGGTTTGTAGATTGGCCCTGCCATACCTACGTTCCCAACCTAAGCTGAGTTTGTGTTTTCAGACTTCTGTCCTCAGATTCCTGGGCCACACACCCTACAGGCTGGGGCCCCTGGAGCCACACATTAGGACTGTGCCTACCCAATCCATGGGAATTCTGCCCATTCCATTATCCAAAATCGTACAAATTAGGAGAACTCTCCAAAGTCCCCGAGGCCATCCCAATAGTGTAGGTCTCCGGGGACAAACAAGGGCGGTCTGACACCAGCTGAGCATCTACCTCCACTCATATCATAAATGGATGTCCCCAGAGAAGAAGATGGAACCAGACAGGACCCTAGGCCATATTCGGATCCATTGCTTTGGTTTACAGCCATGTCTCCTCAAAAGCCTGGATTCCAAGACCAGCATAGGGGGTTTCCTGAGGCACCCATCAGAACAAATCTCGTTTCCACAAGGAAACTTGTGCATGGGACCTATGTCAAAAGCTTAGGAGAATACTTCAGGGTCCCGGTGTCACCGCCCCATTCCAAGGCCCTCATGGACACAAACACACATTAGGCCCCAACCTCGGGAAAGTCCATTTCAACACAGCCGCCCCGATTGCTCCCGCAGAGCCATCAAAACTCAACTGTCTTGTTGCTAGGAGAAAAAGGGAATGCGAGACGGGATTCCCTGGCATCGATCCTCGAACGGTGCTCTGGAGTCATTCCATATGGGATGTCCTGGAGCTGACCAACAGGTCTCAATTGTCCCACAGAAGGAATCCTTGAAGGGGGCATCCCACAACTCCCAACGAGGGAAAACCTCCATGGCCTTGAGATTCCGCTCCGTTCATGAAGGGGCAGTCATGCACAGAAACTCCAACCCGAGCCAACGTCTAATCCTCGCCGTGACTTCAGATGCATGAAATATTGGTTCAGATCTGCAGGAGGTACCTGCCGTGCCCTCGGCCTGAAGCCCAAGTCTAGCTTGTGTTCTCAGACTTCTGTCCTCACACTCCTGGCCCAGAAGCCCTCAAGTTTGGCAATTCTGGAACCAAAGTGCAGCACTCTGCCTGCCCTCTAGAAAAAATATCTTGCCTATTGAGCTCCCCAGGCACCTCAAATGAGGATAAACCTATACGGCACTCGACTGTACCCAAATAATATAGTCTAACCTGGGACTAATGCACTGACTGACACAACCTGAGTCCGAACCTCCTGCCCAACACCCAGGCAGCTGACCGCACACTGAGCATATCAGACCCGTCATGGCCTTAGGTCGTCATCTCTTCCCAACTGCGGTTTTAAGGCTTCAGAACGTAGACCTTATCTCCAAACACTGCCCAGGGTTGAAAATGATGCAGAAATCAGAGCTCCTTCCCCATGGCAAGAGACCTTGTGATTGGCATGTTATCCAAAGTTCAGTGTAGTTGAAACCAGTGTGGCCCATGAGGCCCCGCCCATGCTCGCGGGCCACATTGTTCACAAACACACATGCTGACCCTCAGCCTGTGCCCAGTCTTTAAGTAAGGCCACTCAGTGGCTGGATGAAGAGACAGCATATTGGGTCTGCCATGCCCCTAGGCCCCAATTTATACCCATCGTTTGGGTTATCCCTTCACTCTTCCCCAGGGCTCTGCTTTGGAATTCCTCTTTGGTTGGGACACCTGAGGTAACAAACCTGAGAGGACACTTCCCAACCCACAGATTGACGTAAAGAAATTGGGACCGGGCCAAATCCACAGAGAGGAAGATTTGTCCATGGCCCATGAGGCCTCCCCACGTTCCACGCCCATCTTTGATACAAAATCCAGAGACAAAAGGCTGAGCAAGCGCCTCAGACTCGCTCTTTCTTCATATCCTGAAGAGTCCTTCTCATGGTTTGTAGATTGGCCCTGCCATACCTACGTTCCCAACCTAAGCTGAGTTTGTGTTTTCAGACTTCTGTCCTCAGATTCCTGGGCCACACACCCTACAGGCTGGGGCCCCTGGAGCCACACATTAGGACTGTGCCTACCCAATCCATGGGAATTCTGCCCATTCCATTATCCAAAATCGTACAAATTAGGAGAACTCTCCAAAGTCCCCGAGGCCATCCCAATAGTGTAGGACTCCGGGGACAAACAAGGGCGGTCTGACACCAGCTGAGCATCTACCTCCACTCATATCATAAATGGATGTCCCCAGAGAAGAAGATGGAACCAGACAGGACCCTAGGCCATATTCGGATCCATTGCTTTGGTTTACAGCCATGTCTCCTCAAAAGCCTGGATTCCAAGACCAGCATAGGGGGTTTCCTGAGGCACCCATCAGAACAAATCTCGTTTCCACAAGGAAACTTGTGCATGGGACCTATGTCAAAAGCTTAGGAGAATACTTCAGGGTCCCGGTGTCACCGCCCCATTCCAAGGCCCTCATGGACACAAACACACATTAGGCCCCAACCTCGGGAAAGTCCATTTCAACACAGCCGCCCCGATTGCTCCCGCAGAGCCATCAAAACTCAACTGTCTTGTTGCTAGGAGAAAAAGGGAATGCGAGACGGGATTCCCTGGCATCGATCCTCGAACGGTGCTCTGGAGTCATTCCATATGGGATGTCCTGGAGCTGACCAACAGGTCTCAATTGTCCCACAGAAGGAATCCTTGAAGGGGGCATCCCACAACTCCCAACGAGGGAAAACCTCCATGGCCTTGAGATTCCGCTCCGTTCATGAAGGGGCAGTCATGCACAGAAACTCCAACCCGAGCCAACGTCTAATCCTCGCCGTGACTTCAGATGCATGAAATATTGGTTCAGATCTGCAGGAGGTACCTGCCGTGCCCTCGGCCTGAAGCCCAAGTCTAGCTTGTGTTCTCAGACTTCTGTCCTCACACTCCTGGCCCAGAAGCCCTCAAGTTTGGCAATTCTGGAACCAAAGTGCAGCACTCTGCCTGCCCTCTAGAAAAAATATCTTGCCTATTGAGCTCCCCAGGCACCTCAAATGAGGATAAACCTATACGGCACTCGACTGTACCCAAATCATATAGTCTAACCTGGGACTAATGCACTGACTGACACAACCTGAACCCGAACCTCCTGACCAACACCCAGGCAGCTGACCGCACACTGAGCATATCAGACCCGCCATGGCCTTAGGTCGTCATCTCTTCCCAACTGCGGTTTTAAGGCTTCAGAACGTAGACCTTATCTCCAAACACTGCCCAGGGTTGAAAATGATGCAGAAATCAGAGCTCCTTCCCCATGGCAAGAGACCTTGTGATTGGCATGTTATCCAAAGTTCAGTGTAGTTGAAACCAGTGTGGCCCATGAGGCCCCGCCCATGCTCGCGGGCCACATTGGTCACAAACACACATTGTGACCCTCAGCATGAGCCCAGTCCTCAAGTAAGACCTCTCAGGGGCTGGATGAAGAGACAGCATATTGGGCCTGCCATGCACCTAGGCCCCAATTTTTAACCATAGTTTGGGTTGTCCCTTCACTCTTCCCCAGGGCTCTGCTTTGGAAATCCTATTTTGTTCGGACACCTGAGGTAATAAACCTGAAAGGAGACCTCCCATCCGACAATTGAAGAAAAACTATTGGGACCGCCCAAATCCACAGAGAGGAAGATTCGTCCATATCCCATGAGGCCTACCCATATTCTACAGCCATTGTTGATACAAAAGCCTGAGCAAGTGCCTCAGACTCGCTCTTTCTTCATATCCTGAGGGGTACTTCTCATGGTTTGTAGATTGGGCCTCCCATACCTACGTCCCAAAACCTTAGCTGAGATTGTGTTTTCAGACTTCTGTCCTCAAAGTCCTGAGCCGCACACCCTCCAGGCTGGGGCACCTGGAGCCACACATTAGGACTGTGCCTACCCAATCCATGGGAATTCTGCCCATTCCATTGTCCAAAATCTCACCAATTAAGAAAACTCTCCAAAGTCCCCGAGGCCATCCCAATAGTGTAGGTCTCCAGGGACAAACAAGGGCGGTGTAACACCAGGTGAGCATCTCCCTCCACTCATTCCATAGATGGATATCACCAGAGAAGAAGATTGAACCAGACAGGACCCTAGGCCATAATCGGATCCATTGTTTTGGTTTACAGGCATGTCTCCTCAAAAGCCTGGATTCCAATACCAGCATAGGGGGTTTCCTGAGGCACCCCTCAGAACAAATCTCATCTCCACAAGGAAACTTGTGCATGGGAGGTATCTCAAAAGCCTAGGAGAATACTTCAGGGTCCCGGTGCCAACGCCCCATTCCAAGGCCCTCATGGACACAAACACACAATGGGCCCGACCCTAAAAGTCCATTTCAACTCAGCCACGCCGGTTGCTCCCGCAGAGCTATCCGATCTCAACTGTCTTGTTGCTAGGAGACATTTGGAATGCGAGGCCCGCTTCCCAGGCATCCACCCCGAACGGTGCTCTGCAGTCCTTCCATATGGGATATCCTGGAGCTGCCCAACAGTTCTCAATTGTCCCGCAGAAGGAATCCTTGCAGGGGGCATCCCACAACTCCCGACGTGGGAAAACCTCCATGGCCTTGAGATTCCGCTCCGTTCATGAAGGGGCAGTCATGCACAGAAACTCCAACCCGAGCCAACGTCTGATCCTCGCCGTGACTTCAGAAGCATGAGATATTCGTTCAGATCTGCAGGGGGTACCAGCCGTGCCCACGGCCTAAAGCCCAAGTCTAGCTTCTGTTCTCAGACTTGTCCTCACACTCCTGGTCCAGAATCCCTCATGTTTGGCAATACCGGACCCACAATGCAGCACTCTGCCTGCCTCTAGAAAAAATATATTGCCTAATGAGTAGCCCTGGCACCTCAAATGAGGATAAACCTACACGGCTCTCGACTGTACCTGAATTATATAGTCTAACCTGGGTACTACTTCACTGTCTGACACAACCTGAACCCGAACCTCCGGACCAACACCCAGGCAGCTGACCGCACACTGAGCACATCAGACCCGCCATGGCCTTAGGTCGTCATCTCTTCCCAACTGCGGTTTTCAGGCTTCAGAACGTAGACCTTATCTCCAAACACTGCCCAGGGTTGAAAATGATGCAGAAATCAGAGCTCCTTCCCCATGGCAAGAGACCTTGTGATTGGCATGTTATCCAAAGTTCAGTGTAGTTGAAACCAGTGTGGCCCATGAGGCCCCGCCCATGCTCGCGGGCCACATTGGTCACAAACACACATGCTGACCCTCAGCCTGTGCCCAGTCTTTAAGTAAGGCCACTCAGTGGCTGGATGAAGAGACAGCATATTGGGTCTGCCATGCCCCTAGGCCCCAATTTATAACCATCGTTTGGGTTGTCCCTTCACTCTTCCCCAGGGCTCTGCTTTGGAATTCCTCTTTGGTTGGGACACCTGAGGTAACAAACCTGAGAGGAGAACTCCCATCCCACAGATTGACGGAAAGAAATTGGGACCGGGCCAAATCCACAGAGAGGAAGATTCGTCCATGGCCCATGAGGCCTCCCCACGTTCCACGCCCATCTTTGATACAAAATCCAGAGACAAAAGCCTGAGCAAGCGCCTCAGACTCGCTCTTTCTTCATATCCTGAAGAGTCCTTCTCATGGTTTGTAGATTGGCCCTGCCATACCTACGTTCCCAACCTAAGCTGAGTTTGTGTTTTCAGACTTCTGTCCTCAGATTCCTGGGCCACACACCCTACAGGCTGTGGCCCCTGGAGCCACACATTAGGACTGTGCCTACCCAATCCATGGGAATTCTGCCCATTCCATTGTCCAAAATCGTACAAATTAGGAGAACTCTCCAAAGTCCCAGGGGCCATCCCAATAGTGTAGTACTCCGGGGACAAACAAGGGTGGTCTGACAACAGGTGAGCATCTACCTCCACTCATTCCATAGATGGATATCCCCAGAGAAGAAGATGGAACCAGACAGGACCCTAAGCCATATTCGGATCCATTGCTTTGGTTTACAGACATGTCTCCTCAAAAGCCTGGATTCCAAGACCAGCATAGGGGGTTTCCTGAGGCACCCCTCAGAACAAATCTCCTTTCCACAAGGAAACTTGTGCATGGGACCTATGTCAAAAGCTTAGGAGAATACTTCAGTGTCCCGGTGTCACCGCCCCATTCCAAGGCCCTCATGGACACAAACACACATTAGGCCCCAACCTCGGGAAAGTCCATTTCAACACAGCCGCCCCGATTGCTCCCGCAGAGCCATCAAAACTCAACTGTCTTGTTGCTGGGAGAAAATTGGAATGCGAGGCGGGATTCCCTGGCATCGATCCTCGAACGGTGCTCTGGAGTCATTCCATATGGGATGTCCTGGAGCTGACCAACAGGTCTCAATTGTCCCGCAGAAGGAATCCTTGAAGGGGGCATCCCAAAACTCCCAACGTGGGAAAACCTCCATGGCCTTGAGATTCCGCTCCGTTCATGAAGGGGCAGTCATGCACAGAAACTCCAACCCGAGCCAACGTCTGATCCTCGCCGTGACTTCAGATGCATGAAATATTGTTTCAGATCTGCAGGAGGTACCTGCCGTGCCCTCGGCCTGAAGCCCAAGTCTAGCTTGTGTTCTCAGACTTCTGTCCTCACACTCCTGGCCCAGAAGCCCTCAAGTTTGGCAATTCTGGAACCAAAGTGCAGCACTCTGCCTGCCCTCTAGAAAACATATCTTGCCTATTGAGCTCCCCAGGCACCTCAAATGAGGATAAACCTATACGGCACTCGACTGTACCCAAATCATATAGTCTAACCTGGGACTAATGCACTGACTGACACAACCTGAGCCCGAACCTCCTGACCAACACCCAGGCAGCTGACCACACACTGAGCATATCAGACCCGCCATGGCCTTAGGTCGTCATCTCTTCCCATCTTCGGTTTTTCAGGCTTCAGAACCTAGACCTTATCTCCCACCACTGCCCAGGGTTGAAAATGATGCAGATATCAGAACACATTCCCCATGGCCAGAGACCTTGTGTTTGGCAGGTTGTCCAAAGTCCAGTGTAGTTGAAACCAGTGTGGCCCATGAGGCCCCGCCCATGCTCGCGGGCCACATTGGTCACAAACACACATTGTGACCCTCAGCATGAGCCCAGTCCTCAAGTAAGGCCTCTCAGTGGCTGGATGAAGAGACAGCATATTGGGCCTGCCATGCACCTAGGCCCCAATTTTTAACCATAGTTTGGGTTGTCCCTTCACTCTTCCCCAGGGCTCTGCTTTGGAATTCCTATTTTGTTCGGACACCTGAGGTAATAAAGCTGAAAGGAGACCTCCCATCCGACAATTGAAGAAAAACTATTGGGACCGGGCCAAATCCACAGAGAGGAAGATTCGTCCATATCCCATGAGGCCTCCCCACATTCTACAGCCATTGTTGATACAAAATCCAGAGACAAAAGCCTGAGCAAGTGCCTCAGACTCGCTCTTTCTTCATATCCTGAGGGGTACTTCTCATGGTTTGTAGATTGGGCCTCCCATACCTACGTCCCAAAACCTTAGCTGAGTTTGTGTTTTCAGACTTCTGTCCTCAAAGTCCTGGGCCGCACACCCTCCAGGCTGGGGCCCCTGGAGCCACACATTAGGACTGTGCCTACCCAATCCATGGGAATTCTGCCCATTCCATTGTCCAAAATCTCACCAATTAAGAAAACTCTCCAAAGTCCCCGAGGCCATCCCAATAGTGTAGGTCTCCAGGGACAAACAAGGGCGGTGTGACACCAGGTGAGCATCTCCCTCCACTCATTCCATAGATGGATATCACCAGAGAAGAAGATTGAACCAGACAGGACCCTAGGCCATAATCGGATCCATTGTTTTGGTTTACAGGCATGTCTCCTCAAAAGCCTGGATTCCAATACCAGCATAGGGGGTTTCCTGAGGCACCCCTCAGAACAAATCTCATCTCCACAAGAAACTTGTGCATGGGAGGTATGTCAAAAGCTTAGGAGAATACTTCAGGGTCCCGGTGCCAACGCCCCATTCCAAGGCCCTCATGGACACAAACACACAATGGGCCCGACCCTAAAAGTCCATTTCAACTCAGCCACGCCAGTTGCTCCCGCAGAGCTATCTGATCTCAACTGTCTTGTTGCTAGGAGACATTTGGAATGCGAGGCCCGCTTCCCAGGCATCCACCCCGAACGGTGCTCTGGAGTCCTTCCATATGGGATATCCTGGAGCTGCCCAGCAGGTCTCAATGTCCCGCAGAAGGAATCCTTGAAGGGGGCATCCCACAACTCCCGACGTGGGAAAACCTCCATGGCCTTGAGATTCTGCTCCGTTCATGAAGGGGCAGTCATGCACAGAAACTCCAACCCGAGCCAACGTCTGATCCTCGCCGTGACTTCAGAAGCATGAGATATTCGTTCAGATCTGCAGGGGGTACCAGCCGTGCCCTCGGCCTGAAGCCCAAGTCTAGCTTCTGTTCTCAGACTTGTCCTCACACTCCTGGTCCATAATCCCTCATGTTTGGCAATACCGGACCCACAATGCAGCACTCTGCTTGCCTCTAGATAAAATATATTGCCTAATGAGTAGCCCAGGCACCTCAAATGAAGATAAACCTACACGGCTCTCGACTGTACCTGAATTATATAGTCTAACCTGGGTACTAATTCACTGTCTGACACAACCTGAACCCGAACCTCCGGACCAACACCAAGGCAGCTGACCGCACACTGAGCACATCAGACCCGCTATGGCCTTAGTTCGTCATCTCTTCCCAACTGCGGTTTTCAGGCTTCAGAACCTAGACCTTATCTCCAAACACTGCCCAGGGTTGAAAATGATGCAGAAATCAGAGCTCCTTCCCCATGGCAAGAGACCTTGTGATTGGCATGTTGTCCAAAGTTCAGTGTAGTTGAAACAGTGTGGCCTATGAGGTCCCGCCCATGCTCGCGGCGCACATTGGTCACAAAAACACATTGTGACCCAAAGCCTGTGCCCAGTCCTTAAGTAAGGCCACTCATTGGCTGGATGAAGAGATAGCATCTTGGGCCTGCCATGCCGCAAGCCCCATTTTTTAACCATAGTTTGGGTTGTCCCTTCACTCTTCCCCAGGTCTCTGCTTTGGAATTCCTCTTTGGTTGGGACACCTGAGGTAACAAACCTGAGAGGAGACCTCCCATCCCACAGATTGACGGAAAGAAATTGGGACCGAGCCAAATCCACAGAGAGGAAGATTCGTCCATGGACCATGAGGCCTCCCCACATCCCATGCCCATCTTTGATACAAAATCCAGAGACAAAAGCCTGAGCACGTGCCTCAGACTCGCTCTTTCTTCATATCCTGAAGAGTTCTTCACATGATTTGTAGATTGGACCTGCCATACCTTCGTCCCCAACCTAAGCTGAGTTTGTGTTTTCAGACATCTGTCCTCAAATTCCTGTGCCACACACCCTCCAACCTGGGGCCCCTGGAGCCACACATTAGGAATGTGCCTACCCAATCCATGGGAATTCAGCCGATTCCATTGTCCAAAATCGTACAAATTAGGAGAACTCTCCAAAGTTCCCGAGGCCATCCCAATAGTGTAGGACTCCCGGGACAAACAAGGGCGGTCTGACACCACCTGAGCATCTACCTACAGTCATACCATAGATGGATGTCCCCAGAGATGAAGATGGAACCAGACAGGACCCTAGGCCATAATCAGATCCATTGCTTTGGTTTACAGGCATGTCTCCTCAAAAGCCTGGATTCCAAGACCAGCAAAGCGGGTTTCCTGAGGCACCCATCAGAACAAATCTCGTCTCCACAAGGAAACTTGTGCATGGGACCTATGTCAAAAGCTTAGGAGAAAACTTCAGAGTCCCGGTGCCACCGCCCCATTCCAAGGCCCTCATGGACACAAACACATATTAGGCCCCATCCTCGGAAAAGTCCATTTCAACTCAGCCACCCTGGTTGCTCCCGCAGAGCCTTCAGATCTCAACTGTCTTGTTGCTAGGAGAAAATTAGAATGCGAGGCCGGCTTCCCTGGCATCCATCCCCAAACGGTGCTCTGGACTCATTCCATATGGGATATCATGGAGCTGCCCAACAGGTCTCAATTGGCCCGCAGAAGGAATCCTTGAAGGGGGCATTCCAAAACTCCGAACGTGGGAAAACCTCCATGGCCTTGAGATTCCGCTCCATTCATGAAGGGGCAGTCAGCACAGAAACTCCAACCTGAGCCAACTTCTGAACCTCGCCATAACTTCAGAAGCATGAGATATTCGTTCAGATCTGCAAGGGGTACCAGCCATGCCCTCGGCCTGAAGCCCAAGTCTAGCTTCTGTTCTCAGACTTGTCCTCACACTCCTGGTCCAGAATCCCTCATGTTCGGCAATACCGGACCCACAATGCAGCAATCTGCTTGCCCTCTAGAAAAAAATATATTGCCTAATGAGATGCCCAGGCACATCAAATGAGGATAAACCTACACGGCACTAGAATGTACCTAAATTATATATCTAACCTGGGCACTAATGCACAGTCTGACACAACCTGAACCCGAAACTCCGGACCAACACCCAGGCAGCTGCCCGCAAACTGAGCACATCAGACCCGCCATGGCCTTAGGTCGTCATCTCTTCCCAACTGCGGTTTCCAGGCTTCAGAAACTAGACATTATCTCCAACCACTGCCCAGGGTTGAAAATGATGCAGAAATCAGAGCTCCTTCCCCATGGCAAGAGACCATGTGATTGGCATGTTGTCCAAAGTTCAGTGTAGATGAAAACAGTGTGGCACATGAGGCCCCGCCCCTGCTGGCGGGCAACATTAGTCACAAACACACATTGTGACCCTCAGCCTGAACCCCTTCCTCACGTAAGGCCACTCAGTGGCTGGAAGAAGAGACAGCATATTTGGCCTGCCATGCCCCTAAGCCCCATTTTTTAACGATAATTTGGGTTGTCCCTTCACTCTTCCCCAGGGCTCTGCTTAGGAATTCCTCTTTGGTTGGGACACCTGAGGTAACAAACCTGAGAGGAGACCTCCCATCCCACAGATTGACGGAAAGAAATTGGGACCGGGCCAAATCCACAGATAGGAAGTTTCGTCCATGGCCCATGAGGCCTCCCCACATTCCACGCCCATCTTTGATAAAAAATCCAGAGACAAAAGCCTGAGCAAGTGCCTCAGACTCGCTCTTTCTTCATATCCTGAAGAGTTCTTCTCATGGTTTGTAGATTGGACCTGCCATACCTACGTCCCCAAACCTAAGCTGAGTTTGTGTTTTCAGACATCTGTCTTCAAATTCCTGGGCCACTCACCCTCCAAGCTGGGACCCCTGGGCCACACATAGGACTGTGCCTAACCAATCCATGGGAATTCTGCCCATTCCATTGTTCAAAATCGTACAAATTAGAAGAACCCTCCGAAGTCCCCTAGACCATCCCAATAGTGTAGGTCTCCCGGGACAAACAAGGGCCGTCTGACACCACCTGAGCATGTACCTCCACTCATACCATAGATGGACATCCCCAGAGAAGAAATGGAACCAGACAGGACCCTAGGCCATAATCGGATCCATTGCTTTGGTTTACAGGCATGTCTCCTCAAAGCCTGGATTCCTAGACCAGCATAGGGGGTTTCCTGAGGCACCCATCAAAATAAATCTCGTCTCCACAAGGAACTTGTGCATGGGACCTATGTCAAAAGCTTAGGAGAATACTTCAGGGTCCCGGTGCCACCGCCCAAATCCAAGGTCTTAATGGACATAAACACACATTAGGCCCCATCCTCGGGAAAGTCCATTTCAACACAGCCGCCCCAATTGCTCCCCCTGAGCCATCAGATCTCAACTGTCTTGTTGCTAGCAGACAATTGGAATGCGAGGCGGGCTTCCCTAGCATCCATCCTCGAACGGTGCTCTGGTGTCATTCCATATGGGATGTCCTGGAGCTGACAACAGGTCCCAATTGTCCCGCAGAAGGAATCCTTCAAGGAAACATCCCACAACTTCCAACGTGGGAAAACCTCCATGGCCTTGAGTTTCCGTTCCGTTCATGAAGGGGCAGTCATGCACAGAAACTCCAACCTGAGCCAACGTCTGATCCTCGCCGTTACTTCAGATGCATGAGATATTGGTTCAGATCTGCAGGCGGTACCTGGCGTGCCCTCGGCCTGAAGCCCAGGTCTAGCTTGTGTTCTCAGACTTCTGTCCTCCTACTCCTGGCCCAGAAGCCCTCAATTTTGGCAATTCTGGACCCACAATGCAGCACTCTGCCAGCCCTCTTAAAAAATATCGTGCCTAATGAGTAGCCAGGGACCTCAAATGAGTATAAACGTACACGGCACTCGACTGTACCTAAATTATATAGTCTAATCCGGGCACTAATGCACTGGCTAACAAAACCTGAACCCGAACCTCCGGACCAACACCCAGGCAGCTGACCGCACACTGAGCACATCAGAACCGCCATGGCCTTAGGTCGTCATCTCTTCACAACTGCGGTTTTCAGGCCTCAGAACCTAGACCTTAACTCCAAACACTGCCCAGGGTTGAAAATGATGCAGAAATCAGAGCTCCTTCCCCATGGCAAGAGACCTTGTGATTGGCATGTTGTCCAAAGTTCAGTTTAGTTGAAACAGTGTGGCCTATGAGGTCCCACTCATGCTCGTGGGCCACATTGGTCACAAACACACATTGTGACCCACAGCCTGTGCCCAGTCCTTAAGTAAGGCCACTCAGTGGCTGGATGAAGAGACAGCATATGGGGCCTGCCTTTCCCCAAGCCCCATTTTTTAACCATAGTTTGGGTTGTCCCTTCACTCTTCCCCAGGTCTCTGCTTTGGAATTCCTCTTTGGTTGGGACACCTGAGGTAACAAACCTGAGAGGAGACCTCCCATCCCACAGATTGAAGGAAAGAAATTGAGATCGGGCCAAATCCACAGAGGAAGATTCCTCCATGGCCCATGAGGCCTCCCCACATTCCACCCCCATATTTGATACAAAATCCAGAGACAAAAGCCTGAGCAAGCGCCTCAGACTCGCTCTTTCTTCATATCCTGAAGAGTTCTTCACATGATTTGTAGATTGGACCTGACATACCTACGTCCCCAAACCTAAGCTGAGTTTGTGTTCTCAGACCTCTGTCCTCAAATTCCTGGGCCACACACCCTCCAACCTGGGGCCCCTGGAGCCACACATTAGGACTGTGTCTACCCAATCCATGGGAATTCTGCCCATTCCATTGTCCAAAATCGTACAAATTAGGAGAATCCTCCAAAGTTCCCGAGGCCATCCCAATAGTGTAGATCTCCCGGGACAAACAAGGGCGGTCTGACACCAGCTGAGCATTTACCTACACTCATACCATAGATTGATGTCCCCAGAGAAGGAGATGGAACCAGACAGTACCCTAGGCCATAATCGGATCCATTGCTTTTGTTTACAGGCATGACTCCTCAAAAGCCTGGATTCCAAGTCCAGCATAGGGGGCTTCCTGAGGCACCCATCAGAACAAATCTCGTCTCCACAAGGAAACTTGTGCATGGGACCTATGTCAAAAGCTTAGGAGAATACTTCAGTGTCCCGGTGTCACCGCCCCATTCCAAGGCCCTCATGGACACAAACACACATTAGGCCCCAACCTCGGGAAAGTCCATTTCAACACAGCCGCCCCGATTGCTCCCGCAGAGCCATCAAAACTCAACTGTCTTGTTGCTGGGAGAAAATTGGAATGCGAGGCGGGATTCCCTGGCATCGATCCTCGAACGGTGCTCTGGAGTCATTCCCTATGGGATGTCCTGGAGCTGACCAACAGGTCTCAATTGTCCCGCAGAAGGAATCCTTGAAGGGGGCATCCCAAAACTCCCAACGTGGGAAAACCTCCATGGCCTTGAGATTCCGCTCCGTTCATGAAGGGGCAGTCATGCACAGAAACTCCAACCCGAGCCAACGTCTGATCCTCGCCGTGACTTCAGATGCATGAAATATTGTTTCAGATCTGCAGGAGGTACCTGCCGTGCCCTCGGCCTGAAGCCCAAGTCTAGCTTGTGTTCTCAGACTTCTGTCCTCACACTCCTGGCCCAGAAGCCCTCAAGTTTGGCAATTCTGGAACCAAAGTGCAGCACTCTGCCTGCCCTCTAGAAAACATATCTTGCCTATTGAGCTCCCCAGGCACCTCAAATGAGGATAAACCTATACGGCACTCGACTGTACCCAAATCATATAGTCTAACCTGGGACTAATGCACTGACTGACACAACCTGAGCCCGAACCTCCTGACCAACACCCAGGCAGCTGACCACACACTGAGCATATCAGACCCGCCATGGCCTTAGGTCGTCATCTCTTCCCATCTTCGGTTTTTCAGGCTTCAGAACCTAGACCTTATCTCCCACCACTGCCCAGGGTTGAAAATGATGCAGATATCAGAACACATTCCCCATGGCCAGAGACCTTGTGTTTGGCAGGTTGTCCAAAGTCCAGTGTAGTTGAAACCAGTGTGGCCCATGAGGCCCCGCCCATGCTCGCGGGCCACATTGGTCACAAACACACATTGTGACCCTCAGCATGAGCCCAGTCCTCAAGTAAGGCCTCTCAGTGGCTGGATGAAGAGACAGCATATTGGGCCTGCCATGCACCTAGGCCCCAATTTTTAACCATAGTTTGGGTTGTCCCTTCACTCTTCCCCAGGGCTCTGCTTTGGAATTCCTATTTTGTTCGGACACCTGAGGTAATAAACCTGAAAGGAGACCTCCCATCCGACAATTGAAGAAAAACTATTGGGACCGGGCCAAATCCACAGAGAGGAAGATTCGTCCATATCCCATGAGGCCTCCCCACATTCTACAGCCATTGTTGATACAAAATCCAGAGACAAAAGCCTGAGCAAGTGCCTCAGACTCGCTCTTTCTTCATATCCTGAGGGGTACTTCTCATGGTTTGTAGATTGGGCCTCCCATACCTACGTCCCAAAACCTTAGCTGAGTTTGTGTTTTCAGACTTCTGTCCTCAAAGTCCTGGGCCGCACACCCTCCAGGCTGGGGCCCCTGGAGCCACACATTAGGACTGTGCCTACCCAATCCATGGGAATTCTGCCCATTCCATTGTCCAAAATCTCACCAATTAAGAAAACTCTCCAAAGTCCCCGAGGCCATCCCAATAGTGTAGGTCTCCAGGGACAAACAAGGGCGGTGTGACACCAGGTGAGCATCTCCCTCCACTCATTCCATAGATGGATATCACCAGAGAAGAAGATTGAACCAGACAGGACCCTAGGCCATAATCGGATCCATTGTTTTGGTTTACAGGCATGTCTCCTCAAAAGCCTGGATTCCAATACCAGCATAGGGGGTTTCCTGAGGCACCCCTCAGAACAAATCTCATCTCCACAAGAAACTTGTGCATGGGAGGTATGTCAAAAGCTTAGGAGAATACTTCAGGGTCCCGGTGCCAACGCCCCATTCCAAGGCCCTCATGGACACAAACACACAATGGGCCCGACCCTAAAAGTCCATTTCAACTCAGCCACGCCAGTTGCTCCCGCAGAGCTATCCGATCTCAACTGTCTTGTTGCTAGGAGACATTTGGAATGCGAGGCCCGCTTCCCAGGCATCCACCCCGAACGGTGCTCTGGAGTCCTTCCATATGGGATATCCTGGAGCTGCCCAGCAGGTCTCAATGTCCCGCAGAAGGAATCCTTGAAGGGGGCATCCCACAACTCCCGACGTGGGAAAACCTCCATGGCCTTGAGATTCTGCTCCGTTCATGAAGGGGCAGTCATGCACAGAAACTCCAACCCGAGCCAACGTCTGATCCTCGCCGTGACTTCAGAAGCATGAGATATTCGTTCAGATCTGCAGGGGGTACCAGCCGTGCCCTCGGCCTGAAGCCCAAGTCTAGCTTCTGTTCTCAGACTTGTCCTCACACTCCTGGTCCATAATCCCTCATGTTTGGCAATACCGGACCCACAATGCAGCACTCTGCTTGCCTCTAGATAAAATATATTGCCTAATGAGTAGCCCAGGCACCTCAAATGAAGATAAACCTACACGGCTCTCGACTGTACCTGAATTATATAGTCTAACCTGGGTACTAATTCACTGTCTGACACAACCTGAACTTGAACCTCCGGACCAACACCAAGGCAGCTGACCGCACACTGAGCACATCAGACCCGCTATGGCCTTAGTTCGTCATCTCTTCCCAACTGCGGTTTTCAGGCTTCAGAACCTAGACCTTATCTCCAAACACTGCCCAGGGTTGAAAATGATGCAGAAATCAGAGCTCCTTCCCCATGGCAAGAGACCTTGTGATTGGCATGTTGTCCAAAGTTCAGTGTAGTTGAAACAGTGTGGCCTATGAGGTCCCGCCCATGCTCGCGGCGCACATTGGTCACAAAAACACATTGTGACCCAAAGCCTGTGCCCAGTCCTTAAGTAAGGCCACTCATTGGCTGGATGAAGAGACAGCATCTTGGGCCTGCCATGCCGCAAGCCCCATTTTTTAACCATAGTTTGGGTTGTCCCTTCACTCTTCCCCAGGTCTCTGCTTTGGAATTCCTCTTTGGTTGGGACACCTGAGGTAACAAACCTGAGAGGAGACCTCCCATCCCACAGATTGACGGAAAGAAATTGGGACCGAGCCAAATCCACAGAGAGGAAGATTCGTCCATGGACCATGAGGCCTCCCCACATCCCATGCCCATCTTTGATACAAAATCCAGAGACAAAAGCCTGAGCACGTGCCTCAGACTCGCTCTTTCTTCATATCCTGAAGAGTTCTTCACATGATTTGTAGATTGGACCTGCCATACCTTCGTCCCCAACCTAAGCTGAGTTTGTGTTTTCAGACATCTGTCCTCAAATTCCTGTGCCACACACCCTCCAACCTGGGGCCCCTGGAGCCACACATTAGGAATGTGCCTACCCAATCCATGGGAATTCAGCCGATTCCATTGTCCAAAATCGTACAAATTAGGAGAACTCTCCAAAGTTCCCGAGGCCATCCCAATAGTGTAGGACTCCCGGGACAAACAAGGGCGGTCTGACACCACCTGAGCATCTACCTACAGTCATACCATAGATGGATGTCCCCAGAGATGAAGATGGAACCAGACAGGACCCTAGGCCATAATCAGATCCATTGCTTTGGTTTACAGGCATGTCTCCTCAAAAGCCTGGATTCCAAGACCAGCAAAGCGGGTTTCCTGAGGCACCCATCAGAACAAATCTCGTCTCCACAAGGAAACTTGTGCATGGGACCTATGTCAAAAGCTTAGGAGAAAACTTCAGAGTCCCGGTGCCACCGCCCCATTCCAAGGCCCTCATGGACACAAACACATATTAGGCCCCATCCTCGGAAAAGTCCATTTCAACTCAGCCACCCTGGTTGCTCCCGCAGAGCCTTCAGATCTCAACTGTCTTGTTGCTAGGAGAAAATTAGAATGCGAGGCCGGCTTCCCTGGCATCCATCCCCAAACGGTGCTCTGGACTCATTCCATATGGGATATCATGGAGCTGCCCAACAGGTCTCAATTGGCCCGCAGAAGGAATCCTTGAA
This sequence comes from Mustela nivalis, assembly GCF_964662115.1. Classification (NCBI taxonomy): domain Eukaryota; kingdom Metazoa; phylum Chordata; class Mammalia; order Carnivora; family Mustelidae; genus Mustela; species Mustela nivalis. The sequence goes on along the minus strand of NW_028136438.1, from coordinate 93,668 downwards.
GGGGGCATTCCAAAACTCCGAACGTGGGAAAACCTCCATGGCCTTGAGATTCCGCTCCATTCATGAAGGGGCAGTCAGCACAGAAACTCCAACCTGAGCCAACTTCTGAACCTCGCCATAACTTCAGAAGCATGAGATATTCGTTCAGATCTGCAAGGGGTACCAGCCATGCCCTCGGCCTGAAGCCCAAGTCTAGCTTCTGTTCTCAGACTTGTCCTCACACTCCTGGTCCAGAATCCCTCATGTTCGGCAATACCGGACCCACAATGCAGCAATCTGCTTGCCCTCTAGAAAAAAATATATTGCCTAATGAGATGCCCAGGCACATCAAATGAGGATAAACCTACACGGCACTAGAATGTACCTAAATTATATATCTAACCTGGGCACTAATGCACAGTCTGACACAACCTGAACCCGAAACTCCGGACCAACACCCAGGCAGCTGCCCGCAAACTGAGCACATCAGACCCGCCATGGCCTTAGGTCGTCATCTCTTCCCAACTGCGGTTTCCAGGCTTCAGAAACTAGACATTATCTCCAACCACTGCCCAGGGTTGAAAATGATGCAGAAATCAGAGCTCCTTCCCCATGGCAAGAGACCATGTGATTGGCATGTTGTCCAAAGTTCAGTGTAGATGAAAACAGTGTGGCACATGAGGCCCCGCCCCTGCTGGCGGGCAACATTAGTCACAAACACACATTGTGACCCTCAGCCTGAACCCCTTCCTCACGTAAGGCCACTCAGTGGCTGGAAGAAGAGACAGCATATTTGGCCTGCCATGCCCCTAAGCCCCATTTTTTAACGATAATTTGGGTTGTCCCTTCACTCTTCCCCAGGGCTCTGCTTAGGAATTCCTCTTTGGTTGGGACACCTGAGGTAACAAACCTGAGAGGAGACCTCCCATCCCACAGATTGACGGAAAGAAATTGGGACCGGGCCAAATCCACAGATAGGAAGTTTCGTCCATGGCCCATGAGGCCTCCCCACATTCCACGCCCATCTTTGATAAAAAATCCAGAGACAAAAGCCTGAGCAAGTGCCTCAGACTCGCTCTTTCTTCATATCCTGAAGAGTTCTTCTCATGGTTTGTAGATTGGACCTGCCATACCTACGTCCCCAAACCTAAGCTGAGTTTGTGTTTTCAGACATCTGTCTTCAAATTCCTGGGCCACTCACCCTCCAAGCTGGGACCCCTGGGCCACACATAGGACTGTGCCTAACCAATCCATGGGAATTCTGCCCATTCCATTGTTCAAAATCGTACAAATTAGAAGAACCCTCCGAAGTCCCCTAGACCATCCCAATAGTGTAGGTCTCCCGGGACAAACAAGGGCCGTCTGACACCACCTGAGCATGTACCTCCACTCATACCATAGATGGACATCCCCAGAGAAGAAATGGAACCAGACAGGACCCTAGGCCATAATCGGATCCATTGCTTTGGTTTACAGGCATGTCTCCTCAAAGCCTGGATTCCTAGACCAGCATAGGGGGTTTCCTGAGGCACCCATCAAAATAAATCTCGTCTCCACAAGGAACTTGTGCATGGGACCTATGTCAAAAGCTTAGGAGAATACTTCAGGGTCCCGGTGCCACCGCCCAAATCCAAGGTCTTAATGGACATAAACACACATTAGGCCCCATCCTCGGGAAAGTCCATTTCAACACAGCCGCCCCAATTGCTCCCCCTGAGCCATCAGATCTCAACTGTCTTGTTGCTAGCAGACAATTGGAATGCGAGGCGGGCTTCCCTAGCATCCATCCTCGAACGGTGCTCTGGTGTCATTCCATATGGGATGTCCTGGAGCTGACAACAGGTCCCAATTGTCCCGCAGAAGGAATCCTTCAAGGAAACATCCCACAACTTCCAACGTGGGAAAACCTCCATGGCCTTGAGTTTCCGTTCCGTTCATGAAGGGGCAGTCATGCACAGAAACTCCAACCTGAGCCAACGTCTGATCCTCGCCGTTACTTCAGATGCATGAGATATTGGTTCAGATCTGCAGGCGGTACCTGGCGTGCCCTCGGCCTGAAGCCCAGGTCTAGCTTGTGTTCTCAGACTTCTGTCCTCCTACTCCTGGCCCAGAAGCCCTCAATTTTGGCAATTCTGGACCCACAATGCAGCACTCTGCCAGCCCTCTTAAAAAATATCGTGCCTAATGAGTAGCCAGGGACCTCAAATGAGTATAAACGTACACGGCACTCGACTGTACCTAAATTATATAGTCTAATCCGGGCACTAATGCACTGGCTAACAAAACCTGAACCCGAACCTCCGGACCAACACCCAGGCAGCTGACCGCACACTGAGCACATCAGAACCGCCATGGCCTTAGGTCGTCATCTCTTCACAACTGCGGTTTTCAGGCCTCAGAACCTAGACCTTAACTCCAAACACTGCCCAGGGTTGAAAATGATGCAGAAATCAGAGCTCCTTCCCCATGGCAAGAGACCTTGTGATTGGCATGTTGTCCAAAGTTCAGTTTAGTTGAAACAGTGTGGCCTATGAGGTCCCACTCATGCTCGTGGGCCACATTGGTCACAAACACACATTGTGACCCACAGCCTGTGCCCAGTCCTTAAGTAAGGCCACTCAGTGGCTGGATGAAGAGACAGCATATGGGGCCTGCCTTTCCCCAAGCCCCATTTTTTAACCATAGTTTGGGTTGTCCCTTCACTCTTCCCCAGGTCTCTGCTTTGGAATTCCTCTTTGGTTGGGACACCTGAGGTAACAAACCTGAGAGGAGACCTCCCATCCCACAGATTGAAGGAAAGAAATTGAGATCGGGCCAAATCCACAGAGGAAGATTCCTCCATGGCCCATGAGGCCTCCCCACATTCCACCCCCATATTTGATACAAAATCCAGAGACAAAAGCCTGAGCAAGCGCCTCAGACTCGCTCTTTCTTCATATCCTGAAGAGTTCTTCACATGATTTGTAGATTGGACCTGACATACCTACGTCCCCAAACCTAAGCTGAGTTTGTGTTCTCAGACCTCTGTCCTCAAATTCCTGGGCCACACACCCTCCAACCTGGGGCCCCTGGAGCCACACATTAGGACTGTGTCTACCCAATCCATGGGAATTCTGCCCATTCCATTGTCCAAAATCGTACAAATTAGGAGAATCCTCCAAAGTTCCCGAGGCCATCCCAATAGTGTAGATCTCCCGGGACAAACAAGGGCGGTCTGACACCAGCTGAGCATTTACCTACACTCATACCATAGATTGATGTCCCCAGAGAAGAAGATGGAACCAGACAGTACCCTAGGCCATAATCGGATCCATTGCTTTTGTTTACAGGCATGTCTCCTCAAAAGCCTGGATTCCAAGTCCAGCATAGGGGGCTTCCTGAGGCACCCATCAGAACAAATCTCGTCTCCACAAGGAAACTTGTGCATGGGACCTATGTCAAAAGCTTAGGAGAATACTTCAGTGTCCCGGTGCCACCGCCCCATTCCAAGTTCTCATGGACACAAACACATATTAGGCCACATCCTCGGGAAAGTCCATTTCAACTCAGCCACCCCGGTTGCTCCGGCATGGCCTTCAGATCTCAACTGTCTTGTTGCTAGGAGACAATTAGAATGCGAGGCCGGCTTCCCTGGCATCCATCCCCGAACGGTGCTCTGGTGTCATTCCATATCGGATATCCTGGAGCTGCCCACCAGGTCTCAATTTTCCCGCAGAAGGAATCATTGAAGGGGGCATCCCACAACTCCCAACGTGGAAAAACCTCCATGGCCTTGAGATTCCGCTCCGTTCATGAAGGGGCAGTCAGCACAGAAACTCCAACTTGAGTCAACGTCTGAACCTCGCCGTAACTTCAGAAGCATGAGATATTCGTTCAGATCTGCAAGGGGTACCAGCCATGCCCTCGGCCTGAAGCCCAAGTCTAGCTTCTGTTCTCAGACTTGTCCTCACACTCCTGGTCCAGAATCCCTCATGTTCGGCAATACCGGACCCACAATGCAGCACTCTGCTTGCCCTCTAGAAAAAATATATTGCCTAATGTGTTGCCCAGGCACCTCAAATGATGATAAACCTACACGGCACTAGAATGTACCTAAATTATATATCTAACCTTGGCACTAATGCACTGTCTGACACAACCTGAAAGAGAACCTCCGGACCAACACCCAGCAGCTGACCGCACACTGAGCACATCAGACCCGCCATGGCCTTAGTTCGTCATCTCTTCCCAACTGCGGTTTCCAGGCTTCAGAACCTAGACCTTATCTCCAACCACTGCCCAGGGTTGAAAATGATGCAGAAATCAGAGCTCCTTCAACATGGCAAGAGACCTTGTGATTAGCATGTTGTCCAAAATTCAAAGTAGATGAAACCAGTGTGGCACATGAGGCCCCTCCCCTGTTCGCAGGCCACATTAGTCACAAACACACATTGTGACCCTCAGCCTGAACCCCGTCCTCAAGTAAGGCCACTCAGTGGCTGGAAGAAGAGACAGCATATTGGGCTTGCCATGGCCCTAGGCCCCATTTTTTAACCATAATTTGGGTTGTCCCTTCACTCTTCCCCAGGGCTCTCCTTAGGAATTCCTCTTTGGTTGTACACCTGAGGTAACAAACCTGAGAGGAGACCTCCCATCCCACAGATTCACGGAAAGAAATTGGGACCGGGCCAAATCCACAGAGAGGAAGATTCTTCCATGGCCCATGAGGTCTTCCCACATTTGACGCCCATCTTTGATACAAAATCCACAGACAAATGCCTGAGGAAGCACATCAGAATCGCTCTTTTTTCATATCCTGAAGAGTTCTTCTCATGGTTGTAGATTGGACCTGCCATACCTACGTCCCCTAACCTAAGCTGACTTTGTGTTTTCAGACTTCTGTCTTCAAATTCCTGGGCCACACACACTCCAGGCTGGGGCCTCTGGAGCCACACATTAGGCCTGTGCCTACCAAATCCATGGGAAATCTGCCCATTCCATTGCCCAAAATCGTACAAATTAGGAGAACCCTCCAAAGTTCCCGAGGCCATCCCAATAATGTAGGAGTCCGTGGACAAACAAGGGAGGTCTGACACCAGCTGAGCATCTACCTCCTCTCATACTATAGATGGATGTCCCCAGAGAAGAAGATGGAATCAGACAGGACCCTAGGCCATAATCGGATCCATTGCTTTGGTTTAAAGGCATGTCTCCTCAAAAGCCTGGATTCCAATACCAGCATAGGGGGTTTCCTGAGGCACCCATCAGAACAAATCTCGTCTCCACAAGAAAACTTCAGTTTCGGACCTATGTCAAAAGCTTAGGAGAATACTTCAGGGTCCCGGTGCCACCGCCCCATTCCAAGGCTTTAATGGACACAAACACATATTAGGCCCCATCCTCGGGAAAGTCCATTTCAACTCAGCCACATCGGTTGCTCCCGCAGAGCCATCAGATCTCAACTGTCTTGTTGCTAGGAGACAATTGGAATGCGTGGCCGGCTACCCTGGCATCATCCCCGAAAGTGCTTTGGAGTCATTCCATATGGGATATCATGGAGCTGCCCCAAAAGGTCTCAATTTTCCCGCAGAAGAAATCCTTGAAAGGGGCATCCCACAACTCTCAACGTGGGAAAAACTCCATGGCCTTGAGATTCCGGTCCGTTCATGAAGGGGCAGTCATGCACAGAAACTCCAACCTGAGCCAACGTCTGAACCTCGCCGTGACTTCAGATGCATGAGAGATTGGTTCAGATCTGCAGGGGGTACCTGCCGTGCCCTCGGCCTGAAGCCCAAGTCTAGATCGTGTTCTCAGACTTCTGTCCTCACACTCCTGGTCCAAGAGTCCAGAAGTTTGGCAATTCCGGACCCACAATGCAGCACTCTGCCTGCCCTCTAGCAAAAATATATTGCCTAATGAGCTGCCCTGGCACCTCAAATGAGGATAAACCTACACGGCACTCAACTGTCCCCAAATTATAGAGTGTAACTTGGGCACTAATGCACTGTCTGACACCACATGAGACCGAACCTCCTGACCAACACCCAGGCAGCTGAACGCACACTGAGCACAACAGACCCGCCATGGCCTTAGGCCGTCATCTCTTCCAAACAGCGGTTTTCATGCTTCAGTACCAGGAACTTATCTCCAACCATTGCCCAGGATTGAAAATGATGCAGAAATCAGAACTCCTTCCCCATGGCAAGAGACCTTGTGATTGGCAAGTTGTCCAAAGTTTAGTGTAGTTGAAACCAGTGTGGCCCATGAGGCCACGCCCACTCTCCCGGGCCACATTGGACACAAACACACATTGTGACCCTCAGCCTGAGCCCAGTCCTCAAGTAAGGCCTCTCAGTGGATGGATGAAGAGACAGCATATTGGGCCTGCCATGCCCCTAGGCGCCAATTTTTAACCATAGTTTGGGTTGTCCCTTCACTCTTCCCTAGGTCTCTGCTTTGGAATTCCTCTTTGGTTGGGACACCTGAGGTAACAAACCTGAAAGGAGACCTTCCATCCCACAGATTGATGAAAAACAATTGGGACCGGACCAAATCCAAAGAGAGGAAGATTCGTCCATGGCCCATGAGGCCTCCCCACATCCACGGCCATCGTTGATACAAAGTCCAGAGACAAAAGCCAGAGCAAGTGCCTCAGACTCGCTCTTTCTTCATATGCTGAAGAGTTCTTCTCATGGTTTGTAGAATGGACCTGCCATACCTACGTCCCCTAACCTAAGCTGAGTTTGTGTTTTCAGACTTCTGTCCTCAAAGTCCTGGGCCACACACCCTCCAGGCTGGGGCCCCTGGAGCCACACATTAGGACTGTGCCTACCCAATCCATGGGAATTCTGCCCATTCCATTGTTCCAAATTGTACAAATTAGTAGAACCCTCCAAAGTCCCCGAGGCCATCCCAATAGTATAGGACTCCGTGTACAAACAAGGGCGGTCTGACACCAGCTGAGCATCTACTTCCACTCATACCATAGATGGATGTCCCCAGAGAAGGAGATGGAACCAGACAGAACCCTAGCCATAATCGGATCCATTGCTTTGGTTTACAGGCATGTCTCCTCAAAAGCCTGGATTCCAAGACCAGCATAGGGGGTTTCCTGAGGCACCCATCAGAACAAATCTTGTCTCCACAAGGAAACTTGTGCATGGGACCTATGTCAAAAGCTTAGGAGAATACTTCAGGGTCCCGATGCCACTGCCCTTTTCCAGGGTCATTAGAAACACAAACACATATTGGGCCCCATCCTCGGGAAATTCCATTTCATCTCAGACACCCCGGTAGCTCCGGCAGAGCCATCAGATCTCAATTGTCTTGTTGCTAGGAGACAATTTGGATGCGAGGCCGGCTTCCCTGGCATCCATCCCCGAACGGTGCTCTGGAGTCCTTCCATATGGGATATCCTGGAGCTGCCCAACAGGTCTCAATTGTACCGCAGAAGAAATTCTTGAAGGGTGCATCCCACAACTCCCATCGTGGGAAAACCTCCATGGCCTTGAGATTCTGGTCCGTCATGAAGGGGCAGTCATGCACAGAAACTCAAACCTGAGCCAACGTCTGATCCTCGCCGTGACTTCAGATGCATGAGAGATTGGTTCAGATCTGCAGGGGGTACCTGCCGTAGCCTCGGCCTGAACCCTCAGACTTCTGTCCTCACACTCCTCGCCCAGAAGCCCTCAAGTTTGGCAATTCCGGACCCACAATGCAGCACTCTGCCTGCCCTTTAGCAAATATATCTTGCCTACTGAGCTGCCCAGGCACCTCAAAAGAGGATAAACCTACACGGCACTCGAATGTACCCAAATTATAGAGTGTAACCTGGACACTAATGCACTGTCTGACACCACATGAGCCCGAACCTCCTGACCAACATCCAGGCAGCTGACCGCACACTGAGCACATCAGACCCGCCATGGACTTAGGTCGTCATCTCTTCCATACTGCGGTTTTCAGGCTTCAGTACCTAGAACTTATCTCCAACCACTGCCCCGGATTGAAAATGATGCAGAAATCAGAACTCCTTGCCCATGGCAAGAGACCTTGTGATTGGCATTTGTCCAAAGTTCAGTGTAGTTGAAACCAGTGTGGCCCACGAGGCCACGCCCACTCTCCCGGGCCACATTGTACACAAAAACACATTGTGACCCTCAGCCTGAGCCCAGTCCTCAAGTAAGGCCTCTCAGTGGATGGATGAAGAGACAGCATATTGGGCCTGCCATGCCCCTAGGCACCAATTTTTAATCATAGTTTGGGTTGTCCCTTCACTCTTCCCTAGGTCTCTGCTTTGGAATTCCTCTTTGGTTGGGACACCTGAGGTAACAAACCTGAAAGGAGACCTTCCATCCCACAGATTGACGAAAAACAATTGGGACCCGGCCAAATCCACAGAGAGGAAGATTCGTCCATGGCCCATGAGGCCTCCCCACATTCCACGGCCATCGTTGATACAAAAGCCAGAGACAAAAGCCTGAGGAAGCGCCTCAGACTCGCTCTTTCTTCATATCCTGAAGAGTTCTTTTCATGGTTTGTAGATAGGGCCTGCCATACCATGTCCACAACCCTAAGCTGAGTTTGTGTTTTCAGACTTCTGTCCTCAAAGTCCTGGGCCACACACCCTCCAGGCTGGGGCCCCTGGAGCCACACATTAGGACTGTGCCTACCCAATCCATGGGAATTCTGCCCATTCCATTCTTCCAAATCGTACAAATTAGGAGAACCCTCCAAATACCCGAGGCCATCCCAATAGTGTAGGTCTCCCGGGACAAACAAGGGCGGTCTGACACCACCTAAGCATCTACCTCCACTCACACCATGGATGGATGTCCCCAGAGAAGAAGATGGAACCAGACAGGATCTTGGCCATAATCGGATCCATTGCTTTGGTTTACAGGCATGTCTCCTCAAAAGCCTGGATTCCAAGACCAGCATAGGGGGTTTCCTGAGGCACCCATCAAAACAAATCTCGTCTCCACAAGGAAACTTGTGCATGGGAGTTATGTCAAAAGCTTAGGAGAATACTTCATGGTCCCGGTGCCACCGCCCCATACCAAGGCCTTCATGGAGACAAACACACATTAGGCCCCATCCTCGGGAAAGTCCCTTTCAACACAGCCGCCCCGATTGCTCCCGCAGAGCCATCAGATCTCAAGTATCTTGTTGCTAGGAGAAAACTGGAATGCGAGGCTGGCTTTCTAGCATCCATCGTCGAACGGTGCTCTGGAGTCATTCCATATGTGATGTCTTAGAGCTGACCAACAGGTCTCAATTGTCCCGCAGAAGGAATCTTTGAAGGGTGCACCCCAATTGCATAGGCTACCTTAAACACTGATGCTCTGTCGCAAATAGCCTGAGCCCAGACCTTCCAACAGACACCGACACAGCTGGCTGCACACCCAGCACATTGGACCCGCCACTGCCTTAGGCCACCATCCATTCCCAACCTGGGTTTTCAGTCATCAGAACCTAGACCTTATCTCCAATCCCTGCACAGGGGGGAACCTGATGCACAAGTCAGAACCCATCCTTCCCCATGGCAAGAAACCTTGCTGCTGGCAGTGAGTCAAACCTTCAGTGTAGGAGAAAACGGCATGGCCCATGAGGCCACGCCCATGTGTGAGGGCCGCCTTGGGCACAAACACACATTGTGACCCTCAGCGTGAGTACCTTATTCAAGTAACGCCTCTCAGTGATTGGACCAAGAGCCCGCATATGTGGCTTGCCATGCCCATAGGCACGCAGGACTAACTAGATGGTGTGTATTCCAGTTGAGGGAACCCACTGCTGTGCTCTAGAGTCCCTCTCCTGGGGGGTCCCCTGTGGCAGAAAACAGTACTCTTCCCTTCCCACAGAATGAACCCAAACACTTGGGAGCTTGGACAATCCCCCGAGAGGAAGGCTCTTCCTCGGCCCCTGAAGCAACCCCTACCCTTAACGGCCACTGTGAACGCAACACCCAGAGACAAAAGCCTGAGCGACTGCCTCCCACTTGCCCTCCTTTGATATCCAGAGGATCTCCCCTCTCGGACTGGAGATCAGGCCTGCCATTACCTTGGCCCCTACCTGAGCCAAGTTTGCTTTTTCAGACATCTGTCCCCACAGCCCTGGCAAACACAGCCTCTAGGCTGGGTCCTCTGGAGCCATACCACAGGACCATGCCTGCTCTCTCCTGGGAAACTCTGTCCATTCCTTTGGCCACACACCTCCAGAATATGAGAAACCTCAAGGCCCCCGAGGACATACCATTACCGGGAGCCTCCCTGCACACACAGGGGCCTTCGGACACAAGCTGAGCTGCTACCTCCATGAAGGCATGCACACAGATGTCAACAGAGATAGAAGGTTGAGCCGGACAGGCCCTTAGGCCCTAATCTCAACTCTTGCTTTGTTTTCCAGGTGTCACTCCTCAGAGGCTTTGGTTCGAAGAACAGGATATGGGGCTTTCCTGAGGCACTGAACAGAACTTCTCTCGTCTCCACATGGGAAGCTTCCTTGTTGGAGCCGTGTCAAACACCTCAGGTTGGAGAATCCTGCAGAGTCCCTGAGCCACCTCCACATTCCAAGGTCTCCCAGGCCACCAAGCCACAGTAGGACTCATCTTCAGGAGAGTCCATTTCAACTCTCCCCTCTGGGTAGCTCACCCAGGAGCCCGCAGATTGAGCCTGCCTTTTCCTGACTAAAGAGTGGGAATATGAGGTGGCGTTCCCAGGCATCCATGCTTAGACACCTGCTCTCGAGTCTTTCCGTATGGGACCTCCTGGAACCATCCAATAGCACTCGACTTTCGTGTAGAAGGAAACCTTGAGGTTTGGAGTAGTTCACAAATCCCATCGTAGGCAAACCTTCCTGGCCTCATGAGGCCCCCACACCATTCAGGAAGAGGCCATGCTGGACAAAAACTCTAGCTTGAGGCACGTCTCATAGTTGAAATGACCTCAGTGCAGGAGATCTCGATTCAGCCTCTCAGAGTGGGCCTGCCGTGCCATCGGTCCCAAACCTCATGCTAGCTTGTGTTTTCAGACTTCCTTCCTCACACTCCTGGCAAACAAGCTCTCTGGACTAGGAACTCCAGAACCACAACCCAGCCCAGGGTCTGCCCAAGGGAAGAAAGACGTTTCCCTGTGGGGCTCTCTCCAGAAAACCCAGATGAGGATCAACCTGCTCGGGCCTCGACGGTACCCGAACTGGATAGGTTGCTCTGGGCACTCATGCTCTGTCTGACACAGCCTGAAGCCTGACGTCCAGACAAGGAGACAGCTGGCCCACACCCAGCACTTCGGACACGCCATGGTCTTATGCTGTCACCTCTTCCTAACCTTGGTTTTCAGATATCTGAACCTAGACATTATATCAATTCTCCACACAGCTGGGTATCGCAAGCACAACACAGAACTCCTCCTTCCCCGTGGCTGTAAAGCTTGCTCTTGGCATGGAGTCACACCTTCAGGGTGGGAGAAACCTTCCTGGTCCCTGATGCCACGCCCAAACTTGAGTGCTGCTTGGGCACAAATTCACACTCTGACCCTCAGCATGAGCCCCATGTCAAAGGAAGGCCTGTCATGGCCTGGGCCAAGAGCCCGCATATGGGGCTTGCCAAGCCCCTATGCACCCAATCCTCACCAGTGTTTGAGTTTTCCAGTCGCCCCGCCCGTACCTGGGGCTCTGCTTTGGAATCCCTTTCTTGGAGAGACACGTGAGCCACAAAACACTTTTCCACCCTTCCCACAAAATGACCCCAAACTCTTGGGAGCTGGGACAAATCCCCAGAGAGGGATACTCGTCCACAGTCCCTGAGGCCACCCCTCCAATCCACGGCTATCTCGGACACAACATCCAGAGACAAAAGCCTGAAGGAACGCCTCCCACTCGCCCTTGTTTCAGAGGCCGAGGAGCTCACTCTCGGGCTGTACATCCGGCCTGCCATACCCTAGGCGCCACTCATAAGCTGAGTTTGTGTTTTCAGACTTCTGTGCCCTCAGCCTGGACCCACACAACCGCCAGGCTAGGGCCTCTGTAGCCACAGCGAAAGATTGTGCCTGCCCTCTCCAAGGAAATTGTGCCCATCCATTGACCACAACCCTACAGGTTAGGAAAAAGCTCCAAGGCCCCTGAGGCCATCAATAGTGTAGGCCACCCTGGACTAAGAGGGGCTCTCTGACACCAGCGGAGCAACTATCTCCACATAGACTCTCAGACAGTGTCCCCAGAGACAGAAGGTTGAAATGGACAGGCCCCCAGGCCCTAATCTGAACCTTAGCTTTGGTTTCCATGTGTCCGTCCTCAGAGGTCTGTTTTCGTAGACCACCACACGGGGCTTTTCTGAGGCTCCAAACCAAACCTCTCTCGTCTCCACATGGGGATCTTACTTACTGGGGATGTATCAAACCCTTCAGGTAGGAGAGTTCCCCAGGGCCACTGAACAACCAGCACATTCCAAGGTTTCCATGGACCCAAACGCACATTATGACGCATCCTCAGGAGAGGCCATTTCAACTCAGCCCCCTGGTTAGCGTGCCCCAGAGGCAGCAGATCAAACATATCTTGTGGCTAATGGCCAATGGGAATGCGAGGCATGCTGTACAGGGATCCATCCTTCGAACCGTGCTCTCCAGTCCTTCCGTATGGTATGTCCTGGAGCCATGCAACAGGACTCGAATGTCCCACAGAAGGAAACCTGGTGGTTTGGGGCAACCTCCAAACTCAGCGTGGGAAAACTTCCTTGGCCTCATGAGGCCCCCGCTTCATGAACGTGCCAACATGGACACATACTCAAGCCTCAGCCAACGTCTGATCCTCAGCCTGACTTCAGATGCCGGAGATTTTGATTCAGCCTCTGCCTAGTGGGCCTGCTCTGCCCTTGGCTCCAATCCTCACTTTAGCTTGTGTTCCTAGACTTCCGTCCTCACACTCCTGGCCCACAAACCCTCCCTACTGGGAATTCTGGGGCCACAATGAAGCACTCCGCCTGCCTCCCAGTAGAAAAACTTTGTCTATGGTGCTGCCCAGAAACCCCATATGAGGATCAAACTGCTTGGCCCTCGGCAACACCCCAATTGCATAGGCTACCTTAAACACTGATGCTCTGTCGCAAATAGCCTGAGCCCAGACCTTCCAACAGACACCGACACAGCTGGCTGCACACCCAGCACATTGGACCCGCCACTGCCTTAGGCCACCATCCATTCCCAACCTGGGTTTTCAGTCATCAGAACCTAGACCTAATCTCCAATCCCTGCACAGGGGGGAACCTGATGCACAAGTCAGAAACCCTCCTTCCCCATGGCAAGAAACCTTGCTGCTGGCAGTGAGTCAAACCTTCAGTGTAGGAGAAAACGGCATGGCCCATGAGGCCACGCCCATGTGTGAGGGCCGCCTTGGGCACAAACACACATTGTGACCCTCAGCGTGAGTACCTTATTCAAGTAACGCCTCTCAGTGATTGGACCAAGAGCCCGCATATGTGGCTTGCCATGCCCATAGGCACGCAGGACTAACTAGATGGTGTGTATTCCAGTTGAGGGAACCCACTGCTGTGCTCTAGAGTCCCTCTCCTGGGGGGTCCCCTGTGGCAGAAAACAGTACTCTTCCCTTCCCAAAGAATGAACCCAAACACTTGGGAGCTTGGACAATCCCCCGAGAGGAAGGCTCTTCCTCGGCCCCTGAAGCAACCCCTACCCTGAACGGCCACTGTGAACGCAACACCCAGAGACAAAAGCCTGAGCGACTGCCTCCCACTTGCCCTCCTTTGATATCCAGAGGATCTACCCTCTCAGACTGGAGATCAGGCCTGCCATTACCTTGGCCCCTACCTGAGCCAAGTTTGCTTTTTCAGACATCTGTCCCCACAGCCCTGGCAAACACAGCCTCTAGGCTGGGTCCTCTGGAGCCATACCACAGGACCATGCCTGCTCTCTCCTGGGAAACTCTGTCCATTCCTTTGGCCACACACCTCCAGAATATGAGAAACCTCAAGGCCCCCGAGGACATACCATTACTGGGAGCCTCCCTGCACACACAGGGGCCTTCAGACACAAGCTGAGCTGCTACCTCCATGAAGGCATGCACACAGATGTCAACAGAGATAGAAGGTTGAGCCGGACAGGCACTCAGGCCCTAATCTCAACTCTTGCTTTGTTTTCCAGGTGTCACTCCTCAGAGGCTTTGGTTCGAAGAACAGGATATGGGGCTTTCCTGAGGCACTGAACAGAACTTCTCTCGTCTCCACATGGGAAGCTTCCTTCTTGGAGCCGTGTCAAACAGCTCAGGTTGGAGAATCCTGCAGAGTCCCTGAGCCACCTCCACATTCCAAGGTCTCCCAGGCCACCAAGCCACAGTAGGACTCATCTTCAGGAGAGTCCATTTCAACTCTCCCCTCTGGGTAGCTCACCCAGGAGCCCGCAGATTGAGCCTGTCTTTTCCTGACTAAAGAGTGGGAATATGAGGTGGCGTTCCCAGGCATCCATGCTTAGACACCTGCTCTCGAGTCTTTCCGTATGGGGCCTCCTGGAACCATCCAATAGCACTCGACTTTCGTGCAGAAGGAAACCTTGAGGTTTGGAGTAGTTCACAAATCCCATCGTAGGCAAACCTTCCTGGCCTCATGAGGCCCCCACACCATTCAGGAAGAGGCCATGCTGGACAAAAACTCTAGCCTGAGGCACGTCTCATAGTTGAAATGACCTCAGTGCAGGAGATCTCGATTCAGCCTCTGAGAGTGGGCCTGCCGTTCCATCAGTCCCAAACCTCACGCTAGCTTGTGTTTTCATACTTCCTTCCTCACACTCCTGGCAAACAAGCCCTCCGGACTAGGAACTCCAGAACCACAACCCAGCCCAGGGTCTGCCCTAGGGAAGAAAAACGTTTCCCTGTGGGGATCTCTCCTGAAAACCCAGATGAGGATCAACCTGCTCGGGCCTCGACGGTAGCGAACTGGATAGGCTGCACTGGGCACTCAAGCTCTGTCTGACACAGCCTGAAGCCAGACGTCCAGACAGACAAGGAGACAACTGGCCGCACACCCAGCACTTCGGACACGCCATGGTCTTATGCCTTCACCTCTTCCTAACCTTGGTTTTCAGATATCTGAACCTAGACATTATATCAATTCTCCACACAGCTGGGTATCGCAAGCACAACACAGAACTCCTCCTTCCCCGTGGCTGTAAAGCTTGCTCTTGGCATGGAGTCACACCTTCAGGGTGGGAGAAACCTTCCTGGTCCCTGATGCCACGCCCAAACTTGAGTGCTGCTTGGGCACAAATTCACACTCTGACCCTCAGCATGAGCCCCATGTCAAAGGAAGGCCTGTCAGGGCCTGGGCCAAGAGCCCGCATATGGGGCTTGCCAAGCCCCTATGCACCCAATCCTCACCAGTGTTTGAGTTTTCCAGTTGCCCCGCCCGTACCTGGGGCTCTGCTCTGGAATCCCTTTCTTGGAGAGACAAATGAGCCAGACAACACGATTCCACCCTTCCCACAAAATGACCCCAAACTCTTGGGAGCTGGGACAAATCCCCAGAGAGGGATACTCGTCCACAGTCCCTGAGGCCACCCCTCCAATCCACGGCTATCTCGGACACAACATCCAGAGACAAAAGCCTGAAGGATCGCCTCCCACTCGCCCTTGTTTCAGAGGCCCAGGAGCTCCCTCTCGGGCTGTACATCCGGCCTGCCATAACCTAGGCGCCACTCATAAGCTGAGTTTGTGTTTTCAGACTTCTGTGCCCTCAGCCTGGACCCACACAACCGCCAGGCTAGGG
This sequence comes from Mustela nivalis, assembly GCF_964662115.1. Classification (NCBI taxonomy): domain Eukaryota; kingdom Metazoa; phylum Chordata; class Mammalia; order Carnivora; family Mustelidae; genus Mustela; species Mustela nivalis. Next base: position 77,944 of record NW_028136438.1, on the reverse strand, counting down.
CCTCTGGAGCCACAGCGAAAGATTGTGCCTGCCCTCTCCAAGGAAATTGTGCCCAATCCATTGACCACAACCCTACAGGTTAGGGAAAAGCTCCAAGGCCCCTGAGGCCATCAATAGTGTAGGCCACCCTGGACTAAGAGGGGCTCTCTGACACCAGCGGAGCAACTATCTCCACTTAGACTCTCAGACAGTGTCCCCAGAGACAGAAGGTTGAAATGGACAGGCCCCCAGGCCCTAATCTGAACCTTAGCTTTGGTTTCCATGTGTCTGTCCTCAGAGGTCTGTTTTCGTAGACCACCACACGGGGCTTTTCTGAGGCACCAAACCAAACCTCTCTCGTCTCCACATGGGGAGCTTACTTACTGGGAATGTATCAAACCCTTCAGGTAGGAGAGTTCCGCAGGGCCACTGAACAACCAGCACATTCCAAGGTTTCCATGGACCCAAACGCACATTATGACGCATCCTCAGGAGAGGCCATTTCAACTCAGCCCACTGGTTAGCGTGCCCCAGAGGCAGCAGATCAAACATATCTTGTGGCTAATGGCCAATGGGAATGCGAGGCATGCTGTACAGGGATCCATCCTTCGAACCGTGCTCTCCAGTCCTTCCGTATGGTATGTCCTGGAGCCATACAACAGGAATCGAATGTCCCAAAGAAGGAAACCTGGTGGTTTGGGGCAACCTCCAAACTCAGCGTGGGAAAACTTCCTTGGCCTCATGAGGCCCCCGCTTCATGAAGGTGCCATCATGGACACATACTCCAGCCTCAGCCAACGTCTGATCCTCAGCCTGACTTCAGATGCAGGAGATTTTGATTCAGCCTCTGCCTAGTGGACCTGCTCTGCCCTTGGCTCCAATCCTCACTTTAGCTTGTGTTCCTAGACCTCCGTCCTCACACTCCTGGCCCACAAACCCTCCCTTCTGGGAATTCTGGGGCCACAATGAAGCACTCCGCCTGCCTCCCAGGAGAAAAACTTTGTCTATGGTGCTGCCCAGAAACCCCAAATGAGGATCAAACTGCTTGGCCCTCGGCAACACCCCAATTGCATAGGCTACCTTAAACACTGATGCTCTGTCGCAAATAGCCTGAGCCCAGACCTTCCAACAGACACCGACACAGCTGGCTGCACATCCAGCACATTGGACCCGCCACTGCCTTAGGCCACCATCCATTCCCAACCTGGGTTTTCAGTCATCAGAACCTAGACCTTATCTCCAATCCCTGCACAGGGGGGAACCTGATGCACAAGTCAGAACCCCTCCTTCCCCATGGCAAGAAACCTTGCTGCTGGCAGTGAGTCAAACCTTCAGTGTAGGAGAAAACGGCATGGCCCATGAGGCCACGCCCATGTGTGAGGGCCGCCTTGGGCACAAACACACATTGTGACCCTCAGCGTGAGTACCTTATTCAAGTAACGCCTCTCAGTGATTGGACCAAGAGCCCGCATATGTGGCTTGCCATGCCCATAGGCACGCAGGACTAACTAGATGGTGTGTATTCCAGTTGAGGGAACCCACTGCTGTGCTCTAGAGTCCCTCTCCTGGGGGGTCCCCTGTGGCAGAAAACAGTACTCTTCCCTTCCCACAGAATGAACCCAAACACTTGGGAGCTTGGACAATCCCCCGAGAGGAAGGCTCTTCCTCGGCCCCTGAAGCAACCCCTACCCTGAACGGCCACTGTGAACGCAACACCCAGAGACAAAAGCCTGAGCGACTGCCTCCCACTTGCCCTCCTTTGATATTCAGAGGATCTCCCCTCTCGGACTGGAGATCAGGCCTGCCATTACCTTGGCCCCTACCTGAGCCAAGTTTGCTTTTTCAGACATCTGTCCCCACAGCCCTGGCAAACACAGCCTCTAGGCTGGGTCCTCTGGAGCCATACCACAGGACCATGCCTGCTCTCTCCTGGGAAACTCTGTCCATTCCTTTGGCCACACACCTCCAGAATATGAGAAACCTCAAGGCCCCCGAGGACATACCACTACCGGGAGCCTCCCTGCACACACAGGGGCCTTCAGACACAAGCTGAGCTGTTACCTACATGAAGGCATGCACACAGATGTCAACAGAGATAAAAGGTTGAGCCGGACAGGCACTCAGGCCCTAATCTCAACTCTTGCTTTGTTTTCCAGGTGTCACTCCTCAGAGGCTTTGGTTCGAAGAACAGGATATGGGGCTTTCCTGAGGCACTGAACAGAACTTCTCTCGTCTCCACATGGGAAGCTTCCTTGTTGGAGCCGTGTCAAACACCTCAGGTTGGAGAATCCTGCAGAGTCCCTGAGCCACCTCCACATTCCAAGGTCTCCCAGGCCACCAAGCCACAGTAGGACTCATCTTCAGGAGAGTCCATTTCAACTCTCCCCTCTGGGTAGCTCACCCAGGAGCCCGCAGATTGAGCCTGCCTTTTCCTGACTAAAGAGTGGGATTATGAGGTGGCGTTCCCAGGCATCCATGCTTAGACACCTGCTCTCGAGTCTTTCCGTATGGGGCCTCCTGGAACCATCCAATAGCACTCGACTTTCGTGCAGAAGGAAACCTTGAGGTTTGGAGTAGTTCACAAATCCCATCGTAGGCAAACCTTCCTGGCCTCATGAGGCCCCCACACCATTCAGGAAGAGGCCATGCTGGACAAAAACTCTAATCTGAGGCACGTCTCAGAGTTGAAATGACCTCAGTGCAGGAGATCTCGATTCAGCCTCTCAGAGTGGGCCTGCCGTGCCATCGGTCCCAAACCTCACGCTAGCTTGTGTTTTCAGACTTCCTTCCTCACACTCCTGGCAAACAAGCCCTCCGGACTAGGAACTCCAGAACCACAACCCAGCCCAGGGTCTGCCCAAGGGAAGAAAAACGTTTCCCTGTGGAGCTCTCTCCAGAAAACCCAGATGAGGATCAACCTGCTCGGGCCTCGACGGTTGCGAACTGGATAGGCTGCACTGGGCACTCAAGCTCTGTCTGACACAGCCTGAAGCCAGACGTCCAGACAAACAAGGAGACAGCTGGCCGCACACCCAGCACTACGGACTCGCCATGGTCTTATGCCTTCACTTCTTCCTAACCTTGGTTTTCAGATATCTGAACCTAGACATTATATCAATTCTCCACACAGCTGGGTATCGCAAGCACAACACAGAACTCCTCCCTCCCCGTGGCTGTAAAGCTTGCTCTTGGCATGGAGTCACACCTTCAGGGTGGGAGGAACCTTCCTGGTCCCTGATGACACGCCCAAACTTGAGTGCTGCTTGGGCACAAATTCACACTCTGACCCTCAGCATGAGCCCCATGTCAAAGGAAGGCCTGTCAGGGCCTGGGCCAAGAGCCCGCATATGGGGCTTGCCAAGCCCCTATGCACCCAATCCTCACCAGTGTTTGAGTTTTCCAGTCGCCCCGCACGTACCTGGGGCTCTGCTCTGGAATCCCTATCTTGAGAGACACATGAGCCAGAAGCACGACTCCACCCTTCCCACAAAATGACCCCAAACTCTTTGGAGCTGGGACAAATCCACAGAGAGGGATACTCGTCCACAGTCCCTGAGGCCACCCCTCCAATCCACGGCTATCTCGGACACAACATCCAGAGACAAAAGCCTGAAGGAACGCCTCCCACTCGCCCTAGTTTCAGAGGCCTAGGAGCTCCCTCTCGGGCTGTACATCCGGCCTGCCATACCCTAGGCGCCACTCATAAGCTGAGTTTGTGTTTTCAGACTTCTGTGCCCTCAGCCTGGACCCACACAACCGTCAGGCTAGGGCCTCTGGAGCCACAGCGAAAGATTGTGCCTGCACTCTCCAAGAAAATTGTGCACAATCCATTGACCACAACCCTACAGGTTAGGGAAAAGCTCCAAGCCCCTGAGGCCATCAATAGTGTAGGCCACCCTGGACTAAGAGGGGCTCTCTGACACCAGCGGAGCAACTATCTCCACTTAGACTCTCAGACAGTGTCCCCAGAGACAGAAGGTTGAAATGGACAGGCCCCCAGGCCCTAATCTGAACCTTAGCTTTGGTTTCCATGTGTCCGTCCTCAGAGGTCTGTTTTCGTAGACCAGCACACGGGGTTTTCTGAGGCACCAAACCAAACCTCTCTCGCCTCCACATGGGCAGCTTACTTACTGGGGATGTATCAAACCCTTCAGGTAGGAGAGTTCCGCAGGGCCACTGAACAACCAGCACATTCCAAGGTTTCCATGGACCCAAACGCACATTATGACGCATCCTCAGGAGAGGCCATTTCAACTCAGCCCCCTGGTTTGCGTGCCCCAGAGGCAGCAGATCAAACATATTTGTGGCTAATGCCAATGGGAATGCGAGGCATGCTGTACAGGGATCCATCCTTCGAACCGTGCTCTCCAGTCCTTCCGTATGGTATGTCCTGGAGCCATACAACAGGACTCGAATGTCCCACAGAAGGAAACCTGGTGGTTTGGGGCAACCTCAAAACTTCCTTGGCCTCATGAGGCCCCCGCTTCATGAAGGTGCCATCATGGACACATACTCCAGCCTCAGCCAACGTCTGATCCTCAGCCTGACTTCAGATGCAGGAGATTTTGATTCAGCCTCTGCCTAGTGGGCCTGCTCTGCCCTTGGCTCCAATCCTCACTTTAACTTGTGTTCCTAGACTTCCGTCCTCACACTCCTGGCCCACAAACCCTCCCTTCTGGGAATTCTGGGGCCACAATGAAGCACTCCGCCTGCCTCCCAGGAGAAAAACTTTGTCTATGGTGCTGCCCAGAAACCCCAAATGAGGATCAAACGGCTTGGCCCTTGGCAACACCCCAATTGCATAGGCTACCTTAAACACTGATGCTCTGTCGCAAATAGCCTGAGCCCAGACCTTCCAACAGACACCGACACAGCTGGCTGCACACCCAGCACATTGGACCCGCCACTGCCTTAGGCCACCATCCATTCCCAACCTGGGTTTTCAGTCATCAGAACCTAGACCTTATCTCCAATCCCTGCACAGGGGGGAACCTGATGCACAAGTCAGAACCCCTCCTTCCCCATGGCAAGAAACCTTGCTGCTGGCAGTGAGTCAAACCTTCAGTGTAGGAGAAAACGGCATGGCCCATGAGGCCACGCCCATGTGTGAGGGCCGCCTTGGGCACCAACACACATTGTGACCCTCAGCCTGAGTACCTTATTCAAGTAACGCCTCTCAGTGATTGGACCAAGAGCCCGCATATGTGGCTTGCCATGCCCATAGGCACGCAGGACTAACTAGATGGTGTGTATTCCAGTTGAGGGAACCCACTGCTGTGCTCTAGAGTCCCTCTCCTGGGGGGTCCCCTGTGGCAGAAAACAGTACTCTTCCCTTCCCACAGAATGAACCCAAACACTTGGGAGCTTGGACAATCCCCCGAGAGGAAGGCTCTTCCTCGGCCCCTGAAGCAACCCCTACCCTGAACGGCCACTGTGAACGCAACACCCAGAGACAAAAGCCTGAGCGACTGCCTCCCACTTGCCCTCCTTTGATATCCAGAGGATCTCCCCTCTCGGACTGGAGATCAGGCCTGCCATTACCTTGGCCCCTACCTGAGCCAAGTTTGCTTTTTCAGACATCTGTCCCCACAGCCCTGGCAAACACAGCCTCTAGGCTGGGTCCTCTGGAGCCATACCACAGGACCATGCCTGCTCTCTCCTGGGAAACTCTGTCCATTCCTTTGGCCACACACCTCCAGAATATGAGAAACCTCAAGGCCCCCGAGGACATACCATTACCGGGAGCCTCCCTGCACACACAGGGGCCTTCAGACACAAGCTGAGCTGTTACCTACATGAAGGCATGCACACAGATGTCAACAGAGATAAAAGGTTGAGCCAGACAGGCACTCAGGCCCTAATCTCAACTCTTGCTTTGTTTTCCAGGTGTCACTCCTCAGAGGCTTTGGTTCGAAGAACAGGATATGGGGCTTTCCTGAGGCACTGAACAGAACTTCTCTCGTCTCCACATGGGAAGCTTCCTTGTTGGAGCCGTGTCAAACACCTCAGGTTGGAGAATCCTGCAGAGTCCCTGAGCCACCTCCACATTCCAAGGTCTCCCAGGCCACCAAGCCACAGTAGGACTCATCTTCAGGAGAGTCCATTTCAACTCTCCCCTCTGGGTAGCTCACCCAGGAGCCCGCAGATTGAGCCTGCCTTTTCCTGACTAAAGAGTGGGAATATGAGGTGGCGTTCCCAGGCATCCATGCTTAGACACCTGCTCTCGAGTCTTTCCGTATGGGGCCTCCTGGAACCATCCAATAGCACTCGACTTTCGTGCAGAAGGAAACCTTGAGGTTTGGAGTAGTTCACAAATCCCATCGTAGGCAAACCTTCCTGGCCTCATGAGGCCCCCACACCATTCAGGAAGAGGCCATGCTGGACAAAAACTCTAATCTGAGGCACGTCTCAGAGTTGAAATGACCTCAGTGCAGGAGATCTCGATTCAGCCTCTCAGAGTGGGCCTGCCGTGCCATCGGTCCCAAACCTCACGCTAGCTTGTGTTTTCAGACTTCCTTCCTCACACTCCTGGCAAACAAGCCCTCCGGACTAGGAACTCCAGAACCACAACCCAGCCCAGGGTCTGCCCAAGGGAAGAAAAACGTTTCCCTGTGGAGCTCTCTCCAGAAAACCCAGATGAGGATCAACCTGCTCGGGCCTCGACGGTTGCGAACTGGATAGGCTGCACTGGGCACTCAACCTCTGTCTGACACAGCCTGAAGCCAGACGTCCAGACAGACAAGGAGACAGCTGGCCGCACACCCAGCACTACGGACACGCCATGGTCTTATGCCTTCACCTCTTCCTAACCTTGGTTTTCAGATATCTGAACCTAGACATTATATCAATTCTCCACACAGCTGGGTATCGCAAGCACAACACAGAACTCCTCCCTCCCCGTGGCTGTAAAGCTTGCTCTTGGCATGGAGTCACACCTTCAGGGTGGGAGGAACCTTCCTGGTCCCTGATGACACGCCCAAACTTGAGTGCTGCTTGGGCACAAATTCACACTCTGACCCTCAGCATGAGCCCCATGTCAAAGGAAGGCCTGTCAGGGCCTGGGCCAAGAGCCCGCATATGGGGCTTGCCAAGCCCCTATGCACCCAATCCTCACCAGTGTTTGAGTTTTCCAGTCGCCCCGCACGTACTTGGGGCTCTGCTCTGGAATCCCTATCTTGAGAGACACATGAGCCAGAAGCACGACTCCACCCTTCCCACAAAATGACCCCAAACTCTTTGGAGCTGGGACAAATCCACAGAGAGGGATACTCGTCCACAGTCCCTGAGGCCACCCCTCTAATCCACGGCTATCTCGGACACAACATCCAGAGACAAAAGCCTGAAGGAACGCCTCCCACTCGCCCTAGTTTCAGAGGCCTAGGAGCTCCCTCTCGGGCTGTACATCCGGCCTGCCATACCCTAGGCGCCACTCATAAGCTGAGTTTGTGTTTTCAGACTTCTGTGCCCTCAGCCTGGACCCACACAACCGTCAGGCTAGGGCCTCTGGAGCCACAGCGAAAGATTGTGCCTGCACTCTCCAAGAAAATTGTGCACAATCCATTGACCACAACCCTACAGGTTAGGGAAAAGCTCCAAGCCCCTGAGGCCATCAATAGTGTAGGCCACCCTGGACTAAGAGGGGCTCTCTGACACCAGCGGAGCAACTATCTCCACTTAGACTCTCAGACAGTGTCCCCAGAGACAGAAGGTTGAAATGGACAGGCCCCCAGGCCCTAATCTGAACCTTAGCTTTGGTTTCCATGTGTCCGTCCTCAGAGGTCTGTTTTCGTAGACCAGCACACGGGGTTTTCTGAGGCACCAAACCAAACCTCTCTCGCCTCCACATGGGCAGCTTACTTACTGGGGATGTATCAAACCCTTCAGGTAGGAGAGTTCCGCAGGGCCACTGAACAACCAGCACATTCCAAGGTTTCCATGGACCCAAACGCACATTATGACGCATCCTCAGGAGAGGCCATTTCAACTCAGCCCCCTGGTTTGCGTGCCCCAGAGGCAGCAGATCAAACATATTTGTGGCTAATGCCAATGGGAATGCGAGGCATGCTGTACAGGGATCCATCCTTCGAACCGTGCTCTCCAGTCCTTCCGTATGGTATGTCCTGGAGCCATACAACAGGACTCGAATGTCCCACAGAAGGAAACCTGGTGGTTTGGGGCAACCTCAAAACTTCCTTGGCCTCATGAGGCCCCCGCTTCATGAAGGTGCCATCATGGACACATACTCCAGCCTCAGCCAACGTCTGATCCTCAGCCTGACTTCAGATGCAGGAGATTTTGATTCAGCCTCTGCCTAGTGGGCCTGCTCTGCCCTTGGCTCCAATCCTCACTTTAACTTGTGTTCCTAGACTTCCGTCCTCACACTCCTGGCCCACAAACCCTCCCTTCTGGGAATTCTGGGGCCACAATGAAGCACTCCGCCTGCCTCCCAGGAGAAAAACTTTGTCTATGGTGCTGCCCAGAAACCCCAAATGAGGATCAAACGGCTTGGCCCTTGGCAACACCCCAATTGCATAGGCTACCTTAAACACTGATGCTCTGTCGCAAATAGCCTGAGCCCAGACCTTCCAACAGACACCGACACAGCTGGCTGCACACCCAGCACATTGGACCCGCCACTGCCTTAGGCCACCATCCATTCCCAACCTGGGTTTTCAGTCATCAGAACCTAGACCTTATCTCCAATCCCTGCACAGGGGGGAACCTGATGCACAAGTCAGAACCCCTCCTTCCCCATGGCAAGAAACCTTGCTGCTGGCAGTGAGTCAAACCTTCAGTGTAGGAGAAAACGGCATGGCCCATGAGGCCACGCCCATGTGTGAGGGCCGACTTGGGCACCAACACACATTGTGACCCTCAGCCTGAGTACCTTATTCAAGTAACGCCTCTCAGTGATTGGACCAAGAGCCCGCATATGTGGCTTGCCATGCCCATAGGCACGCAGGACTAACTAGATGGTGTGTATTCCAGTTGAGGGAACCCACTGCTGTGCTCTAGAGTCCCTCTCCTGGGGGGTCCCCTGTGGCAGAAAACAGTACTCTTCCCTTCCCACAGAATGAACCCAAACACTTGGGAGCTTGGACAATCCCCCGAGAGGAAGGCTCTTCCTCGGCCCCTGAAGCAACCCCTACCCTGAACGGCCACTGTGAACGCAACACCCAGAGACAAAAGCCTGAGCGACTGCCTCACACTTGCCCTCCTTTGATATCCAGAGGATCTCCCCTCTCGGACTGGAGATCAGGCCTGCCATTACCTTGGCCCCTACCTGAGCCAAGTTTGCTTTTTCAGACATCTGTCCCCACAGCCCTGGCAAACACAGCCTCTAGGCTGGGTCCTCTGGAGCCATACCACAGGACCATGCCTGCTCTCTCCTGGGAAACTCTGTCCATTCCTTTGGCCACACACCTCCAGAATATGAGAAACCTCAAGGCCCCCGAGGACATACCATTACCGGGAGCCTCCCTGCACACACAGGGGCCTTCAGACACAAGCTGAGCTGCTACCTCCATGAAGGCATGCACACAGATGTCAACAGAGATAGAAGGTTGAGCCGGACAGGCACTCAGGCCCTAATCTCAACTCTTGCTTTGTTTTCCAGGGGTCACTCCTCAGAGGCTTTGGTTCGAAGAACAGGATATGGGGCTTTCCTGAGGCACTGAACAGAACTTCTCTCGACTCCACATGGGAAGCTTCCTTGTTGGAGCCGTGTCAAACACCTCAGGTTGGAGAATCCTGCAGAGTCCCTGAGCCACCTCCACATTCCAAGGTCTCCCAGGCCACCAAACCACAGTAGGACTCATCTTCAGGAGAGTCCATTTCAACTCTCCCCTCTGGGTAGCTCACCTAGGAGCCCGCAGATTGAGCCTGCCTTTTCCTGACTAAAGAGTGGGAATATGAGGTGGCGTTCCCAGGCATCCATGCTTAGACACCTGCTCTCGAGTCTTTCCGTATGGGGCCTCCTGGAACCATCCAATAGCACTCGACTTTCGTGCAGAAGGAAACCTTGAGGTTGGAGTAGTTCACAAATCCCATCGTAGGCAAACATTCCTGGCCTCATGAGGCCCCCACACCATTCAGGAAGAGGCCATTCTGGACAAAAACTCTAATCTGAGGCACGTCTCAGAGTTGAAATGACCTCAGTGCAGGAGATCTCGATTCAGCCTCTCAGAGTGGGCCTGCCATGCCATCGGTCCCAAACCTCACGCTAGCTTGTGTTTTCAGACTTCCTTCCTCACACTCCTGGCAAACAAGCCCTCCGGACTAGGAACTCCAGAACCACAACCCAGCCCAGGGTCTGCCCAAGGGAAGAAAAACGTTTCCCTGTGGGGCTCTCTCCAGAAAACCCAGATGAGGATCAACCTGCTCGGGCCTCGACGGTAGCGAACTGGATAGGCTGCTTTGGGCACTCAAGCTCTGTCTGACACAGCCTGAAGCCAGACGTCCAGACAGACAAGGAGACAGCTGGCCGCACACCCAGCACTTCGGACACGCCATGGTCTTATGCCGTCACCTCTTCCTAACCTTGGTTTTCAGATATCTGAACCTAGACATTATATCAATTCTCCACACAGCTGGGTATCGCAAGCACAACACAGAACTCCTCCTTCCCCGTGGCTGTAAAGCTTGCTCTTGGCATGGAGTCACACCTTCAGGGTGGGAGGAACCTTACTGGTCCCTGATGACACGCCCAAACTTGAGTGCTGCTTGGGCACAAATTCACACTCTGACCCTCAGCATGAGCCCCATGTCAAAGAAAGGCCTGTCAGGGCCTGGGCCAAGAGCCCGCATATGGGACTTGCCAAGCCTCTATGCACCCAATCCTCATCAGTGTTTGAGTTTTCCAGTCGCCCCGCCCGTACCTGGAACTCTGCTCTGGAATCCCTTTCTTGGAGAGACACGTGAGCCAGACAACACTTTTCCACCCTTCCCACAAAATGACCCCAAACTCTTGGGAGCTGGGACAAATCCCCAGAGAGGGATACTCGTCCACAGTCCCTGAGGCCACCCCTCCAATCCACGGCTATCTCGGACACAACATCCAGAGACAAAAGCCTGAAGGAACGCCTCCCACTCGCCAAGGTTTCAGAGGCCCTAGAGCTCCCTCTCGGGCTGTACATCCGGCCTGCTATACCCTAGGCGCCACTCATAAGCTGAGTTTGTGTTTTCAGACTTCTGTGCCCTCAGCCTGGACCCACACAACCGTCAGGCTAGGGCCTCTAGAGCCACAGCGAAAGATTGTGCCTGCCCTCTCCAATGAAATTGTGCCCAATCCATTGACCACAACCCTACAGGTTAGGGAAAAGCTCCAAGGCCCCTGAGGCCATCAATAGTGTAGGCCACCCTGGACTAAGAGGGGCTCTCTGACACCAGTGGAGCAACTATTTCCACTTAGACTCTCAGACAGTGTCCCCAGAGACAGAAGGTTGAAATGGACAGGCCCCCAGGCCCTAATCTGAACCTTAGCTTTGGTTTCCATGTGTCCGTCCTCAGAGTTCTGTTTTCGTAGACCAGCACACGGGGTTTTCTGAGGCACCAAACCAAACCTCTCTCGCCTCCACATGGAAAGCTTACTTACTGGGGATGTATCAAACCCTTCAGGTAGGAGAGTTAGGCAGGGCCACTGAACAACCAGCACATTACAAGGTTTCCATGGACCCAAACGCACATTATGACGCATCCTCAGGAGAGGCCATTTCAACTCAGCCCCCTGGTTAGCGTGCCCCAGAGGCAGCAGATCAAACATATCTTGTGGCTAATGCCAATGGGAATGCGAGGCATGCTGTACAGGGATCCATCCTTCGAACCGTGCTCTCCAGTCCTTCCGTATGGTATGTCCTGGAGCCATACAACAGGACTCGAATGTCCCACAGAAGGAAACCTGGTGGTTTGGGGAAACCTCCAAACTTCCTTGGCCTCATGAGGCCCCCGCTTCATGAAGGTGCCATCATGGACACATACTCCAGCCTCAGCCAACGTCTGATCCTCAGCCTGACTTCAGATGCAGGAGATTTTGATTCAGCCTCTGCCTAGTGGGCCTGCTCTGCCCTTGGATCCAATCCTCACTTTAGCTTGTGTTCCTAGACTTCCGTCCTCACACTCCTGGCCCACAAACCCTCCCTTCTGGGAATTCTGGGGCCACAATGAAGCACTCCGCCTGCCTCCCAGGAGAAAAACTTTGTCTATGGTGCTGCCCAGAAACCCCAAATGAGGATCAAACTGCTTGGCCCTCGGCAAACCCCAATTGCATAGGCTACCTTAAACACTGATGCTCTGTCGCAAATAGCCTGAGCCCAGACCTTCCAACAGACACCGACACAGCTGGCTGCACACCCAGCACATTGGACCCGCCACTGCCTTAGGCCACCATCCATTCCCAACCTGGGTTTTCAGTCATCAGAACCTAGACCTTATCTCCAATCCCTGCACAGGGGGGAACCTGATGCACAAGTCAGAACCCCTCCTTCCCCATGGCAAGAAACCTTGCTGCTGGCAGTGAGTAAAACCTTCAGTGTAGGAGAAAATGGCATGGCCCATGAGGCCACGTCCATGTGTGAGGGCCGTCTTGGGCACAAACACACATTGTGACCCTCAGCGTGAGTACCTTATTCAAGTAACGCCTCTCAGTGATTGGACCAAGAGCCCGCATATGTGGCTTGCCATGCCCATAGGCACGCAGGACTAACTAGATGGTGTGTATTCCAGTTGAGGGAACCCACTGCTGTGCTGTAGAGTCCCTCTCCTGGGGGCCCCTGTGGCAGAAAACAGTACTCTTCCCTTCCCACAGAATGAACCCAAACACTTGGGAGCTTGGACAATCCCCCGAGAGGAAGGCTCTTCCTCGGCCCCTGAAGCAACCCCTACCCTGAACGGCCACTGTGAACGCAACACCCAGAGACAAAAGCATGAGCGACTGCCTCCCACTTGCCCTCCTTTGTTATCCAGAGGATCTCCCCTCTCGGACTGGAGATCAGGCCTGCCATTACCTTGGCCCCTACCTGAGTCAAGTTTGCTTTCTCAGACATCTGTCCGCACAGCCCTGGCAAACACAGCCTCTAGGCTGGGTCCTCTGGAGCCATACCACAGGACCATGCCTGCTCTCTCCTGGGAAACTCTGTCCATTCCTTTGGCCACACACCTCCAGAATATAAGAAACCTCAAGGCCCCCGAGGAAATACCATTACCGGGAGCCTCCCTGAACACACACGGCCTTCGGACACAAGCTGAGCTGCTACCTCCATGAAGCCATGCACACAGATGTCAACAAAGATAGAAGGTTGAGCCGGACAGGCCATTAGGCTCTAATCTCAACTCTTGCTTTGTTTTCCAGGTGTCACTCCTCAGAGGCTTTGGTTCGAAGAACAGGATATGGGGCTTTCCTGAGGCACTGAACAGAACTTCTCTCGTCTCCACATGGGAAGCTTCCTTGTTGGAGCCGTGTCAAACACCTCAGGTTGGAGAATCCTGCAGAGTCCCTGAGCCACCTCCACATTCCAAGGTCTCCCAGGCCACCAAGCCACAGTAGGACTCATCTTCAGGAGAGTCCATTTCAACTCTCCCCTCTGGGTAGCTCACCCTGGAGCCCACAGATTGAGCCTGCATTGTCCTGACTAAAGAGTGGGAATATGAGGTGGCGTTCCCAGGCATCCATGCTTAGACACCTGCTCTCGAGGCTTTCCGTATGGGGCCTCCTGGAACCATCCAATAGCGCTCGACTTTCGTGTTGACGGAAACCTTGAGGTTTGGAGTAGTTCACAAATCCCATCGTAGGCAAACCTTCCTGGCCTCATGAGGCCCCCACACCATTCAGGAAGAGGCCATGCTGGACAAAAACTCTAGCCTGAGGCACGTCTCATAGTTGAAATGACCTCAGTGCAGGAGATCTCGATTCAGCCTCTCAGAGTGGGCCTGCCGTGCCATCGGTCCCAAACCTCACGCTAGCTTGTGTTTTCAGACTTCCTTCCTCACACTCCTGGCAAACAAGCCCTCCGGACTAGGAACTCCAGAACCACAACCCAGCCCAGGGTCTGCCCAAGGGAAGAAAAACGTTTCCCTGTGGGGCTCTCTCCAGAAAACCCAGATGAGGATCAACCTGCTCGGGCCTCGACGGTACCCGAACTGGATAGGCTGCTCTGGGCACTCATGCACTGTCTGACACAGCCTGAAGCCAGACGTCCAGACAGACAAGGAGACAGCTGGCCGCACACCCAGCACTTCGGACACGCCATGGTCTTATGCCGTCACCTCTTCCTAACCTTGGTTTTCAGATATCTGAACCTAGACATTATATCAATTCTCCACACAGCTGGGTATCGCAAACACAACACAGAACTCCTCCCTCCCCGTGGCTGTAAAGCTTGCTCTTGGCATGGAGTCACACCTTCAGGGTGGGAGAAACCTTCATGGTTCCTGATGCCACGCCCAAACTTGAGTGCTTCTTGGGCACAAATTCACACTCTGACCCTCAGCATGAGCCCCATGTCAACGAAAGGCCTGTCAGGGCCTGGGCCAAGATTCCGCATATGGGGCTTGCCAAGCCCCTATGCACCCAATCCTCACCAGTGTTTGAGTTTTCCAGTCGCCCCGCCCGTACCTGGGGCTCTGCTCTGGAATCCCTTTCTTGGAGAGACACATGAGCCAGACAACACGACTCCACCCATCCCACAAAATGACCCCAAACTCTTGGGAGCTGGGACAAATCCCCAGAGAGGGATACTCGTTCACAGTCCCTGAGGCCACCCCTCCAATCCACGGCTATCTCGGACACAACATCCAGAGACAAAAGCCTGAAGGATCGCCTCCCACTCGCCCTTGTTTCAGAGGCCCAAAGCTCCCTCTCGGGCTGTACATCCGGCCTGCCATACCCTAGGCGCCACTCTTAAGCTGAATTTGTGTTTTCAGACTTCTGTGCCCTCAGCCTGGACCCACACAACCGCCAGGCTAGGGCCTCTGGAGCCACAGCGAAAGATTGTGCCTGCCCTCTCCAAGGAAATTGTGCCCAATCCATTGACCACAACCCTACAGGTTAGGGAAAAGCTCCAAGGCCCCTGAGGCCATCAATAGTGTAGGCCACCCTGGACTAAGAGGGGCTCTCTGACACCAGCAGAGCAACTATCTCCACTTAGACTCTCAGACAGAGTCCTCAGAGACAAAAGGTTGAAATGGACAGGCCCCCAGGCCCTAATTTGAACCTTAGCTTTGGTTTCCATGTGTCCGTCCTCAGGGGTCTGTTTTCGTAGACCAGCACACGGGGCTTTTCTGAGGCACCAAACCAAACCTCTCCCGTCTCCACATGGGGAGATTACTTACTGGGGATGTATCAAACCCTTCAGGTAGAAGAGTTCCGCAGGGCCACTGAACAACCAGCACATTCCAAGGTTTCCATGGACCCAAACGCACATTATGACGCATCCTCAGGAGAGGCCATTTCAACTCAGCCCCCTGGTTAGCGTGCCCCAGAGGCAGCAGATCAAACATATCTTGTGGCTAATGGCCAATGGGAATGCGAGGCATGCTGTACAGGGATCCATCCTTCGAACCGTGCTCTCC
This sequence comes from Mustela nivalis, assembly GCF_964662115.1. Lineage (NCBI taxonomy): Eukaryota > Metazoa > Chordata > Mammalia > Carnivora > Mustelidae > Mustela > Mustela nivalis. The sequence goes on along the minus strand of NW_028136438.1, from coordinate 62,401 downwards.
AGTCCTTCCGTATGGTATGTCCTGGAGCCATGCAACAGGACTCATATGTCCCACAGAAGGAATCCTGGTGGTTTGGGGCAACCTCCAAACTCAGCGTGGGAAAACTTCCTTGGCCTCATGAGGCCCCCGCTTCATGAAGGTGCCATCATGGACACATACTCCAGCCTCAGCCAACGTCTGATCCTCAGCCTGACTTCAGATGCAGGAGATTTTGATTCAGCCTCTGCCTAGTGGGCTTGCTCTGCCCTTGGTCCAATCCTCACTTTAGCTTGTGTTCCTAGACTTCCGTCCTCACACTCCTGGCCCACAAACCCTCCCTACTGGGAATTCTGGGGCCACAATGAAGCACTCTGCCTGCCTCCCAGGAGAAAAACTTTATCTATGGTGCTGCCCAGAAACCCCAAATGAGGATCAAACTGCTTGGCCCTCGGAAACACCCCAATTGCATAGGCTACCTTAAACACTGATGCTCTGTCGCAAATAGCCTGAGCCCAGACCTTCCAACAGACACCGACACAGCTGGCTGCACACCCAGCACATTGGACCCGCCACTGCCTTAGGCCACCATCCATTCCCAACCTGGGTTTTCAGTCATCAGAACCTAGACCTTATCTCCAATCCCTGCACACGGGGGAACCTGATGCACAAGTCAGAAACCCTCCTTCCCCATGGCAAGAAACCTTGCTGCTGGCAGTGAGTCAAACCTTCAGTGTAGGAGAAAACGGCATGGCCCATGAGGCCACGCCCATGTGTGAGGGCCGCCTTGGGCACAAACACACATTGTGACCCTCAGCGTGAGTACCTTATTCAGGTAACGACTCTCAGTGATTGGACCAAGAGCCCGCATATGTGGCTTGCCATGCCCATAGGCACGCAGGCCTAACTAGATGGTGTGTATTCCAGTTGAGGGAACCCACTGCTGTGCTCTAGAGTCCCTCTCCTGGGGGGTCCCCTGTGGCAGAAAACAGTACTCTTCCCTTCCCACAGAATGAACCCAAACACTTGGGAGCTTGGACAATCCCCCGAGAGGAAGGCTCTTCCTCGGCCCCTGAAGCAACCCCTACCCTGAACGGCCACTGTGAACGCAACACCCAGAGACAAAAGCCTGAGCGACTGCCTCCCACTTGCCCTCCTTTGATATCCAGAGGATCTCCCCTCTCGAACTGGAGATCAGGCCTGCCATTACCTTGGCCCCTACCTGAGCCAAGTTTGCTTTTTCAGACATCTGTCCCCACAGCCCTGGCAAACACAGCCTCTAGGCTGGGTCCTCTGGAGCCATACCACAGGACCATGCCTGCTCTCTCCTGGGAAACTCTGTCCATTCCTTTGGCCACACACCTCCAGAATATGAGAAACCTCAAGGCCCCCGAGGACATACCATTACCGGGAGCCTCCCTGCACACACAGGGGCCATCGGACACAAGCTGAGCTGCTACCTCAATGAAGGCTTGCACACAGATGTCAACAGAGATAGAAGGTTGAGCCGTACAGGCCCTTAGGCTCTAATCTCAACCCTTGCTTTGTTTTCCAGGTGTCACTCCTCAGAGGCTTTGGTTCGAAGAACAGGATATGGGGCTTTCCTGAGGCACTGAACAGAACTTCTCTCGTCTCCACATGGGAAGCTTTCTTGTTAGAGCCATGTCAAACACCTCAGGTTGGAGAATCCTGCAGAGTCCCTGAGCCACCTCCACATTCCAAGGTCTCCCAGGCCACCAAGCCACAGTAGGACTCATCTTCAGGAGAGTCCATTTCAACTCTCCCCTCTGGGTAGATCACCCAGGAGCCCACAGATTGAGCCTGCCTTGTCCTGACTAAAGAGTGGGAATATGAGGTGGCGTTCCCAGGCATCCATGCTTAGACACCTGCTCTCGAGTCTTTCCGTATGGGCCTCCTGGAACCATCCAATAGCGCTCGACTGTCGTGCAGAAGGAAACCTTGAGGTTTGGAGTAGTTCACAAATCCCATCGTAGGCAAACCTTCCTGGCCTCATGAGGCCCCCACACCATTCAGGAAGAGGCCATGCTGGAGAAAAACTCTAGCCTGAGGCACGTCTCAGAGTTGAAATGACCTCAGTGCAGGAGATCTCGATTCAGCCTCTCAGAGTGGGCCTGCCGTGCCATCGGTCCCAATCCTCACGCTAGCTTGTGTTTTCAGACTTCCTTCCTCACACTCCTGGCAAACAAGCCCTCCGGACTAGGAACTCCAGAACCACAACCCAGCCCAGGGTCTGCCCAAGGGAAGAAAAACGTTTCCCTGTGGGGCTCTCTCCAGAAAACCCAGATGAGGATCAACCTGCTCGGGCCTCGACGGTAGCCGAACTGGATAGTCTGCACTGGGCACTCATGCTCTGTCTGACACAGCCTGAAGTCAGACGTCCAGACAGACATGGAGACAGCTGGCCGCAGACCCAGCACTTCGTACACGCCATGGTCTTATGCCGTCACCTCTTCCTAACCTTGGTTTTCAGATATCTGAACCTAGACATTATATCAATTCTCCACACAGCTGGGTATCGCAAGCACAACACAGAACTCCTCCCTCCCCGTGGCTGTAAAGCTTGCTCTTGGCATGGAGTCACACCTTCAGGGTGGGAGAATCCTTCATGTTCCCTGATGCCACGCCCAAACTTGAGTGCTTCTTGGGCACAAATTCACACTCTGACCCTCAGCATGAGCCCCATGTCAAAGAAAGGCCTGTCAGGGCCTGGGCCAAGAGCCCGCATATGGGGCTTGCCAAGCCCCTATGCACCCAATCCTCACCAGTGTTTGAGTTTTCCAGTCGCCCCGACCGTATCTGGGGCTCTGCTCTGGAATCCCTTTCTTGGAGGGACACATGAGCCAGACAACACGACTCCACCCTTCCCACAAAATGACCCCAAACTCTTGGGAGCTGGGACAAATCCCCAGAGAGGGATACTCGTTCACAGTCCCTGAGGCCACCCCTCCAATCCACGGCTATCACGGACACAACATCCAGAGATAAAAGCCTGAAGGAACGCCTCCCACTCGCCCTTGTTTCAGAGGCCCAGGAGCTCCCTCTCGGGCTGTACATCCAGCCTGCCATACCCTAGGCGCCACTCATAAGCTGAATTTGTGTTTTCAGACTTCTGTGCCCTCAGCCTGGACCCACACAACCGCCAGGCTAGGGCCTCTGGAGCCACAGCGAAAGATTGTGCCTGCCCTCTCCAAGGAAATTGTGCCCAATCCATTGACCACAACCCTACAGGTTAGGGAAAAGCTCCAAGGCCCCTGAGGCCATCAATAATGTAGGCCACCCTGGACTAAGAGGGGCTCTCTGACACCAGTGGAGCAACTATCTCCACTAAGACTCTCAGACAGTGTCCCCAGAGACAGAATGTTGAAATGGACAGGCCCCCAGGCCCTAATCTGAACCTTAGCTTTGGTTTCCATGTGTCCGTCCTCAGAGGTCTGTTTTCGTAGACCAGCACACGGGGCTTTTCTGAGGCACCAAACCAAACCTCTCTCGTCTCCACATGGGGAGCTTACTGACTGGGGATGTATCAAACCCTTCAGGTTGGAGAGTTCCGCAGGGCCACTGAACAACCAGCACATTCCAAGGTTTCCATGGACCCAAACGCACATTATGACGCATCCTCAGGAGAGGCCATTTCAACTCAGCCCCCTGGTTAGCGTGCCCCAGAGGCAACAGATCAAACATATCTTGTGGCTAATGGCCAATGGGAATGCGAGGCATGCTGTACAGGGAGCCATCCTTCGAACCGTGCTCTCCAGTCCTTCCGTATGGTATGTCCTGGAGCCATGCAACAGGACACGAATGTCTAACAGAAGGAAACCTGGTGGTTTGGGGCAACCTCCAAACTCAGCGTGGGAAAACTTCCTTGGCCTCATGAGGCCCCCGCTTCATGAAGGTGCCATCATGGACACATACTCCAGCCCCAGCCAACGTCTGATCCTCAGCCTGACTTCAGATGCCGGAGATTTTGATTCAGCCTCTGCCTAGTGGGCCTGCTCTGCCCTTGGCTCCAATCCTCACTTTAGCTTGTGTTCCTAGACTTCCGTCCTCACACTCCTGGCCCACAAACCCTCCCTACTGGGAATTCTGGGGCCACAATGAAGCACTCCGCCTGCCTCCCAGGAGAAAAACTTTGTCTATGGTGCTGCCCAGAAACCCCAAATGAGGATCAAACTGCTTGGCCCTCGGCAACACCCCAATTGCATAGGCTACCTTAAACACTGATGCTCTGTCGCAAATAGCCTGAGCCCAGACCTTCCAACAGACACCGACACAGCTGGCTGCACACCCAGCACATTGGACCCGCCACTGCCTTAGGCCACCATCCATTCCCAACCTGGGTTTTCAGTCATCAGAACCTAGACCTTATCTCCAATCCCTGCACAGGGGGGAACCTGATGCACAAGTCAGAACCCCTCCTTCCCCATGGCAAGAAACCTTGCTGCTGGCAGTGAGTCAAACCTTCAGTGTAGGAGAAAACGGCATGGCCCATGATACCACGCCCATGTGTGAGGGCCGCCTTGGGCACAAACACACATTGTGACCCTCAGCGTGAGTACCTTATTCAGGTAACGCCTCTCAGTGATTGGACCAAGAGCCCGCATATGTGGCTTGCCATGCCCATAGGCACGCAGGACTAACTAGATGGTGTGTATTACAGTTGAGGAAACCCACTGCTGTGCTCTAGAGTCCCTCTCCTGGGGGGTCCCCTGTGGCAGAAAACAGTACTCTTCCCTTCCCACAGAATGAACCCAAACACTTGGGAGCTTGGACAATCCCCCGAGAGGAAGGTCTTCCTCAGCCCCTGAAGCAACCCCTACCCTGAACGGCCACAGTGAACGCAACACCCAGAGACAATAGCCTGAGCGACTGCCTCCCACTTGCCCTCCTTTGATATCCAGAGGATCTCCCCTCTCGGACTGGAGATCAGGCCTGCCATTACCTTGGCCCCTACCTGAGCCAAGTTTGCTTTTTCAGACATCTGTCCCCACAGCCCTGGCAAACACAGCCTCTAGGCTGGGTCCTCTGGAGCCATACCACAGGACCCTGCCTGCTCTCTCCTGGGAAACTCTGTCCATTCCTTTGGCCACACACCTCCAGAATATGAGAAACCTCAAGGCGCCCGAGGACATACCATTACCGGGAGCCTTCTTGCACACACAGGGGCCTTCGGACACAAGCTGAGCTGCTACCTCCATGAAGGCATGCACACAGATGTCAACAGAGATAGAAGGTTGAGCCGGACAGGCACTTAGGCCCTAATCTCAACTCTTGCTTTGGTGTCCAGGTGTCACTCCTCAGAGGCTTTGGTTCGAAGAACATGATATGGGGCTTTCCTGAGGCACTGAACAGAACTCCTCTCGTCTCCACATGGGAAGCTTCCTTGTTGGAGCCGTGTCAAACACCTCAGGTTGGAGAATCCTGCAGAGTCCCTGAGCCACCTCCACATTCCAAGGTCTCCCAGGCCACCAAGCCACAGTAGGACTCATCTTCAGGAGAGTCCATTTCAACTCTCCCCTCTGGGTAGCTCACCCAGGAGCCCGCAGATTGTGCCTGCCTTGTCCTGACTAAAGAGTGGGAATATGAGGTGGCGTTCCCAGTCATCCATGTTTAGACACCTGCTCTCGGGTCTTTCCGTATGCGGCCTCCTGGAACCATCCAATAGCACTCAACTTTCGTGCAGAAGGAAACCTTGAGGTTTGGAGTAGTTCACAAATCCCATCATAGGCAAACCTCCCTGGCCTCATGAAGCCCCCACACCCTTCAGGAAGAGGCCATGCTGGACGAAAACTCTAGCCTGAGGCACGTCTCATAGTTGACATGACCTCAGTGCAGGAGATCTCGATTCAGCCTCTCAGAGTGGGCCTGCCGTGCCATCGGTCCCAAACCTCACGCTAGCTTGTGTTTTCAGAATTCCTTCCTCACACTCCTGGCAAACAAGCCCTCCGAACTAGGAACTCCAGAACCACAACCCAGCCCAGAGTCTGCCCAAGGGAAGAAAAACGTTTCCCTGTGGGGCTCTCTCCAGAAAACCCAGATGAGGATCAACCTGCTAGGGCCTCGACGGTACCCGAACTGGATAGGCTGCTCTGGGCACTCATGCTCTGTCTTACACAGCCTGAAGCCAGACGTCCAGACAGACAAGGAGACAGCTGGCCGCACACCCAGCACTTCGGATACCCAATGGTCTTATGCCGTCACCTCTTCCTAACCTTGGTTTTCAGATATCTGAACCTAGACATTATATCAATTCTCCACACAGCTGGGTATCGCAAGCACAACACAGAACTCCTGCTTCCCCGTGGCTGTAAAGCTTGCTCTTGGCATGGAGTCACACCTTCAGGGTGGGAGAAACCTTCATGGCCCCTGATGCCACGCCCAAACTTGAGTGCTGCTTGGGCACAAATTCACAATGTGACCCTCAGCATGAGCCCCATGTCAAAGAAAGGCCTGTCAGGGCCTGGACCAAGAGCCCGCATATGGGGCTTGCCCAGACCCTATGCACCCAATCCTCACCAGTGTTTGAGTTTTTAGTCGCCCCGCCCGTACCTGGGGCTCTGCTCTGGAATCCTTTTCTTGGAGAGACACATGAGCCAGACAACACGACTCCACCGTTCCCACAAAATGACCCCAAACTCTTGGGAGCTGGGACAAATCCCCAGAGAGGGATACTCGTCCACAGTCCCTGAGTCCACCCCTACAATCCACGGCTATCTCGGACACAACATCCAGAGACAAAAGCCTGAAGGAACGCCTCCCACTCGCCCTTGTTTCAGAGGCCCAGGAGCTCCCTTTCGGGCTGTACATCTGGGCTGCCATACCCTTGGCGCCACTCATAAGCTGCGTTTGTGTTTTCAGACTTCTGTGCCCACAGCCTGGACCCACACAACCGCCAGGCAAGGGCCTCTGGAGCCACAGCGAAAGATTCTGCCTGCCCTCTCCAAGGAAATTGTGCCGAATCCATTGACCACAACCCTACATGTTAGGGAAAAGCTCCAAGGTACCTGAGGCCATCAATAGTGTAGGCCACCCTGGACTAAGAGGGGCTCTCTGACACCAGCGTAGCAACTATCTCCACTTAGACTCTCAGACAGTGTCCCCAGAGACAGAAGGTTGAAATGGACAGGCCCCCAGGCCCTAATCTGAACCTTAGCTTTGGTTTCCATGTGTCCGTCCTCAGAGGTCTGTTTTCATAGACCAGCACACGGGGCTTTTCTGAGGCACCAATCCAAACCTCTCTCGTCTCCAAATGGGGAGCTTACTTTCTGGGGATGTATCAAACCCTTCAGGTAGGAGAGTTCCGCAGGGCCACTGAACAACCAGCACATTCCAAGGTTTCCATGGACCCAAACGCACATTATGATGCATCCTCAGGAGAGGCCATTTCAACTCAGCCCCCTGGTTAGCGTGCCCCAGAGGCAGCAGATCAAACATATCTTGTGGCTAATGGCCAATGGGAATGCAAGGCATGCTGTACAGGGATCCATCCTTCGAACCGTGCTCTCCAGTCCTTCCGTATGGTATGTCCTGGAGCCATGCAACAGGACTCAAATGTCCCACAGAAGGAAACCTGGTGGTTTGGGGCAACCTCCAAACTCAGCGTGGGAAAACTTCCTTGGCCTCATGAGGCCCCCGCTTCATGAAGGTGCCATCATGGACACATACTCCAGCCTCAGCCAAAGTCTGATCCTCAGCCTGACTTCAGATGGAGGAGATTTTGATTCAGCCTCTGCCTAGTGGGCCTGCTCTGCCCTTGGCTCCAATCCTCACTTTAGCTTGTGTTCCTAGACTTCCGTCCTCACACTCCTGGCCCACAAACCCTCCCTACTGGGAATTCTGGGGCCACAATGAAGCACTCCGCTTGCCTCCCAGGAGAAAAACTTTGTCTATGGTGCTGCCCAGAAACCCCAATGAGGATCAAACTGCTTGGCCCTCGGCAACACCCCAATTGAATAGGCTACCTTAAACACTGATGCTCTGTCGCAAATAGCCTGAGCCCAGACCTTCCAACAGACACCGAAACTGCTGGCTGCACACCCAGCACATTGGACCCGCCACTGCCTTAGGCCACCATCCATTCCCAACCTGGGTTTTCAGTCATCAGAACCTAGACCTTATCTCCAATCCCTGCACAGGGGGGAACCTGATGCACAAGTCAGAACCCTTCCTTCCCCATGGCAAGAAACCTTGCTGCTGGCAGTGAGTCAAACCTTCAGTGTAGGAGAAAACGGCATGGCCCATGAGGCCACGCCCATGTGTGAGGGCCGCCTTGGGCACAAACACACATTGTGACCCTCAGCGTGAGTACCTTATTCAGGTAACGCCTCTCAGTGATTGGACCAAGAGCCCGCATATGTGGCTTGCCATGCCCATAGGCACGCAGGACTAACTAGATGGTGTGTATTCCAGTTGAGGGAACCCACTGCTGTGCTCTAGAGTCCCTCTCCTGGGGGGTCCCCTGTGGCAGAAAACAGTACTCTTCCCTTCCCACAGAATGAACCCAAACACTTGGGAGCTTGGACAATCCCCCGAGAGGAAGGCTCTTCCTCGGCCCCTGAAGCAACCCCTACCCTGAACGGCCACTGTGAATGCAACACCCAGAGACAAAAGACTGAGCGACTGCCTCCCACTTGCCCTCCTTTGATATCCAGAGGATCTCCCCTCTCGAACTGGAGATCAGGCCTGCCATTACCTTGGCCCCTACCTGAGCCAATTTTGCTTTTTCAGACATCTGTCCCCACAGCCCTGGCAAACACAGCCTCTAGGCTGGGTCCTCTGGAGCCATACCACAGGACCATGCCTGCTCTCTCCTGGGAAACTCTGTCCATTCCTTTGGCCACACACCTCCAGAATATGAGAAACCTCAAGGCCCCCGAGGACATACCATTACCGGGAGCCTCCCTGCACACACAGGGGCCTTCGGACACAAGCTGAGCTGCTACCTCAATGAAGGCTTGCACACAGATGTCAACAGAGATAGAAGGGTGAGCCGTACAGGCCCTTAGGCTCTAATCTCAACCCTTGCTTTGTTTTCCAGGTGTCACTCCTCAGAGGCTTTGGTTCGAAGAACAGGATATGGGGCTTTCCTGAGGCACTGAACAGAACTTCTCTCGTCTCCACATGGGAAGCTTCCTTGTTGGAGCCGTGTCAAACACCTCAGGTTGGAGAATCCTGCAGAGTCCCTGAGCCACCTCCACATTCCAAGGTCTCCCAGGCCACCAAGCCACAGTAGGACTCATCTTCAGGAGAGTCCATTTCAACTCTCCCCTCTGGGTAGATCACCCAGGAGCCCACAGATTGAGCCTGCCTTGTCCTGACTAAAGAGTGGGAATATGAGGTGGCGTTCCCAGGCATCCATGCTTAGACACCTGCTCTCGAGTCTTTCCGTATGGGCCTCCTGGAACCATCCAATAGCGCTCGACTGTCGTGCAGAAGGAAACCTTGAGGTTTGGAGTAGTTCACAAATCCCATCGTAGGCAAACCTTCCTGGCCTCATGAGGCCCCCACACCATTCAGGAAGAGGCCATGCTGGACAAAAACTCTAGCCTGAGGCACGTCTCAGAGTTGAAATGACCTCAGTGCAGGAGATCTCGATTCAGCCTCTCAGAGTGGCCCTGCCGTGCCATCGGTCCCAATCCTCACGCTAGCTTGTGTTTTCAGACTTCCTTCCTCACACTCCTGGCAAACAAGCCCTCCGGACTAGGAACTCCAGAACCACAACCCAGCCCAGGGTCTGCCCAAGGGAAGAAAAACGTTTCCCTGTGGGGCTCTCTCCAGAAAACCCAGATGAGGATCAACCTGCTCGGGCCTCGACGGTAGCCGAACTGGATAGTCTGCACTGGGCACTCATGCTCTGTCTGACACAGCCTGAAGTCAGACGTCCAGACAGACATGGAGACAGCTGGCCGCAGACCCAGCACTTCGTACACGCCATGGTCTTATGCCGTCACCTCTTCCTAACCTTGGTTTTCAGATATCTGAACCTAGACATTATATCAATTCTCCACACAGCTGGGTATCGCAAGCACAACACAGAACTCCTCCCTCCCCGTGGCTGTAAAGCTTGCTCTTGGCATGGAGTCACACCTTCAGGGTGGGAGAATCCTTCATGTTCCCTGATGCCACGCCCAAACTTGAGTGCTTCTTGGGCACAAATTCACACTCTGACCCTCAGCATGAGCCCCATGTCAAAGAAAGGCCTGTCAGGGCCTGGGCCAAGAGCCCGCATATGGGGCTTGCCAAGCCCCTATGCACCCAATCCTCACCAGTGTTTGAGTTTTCCAGTCGCCCTGACCGTATCTGGGGCTCTGCTCTGGAATCCCTTTCTTGGAGGGACACATGAGCCAGACAACACGACTCCACCCTTCCCACAAAATGACCCCAAACTCTTGGGAGCTGGGACAAATCCCCAGAGAGGGATACTCGTTCACAGTCCCTGAGGCCACCCCTCCAATCCACGGCTATCACGGACACAACATCCAGAGATAAAAGCCTGAAGGAACGCCTCCCACTCGCCCTTGTTTCAGAGGCCCAGGAGCTCCCTCTCGGGCTGTACATCCAGCCTGCCATACCCTAGGCGCCACTCATAAGCTGAATTTGTGTTTTCAGACTTCTGTGCCCTCAGCCTGGACCCACACAACCGCCAGGCTAGGGCCTCTGGAGCCACAGCGAAAGATTGTGCCTGCCCTCTCCAAGGAAATTGTGCCCAATCCATTGACCACAACCCTACAGTTTAGGGAAAAGGTCCAAGGCCCCTGAGGCCATCAATAGTGTAGGCCACCCTGGACTAAGAGGGGCTCTCTGACACCAGTGGAGCAACTATCTCCACTAAGACTCTCAGACAGTGTCCCCAGAGACAGAATGTTGAAATGGACAGGCCCCCAGGCCCTAATCTGAACCTTAGCTTTGGTTTCCATGTGTCCGTCCTCAGAGGTCTGTTTTCGTAGACCAGCACACGGGGCTTTTCTGAGGCACCAAACCAAACCTCTCTCGTCTCCACATGGGGAGCTTACTGACTGGGGATGTATCAAACCCTTCAGGTTGGAGAGTTCCGCAGGGCCACTGAACAACCAGCACATTCCAAGGTTTCCATGGACCCAAACGCACATTATGACGCATCCTCAGGAGAGGCCATTTCAACTCAGCCCCCTGGTTAGCGTGCCCCAGAGGCAACAGATCAAACATATCTTGTGGCTAATGGCCAATGGGAATGCGAGGCATGCTGTACAGGGAGCCATCCTTCGAACCGTGCTCTCCAGTCCTTCCGTATGGTATGTCCTGGAGCCATGCAACAGGACACGAATGTCTAACAGAAGGAAACCTGGTGGTTTGGGGCAACCTCCTAACTCAGCGTGGGAAAACTTCCTTGGCCTCATGAGGCCCCCGCTTCATGAAGGTGCCATCATGGACACATACTCCAGCCCCAGCCAACGTCTGATCCTCAGCCTGACTTCAGATGCCGGAGATTTTGATTCAGCCTCTGCCTAGTGGGCCTGCTCTGCCCTTGGCTCCAATCCTCACTTTAGCTTGTGTTCCTAGACTTCCGTCCTCACACTCCTGGCCCACAAACCCTCCCTACTGGGAATTCTGGGGCCACAATGAAGCACTCCGCCTGCCTCCCAGGAGAAAAACTTTGTCTATGGTGCTGCCCAGAAACCCCAAATGAGGATCAAACTGCTTGGCCCTCGGCAACACCCCAATTGCATAGGCTACCTTAAACACTGATGCTCTGTCGCAAATAGCCTGAGCCCAGACCTTCCAACAGACACCGACACAGCTGGCTGCACACCCAGCACATTGGACCCGCCACTGCCTTAGGCCACCATCCATTCCCAACCTGGGTTTTCAGTCATCAGAACCTAGACCTTATCTCCAATCCCTGCACAGGGGGGAACCTGATGCACAAGTCAGAACCACTCCTTCCCCATGGCAGAATCCTTGCTGCTGGCAGTGAGTCAAACCTTCAGTGTAAGAGAAAACGGCATGGCCCATGAGGCCACGGCCATGTGTGAGGGCCGCCTTGGGCACAAACACACATTGTGACCCTCAGCGTGAGTACCTTATTCAGGTAACGCCTCTCAGTGATTGGACCAAGAGCCCGCATATGTGGCTTGCCATGCCCATAGGCACGCAGGACTAACTAGATGGTGTGTATTACAGTTGAGGAAACCCACTGCTGTGCTCTAGAGTCCCTCTCCTGGGGGGTCCCCTGTGGCAGAAAACAGTACTCTTCCCTTCCCACAGAATGAACCCAAACACTTGGGAGCTTGGACAATCCCCCGAGAGGAAGGTCTTCCTCAGCCCCTGAAGCAACCCCTACCCTGAACGGCCACTGTGAACGCAACACCCAGAGACAATAGCCTGAGCGACTGCCTCCCACTTGCCCTCCTTTGATATCCAGAGGATCTCCCCTCTCGGACTGGAGATCAGGCCTGCCATTAACTTGGCCCCTACCTGAGCCAAGTTTGCTTTTTCAGACATCTGTCCCCACAGCCCTGGCAAACACAGCCTCTAGGCTGGGTCCTCTGGAGCCATACCACAGGACCCTGCCTGCTCTCTCCTGGGAAACTCTGTCCATTCCTTTGGCCACACACCTCCAGAATATGAGAAACCTCAAGGCGCCCGAGGACATACCATTACCGGGAGCCTTCTTGCACACACAGGGGCCTTCGGACACAAGCTGAGCTGCTACCTCCATGAAGGCATGCACACAGATGTCAACAGAGATAGAAGGTTGAGCCGGACAGGCACTTAGGCCCTAATCTCAACTCTTGCTTTGGTGTCCAGGTGTCACTCCTCAGAGGCTTTGGTTCGAAGAACATGATATGGGGCTTTCCTGAGGCACTGAACAGAACTCCTCTCGTCTCCACATGGGAAGCTTCCTTGTTGGAGCCGTGTCAAACACCTCAGGTTGGAGAATCCTGCAGAGTCCCTGAGCCACCTCCACATTCCAAGGTCTCCCAGGCCACCAAGCCACAGTAGGACTCATCTTCAGGAGAGTCCATTTCAACTCTCCCCTCTGGGTAGCTCACCCAGGAGCCCGCAGATTGTGCCTGCCTTGTCCTGACTAAAGAGTGGGAATATGAGGTGGCGTTCCCAGTCATCCATGTTTAGACACCTGCTCTCGGGTCTTTCCGTATGCGGCCTCCTGGAACCATCCAATAGCACTCAACTTTCGTGCAGAAGGAAACCTTGAGGTTTGGAGTAGTTCACAAATCCCATCATAGGCAAACCTCCCTGGCCTCATGAAGCCCCCACACCCTTCAGGAAGAGGCCATGCTGGACGAAAACTCTAGCCTGAGGCACGTCTCATAGTTGACATGACCTCAGTGCAGGAGATCTCGATTCAGCCTCTCAGAGTGGGCCTACCGTGCCATCGGTCCCAAACCTCACGCTAGCTTGTGTTTTCAGACTTGCTTCCTCACACTCCTGGCAAACAAGCCCTCCGAACTAGGAACTCCAGAACCACAACCCAGCCCAGAGTCTGCCCAAGGGAAGAAAAACGTTTCCCTGTGGGGCTCTCTCCAGAAAACCCAGATGAGGATCAACCTGCTCGGGCCTCGACGGTACCCGAACTGGATAGGCTGCTCTGGGCACTCATGCTCTGTTTTACACAGCCTGAAGCCAGACGTCCAGACAGACAAGGAGACAGCTGGCCGCACACCCAGCACTTCGGATACCCAATGGTCTTATGCCGTCACCTCTTCCTAACCTTGGTTTTCAGATATCTGAACCTAGACATTATATCAATTCTCCACACAGCTGGGTATCGCAAGCACAACACAGAACTCCTGCTTCCCCGTGGCTGTAAAGCTTGCTCTTGGCATGGAGTCACACCTTCAGGGTGGGAGAAACCTTCATGGCCCCTGATGCCACGCCCAAACTTGAGTGCTGCTTGGGCACAAATTCACAATGTGACCCTCAGCATGAGCCCCATGTCAAAGAAAGGCCTGTCAGGGCCTGGACCAAGTACCGCATATGGGGCTTGCCAAGCCCCTATGCACCCAATCCTCACCAGTGTTTGAGTTTTTAGTCGCCCCGCCCGTACCTGGGGCTCTGCTCTGGAATCCTTTTCTTGGAGAGACACATGAGCCAGACAACACGACTCCACCCTTCCCACAAAATGACCCCAAACTCTTGGGAGCTGGGACAAATCCCCAGAGAGGGATACTCGTCCACAGTCCCTGAGTCCACCCCTCCAATCCACGGCTATCTCGGACACAACATCCAGAGACAAAAGCCTGAAGGAACGCCTCCCACTCGCCCTTGTTTCAGAGGCCCAGGAGCTCCCTTTCGGGCTGTACATCTGGGCTGCCATACCCTTGGCGCCACTCATAAGCTGCGTTTGTGTTTTCAGACTTCTGTGCCCACAGCCTGGACCCACACAACCGCCAGGCAAGGGCCTCTGGAGCCACAGCGAAAGATTCTGCCTGCCCTCTCCAAGGAAATTGTGCCGAATCCATTGACCACAACCCTACATGTTAGGGAAAAGCTCCAAGGTACCTGAGGCCATCAATAGTGTAGGCCACCCTGGACTAAGAGGGGCTCTCTGACACCAGAGTAGCAACTATCTCCACTTAGACTCTCAGACAGTGTCCCCAGAGACAGAAGGTTGAAATGGACAGGCCCCCAGGCCCTAATCTGAACCTTAGCTTTGGTTTCCATGTATCCGTCCTCAGAGGTCTGTTTTCATAGACCAGCACACGGGGCTTTACTGAGGCACCAAACCAAACCTCTCTCGTCTCCAAATGGGGAGCTTACTTTCTGGGGATGTATCAAACCCTTCAGGTAGGAGAGTTCCGCAGGGCCACTGAACAACCAGCACATTCCAAGGTTTCCATGGACCCAAACGCACATTATGATGCATCCTCAGGAGAGGCCATTTCAACTCAGCCCCCTGGTTAGCGTGCCCCAGAGGCAGCAGATCAAACATATCTTGTGGCTAATGGCCAATGGGAATGCAAGGCATGCTGTACAGGGATCCATCCTTCGAACCGTGCTCTCCAGTCCTTCCGTATGGTATGTCCTGGAGCCATGCAACAGGACTCAAATGTCCCACAGAAGGAAACCTGGTGGTTTGGGGCAACCTCCAAACTCAGCGTGGGAAAACTTCCTTGGCCTCATGAGGCCCCCGCTTCATGAAGGTGCCATCATGGACACATACTCCAGCCTCAGCCAAAGTCTGATCCTCAGCCTGACTTCAGATGCCGGAGATTTTGATTCAGCCTCTGCCTAGTGGGCCTGCTCTGCCCTTGGCTCCAATCCTCACTTTAGCTTGTGTTCCTAGACTTCCGTCCTCACACTCCTGGCCCACAAACCCTCCCTACTGGGAATTCTGGGGCCACAATGAAGCACTCCGCTTGCCTCCCAGGAGAAAAACTTTGTCTATGGTGCTGCCCAGAAACCCCAATGAGGATCAAACTGCTTGGCCCTCGGCAACACCCCAATTGCATAGGCTACCTTAAACACTGATGCTCTGTCGCAAATAGGCTGAGCCCAGACCTTCCAACAGACACCGAAACTGCTGGCTGCACACCCAGCACATTGGACCCGCCACTGCCTTAGGCCACCATCCATTCCCAACCTGGGTTTTCAGTCATCAGAACCTAGACCTTATCTCCAATCCCTGCACAGGGGGGAACCTGATGCACAAGTCAGAACCCTTCCTTCCCCATGGCAAGAAACCTTGCTGCTGGCAGTGATACAAACCTTCAGTGTAGGAGAAAACGGCATGGCCCATGAGGCCACGCCCATGTGTGAGGGCCGCCTTGGGCACAAACACACATTGTGACCCTCAGCCTGAGTACCTTATTCAAGTAACGCCTCTCAGTGATTGGACCAAGAGCCCGCATATGTGGCTTGCCATGCCCATAGGCACGCAGGACAAACTAGATGGTGTGTATTCCAGTTGAGGGAACCCGCTGCTGTGCTCTAGAGTCCCTCTCCTGGGGGTCCCCTGTGGCAGAAAACAGTACTCTTCCCTTACCACAGAATGAACCCAAACACTTGGGAGCTTGGACAATCCCCCGAGAGGAAGGCTCTTCCTCGGCCCCTGAAGCAACCCCTACCCTGAACGGCCACTGTGAACGCAACACCCAGAGACAAAAGCCTGAGCGACTGCCTGCCACTTGCCCTCATTTGATATCCAGAGGATCTCCCCTCACGGACTGGAGATCAGGCCTGCCATTACCTTGGCCCCTACCTGAGCCAAGTTTGCTTTTTCAGACATCTGTCCCCACAGCGCTGGCAAACACAGCCTCTAGGCTGGGTCCTCTGGAGCCATACCACAGGACCATGCCTGCTCTCTCCTGGGAAACTCTGTCCATTCCTTTGGCCACACACCTCCAGAATATGAGAAACCTCAAGTCCCCCGAGGACATCCTACTACTGGGAGCCTCCCTGGACACACAGGGGCATTTGGACACAAGCTGAGCTGCTACCTCCACGAAGGCATGCACACAGATGTCAACAGAGATAGAAGGTTGAGGCGGACAGGCACTTAGACCCTAATCTCAACTCTTGCTTTGGTTTCCAGGTGTCACTCCTCAGAGGCTTTGGTTCGAAGAACATGATATGGGGCTTTCCTGAGGCACTGAACAGAACTCCTCTCGTCTCCACATGGGAAGCTTCCTTGTTGGGGCCGTGTCAAACACCTCAGGTTGGAGAATCCTGCAGAGTCCCTGAGCCACCTCCACATTCCAAGGTCTCCCAGTAAACCAACCCACAGTAGGACTCATCTTCAGGAGAGTCCATTTTAACTCTCCCCTCTAGGTAGCTCACCCTGGAGCCTGCAGATTGAGCCTGCCTTTTCCTGACTAAAGAGTGGGAATATGAGGTGGCATTCCCAGGCATCCATGCTTAGACACCTGTTCTCGAGTCTTTCCGTATGGGGCCTCAGGAACCATCCAATAGGACTCGACTGTCGTGCAGAAGGAAAACTTGAGGTTTGGAGTAGTTCACAAATCCCATCGTAGGCAAACACCCCTGGCCTCATGAAGCAGCCACACCCTTCAGGAAGAGGCCATGCTGGACAAAAACTCTAGCCTGAGGCACGTCTCATAGTTGACAACCTCAGTGCAGTAGATCTCAATTCAGCCTCTGCAGAGTGGGACTGCCGTGCCCTCGGTCCCAAACATCACGCTAGCTTGTGTTTTCAGACTTCCTTCCTCACACTCCTGGCAAACAAGCCCTCCGGACTAGGATCTCCAGAACCACAACACAGCCCAGGGTCTGCCCAACGGAAGAAAATCGTTTCCCTGTGGGGCTCTCCAGAAAACCCAGATGAGGATCAACCTGTTCGGGCCTCGACGGTACCCGAACTGGATAGGCTGCTCTGGGCACTCATGTTCTGTCTGACACAGCCTGAAGCCAGACGTCCAGACAGACAAGGAGAAAGGTGGCCGCACACCCAGCACTTCGGACACGCCATGGTCTTATGCCGTCACCTCTTCCTAATCTTGGTTTTCAGATATCTGAACCTAGATATTATATCAATACTCCACACAGCTGGGTATCGCAAGCATAAAACAGAACTCCTCCTTTCCCATGGCTATAAAGCTTGCTCTTGGCATGGAGTCACACCTTCAGGGTGGGAGAAACCTTCATGCCCCTGATGCCACGCCCAAACTTGAGTGCTGCTTGGGCACAAATTCACACTGTGACCCTCAGCATGAGCCCCATGTCAAAGAAAGGCCTGTCAAGGCCAGGGCCAGGAGCCCGCATATGGGGCTTGCCAAGCCCCTAGGCACCCAATCCTCACCAGTGTTTGAGTTTTCCAGTCGCCCCACCCGTACCTGGGGCTCTGCTCTGGAATCCCTTTCTTGGAGAGACACATGAGCCAAACAGCAAGACTCCACCCTTCCCACAAAATGACCCCAAACTCTTGGGAGCTGGGACAAATCCCCATAGAGGGATACTCGTCCACAGTCCCTGAGGCCACCACTCCAATCCACGGCTATCCCGGACACAACATCCAGAGACAAAAGCCTGAGGGAACGCCCTCCACTCGCCCTGTTTCAGAGGACGAGCAGCTCCCTCTCGGGCTGTACATCCGGCCTGCCATACCCTAGGCACCACTCATAAGCTGAGTTTGTGTTTTCAGACTTCTGTGCCCACAGCCTGGACCCACACAACCTCCAGGCTAGGGCCTCTAGCCACAGCGTTAGATTGTGCCTGCCTCTCCTAGGAAAGTGTGCCCAATCCATTCACCACAACCCTACACATTAGGGAAAAGCTCCAAGGCCCCTGAGGCCACCCAAATTATATAGTCTAACCTGGGCACTAATGCACTGTCTGACACAACCTGAGCCAGAACCTCCTGACCAACACCCAGGCAGCTGACCGCACACTGAGCATATCAGACCCGCCATGGCTTTAGGTCGTCATCTCTTCCCAACTTCGGTTTTTCAGGCTTCAGACCAGGACCTTATCTTCAACCACTGCCCAGGGTTGAAAATGATGCAGACATCAGAACACCTTCCCCATGGCAAGAGACCTTGTGATTGGCATGTTGTACAAAGTCAGTGTAGTTGAAACCAGTGTGGCCCATGTGGCCCCGCTCTTGCTCGCAGGCCACATTGGTCACTAACACACATTGTGACCCTCAGCCTGAGCCCAGTCCTCAAGTATGGCCTCTCAGTGGCTGGATGAAGAGACAGCATATTGGGCCTGCCATGCCCCTAGGCCCCAATTTTTAACGATAGTTTGGGTTGTCCCTTCACTCTTCCCCAGGGCTGTGCTTTGTAATTACTCTTTGGTTGGGTCATCTGAGGTAACAAATGTGAAAGGCGACCTCCCATTCCACAGATTGACGAAAAAGAATTGGGACTGGGACAAATCCACAGAGAGGAAGATTCGTCCATGGCCCATGAGGCCTCCCCACATCCATGGCCATCGTTGATTCACAATCCAGAGACAAAAGCCTGAGCAAGTGCCTCAGACTCGCTCTTTCTTCATATCCTGAAGAGTTCTCCTCATGGTCTGTAGATTGGGCCTGCCATACCTACGTCCCAAAACCTGAGCTGAGTTTGTATTTGCAGACTTCTGTCCTCAAAGTCCTGGGCAACACACACTCCTGGCTGGGGCCCCTGGAGCCACACATTAGGACTCTGCCTACCCAATGCATGAGAATTCTGCCCATTCCATTGTCCAAAATCGTACAAATTAGGAGAACCCTCCAAAGTCCCCGAGGCCATCCCAATAGTGTAGATCTCCGGGGACAAACAAGGGCGGTCTAACACCACGTGAGCATCTACCCCCACTCATTCCACAGATGGATATCTCCAGAGAAGAAGATGGAACCAGACAGGACCCTAGGCCATAATCGGATCCATTGCTTTGGTACAGGAGTGTCTCCTCAAAAGCCTGGATTCCAATACCAGCATAAGTGATTTCCTGAGGCACCTATCAGAACAAATCTCGTCTCCACAGGGAAACTTGTGCATGGGAGCTATGTCAAAAGCTTAGGAGAAACTTCAGGGTCCCGGTGCCACCCCCCCATTTTAAGGCCCTCATGGACACAAACCCATATTAGGCCCCATCCTCGGGAAAGTCCATTTCAACTCAGCCACCCCGGTTGTTCTCCCATAGCCATCCGGCCTCAACTGTCTTGTTGCTAGGAGACAATTGGAATGCGAGGCGGGCTTCCCTGGCATTCATCTTTCAACGGTGCTCTGGAGTCATTCCATATGGGATTTCCTGGAGTTGCCCAACAGGTCTCAATTGTCCTGCAGAAGGAATCCTTGAAGGGGGCATCCCACAACTCCCAACGTGGGAAAACCTCCATAGCCTTGAGATTCCGCTCCGTTCATGAAGGGGCAGTCATGCACAGAAACTCCAACCTGAGCCAACGTCTGATCCTCACCGTGACTTCAGATGCTTGAGATATTGATTCACTCTGCAGGGGGTACATGCTGTGCCCTCTGCCTGAAGCCCAAGTTTAGCTTGTGTTCTCAGACTTCTGTACTCACACTCCTGGCCCAGAAGCCCTCAAGTTTGGCAATTCCGGACTCACAATGCAGCACTCTGCCTGCCATCTATAAAAAATATCTTGCCTAAGAGCAGCCCAGGCACATCAAATGAGGATAAACCTACACGGCACTCGACTGTACCCAAATCATATAGTCAAACCTGGGCACTAATGCACTGTCTGACACAACCTGAGCCCGAACCTCCTGACCAACACCCAGGCAGCTGACCACCCACTGATCATATCAGACACGCCATGGCCTTATGTCGTCATCTCTTCCCAACTTCGGTTTTTCAGGCTTCAGAACCTAGACCTTATCTCCAACAACTGCCCAGGGTTGAAAATAATGCAGACATCAGAACACCTTCCTCATGGCAAGAGACCTTGTGATTAGCATGTTGTCCAAATTCCAGTGTAGTTGAAAACAGTGTGGCCCATGAGGCCCCGCCCATGCTCGCGGGCCACATTGGTCACAAAGACACATTGTGACCCTCAGCCTGTGCCCAGTCCTCAAGTAAGGCCTCTCAGTGGTTGGATGAAGAGACAGCAGATTGGGCCTGCCATGCCCCTAGGTCCCAATTTTTAAACATAGTTTGGGTTGTCCCTTCACTCTTCCCCAGGGCTGTGTTTTGTAATTACTCTTTGGTTGGGTCACCTGAGGTAACAAATGTGAAAGGCGACCTCCCATTCCACAGATTGACGAAAAAGAATTGGGACTGGGACAAATCCACAGAGAGGAAGATTCGTCCATGGCCCATGAGGCCTCCCCACATCCATGGCCATCGTTGATTCACAATTCAGAGACAAAAGCCTGAGCAAGTGCCTCAGACTCGCTCTTTCTTCATATCCTGAAGAGTTCTCCTCATGGTCTGTAGATTGGGCCTGCCATACCTACGTCCCAAAACCTGAGCTGAGTTTGTATTTTTAGATCTGTCCTCAAAGTCCTGGGTACACACCCTCCTGGCTTGGGCCCCTGGAGCCACACATTAGGACTGTGCCTACCCAATCCATGGGAATTCTGCCCATTCCATTGTCCAAAATCGTACAAATTAGGAGAAACCTCTAAAGTCCCCGAGGCCATCCCAATAGTGTAGATCTCCGGGGACAAACAAGGGCGGTCTAACACCACGTGAGCATCAACCCCCACTCATTCCATAGATGGATATCTCCAGAGAAGAAGATGGAACCAGACAGGACCCTAGGCCATATTCAGATCCATTGCTTTGGTTTACGGACATGTCTCCTCAAAAGCCTGGATTCCAAGACCAGCATAGGGGGTTTCCTGAGGCACCCATCAGAACAAATCTCGTTTCCACAAGGAAACTTGTGCATGGGACCTATGTCAAAAGCTTAGGAGAATACTTCAGGGTTCCGGTGTCACCGCCCCATTCCAAGGCCCTCATGGACACAAACACACATTAGGCCCAACCTCGGGAAAGTCCATTTCAACACAGCCGCCCCGATTGCTCCCGCAGAGCCATCAAAACTCAACTGTCTTGTCGCTGGGAGAAAATTGGAATGCGAGGCGGGATTCCCTGGCATCGATCCTCGAACGGTGCTCTGGAGTCATTCCATATGGGATGTCCTGGAGCTGACCAACAGGTCTCAATTGTCCCGCAGAAGGAATCCTTGAAGGGGGCATCCCACAACTCCCAACGTGGGAAAACCTCCATGGCCTTGAGATTCCGCTCCGTTCATGAAGGGGCAGTCATGCACAGAAACTCCAACCCGAGCCAACGTCTGATCCTCGCCGTGACTTCAGATGCATGAAATATTGGTTCAGATCTGCAGGAGGTACCTGCCGTGCCCTCGGCCTGAAGCCCAAGTCTAGCTTGTGTTCTCAGACTTCTGTCCTCACACTCCTGGCCCAGAAGCCCTCAAGTTTGGCAATTCTGGAACCAAAGTGCAGCACTCTGCCTGCCCTCTAGAAAAAATATCTTGCCTATTGAGCTCCCCAGGCACCTCAAATGAGGATAAACCTATACGGCACTCGACTGTACCCAAATCATATAGTCTAACCTGGGACTAATGCACTGACTGACACAACCTGAGCCCGAACCTCCTGACCAACACCCAGGCAGCTGACCGCACACTGAGCATATCAGACCCGCCATGGCCTTAGGTCGTCATCTCTTCCCAACTTCGGTTTTTCAGGCTTCAGAACCTAGACCTTATCTCCAACCACTGCCCAGGGTTGAAAATGATGCAGATATCAGAACACATTCCCCATGGCCAGAGACCTTGTCTTTGGCAGGTTGTCCAAAGTCCAGTGTAGTTGAAACCAGTGTGGCCCATGAGGCCCCGCCCATGCTCGCGGGCCACATTGGTCACAAACACACATTGTGACCCTCAGCATGAGCCCAGTCCTCAAGTAAGGCCTCTCAGTGGCTGGATGAAGAGACAGCATATTGGGCCTGCCATGCACCTAGGCCCCAATTTTTAACCATAGTTTGGGTTGTCCCTTCACTCTTCCCCAGGGCTCTGCTTTGGAATTCCTATTTTGTTCGGACACCTGAGGTAATAAACCTGAAAGGAGACCTCCCATCCGACAATTGAAGAAAAACTATTGGGACCGGGCCAAATCCAGAGAGAGCAAGATTCGTCCATATCCCATGAGGCCTCCCCACATTCTACAGCCATTGTTGATACAAAATCCAGAGACAAAAGCCTGAGCAAGTGCCTCAGACTCGCTCTTTCTTCATATCCTGAGGGGTACTTCTCATGGTTTGTAGATTGGGCCTCCCATACCTACGTCCCAAAACCTTAGCTGAGTTTGTGTTTTCAGACTTCTGTCCTCAAAGTCCTGGGCCGCACACCCTCCAGGCTGGGGCCCCTGGAGCCACACATTAGGACTGTGCCTACCCAATCCATGGGAATTGTGCCCATTCCATTGGCCAAAATCTCACCAATTAAGAAAACTCTCCAAAGTCCCCGAGGCCATCCCAATAGTGTAGGTCTCCAGGGACAAACAAGGGCGGTGTGACACCAGGTGAGCATCTCCCTCCACTCATTCCATAGATGGATATCACCAGAGAAGAAGATTGAACCAGACAGGACCCTAGGCCATAATCGGATCCATTGTTTTGGTTTACAGGCATGTCTCCTCAAAAGCCTGATTTCCAATACCAGCATAGGGGGTTTCCTGAGGCACCCCTCAGAACAAATCTCATCTCCACAACGAAACTTGTGCATGGGAGGTATGTCAAAAGCTTAGGAGAATACTTCAGGGTCCCGGTGCCAACGCCCCATTCAAAGGCCCTCATGGACACAAACACACAATGGGCCCGATCCTAAAAGTCCATTTCAACTCAGCCACGCCGGTTGCTCCCACAAAGCTATCCGATCTCAACTGTCTTGTTGCAAGGAGACATTTGGAATGCGAGGCCCGCTTCCCAGGCATCCACCCCGAACGGTGCTCTGGAGTCCTTCCATATGGGATATCCTGGAGCTGCCCAACAGGTCTCAATTGTCCCACAGAAGGAATCCTTGAAGGGGGCATCCCACAACTCCCAACGTGGGAAAACCTCCATGGCCTTGAGATTCCGCTCCGTTCATGAAGGGGCAGTCATGCACAGAAACTCCAACCCGAGCCAACGTCTGATCCTCGCCGTGACTTCAGAAGCATGAGATATTCGTTCAGATCTGCAGGGGGTACCAGCCGTGCCCTCGGCCTGAAGCCCAAGTCTAGCTTCTGTTCTCAGACTTGTCCTCACACTCTTGGACCAGAAGCCCTCAAGTTTGGCAATTCCGGACCCTCAATACAGCAATATGCCTGCCCTCTGGGAAAAATATATTGCCTAATGATTTTCCCAGGCACCTCAAATGAGGATAAACTTACACGGCACTCGACTGTACCTAAATTATATAGTCTAACCTGGGCACTAATGCACTGTCTGACACAACCTGAACCCGAAACTCTGGACCAACACCCAGGCAGCTGACCGCACACTGAGCACATGAGCCCCGACATGGCCTTAGATCGTCATCACTTCCCAACTGTGGTTTTCAGGCTTCAGAACCTAGACCTTATCTCCAACACGGCCCAGGGTTGAAAATGATGCAGAAATCAGAGCTCCTTCCCCATGGCAAGAGACCTTGTGATTGGCATGTTACCCAAAGTTCAGTGTAGTTGAAACCAGTGTGAGCCATGAGGCCCCGCCCATGCTCGCGGGCCACATTGGTCACAAACACACATGCTGACCCTCAGCCTGTGCCCAGTCTTTAAGTAAGGCCACTCAGTGGCTGGATGAAGAGACAGCATATTGGGTCTGCCATGCCCCTAGGCCCCAATTTATAACCATCGTTTGGGTTGTCCCTTCACTCTTCCCCAGGGCTCTGCTTTGGAATTCCTCTTTGGTTGGGACAACTGAGGTAACAAACCTGAGAGGAGACCTCCCATCCCACAGATTGACGGAAAGAAATTGGGACCGGGCCAAATCCACAGAGAGGAAGATTCGTCCATGGCCCATGAGGCCTCCCCACGTTCCACGCCCATCTTTGATACAAAATCCAGAGACAAAAGCCTGAGCAAGTGCCTCAGACTCGCTCTTTCTTCATATCCTGAAGAGTCATTCTCATGGTTTGTAGATTGGCCCTGCCATACCTACGTTCCCAACCTAAGCTGAGTTTGTGTTTTCAGACTTCTGTCCTCAGATTCCTGGGCCACACACCCTACAGGCTGGGGCCCCTGGAGCCACACATTAGGACTGTGCCTATCCAATCCATGGGCATTCTGCCCATTTCATTATCCAAAATCGTACAAATTAGGAGAAATCTCCAAAGTCCCCGAGGCCATTCAAATAGTGTAGGTCTCCGGGGACAAACAAGGGCGGTCTGACACCAGCTGAGCATCTACCTCCACTCATATCATAAATGGATGTCCCCAGAGAAGAAGATGGAACCAGACAGGACCCTAGGCCATATTCGGATCCATTGCTTTGGTTTAAAGACATGTCTCCTCAAAAGCCTGGATTCCAAGACCAGCATAGGGGGTTTTTTGAGGCACCCATCAGAACAAATCTCGTTTCCACAAGGAAACTTGTGCATGGGACCTATGTCAAAAGCTTAGGAGAATACTTCAGGGTCCCGGTGTCACCGCCCCATTCCAAGGCCCTCATGGACACAAACACATATTAGGCCCCAACCTCGGGAAAGTCCATTTCAACACAGCCGCCCCGATTGCTCCAGCAGAGCCATCAAAACTCAACTGTCTTGTTGCTGGGAGAAAATTGGAATGCGAGGCGGGATTCCCTGGCATCGATCCTCGAACGGTGCTCTGGAATCATTCCATATGGGATGTCCTGGAGCTGACCAACAGGTCTCAATTGTCCCGCAGAAGGAATCCTTGAAGGGGGCATCCCACAACTCCCAACGTGGGAAAACCTCCATGGCCTTGAGATTCCGCTCTGTTCATGAAGGGGCAGTCATGCACAGAAACTCCAACCTGAGCCAACATCTGATCCTCACCGTGACTTCAGATGCTTGAGATATTGGTTCACTCTGCAGGGGGTACATGCTGTGCCCTCTGCCTGAAGCCCAAGTTTAGCTTGTGTTCTCAGACTTCTGTACTCACACTCCTGGCCCAGAAGCCCTCAAGTTTGGCAATTCCGGACTCACAATGCAGCACTCTGCCTGCCATCTATAAAAAATATCTTGCCTAAGAGCAGCCCAGGCACATCAAATGAGGATAAACCTACACGGCACTCGACTGTACCCAAATCATATAGTCAAACCTGGGCACTAATGCACTGTCTGACACAACCTGAGCCAGAACCTCCTGACCAACACCCAGGCAGCTGACCGCACACTGAGCATATCAGACCCGCCATGGCCTTAGGTCGTCATCTCTTCCCAACTTCGGTTTTTCAGGCTTCAGAACCTAGACCTTATCTCCAACCACTGCCCAGGGTTGAAAATGATGCAGACATCAGAACACCTTCCTCATGGCAAGAGACCTTGTGATTGGCATGTTATCCAAAGTCCAGTGTAGTTGAAACCAGTGTGGCCCATGAGGCCCCGCCCATGCTCGCGGGCCACATTGGTCACAAACACACATTGTGACCCTCAGCCTGTGTCCAGTCCTCAAGTAAGGCCTCTCAGTGGTTGGATGAAGAGACATATATTGGGCCTGCCATGCCCCTAGGTCCCAATTTTTAAACATAGTTTGGGTTGTCCCTTCACTCTTCCCCAGAGCTCTGCTTTGGAATTCCTCTTTGGTTGGGACACCTGAGGTAACAAACCTGAGAGGAGAACTCCCATCCCACAGATTGACGGAAAGAAATTGGGACTGGGACAAATCCACAGAGAGGAAGATTCGTCCATGGCCCATGAGGCCTCCCCACGTTCCACGCCCATATTTGATACAAAATCCAGAGACAAAAGCCTGAGCAGGTGCCTCAGACTCGATCTTTCTTCATATCCTGAAGAGTTCTTCTCATGGTTTGTAGATTGGACCTGCCATACGTACTTCCCCAAACGTAAGCTGAGTTTGTGTTTTCAGACTTCTGTCCTCAAATTCCTGGGCCACTCTCCCTCCGGGCTGGGGCCCCTGGAGCCACACATTAGGACTGTGCCTACCCAATCCATGGGAACACTGCCCATTCCATTGTCCAAAATTGTACAAATTAGGAGAACCCTCAAATTTCCCGAGGCCATCACAATAGTGTAGGTTTCCCGGTATAAACAAGGGCGGTCTGACACCAGCTGAGCATCAACCTCCACTCATACCATAGATGGATGTCCCCAGAGAAGAAGATGGAACCATACAGGACCCTAGGCCATAATCGGATCCATTGCTTTGGTTTACAGGCATGTCTCCTCAAAAGCCTGGATTCCAGACCAGCATAGGGGATTTCCTGAGGCACCCATCAGAACAAATCTCGTTTCCACAAGGAAACTTGTGCATGGGACCTATGTCAAAAGCTTAGGAGAATACTTCAGGGTCCCGGTGCCACCGCCCCATTCCAATGCCCTCATGGAAACAAACACATATCAGGCCCCATTCTCGGGAAAGTCCATTTCAACTAGCCAACCCGTTTGCTACCGCAGAGTCTTCAGATCTCAACTGTCTTGTTGCTAGGAGACAATTGGAATGCGAGGCCCACTTCCCTGGCATCCATCCCCGAACGGTGCTCTGGAGTACTTCCATATGGGATATCCTGGAGCTGCCCAACAGGTCTCAATTGTCCCGCAGAAGGAATCCTTGAAGGGGGCATCCCACAACTCCCAACGTGGGAAAACCTCCATGGCCTTGAGATTCTGCTCCGTTCATGAAGGGGCAGTCATGCACAGAAACTCCAACCCGAGGCAGAGTCTGATCCTCGCCGTGACTTCAGATGCAAGAGATATTGTTTCAGATCTGCAGGCGGTACCTGCCGTGCCCTCGGCCTGAAGCCCAAGTCTAGCTTGTGTTCTCAGACTTCTGTCCTCATACTCCTGGCCCAGAAACCCTCAAGTTTGGCAATTCCGGACCCACAATGCAGCACCCTGCCTCCCCTCTAGAAAAAATATCTTGCCTAATGATTTGCCCAGGCACTTCAAATGAGGATAAACTTAAACGGCACTCGACTGTACCTAAATTATATAGTCTAACCTGGGCACTAATGCACTGTCTGACACAACCTGAACCCGAAACTCCGGACCAACACCCAGGCAGCTGACCGCACACTGAGCACATCAGACCCGCCATGGCTTTAGGTAGTCATCTCTTCCCAACTGCGGTTTTCAGACTTCACATCCTAGACCTTATATCCAACCACTGCCCAGGGTTGAAAATGATGCAGAAATCAGAGCTCCTTCCCCATGGCAAGAGACCTTGTGATTGGCATATTGTCCTAAGTTCAGTGTAGTTGAAACCAGTATGGCCCATGAGGCCCCGCCCATGCTCGCGGCCACATTGGTCACAAACACACATTGTGACTCTCAGGCTGTGCCCAGTCCTTAAGTAAGGCCACTCAGTGGCTGGATGACGAGACAGCATATTGGGCCTGCCATGCCCCTAGGCCCCAATTTTTAACCATCGTTTGGGTTGTCCCTTCACTCTTCCCCAGGGCTCTGCTTTGGAATTCCTCTTTGGTTGGGACACCTGAATTAACAAACCTGAGAGGATACCTCCCATTCCACAGATTGATGGAAAGAAATTGGGACCGGGCCAAATCAACAGAGTGGAAGATTCATCCATGGCCCATGAGGCCTCCCCACATTCCACGCCCATCTTTGATACAAAATCCAGAGACAAAAGCCTGAGCAAGCGCCTCAGACTCGCTCTTTCTTCATATCCTGAAGAGTTCTTCTCATGGTTTGTAGATTGGACCTGCCATACCTACGTCCCCAACCTAAGCTGAGTTTGTGTTTTCAGACTTCTGTCCTCAAATTTCTGGGCCACACACCCTCCAGGCTGGGGCCCCTGGAGCCACACATTAGGACTGTGCCTACCCAATCCATGGGAATTCTGCCCATTCCATTGTTCAAAATCGTACAAATTAGAAGAAACCTCCAAAGACCCAAGGCCATCCCAATAGTGTAGGTCTCCCGGGACAAACAAGGGCGGTCTGACACCAGCTGAGCATCTACATCCACTCATACCATAAATGGAAGTCCCCAGAGAAGAAGATGGAACCAGACAGGACCCTAGGCCATATTCGGATCCATTGCTTTGGTTTACAGGCATATCTCCTCAAGAGCCTGGATTCCAAGACCAGCATAGGGGGTTTCCTGAGGCACCCATCAGAACAAAACTCGTCTCCACGAGGTAACTTGTGCATGGGACCTATGTCA
Source organism: Mustela nivalis (assembly GCF_964662115.1). Classification (NCBI taxonomy): domain Eukaryota; kingdom Metazoa; phylum Chordata; class Mammalia; order Carnivora; family Mustelidae; genus Mustela; species Mustela nivalis. The sequence continues at coordinate 33,666 of NW_028136438.1, read as the reverse complement.
AAAGCTTAGGAGAATACTTCAGGGTCCCAGTGCCACCGCTCCATTCCAAGGTCCTCATGGACACAAACACACATTAGGCCCCAACCTCGGGAAAGTCCATTTCAACACAGCCGCCCCGATTGCTCAGTCAGAGCCATAGAACTCAACTGTCTTGTTGCTAGGAGACAATTGGAATGCAAGGCTGGCTTCCCTGGCATCAGTCCTCGAACGGTGCACTGCAGTCATTCCATATGGATTGTCCTGGAGCTGACCAACAGTGCTCAATTGTCCCGCAGAAGGAATCCTTGAAGGGGGATCCCACACTCCCAACGTTGGAAAACCTCCATGGCCTTGAGATTCCGCTCCGTTCATGGAGGGGCAGACAAGCACAGAAACTCCAACCCGAGCCAACTTCTGATCCTCGCCGTGACTTCAGATACATGAGATATTGGTTCAGATCTGCAGGGGGTATTTGCCATACCCATTGCCCTACCCAAGGCCTGAAGCCCAAGTCTAGCTTGTGTTCTGAAACTTCTGTCCTCACACTCTTGGCCCAGAAGCCCTCAAGTTTGGCAATTCCGGACCCTCAATGCAGCAATATGCCTGCCCTCTGGGAAAAATATATTGCCTAATGATTTTCCCAGGCACCTCAAATGAGGATAAACTTACACGGCACTCGACTGTACCTAAATTATATACTCTAACCTGGGCACTAATGCACTGTCTGACACAACCTGAACCCGAAACTCTGGACCAACACCCAGGCAGCTGACCGCACACTGAGCACATGAGCCCCGACATGGCCTTAGATCGTCATCACTTCCCAACTGTGGTTTTCAGGCTTCAGAACCTAGACCTTATCTCCAACCACGGCCCAGGGTTGAAAATGATGCAGAAATCAGAGCTCCTTCCCCATGGCAAGAGACCTTGTGATTGGCATGTTATCCAAAGTTCAGTGTAGTTGAAACCAGTGTGGCCCATGAGGCCCCGCCCATGCTCGCGGGCCACATTGGTCACAAACACACATGCTGACCCTCAGCCTGTGCCCAATCTTTAAGTAAGGCCACTCAGTGGCTGGATGAAGAGACAGCATATTGGGTCTGCCATGCCCCTAGGCCCCAATTTATAACCATCGTTTGGGTTGTCCCTTCACTCTTCCCCAGGGCTCTGCTTTGGAATTCCTCTTTGGTAGGGACACCTGAGGTAACAAACCTGAGAGGAGACCTCCCATCCCACAGATTGACGGAACGAAATTGGGACCGGGTCAAATCCACAGAGAGGAAGATTCGTCCATGGCCCATGAGGCCTCCCCACGTTCCACGCCCATCTTTGATACAAAATCCAGAGACAAAAGCCTGAGCAAGCGCCTCAGACTCGCTCTTTCTTCATATCTTGAAGAGTCCTTCTCATGGTTTGTAGATTGGCCCTGCCATACCTACGTTCCCAACCTAAGCTGAGTTTGTGTTTTCAGACTTCTGTCCTCAGATTCCTGGGCCACACACCCTCCAGGCTGGGGCACCTGGAGCCACACATTAGGACTGTGCCTATCCAATCCATGGGCATTCTGCCCATTTCATTATCCAAAATCGTACAAATTAGGAGAACTCTCCAAAGTCCCCGAGGCCATCCCAATATTGTAGGTCTCCGGGGACAAACAAGGGCGGTCTGACACCAGCTGAGCATCTACCTCCACTCATATCATAAATGGATGTCCCCAGAAAGAAGATGGAACCAGACAGGACCCTAGGCCATATTCGGATCCATTGCTTTGGTTTACAGACATGTCTCCTCAAAAGCCTGGATTCCAAGACCAGCATAGGGGGTTTCCTGAGGCACCCATCAGAACAAATCTCGTTTCCACAAGGAAACTTGTGCATGGGACCTATGTCAAAAGCTTAGGAGAATACTTCAGGGTTCCGGTGTCACCGCCCCATTCCAAGGCCCTCATGGACACAAACACACATTAGGCCCCAACCTCGGGAAAGTCCATTTCAACACAGCCGCCCCGATTGCTCCCACAGAGCCATCAAAACTCAACTGTCTTGTTGCTAGGAGAAAATTGGAATGCGAGGCGGGATTCCCTGGCATCGATCCTCGAAAGGTGCTCTGGAGTCATTCCATATGGGATGTCCTGGAGCTGACCAACAGGTCTCAATTGTCCCGCAGAAGGAATCCTTGAAGGGGGCATCCCACAACTCCCAACGTGGGAAAACCTCCATGGCCTTGAGATTCCGCTCCGTTCATGAAGGGGCAGTCATGCACAGAAACTCCAACCCGAGCCAACGTCTGATCCTCGCCGTGACTTCAGATGCATGAAATATTGGTTCAGATCTGCAGGAGGTACCTGCCGTGCCCACGGCCTGAAGCCCAAGTCTAGCTTGTGTTCTCAGACTTCTGTCCTCACACTCCTGGCCCAGAAGCCCTCAAGTTTGGCAATTCTGGACCCAAAGCGCAGCACTCTGCTTGCCCTCTAGAAAAAATATCTTGCCTATTGAGCTCCCCAGGCACCTCAAATGAGGATAAACCTATACGGCACTCGACTGTACCCAAATCATATAGTCTAACCTGGGACTAATGCACTGACTGACACAACCTGAGCCCGAACCTCCTGACCAACACCCAGGCAGCTGACCGCACACTGAGCATATCAGACCCGCCATGGCCTTAGGTCGTCATCTCTTCCCAACTTCGGTTTTTCAGGCTTCAGAACCTAGACCTTATCTCCAACCACTGCCCAGGGTTGAAAATGATGCAGATATCAGAACACATTCCCCATGGCCAGAGACCTTGTGTTTGGCATGTTGTCCAAAGTCCAGTGTAGTTGAAACCAGTGTGGCCCATGAGGCCCCGCCCATGCTCGCGGGCCACTTTGGTCACAAACACACATTGTGACCCTCAGCATGAGCCCAGTCCTCAAGTAAGGCCTCTCAGTGGCTGGATGAAGAGACAGCATATTGGGCCTGCCATGCACCTAGGCCCCAATTTTTAACCATAGTTTGGGTTGTCCCTTCACTCTTCCCCAGGGCTCTGCTTTGGAATTCCTATTTTTCGGACACCTGAGGTAATAAACCTGAAAGGAGACCTCCCATCCGACAATTGAAGAAAAACTATTGGGACCGGGCCAAATCCACAAGAGGAAGATTCGTCCATATCCCATGAGGCCTCCCCACATTCTACAGCCATTGTTGATACAAAAGCCTGAGCAAGTGCCTCAGACACGCTCTTTCTTCATATCCTGAGGGGTACTTCTCATGGTTTGTAGATTGGGCCTCCCATACCTACGTCCCAAAACCTTAGCTGAGTTTGTGTTTTCAGACTTCTGTCCTCAAAGTCCTGGGTCGCACACCCTCCAGGCTGGGGCACCTGGAGCCACACATTAGAACTGTGCCTACCCATCCATGGGAATTCTGCCCATTCTATTGTCCAAAATCTCACCAATTAAGAAAACTCTCCAAAGTCACCGAGGCCATCCCAATAGTGTAGGTCTCCAGGGACAAACAAGGTCGGTGTGACACCAGGTGAGCATCTCCCTCCACTCATTCCATAGATGGATATCACCAGAGAAGAAGATTGAACCAGACAGGACCCTAGGCCATAATCGGATCCATTGTTTTGGTTTACAGGCATGTCTCCTCAAAAGCCTGGATTCCAATACCAGCATAGGGGGTTTCCTGAGGCACCCCTCAGAACAAATCTCATCTCCACAAGGAAACTTGTGCATGAGAGGTATGTCAAAAGCTTAGGAGAATACTTCAGGGTTCCGGTGCCAACGCCCCATTCCAAGGCCCTCATGGACACAAACACACAATGGGCCCGATCCTAAAAGTCCATTTCAACTCAGCCACGCCGGTTGCTCCCGCAGAGCTATCCGATCTCAACTGTCTTGTTGCTAGGAGACATTTGGAATGCGAGGCCCGCTTCCCAGGCATCCACCCCGAACGGTGCTCTGGAGTCCTTCCATATGGGATATCCTGGAGCTGCCCAACAGGTCTCAATTGTCCCGCAGAAGGAATCCTTGAAGGGGGCATCCCACAACTCCCAACGTGGGAAAACCTCCATGGCCTTGAGATTCCGCTCCGTTCATGAAGGGGCAGTCATGCACAGAAACTCCAACCCGAGCCAACGTCTGATCCTCGCCGTGACTTCAGAAGCATGAGATATTCGTTCAGATCTGCAGGGGGTACCAGCCGTGCCCTCGGCCTGAAGCCCAAGTCTAGCTTCTGTTCTCAGACTTGTCCTCACACTCCTGGTCCAGAATCCCTCATGTTTGGCAATACCGGACCCACAATGCAGCACTCTGCCTGCCTCTAGAAAAAATATATTGCCTAATGAGTAGCCCAGGCACCTCAAATGAGGATAAACCTACATGGCTATCGACTGTACCTGAATTATATAGTCTAACCTGGGTACTACTTCACTGTCTGACACAACCTGAACCCGAACCTCCGGACCAACACCCAGGCAGCTGACCGCACACTGAGCACATCAGACCCGCCATGGCCTTAGGTCGTCATCTCTTCCCAACTGCGGTTTTCAGGCTTCAGAACGTAGACCTTATCTCGAAACACTGCCCAGGGTTGAAAATGATGCAGAAATCAGAGCTCCTTCCCCATGGCAAGAGACCTTGTGATTGGCATGTTATCCAAAGTTCAGTGTAGTTGAAACCAGTGTGGCCCATGTGGCCCCGCCCATGCTCGCGGGCCACATTGTTCACAAACACACATGCTGACCCTCAGCCTGTGCCCATCTTTAAGTAAGGCCACTCAGTGGCTGGATGAAGAGACAGCATATTGGGTCTGCCATGGCCCTAGGCCCCAATTTATAACCATCGTTTGGGTTGTCCCTTCACTCTTCCCCAGGGCTCTTCTTTGGAATTCCTCTTTGGTTGGGACACCTGAGGTAACAAACCTGAGAGGAGACCTCCCATCCCACAGATTGACGGAAAGAAATTGGGACCGGGCCATATCCACAGAGAGGAAGATTCGTCCATGGCCCATGAGGCCTCCCCACGTTCCACGCCCATCTTTGATACAAAATCCAGAGACAAAAGCCTGAGCAAGCGCCTCAGACTCGCTCTTTCTTCATATCCTGAAGAGTCCTTCTCATGGTTTGTAGATTGGCCCTGCCATACCTACGTTCCCAACCTAAGCTGAGTTTGTGTTTTCAGACTTCTGTCCTCAGATTCCTGGGCCACACACCCTACAGGCTGGGGCCCCTGGAGCCACACATTAGGACTGTGCCTACCCAATCCATGGGAATTCTGCCCATTCCATTGTCCAAAATCGTACATTAGGAGAACTCTCCAAAGTCCCAGGGGCCATCCCAATAGTGTAGGACTCCGGGGACAAACAAGGGTGGTCTGACAACAGGTGAGCATCTACCTCCACTCATTCCATAGATGGATATCCCCAGAGAAGAAGATGGATCCAGACAGGACCCTAGGCCATATTCGGATCCATTGCTTTGGTTTACAGACATGTCTCCTCAAAAGCCTGGATTCCAAGACCAGCATAGGGGGTTTCCTGAGGCACCCCTCAGAACAAATCTCGTTTCCACAAGGAAACTTGTGCATGGGACCTATGTCAAAAGCTTAGTAGAATACTTCAGTGTCCCGGTGTCACCGCCCCATTCCAAGGCCCTCATGGACACAAACACACATTAGGCCCCAACCTCGGGAAAGTCCATTTCAACACAGCCGCCCCGATTGCTCCCGCCGAGCCATCAAAACTCAACTGTCTTGTTGCTGGGAGAAAATTGGAATGCGAGGCGGGATTCCCTGGCATCGATCCTCGAACGGTGCTCTGGAGTCATTCCATATGGGATGTCCTGGAGCTGACCAACAGGTCTCAATTGTCCCGCAGAAGGAATCCTTGAAGGGGGCATCCCACAACTCCCAACGTGGGAAAACCTCCATGGCCTTGAGATTCCGCTCCGTTCATGAAGGGGCAGTCATGCACAGAAACTCCAACCCGAGCCAACGTCTGATCCTCGCCGTGACTTCAGATGCATGAAATATTGGTTCAGATCTGCAGGAGGTACCTGCCGTGCCCTCGGCCTGAAGCCCAAGTCTAGCTTGTGTTCTCAGACTTCTGTCCTCACACTCCTGGCCCAGAAGCCCTCAAGTTTGGCAATTCTGGAACCAAAGTGCAGCACTCTGCCTGCCCTCTAGAAAAAATATCTTGCCTATTGAGCTCCCCAGGCACCTCAAATGAGGATAAACCTATACGGCACTCGACTGTACCCAAATCATATAGTCTAACCTGGGACTAATGCACTGACTGACACAACCTGAGCCCGAACCTCCTGACCAACACCCAGGCAGCTGACCGCACACTGAGCATATCAGACCCGCCATGGCCTTAGGTTGTCATCTCTTCCCAACTTCGGTTTTTCAGGCTTCAGAACCTAGACCTTATCTCCAACCACTGCCCAGGGTTGAAAATGATGCAGATATCAGAACACATTCCCCATGGCCAGAGACCTTGTGTTTGGCAGGTTGTCCAAGTCCAGTGTAGTTGAAACCAGTGTGGCCCATGAGGCCCCGCCCATGCTCGCGGGCCACATTGGTCACAAACACACATTGTGACCCTCAGCATGAGCCCAGTCCTCAAGTAAGGCCTCTCAGTGGCTGGATGAAGAGACAGCATATTGGGCCTGCCATGCACCTAGGTCCCAATTTTTAACCATAGTTTTGGTTGTCCCTTCACTCTTCCCCAGGGCTCTGCTTTGGAATTCCTATTTTGTTCGGACACCTGAGGTAATAAACCTGAAAGGAGACCTCCCATTCGACAATTGAAGAAAAACTATTGGGACCGGGCCAAATCCACAGAGAGGAAGATTCGTCCATATCCCATGAGGCCTCCGCACATTCTACAGCCATTGTTGATACAAAATCCAGAGACAAAAGCCTGAGCAAGTGCCTCAGACTCGCTCTTTCTTCATATCCTGAGGGGTACTTCTCATGGTTTGTAGATTGGTCCTCCCATACCTACGTCCCAAAACCTTAGCTGAGTTTGTGTTTTCAGACTTCTGTCCTCAAAGTCCTGGGCCGCACACCCTCCAGGCTGGGGCCCCTGGAGCCACACATTAGGACTGTGCCTACCCAATCCATGGGAATTCTGCCCATTCCATTGGCCAAAATCTCACCAATTAAGAAAACTCTCCAAAGTCCCCGAGGCCATCCCAATAGTGTAGGTCTCCAGGGACAAACAAGGGCGGTGTGACACCAGGTGAGCATCTCCCTTCACTCATTCCATAGATGGATATCACCAGAGAAGAAGATTGAACCAGACAGGACCCTAGGCCATAATCGGATCCATTGTTTTGGTTTACAGGCATGTCTCCTCAAAAGCCTGGTTTCCAATACCAGCATAGGGGGTTTCCTGAGGCACCCCTCAGAACAAATCTCATCTCCACAAGGAAACTTGTGCATGAGAGGTAGGTCAAAAGCTTAGGAGAATACTTCAGGGTCCCGGTGCCAACGCCCCATTCCAAGGCCCTCATGGACACAAACACAAAATGGGCCCGACCCTAAAAGTCCATTTCAACTCAGCCACGCCGGTTGCTCCCGGAGAGCTATCCGATCTCAACTGTCTTGTTGCTAGGAGACATTTGGAATGCGAGGCCCGCTTCCCAGGCATCCACCCCGAATGGTGCTCTGGAGTCCTTCCATATGGGATATCCTGGAGCTGCCCAACAGGTCTCAATTGTCCCGCAGAAGGAATCCTTGAAGGGGGCATCCCACAACTCCCGACGTGGGAAAACCTCCATGGCCTTGAGATTCCGCTCCGTTCGGGAAGGGGCAGTCATGCACAGAAACTCCAACCCGAGCCAACGTCTGATCCTCGCCGTGACTTCAGAAGCATGAGATATTCGTTCAGATCTGCAGGGGGTACCAGCCGTGCCCTCGGCCTGAAGCCCAAGTCTAGCTTCTGTTCTCAGACTTGTCCTCACACTCCTGGTCCAGAATCCCTCATGTTTGGCAATACCGGACCCACAATGCAGCACTCTGCCTGCCTCTAGAAAAAATATATTGCCTAATGAGTAGCCCAGGCACCTCAAATGAGGATAAACCTACACGGCTCTCGACTGTACCTGAATTATATAGTCTAACCTGGGTACTAATTCACTGTCTGACACAACCTGAACCCGAACCTCCGGACCAACACCCAGGCAGCTGACCGCACACTGAGCACATCAGACCCGCCATGGCCTTAGGTCGTCATCTCTTCCCAACTGCGGTTTTCAGGCTTCAGAACGTAGACCTTATCTCCAAACACTGCCCAGGGTTGAAAATGATGCAGAAATCAGAGCTCCTTCCCCATGGCAAGAGACCTTGAGATTGGCATGTTATCCAAAGTTCAGTGTAGTTGAAACCAGTATGGCCCATGAGGCCCCGCCCATGCTCGCGGGCCACATTGTTCACAAACACACATGCTGACCCTCAGCCTGTGCCCAGTCTTTAAGTAAGGCCACTCAGTGGCTGGATGAAGAGACAGCATATTGGGTCTGCCATGCCCCTAGGCCCCAATTTATACCCATCGTTTGGGTTATCCCTTCACTCTTCCCCAGGTCTCTGCTTTGGAATTCCTCTTTGGTTGGGAACCTGAGGTAACAAACCTGAGAGGACACTTCCCATCCCACAGATTGACGGAAAGAAATTGGGACCGGGCCAAATCCACAGAGAGTAAGATTTGTCCATGGCCCATGAGGCCTCCCCACGTTCCACGCCCATCTTTGATACAAAATCCAGAGACAAAAGGCTGAGCAAGCGCCTCAGACTCGCTCTTTCTTCATATCCTGAAGAGTCCTTCTCACGGTTTGTAGATTGGCCCTGCCATACCTACGTTCCCAACCTAAGCTGAGTTTGTGTTTTCAGACTTCTGTCCTCAGATTCCTGGGCCACACACCCTACAGGCTGGGGCCCCTGGAGCCACACATTAGGACTGTGCCTACCCAATCCATGGGAATTCTGCCCATTCCATTGTCCAAAATCGTACAAATTAGGAGAACTCTCCAAAGTCCCAGGGGCCATCCCAATAGTGTAGGACTCCGGGGACAAACAAGGGTTGTCTGACAACAGGTGAGCATCTACCTCCACTCATTCCATAGATGGATATCCCCAGAGAAGAAGATGGAACCAGACAGGACCCTAGGCCATATTCGGATCCATTGCTTTACATGGTTTACAGCCATGTCTCCTCAAAAGCCTGGATTCCAAGACCAGCATAGGGGGTTTCCTGAGGCACCCATCAGAACAAATCTCGTTTCCACAAGGAAACTTGTGCATGGGACCTATGTCAAAAGCTTAGGAGAATACTTCAGGGTCCCGGTGTCACCGCCCCATTCCAAGGCCCTCATGGACACAAACACACATTAGGCCCCAACCTCGGGAAAGTCCATTTCAACACAGCCGCCCCGATTGCTCCCGCAGAGCCATCAAAACTCAACTGTCTTGTTGCTAGGAGAAAATTGGAATGCGAGGCGGGATTCCCTGGCATCGATCCTCGAACGGTGCTCTGGAGTCATTCCATATGGGATGTCCTGGAGCTGACCAACAGGTCTCAATTGTCCCGCAGAAGGAATCCTTGAAGGGGGCATTCCACAACTCCCAACGTGGGAAAACCTCCATGGCCTTGAGATTCCGCTCCGTTCATGAAGGGGCAGTCATGCACAGAAACTCCAACCCGAGCCAACGTCTAATCCTCGCTGTGACTTCAGATGCATGAAATATTGGTTCAGATCTGCAGGAGGTACCTGCCGTGCCCTCGGCCTGAAGCCCAAGTCTAGCTTGTGTTCTCAGACTTCTGTCCTCACACTCCTGGCCCAGAAGCCCTCAAGTTTGGCAATTCTGGAACCAAAGTGCAGCACTCTGCCTGCCCTCTAGAAAAAATATCTTGCCTATTGAGCTCCCCAGGCACCTCAAATGAGGATAAACCTATACGGCACTCGACTGTACCCAAATCATATAGTCTAACCTGGGACTAATGCACTGACTGACACAACCTGAGCCCGAACCTCCTGACCAACACCCAGGCAGCTGACCGCACACTGAGCATATCAGACCCGCCATGGCCTTAGGTCGTCATCTCTTCCCAACTTCGGTTTTTCAGGCTTCAGAACCTAGACCTTATCTCCAACCACTGCCCAGGGTTGAAAATGATGCAGATATCAGAACACATTCCCCATGGCCAGAGACCTTGTGTTTGGCAGGTTGTCCAAAGTCCAGTGTAGTTGATACCAGTGTGGCCCATGAGGCCCCGCCCATGCTCGCGGGCCACATTGGTCACAAACACACATTGTGACCCTCAGCATGAGCCCAGTCCTCAAGTAAGGCCTCTCAGTGGCTGGATGAAGAGACAGCATATTGGGCCTGCCATGCACCTAGGTCCCAATTTTTAACCATAGTTTTGGTTGTCCCTTCACTCTTCCCCAGGGCTCTGCTTTGGAATTCCTATTTTGTTCGGACACCTGAGGTAATAAACCTGAAAGGAGACCTCCCATTCGACAATTGAAGAAAAACTATTGGGACCGGGCCAAATCCACAGAGAGGAAGATTCGTCCATATCCCATGAGGCCTCCCCACATTCTACAGCCATTGTTGATACAAAAGCCTGAGCAAGTGCCTCAGACTCGCTCTTTCTTCATATCCTGAGGGGTACACTCATGGTTTGTAGATTGGGCCTCCCATACCTACGTCCCAAAACCTTAGCTGAGTTTGTGTTTTCAGACTTCTGTCCTCAAAGTCCTGGGCCGCACACCCTCCAGGCTGGGGCACCTGGAGCCACAGATTAGGACTGTGCCTACCCAATCCATGGGAATTCTGCCCATTCTATTGTCCAAAATCTCACCAATTAAGAAAACTCTCCAAAGTCCCCGAGGCCATCCCAATAGTGTAGGTCTCCAGGGACAAACAAGGGCGGTGTGACACCAGGTGAGCATCTCCCTCCACTCATTCCATAGATGGATATCACCAGAGAAGAAGATTGAACCAGACAGGACCCTAGGCCATAATCGGATCCATTGTTTTGGTTTACAGGCATGTCTCCTCAAAAGCCTGGATTCCAATACCAGCATAGGGGGTTTCCTGAGGCACCCCTCAGAACAAATCTCATCTCCACAAGGAAACTTGTGCATGAGAGGTATGTCAAAAGCTTAGGAGAATACTTCCGGGTTCCGGTGCCAATGCCCCATTCCAAGGCCCTCATGGACACAAACACACAATGGGCCCGATCCTAAAAGTCCATTTCAACTCAGCCACGCCAGTTGCTCCCGCAGAGCTATCCGATCTCAACTGTCTTGTTGCTAGGAGACATTTGGAATGCGAGGCCCGCTTCCCAGGCATCCACCCCGAACGGTGCTCTGGAGTCCTTCCATATGGGATATCCTGGAGCTGCCCAACAGGTCTCAATTGTCCCGCAGAAGGAATACTTGAAGGGGGCATCCCACAACTCCCAACGTGGGAAAACCTCCATGGCCTTGAGATTCCGCTCCGTTCATGAAGGGGCAGTCATGCACAGAAACTCCAACCCGAGCCAACGTCTGATCCTCGCCGTGACTTCAGAAGCATGAGATATTCGTTCAGATCTGCAGGGGGTACCAGCCGTGCCCTCGGCCTGAAGCCCAAGTCTAGCTTCTGTTCTCAGACTTGACCTCACACTCCTGGTCCAGAATCCCTCATGTTTGGCAATTCCGGACCCACAATGCAGCACTCTGCCTGCCTCTAGAAAAAATATATTGCCTAATGAGTAGCCCAGGCACCTCAAATGAGGATAAACCTACATGGCTATCGACTGTACCTGAATTATATAGTCTAACCTGGGTAATACTTCACTGTCTGACACAACCTGAACCCGAACCTCCGGACCAACACCCATGCAACTGACCGCACACTGAGCACATCAGACCCGCCATGGCCTTAGGTCGTCATTTCTTCCCAACTGCGGTTTTTCAGGCTTCAGAACGTAGACCTTATCTCGAAACACTGCCCAGGGTTGAAAATGATGCAGAAATCAGAGCTCCTTCCCCATGGCAAGAGACCTTGTGATTGGCATGTTATCCAAAGTTCAGTGTAGTTGAAACCAGTGTGGCCCATGAGGCCCCGCCCATGCCTGCGGGCCACATTGGTCACAAACACACATGCTGACCCTCAGCCTGTGCCCAGTCTTTAAGTAAGGCCACTCAGTGGCTGGATGAAGAGACAGCATATTGGGTCTGCCATGGCCCTAGGCCCCAATTTATAACCATCGTTTGGGTTGTCCCTTCACTCTTCCCCAGGGCTCTGCTTTGGAATTCCTCTTTGGTTGGGACACCTGAGGTAACAAACCTGAGAGGAGACCTCCCATCCCACAGATTGATGGAAAGAAATTGGGACCGGGCCAAATCCACAGAGAGGAAGATTCGTCCATGGCCCATGAGGCCTCCCCACGTTCCACGCCCATCTTTGATACAAAATCCAGAGACAAAAGGCTGAGCAAGCGCCTCAGACTCGCTCTTTCTTCATATCCTGAAGAGTCCTTCTCATGGTTTGTAGATTGGCCCTGCCATACCTACGTTCCCAACCTAAGCTGAGTTTGTGTTTTCAGACTTCTGTCCTCAGATTCCTGGGCCACACACCATCCAGGCTGGGGCCCCTGGAGCCACAAATTAGGACAGTGCCTACCCTATCCATGGGAATTCTGCCCATTCCATTATCCAAAATCGTACAAATTAGGAGAACTCTCCAAAGTCCCCGAGGCCATCCCAATAGTGTAGGTCTCCGGGGACAAACAAGGGCGGTCTGACACCAGCTGAGCATCTACCTCCACTCATATCATAAATGGATGTCCCCAGAGAAGAAGATGGAACCAGACAGGACCCTAGGCCATATTCGGATCCATTGCTTTGGTTTACAGACCTGTCTCCTCAAAAGCTTGGATTCCAAGACCAGCATAGGGGGTTTCCTGAGGCACCCATCAGAACAAATCTCGTTTCCACAAGGAAACTTGTGCATGGGACCTATGTCAAAAGCTTAGGAGAATACTTCAGGGTCCCGGTGTCACCGCCCCATTCCAAGGCCCTCATGGACACAAACACACATTAGGCCCCAACCTCGGGAAAGTCCATTTCAACACAGCCGCCCCGATTGCTCCCGCAGAGCCATCAAAACTCAACTGTCTTGTCGCTGGGAGAAAATTGGAATGCGAGGCGGGATTCCCTGGCATCGATCCTCGAACGGTGCTCTGGAGTCATTCCATATGGGATGTCCTGGAGCTGACCAACAGGTCTCAATTGTCCCGCAGAAGGAATCCTTGAAGGGGGCATCCCACAACTCCCAACGTGGGAAAACCTCCATGGCCTTGAGATTCCGCTCCGTTCATGAAGGGGCAGTCATGCACAGAAACTCCAACCCGAGCCAACGTCTGATCCTCGCCGTGACTTCAGATGCATGAAATATTGGTTCAGATCTGCAGGAGGTACCTGCCGTGCCCTCGGCCTGAAGCCCAAGTCTAGCTTGTGTTCTCAGACTTCTGTCCTCACACTCCTGGCCCAGAAGCCCTCAAGTTTGGCAATTCTGGAACCAAAGTGCAGCACTCTGCCTGCCCTCTAGAAAAAATATCTTGCCTATTGAGCTCCCCAGGCACCTCAAATGAGGATAAACCTATACGGCACTCGACTGTACCCAAATCATATAGTCTAACCTGGGACTAATGCACTGACTGACACAACCTGAGCCCGAACCTCCTGACCAACACCCAGGCAGCTGACCGCACACTGAGCATATCAGACCCGCCATGGCCTTAGGTCGTCATCTCTTCCCAACTTCGGTTTTTCAGGCTTCAGAACCTAGACCTTATCTCCAACCACTGCCCAGGGTTGAAAATGATGCAGATATCAGAACACATTCCCCATGGCCAGAGACCTTGTCTTTGGCAGGTTGTCCAAAGTCCAGTGTAGTTGAAACCAGTGTGGCCCATGAGGCCCCGCCCATGCTCGCGGGCCACATTGGTCACAAACACACATTGTGACCCTCAGCATGAGCCCAGTCCTCAAGTAAGGCCTCTCAGTGGCTGGATGAAGAGACAGCATATTGGGCCTGCCATGCACCTAGGCCCCAATTTTTAACCATAGTTTGGGTTGTCCCTTCACTCTTCCCCAGGGCTCTGCTTTGGAATTCCTATTTTGTTCGGACACCTGAGGTAATAAACCTGAAAGGAGACCTCCCATCCGACAATTGAAGAAAAACTATTGGGACCGGGCCAAATCCACAGAGAGGAAGATTCATCCATATCCCATGAGGCCTCCCCACATTCTACAGCCATTGTTGATACAAAATCCAGAGACAAAAGCCTGAGCAAGTGCCTCAGACTCGCTCTTTCTTCATATCCTGAGGGGTACTTCTCATGGTTTGTAGATTGGGCCTCCCATACCTACGTCCCAAAACCTTAGCTGAGTTTGTGTTTTCAGACTTCTGTCCTCAAAGTCCTGGGCCGCACACCCTCCAGGCTGGGGCCCCTGGAGCCACACATTAGGACTGTGCCTACCCAATCCATGGGAATTCTGCCCATACCATTGTTCAAAATCATACAAATTAGGAGAACACTCCAACATCCCGGAAGCCATCCCAATAGTGTAAGTCTCCAGGGACAAACAAGGGTGGTCTGCCACCAGCTGAGCATCTACCTCCATTCATACCATAGATGGATGTCCCCAGAGAAGAAGATTGAACCAGACAGGACCCTAAGCCATAATCGGATCCATTATTTGGTTTACAGGCATGTCTCCTCAAAATCCCGGATTCCAATACCAGCAAAGGGGGTTTCCTGAGGCACCCATCAGAACAAAAATCGTCTTCACAAGGAAACTAGTGCTTGGGAGCTATGTCCAAAGGTTAGGAGAATACTTCAGGGTCCCGGTGCCACCCCCCCATTCCAACGCCCTCATGGACACAAAAACACATTAGGCCCCATCCTCAGGAAAGTCCATTTCAACTCAGCCACCAAGGTTGCTCCCGCAGGCCATTCGATCTCAACTGTCTTGTTGCTAGGAGACAATTGGAATGCGAGGCGGTCTTCCTGGGCATCCATCCTCCAAGGCCCTCATGGACACAAACACACCTTAGGCTCCATTCTGAGGAAAAATCCATTTCAACTCAGCCACCCCGGTTGCTCCAGCATAGCCATCCGATCTCACCTGTCTTGTTGCTAAAAGACAATTGGAATGCGAGGCGGGCTTCCCTGGCATCCATCCTCCAATGGTGATCTGGAGTCATTCCTTATGGGATGTCCTGGAGCTGCCCAACAAGTCTCAATTGTCCCTCAGAAGGAATCCATGAAGGGGGAATCCCACAACTCCCAACGTGGGAAAACCTCCATGGCCTTGAGATTCCGGTCCGTTCATGAAGGGGCAGTCATGCACAGAAAATCCAACCTGAGCCAACGTCTGATCCTCGCCGTGAATTCAGATGCATGAGATATTGGTTCAGATCTGCAGGGGGTAACTGCCGTGCCATCGGCCTGAAGCCCAAGTCTAGCTTGTGTTCTAAGACTTCTGTCCTCACACTATTGGCCCAGGAGACCTCAGGTTTGGCAATTCCGGACCCACAATGCAGCACTCTGCCAGCCCTCTAGAAAAAATATCTTGCCTAATGAGCTGCCCAGGCACCTCAAATGAGGATAAACCTACACTGCACTCGACTGTACCCAAATTATATAGTCTAACCAGAGCACTAATGCACTCTCTGACAAAACCTGAGCCCGAACCTCCGGACCAACATCAGGCAGCTGACCGCACAGTGAGCACATCAGACCTGCCATGGCCTTAGGTCCCCTTCTCTTCCCTACCTCAGTTCAGGCTTCAAAACGAGACCTTATCTCCAATCACTGCCCAGGGGTGAGTGTGATGCAGAAATCAGAACTCCTCCTTACCCATGGCAAGAAACCTTGTGGTTGGCACGTTGTCCAACGTTCAGTAGAGGAGAAACCAGCATTCACCCTGATGCCCCACCCATTTTGAGTGCGACGAGGGCATAAACACGCATTGTGACCCTCAGCATGAGTTCTGTCCTCTAGTAAGTCCTCTCAGTGGCTGGACCATTAGATATCATAATGGGCTTGACATGTCCCTAGGCCCCAATTTTTAACCCGATTTCTGGTTGTCCAGTCGCCCCACCCCAGGGCTCTACTCTGGAATCCCTCATTTGGTGGGACACCTGAGGTTAAAAAAGAAAGCAACAACAACATAATAACGGACTTCTTCCATCCCAAAGTATGACCACAAACTCTTTGTACAGGGCCAAACCACCAGAGAGTAAGACTCGACCATTTCCCATGAAGTCACGCAGAAATTTCACCACCATGATTGACACTATATCCAGAGACAAAAACTTGCTCAAGAGCCTCACACTCGCCCTTTTCTCAAATCACGAAGAGTTCTCCTCAAGTCTGTAGATCAGTCCTGCCATACCTATGACCCGAAACATAAGCCGAGTTTGTATTTTCAGACAACTGTCCAAACAGCCCTGGCCTACACAACCTACAGGCTCAGGTCCCTGGAGCCAAACCTGAGGACTATACTTGCCCTCTCCAAGGGGATTGTGTGTGCCCATTCTGATGGCCACAACACTTCTAATAGGAAAAACCGCCAACGTCCCTCATCCATCTCACTAGTGGTGGCTTCCCAGGAAAATCAGGGGCAATCTGAGGCCATCTGAGCACTTATCTACACTCAGACCAATAGACAGATGTCCCCAGAGGTCCAAAGGAAAGAACTGGAACCTAGGCACTAATCAGATCCATTGCTTTGGTTTCCAGGCATCTCTCCTCAGAGGCCTGGTTTTCAAAACCAGCATATGGCTGTTTCTTGACTCAGCCATCAGAAAACATCTCATCTACACATGGGAAACTTGCACGTTGGAGCTGTGTCAAAGCATCTATTTAGGAGAACGATCAGGGCCCCAGTGCCACTGCTTCATTCCAAGGTCTGCATAGACACAAAAGCACATTAGGAGCCATCCACAGGCGAGACCATTTCAACTCAGCCTCCTCGGTTGCTCGACAAGATCCAGCATCTAAACTCTCTTGTTGCTAGGAGACAATTGGAATGCGAGGTGGGCTACCCAGCCATCCATCCTTAGAACCCTGCACAGAATCATTGGCCTGGACCCAAACAACAGGTCTCAATTGTCCTGCAGAAGACTCTCTGCAGTTTGGAGCTTCTCATAACTCCCATCGTGGGAAAACCACCATGGCCTCGTGATGCCCCCACATTCATGAAGGGGCCATCAGGGACAGAAACTCCAACCTGAGCGATCGTCTGATCCTCGCCCTGACTTCAGATGCACGAGATCTCGATTCAGGTCTGTAGATTGTGCCTGCCATGGCCTCACCCAGTAACCTAAGCCTAGCTTGTGTTCTCAGAATTTTGTCGTCAGACTCCTGGCCCACAAGCCCTCCAGTTTGGCAATCCAGAACTACAATGCAGCACTCTGCCTGCCCTACAGAAGAAAAACATTGTCCTCTGGGGCTACCTAGTAACCCCAAATGAGGATCAACCTGCACCGACCTTGGCTGTACCCCAAATACATAGGCTGACCAGGGCACTAATGCCCTTTCTGACACAGTCTGAGCCTGGACCCCTGGCCCCTCCCTGACAGCTGGCCGCACACTGAGCACATGGAGCCACCATGGCATTAGGTCGTCATCTCTTCCCAAACTCGGTTTTCAGGTTTCAGAACCTAGACCTTATCTCCAATCACTGCCCAGGGTTGAAGGTGATACAGAAATCGGATCTCCTTCCCCATGGCAAGAAACCTTGTGGTTGGCATGTTGTCCAACGTTCAGTGTAGTTGAAACCAGTGTGGCCCATGAGGCCCCGCCCATGCTCGCGGGCCACATTGGTCACAAACACACATTGTGACCCTCAGGCTGAGTCAGTCCTCAAGTAAGGCCACTCAGTGGCTAGATGAAAAGATAGCATATTGGGCTTGCCATGCCCCTAGGCCTCAATTTTTAACCATAGTTCGGGTTGTCCCTTCAGAATTCCCCACGGCTTTGCTTTGGAATTCCTCTTTTGGAGGGACACCTGAGGTAACAAAACTGAAATGACTCCTCCCATCCCACAGATTGACGAAAAGCAATTGGGAATCGGGCCAAATCCTCAGAGAGGAAGATTCGTCCATGGCCCAGGAGGCCTCCCCGACATTCCACGCCCATCGCTGACAAAATCCAGAGACAAAAGCCTGAGCAAGCGCCGCAGACTCGCACTTTCTTCATATCCTGAAGAGTTCTTCTCATAGCTTATAGATCGTGCCTGCCATAACTACGTCCCCAAACCTAAGCTGAGTTTGTGTTTTCAGACTTCTGTCCTCAAAGTCTTGGGCCACACACCCTGGAGTACACATTAGGACTGTGCCTACCAATCCATGGGAATTCTGCCCATTCCATGGTCCAAAATCGTACAAATTAGGAGAAACCTCCAAAGTCCTTGAGGCCATCGCAATAGTGTAGGTCGCCCGGAACAAAAAAGGGCTGTCTGACAACAGCTGATAATCGACCTCCACTCATACCATAGATGGATGTCCCCAGAGAAGAAGATTGAACCAGACAGGACCCTAGGCCATAATAGGATCCATTGCTTTGGGTTACAGGCATGTGTCCTCAAAAGCCTGATTCCAATACGAGCTTAGGGGTTTTCCTGAGGCACCCATCAGAACTCATCTCGTCTCCACAAGGAAACCTGTGCATGGGAGCCATGTCCAAAGCTTAGGAGAGTACTTCAGGGTCCCGGTGCCAACGCCCCATTCCAAGGCCCTCATGGACACAAAAACACATTAGGACCCATGATCAGGAAAGTCCATTTCAACTCAGCCACCCCGGTTGCTCCGGGAGAGCCATCAGATCTAAACTGTCTTGTTGCTAGGAGACAATTGGAATGCGAGGCAGGCTTCACAGGCATCCATCCGCGAACGGTGCACTGGAGTCATTCCATATGGGATGTCCTGGAGACGTCCAACAGGTCTCAATTGTCCTGCAGAAGGAATCCTTGAAGGGGGCATCCCACAACTCCCAACGTGGGAAAACCTCAATGGCCTCGAGATTCCGCTCCCTACATGAAGCGGCCGTCATGCACAGAAACTCCAACCTGAGCCAACGTCTGATCCTCGCCCTGACTTCAGATGCATGAGATATTGGGTCACACTGCAGGGGGTACCTGCCGTGCCCTCGCCCTGAAACCCAAGTCTAGCTTGTATTCTCAGACTTCCGTCCTCACATTCCTGGCCCCGAAGCCCTCAAGTTTGGCAATTCCGGACCCACTATGCAGCACTCTGCCTGCCCTCTAGAAAAAAAATTATTGCCTCATGAGCTCCCCAGGAACATTAAATGAGGATCAACCTACACAGCACTCGACTTTACCCAAATTATATAGTCTATCCTGGGCACTAATGCACTGTCGAACACAACCTGAACCCGGACCTCCTGACCAACACCCAGAAAGCTGACCGCACACTGAGCCCATAAAACCCGCCATGGCCTTAGGTCATCATCTCTTCCCTACCTCAGTTTTCAGGCTTCAGAACCGAGACCTTATCTCCGAGCACTGCCCAGGGGTGAGTGTGATGCAGAAATCAGAACTCCTCCTTACCCATGGTAAGAAACCTTGTGGTTGGCACGTTGTCTAACGTTCAGTGTAGGAGAAACCAGCATTCACCCTGAGGCCCCGCCCATTATTGAGTGCGACGAGGGCATACACACGCATTGTGACCCTCAGCATGAGTCCTGTCCTCTAGTAAGTCCTCTCAGTTGCTGGACCATTAGATGTCATAATGGGCTTGACATGTCCCTAGGCCCCAATTTTTAACCAGATTTCTGATTGTCCAGTCGCCCCTCCCCAGGGCTCTACTCTGGAATCCCTCATTTGGTGGGACACCTGAGGTTAAAAAAGAAAACAACAACAACAACAACAACAAAAAACGGACTTCTTCCAGCCCATAGAATGCCCCCAAACTCTTTGGACGGGGCCAAACCACAAGAGAGTAAGACTCGTCCATTTCCCATGAAGTCCCCCAGAAATTTCACGACCATGAGTGACACGATATCCAGAGACAAAAACTTGAGCAGGAGCCTCGCACTCGCCCTTCTTTCAAATCCCGAAGTGTTCTCTTCATGGTCTGTAGATCAGTCCTGCCATACCTATGACCCGAAACATAAGCCGAGTTTGTGTTTTCAGACAACTGTCCAAACAGCCCTGGCCTACAAAACCTACAGGCTCAGGCCCCTGGAGCCAAACCTGAGGACTGTACTTGCCCTCTCCTAGGGAATTGTGTGTGCCCATTCCAATGGCCACAACCCTTCTAATAGGATAAACCTCCGAAGTCCCTGATCCATCTCAATAGTGGTGGCTTCCCAGGAAAAACAGGGGCAATCTGAGCCCAACTGAGCACCTACCTGCACTCAGACCCATAGACAGATGTGGACAGAAGTCTGAGACCACAACTAGACTTGGGCTTCAGGCCCGAGGGCAAGGCAGGTACCCCCTGCACATCTGAACCAATATCTCATGCATCTGATGTCACGGCAAAGATCAGACGTTGGCTCAGGTTGTAGTTTCTGTGCATGACTGCCCCTGCATGAACGGAGAGGAATCTCAAGGCCATGGAGGTTTTCCCACGTTGGGAGTTGTGGGATGCCCCCTTCAAGGATTCCTTCTGCGGGACAATTGAGATCTGTTTGGCAGCTCCAAAACATCCCATATGAAATGACCCAGAGTACCGTTCGAGGATGGATTCCAGGGAAGCCCGCCTCGCATTCCAATTGTCTCCTAGCAAAAAGACAGTGGAGATCGGATGGCTCTGCGGGAGCAACCGGGGTGGCTGAGTTCAAATGGACGTTCCCGAGCATGGGGCCTAATATGTGTTTGTGTCCATGAGGACCTTGGAATGGGGCTGTGGCACTGGGACTCTGAAGTATTCTCCTAAGATTTTGACATAGGTCCCATGCACAAGTTTCCTCGTGGAGACGAGATGTTTTCTGATGGGTGCCTCAGGAAACCCCCTATGCTGGTATTGGTATCCAGGCTTTTGAGGAGACATGCCTGTAAACCAAAGCAATGGATCCGATTATGGCCTAGGGTCCCGTCTGGTTCCATCTCCTTCTCTGGGGACATCCATCTATGGTATGAGTGGAGGTAGATGCTCAGCTGGTGTCAGACCGCCCTTCTTTGTTCACAGAGACCTACATTATTGGGATGGCCTCGGGGACTTTGGAGGGTTCTCCTAATTTGTACAATTTTGGACAATGGAATGGGCAGAAATCCCATGCATGGGGTAGGCACAGTCCTAATGTGTGGCACCAGTGGCCAGACCCTGGAGGGTGTGTGGCCCAGGACTGTGAGGACAGAAGTCGGAAAACACAAACGCAGCTTAGGTTTGGGGACGTAGGTATGGCAGGCCCAATCTACAAACCATGAGAAGAAATCTTCAGGATACGAAGAAAGAGCGAGTCTGAGGCGCTTGCTCAGGCTTTGGTCTCTGGATTTTGTGTCAAGGATGGCCGTGGAATGTGGGGAGGCTCATGGGCCATGGACGAATCTTCCTCTCTGTGGATTTGGATCGGCCTAATTGTTTTTCGTCAATCTGTGGGATGGAAGGTCTCCTTTCAGGTTTGTTACCTCAGGTGTCCCAAGCAAAGAGGAATTCCAAAGCAGAGCCCTGGGGAAGAGTGAAGGGACAACCCAAACTATGGTTAAAATTTGGGGCCTAGGGGCATGGCAGGCCCCATATGCTGTCCCTTCATCCAGCCACTGAGAGGTCTTACTTGAGGACTGGGCTCAGGCAGAGGTTCACAATGTGTGCTTGTGACCAATGTGGCCCGCGAGCTTGGGCGGGGCCTCATGGGCCACACTGGTTTCAACTACACTGAACTTTGGACAACATGCCAATCACAAGGTCTCTTGCCATGGTGAAGGAGTTCTGATTCTGCATCATTTTCAACCCTGGGCAGTGGATGGAGATAAGGTCTAGGTTCTGAAGCCTGAAATCCGCAGTTGGGAAGAGATGATGACCTAAAGCCATGGTGGTTCTGATGTGCTCAGTGTGCGGCCAGCTGCCTGGTTGTTGGTCAGGAGTTTTAGGCTCAGGTTGTGTCAGACAGTGCATTAGTGACCAGGTTAGACTATGTAATTTGGGTACAGTCGAGTGCCGTGTAGGTTGATCCTCATTTGAGGTGCCTGGGCAGCTCATTAGGCAAGATATTTTTTCTAGAGGGCAGGCAGAGTGCTGCATTGTGGGTCCGTAATTGCCAAACTTGAGGGCTTCTGGGCCAGTAGTGTGATGACAGAAGTCTGAGACCACAAGCTAGACTTGGGCTTCAGTCCCGAGGGCAAGGCAGGTACCCCCTGCACATCTGAACCAATATCTCATGCATCTGATGTCACGGCGAGGATCAGACTATGGCTCAGGTTGTAGTTTCTGTGCATAACTGCCCCTTCATGAATGGAGAGGAATCTCAAGGCCATGGAGGTTTCCCACGTTGGGAGTTGTGGGATGCCCCCTTCAAGGATTCCTTCTGCGGGACAATTGAGACCTGTTTGGCAGCTCCAAAATATCCCATAAGGAATGACTCCAGAGCACTGTTCGAGGATGGATGCCAGGGAAGCCCGCCTCGCATTCCAATTGTCTCCTAGCAACAAGACAGTTGAGATCGGATGGCTCTGCGGGAGACACCGGGGTGGCTGTGTTGAAATGGACGTTCCCGAGCATGGGGCCTAATGTGTGTTTGTTTCCATGAGGACCTTGGAATGGGGCGGTGGCACCGGGACTCGGAAGTATGCTCCTAAGATTTTGACATAGGTCCCATGCACAAGTTTCCTCGTGGTGACGAGATTTTTTCTGATGGGTGCCTCAGGAAACACCCTATGCTGGTATTAGAATCCAGGATTTTGAGGAGACATGCGTGTAAACCAAAGAAGTGGATCCGATTATGGCCTAGGGTCCTGTTTGTTTCCATCTCCTATTCTAGGGACATATATCTATGGTATGAGTGGAGGTAGATGCTCAGCTGGTGTCAGACTGCCCTTGTTTGTCCACAGACACCTACATATTGGGATGGCCTCGGGGACTTTGGAGGGTTCTCCTAATTTGTACAATTTTGGACAATGGAATGGGCAGAATTCCCATAGATTGTGTAGGCACAGTCCTAATGTGTGGCTCCAGGGGCCCCAGCCTGGAGGGTGTGTGGCCCAGGACTTTGAGGACAGAAGTCTGAAAACACAGACACAGCTTAGGTTTGGGGACGTAGGTTTGGCAGGCCCAATCTACAAACCATGAGAAGAATTCTTCAGGATATGAAGAAAGAGCCAGTCTGAGGCGCTTGCTCAGGCTTTGGTCTCTGGATTTTGTGTCAACGATGGCCGTGGAATGTGGGGAGACTTCATGGGCCATGGACGATTCTTCCTCTCTGTGGATTTGGACCGGTCCTAATTGTATTTCGTCAATATGTGGGATGGGAGGTCTCCTTTCAGGTTTGTAACCTCAGGTGTCCCAACCAAAGAGGAATTCCAAAGCAGAGCCCTGGGGAAGAGTGAAGGGACAACCCAAACTATGGTTAAAATTTGGGGCCTAGGGTCATGTCAGGCCCCATATTCTGTCTCTTCACCAGCCACTGAGAGGCCTTACTTGAGAACTGGGCTCAGGCTGAGGGTCACAATGTGTGTTTGTGTCCAATGTGGCCCGGGAGAGTGGGCGTGGCCTCATGGGCCACACCGGTTTCATCTACACTGAACTTTGGACAACATGCCAATCACAAGGTCTCTTGCCATGGTGAAGGAGTTCTGATTTCTGCATTATTTTCAACCCTGGGCCGTGGTTGGAGATAAGGTCTAGGTTCAGAAGACTGAAAACTGCAGTTGGGAAGAGATGATGACCTAAGGCCATGGTGGGTCTGATGTGCTCAGTGTGCGGTCAGCTGCCTGGTTGTTGGTCAGGAGTTTCGGGCTCAGGTTGTGTCCGACAGTGCATTACTGCCCAGGTTAGACTATATAATTTGGATACAGTCGATTGCCGTGTATGTTGATCCTTATTTGAGGTACCCGGGCAGTTCCTTAGACAAGATATTTTTTCTAGAGGGCAGGTAGAGTGCTGCATTGTGGTTCCGGAATTGCCAAACGTGAGGGCTTCTGGGCCAGCAGTGTGAGGACAGAAGTCTGAGACCACAAGCTAGACTTGGGCTTCAGGCCGAGGGCAAGGCAGGTACCCCCTGCACATCTGAACCAATATCTCATGCATCTGAAGTCACGGCGAGGATCCGACGTTGGCCTAGGTTGTAGTTTCTGTGCATGCTGCCCCTTCATGAACGGAGAGGAATCTCAAGGCCATGGAGTTTTTCCCACGTTGGGAGTTGTGGGATGGCCCCTTCAAGGATTCCTTCTGCGGGACAATTGAGACCTGTTGGGCAGCTCCAAAACATGCCATATGGAATGACTCCAGAGCACCGTTCGAGGATGGATTCCAGGGAAGCCCACCTCGCTCTCCAATTGTCTCCTAGCAACAAGACAGTTGAGTTCGGATGGCTGTGCGGGAGCAACCTGGTTGGCTGAGTTGATATGGACTTTCCTGAGCATGGGGCCTAATGTGTGTTTGTGTCCATGAGGACCTTGGAATGGGGCGGTGGCACCGGGACTCTGAATTATTCTCCTAAGATTTTGACATAGGTCCCATGCACAAGTTTCCTCGTGGAGACGAGATTTTTTCTGATGGGTGCCTCAGGAAAGCCCCTATGCTGGTATAGGAATCCAGGATTTTGAGGAGACATGCCTTTAAACCAAAGCAATGGATCCGATTATGGCCTAGGGTCCTGTCTGGTACCATATCCTTCTCTGGGGACATCCATCTATGGTATGAGTGGAGGTAGATGCTCAGCTGGTGTCAGACCGCCCTTGTTTGTCCACAGACACCTACATATTGGGATGGCCTCGGGGACTTTGGAGGGTTCTCCTAATTTGTACAATTTTGGACAATGGAATGGGCAGAATCCCCATGCATGGGGTAGGTACAGTCCTAATGTGTGGCTCCAGAGGCCCCAGCCTGGAGGGTGTGTGGCCCAGGACTTTGAGGACAGAGGTCGGAAAACACAAAGGCAGCCTAGGTTTGGGGACGTAGGTATGGCAGGCCCAATCTACAAACCATGAGAAGAAATCTTCAGGATACGAAGAAAGAGCGAGTCTGAGGCGCTTGCTCAGGCTTTGGTGTCTGGATTTTGTGTCAACGATGGCCATAGAATGAGGGGAGGCCTCATGGGCCATGGACGAACTTCCTCTCTTGGGATTTGGCCCGGTCCCAATTGTTTTTCGTCAATCTGTGGGATGGGAGGTCTCCTTTCAGGTTTGTTACCTCAGGTGTCCCAACCAAAGAGGAATTCCAAACAGAGCCCTGGGAAGAGTGAAGGGACAACCCAAACTATGGTTAAAATTTGGGGCCTAGGGGCATGGCAGGCCCCATATGCTATCTCTTCATCCAGCCACTGAGAGGCCTTACTTGAGGACTGGGCTCAGGCTGAGGGTCACAATGTGTGTTTGTGACCAATGTGTCCCGCGAGCAGGGTTTGAGCCTCATAGGCCACACTGGTTTCAACTACACTGAACTTTGGACAACATGCCAATCACACGGTCTCTTGCAATGGGGAAGGAGTTCTGATTTCTGCATCATTTTCAACCCTGGGAAGTGGTTGGAGATAAGGTCTAGGTTCGGAAGCCTGAAAACCGCAGTTGGGAAGAGATGATGACTTAAGGCCATAGTGGGTCTGATGTGCTCAGTGTGCGGTCAGCTGCCTGGTTGTTGGTTAGGAGTTTTGGGCTCAGGTTGTGTCAGACAGTGCATTAGTGCCCAGGTTAGACTATATAATTTGGGTACAGTCGAGTTCCGTGAAGGTTGATCATCTTGTGGTGCCTGGGAAGCTCATTAGGCAAGATATTTTTTCTAGAGGGCAGGCAGAGTACTGCATTGTGGGTCCGGAATTGCCAAACGTGAGGGCTTCTGGGCCAGTAGTGTGAGGACAGAAGTCTGAGACCACAAGCTAGACTTGGGCGTCAGGCCGAGTGCAAGGCAGGTACCCCCTGCACATCTGAACCCATATCTCATGCATCTGAAGTCACGGCAGGATCAGACGTTGACTCAGGTTGTAGTTTCTGTGCATGACTGCCCTTCATGAACGGAGAGGAATCTCAATGCCATGGAGGTTTTGCCTCGTTGGGAGTTGTGGGATGCCCCCTTCAAGGATTCCTTCTGCGGGACAATTGAGACCTGTTGGGCAGCCCCAAAACATCCCATATGGAATGACTCCAGAGCACCGTTCGAGGATGGATGCCAGGGATGCCCGCCTCGCATTCCAATTGTCTCCTAGCAACAAGACAGTTGAGTTCTATGGCTCTGACTGAGCAATCGGGGCGGCTGTGTTGAAATGGACGTTCCCGAGCATGGGGCCTAATGTGTGTTTGTTTCCATGAGGACCTTGGAATGGGGCGGTGGCACCGGGACTCGGAAGTATGCTCCTAAAATTTTGACATAGGTCCCATGCACAAGTTTCCTCGTGGAGACGAGATTTTTTCTGATGGGTGCCTCAGGAAAGCCCCTATGCTGGTATAGGAATCCAGGATTTTGAGGAGACATGCCTTTAAACCAAAGCAATGGATCCGATTATGGCCTAGGGTCCTGTCTGGTACCATATCCTTCTCTGGGGATATCCATCTATGGTATGAGTGGAGGTAGATGCTCAGCTGGTGTCAGACCGCCCTTGTTTGTCCACAGACACCTACATATTGGGATGGCCTCGGGGACTTTGGAGGGTTCTCCTAATTTGTACAATTTTGGACAATGGAATGGGCAGAATCCCCATGCATGGGGTAGGCACAGTCCTAATATGTGGCTCCTGGGGCCCCAGCCAGGAGGGTGTGTTGCCCAGGACTTTGAGGACAGAGGTCGGAAAACACAAACTCAGCTAGGTTCTGAATCCTGAAAACCGCAGTTGGGAAGAGATGATGACCTAAGGCCATGGTGGGTCTGATGTGCTCAGTGTGCGGTCAGCTGCCTGGTTGTTGGTCAGGAGGTTCGGGCTCAGGTTGTAGTTTCTGTGCATGACTGCCCCTTCATGACCTACATAGGTCCCATGCACAAGTTTCTTCGTGGAGACGAGATTATTTCTGATGGGTGCCTCAGGAAACCCCCTATGCTGGTATTGGAATCCAGGATTTTGAGGAGACATGCCTATAAACCAAAGCAATGGATCCGATTATGTTGTCAGACCGCCCTTGTTTGTCCACAGAGACCTACACTATTGGGATGGCCTAGGGACTTTGGAGGGTTCTCCTAATTTGTACGAAATTATACAATGGAATGGGCATGGGGTAGGCACAGTCCTAATGTGTGGCTCCAGTGGCCCCAGCCTGGAGTGTGTGTGGCCCAGTACTTTGAGGACAGATGTCTGAAAACACAAACTCAGCTTGGTTTGGGGACGTAGGTATATCAGGCCCCATCTACAAACCATGAGAGGAACTCTTCAGGATATGAAGAAAGAGCGAGTCTGAGGCGCTTGCTCAGGCTATGGTCTCTGTATTTTGTATCAACGAAGGCCGTCGAATGTGAGGAGGCCTCATGGGCCATGGACGAATCTTCCTCTCTGTGAATTTTGCCCGGTCCCAATTGTTTTTCGTAAATCTGTGGGCTGGGATGTTGCCTTCAGGTATGTTACCTCAGGTGTCCGAACCAAAGAGGAATTCCAAAGCAGAGACTTGGGGAAGAGTGAAGGGACAACCCAAACTATGGTTAAAAATTGGGGCCTAGTGGCATGGCAGGCCCCATATGCTGTCTCTTCATCCAGCCACTGAGAGGCCTTACTTGAGGACTGGGCTCAGGCTGAGGGTCACAATGTGTGTTTGTGACCAATGTGGCCCGCGAGCATGGGCGGGGCCTCATGGGCCACACTGGTTTCAACTACACTGAACTTTGGACAACATGCCAATCACAAGGTTTCTTGCCATTGGGAAGGAGTTCTGCTTTCTGCATCATTTTCAAACCTGGGCAGTGGTTGGAGATAAGGTCTAGGTTCTTGATCCTGAAAACCGCAGTTGGGAAGAGATGACGACCTAAGTCCATGGCGGGTCTGATGTGCTCAGTGTGCGGTCAGCTGCCTGGGTGTTGGTCAGCAAGTTCGGGCTCAGGTTGTGTCAGACAGTGCATTAGTGCCCAGGTTAGACTGTATAATTTGGGTACAGTCGAGTGCCTTGTAGTTTTATCCTCCTTTAAGATGCCTGGGCACCTCATTAGGCAATATATTTTTTTCTAGAGGGTAGGCAGAGTGCTGCATTGTGGGTCCAGAATTGCCAAACTTGAGGAATTCTGGGCCAGTAGTGTGAGGACAGAAGTCTGAGAACACAAGCTAGACTTGAGCTTCAGGCCGAGGGCAGGGCAGGTACCCCCTGAATTTCTGAACCAATATCTCATGCATCTGAAGTCACGGCGAGGATCAGACGTTGGCTCAGTTTGGAGTTTCTGTGCATGACTGCACCTTCATGAACATGGCTGAATCTCACGACCATGGAGGTTTTCAACACGTTGGGACTTGTGGGATGCCCCTTTCCAGGATTTCTTCTGCGGGACAATTGAGACCTTTTGGGCAGCTCCAGGACTTCCCATATGGAATGACTCCAGAGCACAGTTCGAATATGGATGCCAAGGAAGCCCGCCTCGCATTCCAATTGTCTCCTTGCAACAAGACATTTGAAATCGGATGGCTCTGCGGGAGCAACCGGGGTGGTGAGTTGAAATGGACGTTCCTGAGGATGGGGCCTAATGTGTGTTTGTGTCCATGAGGACCTTGTAATGGGGCGGTGGCACCGGGACCCTGAAGTACTCTCCTAAGCTTTTGACATAGCTTACATGCACAAGTTTCCCATGGAGACGAGAATTGTTCTCATGGGTGCCTCAGGAAAACCCCTATGCTTGTATTGGAATCCAGGCTTTTGAGGAGACATGCCTGTAAACCAAAGCAATGGATCCGATTATGGCCTAGTGTCCTGTCTGGTTCAATCTTCTTCTCTGAGGACATATATCTATGGTATGAGTGGAGGTAGATGCTCAGCTGGTGTCAGACTGCCCTTGTTTGTCCACAGACACCTACATATTGGGATGGCCTCGGGGACTTTGGAGGGTTCTCCTAATTTGTACAATTTTGGACAATGGAATGGGCAGAATTCCCATAGATTGGGTAGGCACAGTCCTAATGTGTGGCTCCAGGGGCCCCAGCCTGGAGGGTGTGTGGCCCAGGACTTTGAGGACAGAAGTCTGAAAACACAGACACAGCTTAGGTTTGGGGACGTAGGTTTGGCAGGCCCAATCTACAAACCATGAGAAGAATTCTTCAGGATATGAAGAAAGAGCGAGTGTGAGGCGCTTGCTCAGGCTTTGGTCTCTGGATTTTGTGTCAACGATGGCCGTGGAATGTGGGGAGACTTCATGGGCCATGGACGATTCTTCCTCTCTGTGGATTTGGACCGGTCCTAATTGTATTTCGTCAATATGTGGGATGGGAGGTCTCCTTTCAGGTTTGTAACCTCAGGTGTCCCAACCAAAGAGGAATTCCAAAGCAGAGCCCTGGGGAAGAGTGAAGGGACAACCCAAACTATGGTTAAAATTTGGGGCCTAGGGTCATGTCAGGCCCCATATTCTGTCTCTTCACCAGCCACTGAGAGGCCTTACTTGAGAACTGGGCTCAGGCTGAGGGTCACAATGTGTGTTTGTGTCCAATGTGGCCCGGGAGAGTGGGCGTGGCCTCATGGGCCACACCGGTTTCATCTACACTGAACTTTGGACAACATGCCAATCACAAGGTCTCTTGCCATGGTGAAGGAGTTCTGATTTCTGCATTATTTTCAACCCTGGGCCGTGGTTGGAGATAAGGTCTAGGTTCAGAAGACTGAAAACTGCAGTTGGGAAGAGATGATGACCTAAGGCCATGGTGGGTCTGATGTGCTCAGTGTGCGGTCAGCTGCCTGGTTGTTGGTCAGGAGTTTCGGGCTCAGGTTGTGTCCGACAGTGCATTACTGCCCAGGTTAGACTATATAATTTGGATACAGTCGATTCCCTTGTATGTTGATCCTTATTTGAGGTACCCGGGCAGTTCCTTAGACAAGATATTTTTTCTAGAGGGCAGGTAGAGTGCTGCATTGTGGTTCCGGAATTGCCAAACGTGAGGGCTTCTGGGCCAGCAGTGTGAGGACAGAAGTCTGAGACCACAAGCTAGACTTGGGCTTCAGGCCGAGGGCAAGGCAGGTACCCCCTGCACATCTGAACCAATATCTCATGCATCTGAAGTCACGGCGAGGATCCGACGTTGGCCTAGGTTGTAGTTTCTGTGCATGCTGCCCCTTCATGAACGGAGAGGAATCTCAAGGCCATGGAGTTTTTCCCACGTTGGGAGTTGTGGGATGGCCCCTTCAAGGATTCCTTCTGCGGGACAATTGAGACCTGTTGGGCAGCTCCAAAACATGCCATATGGAATGACTCCAGAGCACCGTTCGAGGATGGATTCCAGGGAAGCCCACCTCGCTCTCCAATTGTCTCCTAGCAACAAGACAGTTGAGTTCGGATGGCTGTGCGGGAGCAACCTGGTTGGCTGAGTTGATATGGACTTTCCTGAGCATGGTGCCTAATGTGTGTTTGTGTCCATGAGGACCTTGGAATGGGGCGGTGGCACCGGGACTCTGAATTATTCTCCTAAGATTTTGACATAGGTCCCATGCACAAGTTTCCTCGTGGAGACGAGATTTTTTCTGATGGGTGCCTCAGGAAAGCCCCTATGCTGGTATAGGAATCCAGGATTTTGAGGAGACATGCCTTTAAACCAAAGCAATGGATCCGATTATGGCCTAGGGTCCTGTCTGGTACCATATCCTTCTCTGGGGACATCCATCTATGGTATGAGTGGAGGTAGATGCTCAGCTGGTGTCAGACCGCCCTTGTTTGTCCACAGACACCTACATATTGGGATGGCCTCGGGGACTTTGGAGGGTTCTCCTAATTTGTACAATTTTGGACAATGGAATGGGCAGAATCCCCATGCATGGGGTAGGTACAGTCCTAATGTGTGGCTCCAGAGGCCCCAGCCTGGAGGGTGTGTGGCCCAGGACTTTGAGGACAGAGGTCGGAAAACACAAAGGCAGCCTAGGTTTGGGGACGTAGGTATGGCAGGCCCAATCTACAAACCATGAGAAGAAATCTTCAGGATACGAAGAAAGAGCGAGTCTGAGGCGCTTGCTCAGGCTTTGGTGTCTGGATTTTGTGTCAACGTTGGCCATAGAATGAGGGGAGGCCTCATGGGCCATGGACGAACTTCCTCTCTTGGGATTTGGCCCGGTCCCAATTGTTTTTCGTCAATCTGTGGGATGGGAGGTCTCCTTTCAGGTTTGTTACCTCAGGTGTCCCAACCAAAGAGGAATTCCAAACAGAGCCCTGGGAAAGAGTGAAGGGACAACCCAAACTATGGTTAAAATTTGAGGCCTAGGGGCATGGCAGGCCCCATATGCTATCTCTTCATCCAGCCACTGAGAGGCCTTACTTGAGGACTGGGCTCCGGCTGAGGGTCACAATGTGTGTTTGTGACCAATGTGTCCCACGAGCAGGGTCCGAGCCTCATGGGCCACACTGGTTTCAACTACACTGAACTTTGGACAACATGCCAATCACACGGTCTCTTGCAATGGGGAAGGAGTTCTGATTTCTGCATCATTTTCAACCCTGGGAAGTGGTTGGAGATAAGGTCTAGGTTCGGAAGCCTGAAAACCGCAGTTGGGAAGAGATGATGACTTAAGGCCATAGTGGGTCTGATGTGCTCAGTGTGCGGTCAGCTGCCTGGTTGTTGGTTAGGAGTTTTGGGCTCAGGTTGTGTCAGACAGTGCATTAGTGCCCAGGTTAGACTATATAATTTGGGTACAGTCGAGTTCCGTGAAGGTTGATCATCTTGTGGTGCCTGGGAAGCTCATTAAGCAAGATATTTTTTCTAGAGGGCAGGCAGAGTACTGCATTGTGGGTCCGGAATTGCCAAACGTGAGGGCTTCTGGGCCAGTAGTGTGAGGACAGAAGTCTGAGACCACAAGCTAGACTTGGGCGTCAGGCCGAGTGCAAGGCAGGTACCCCCTGCACATCTGAACCCATATCTCATGCATCTGAAGTCACGGCAGGATCAGACGTTGACTCAGGTTGTAGTTTCTGTGCATGACTGCCCTTCATGAACGGAGAGGAATCTCAATGCCATGGAGGTTTTGCCTCGTTGGGAGTTGTGGGATGCCCCCTTCAAGGATTCCTTCTGCGGGACAATTGAGACCTGTTGGGCAGCCCCAAAACATCCCATATGGAATGACTCCAGAGCACCGTTCGAGGATGGATGCCAGGGATGCCCGCCTCGCATTCCAATTGTCTCCTAGCAACAAGACAGTTGAGTTCTATGGCTCTGACTGAGCAATCGGGGCGGCTGTGTTGAAATGGACGTTCCCGAGCATGGGGCCTAATGTGTGTTTGTTTCCATGAGGACCTTGGAATGGGGCGGTGGCACCGGGACTCGGAAGTATGCTCCTAAAATTTTGACATAGGTCCCATGCACAAGTTTCCTCGTGGAGACGAGATTTTTTCTGATGGGTGCCTCAGGAAAGCCCCTATGCTGGTATAGGAATCCAGGATTTTGAGGAGACATGCCTTTAAACCAAAGCAATGGATCCGATTATGGCCTAGGGTCCTGTCTGGTACCATATCCTTCTCTGGGGACATCCATCTATGGTATGAGTGGAGGTAGATGCTCAGCTGGTGTCAGACCGCCCTTGTTTGTCCACAGACACCTACATATTGGGATGGCCTCGGGGACTTTGGAGGGTTCTCCTAATTTGTACAATTTTGGACAATGGAATGGGCAGAATCCCCATGCATGGGGTAGGCACAGTCCTAATATGTGGCTCCTGGGGCCCCAGCCAGGAGGGTGTGTTGCCCAGGACTTTGAGGACAGAGGTCGGAAAACACAAACTCAGCTAGGTTCTGAATCCTGAAAACCGCAGTTGGGAAGAGATGATGACCTAAGGCCATGGTGGGTCTGATGTGCTCAGTGTGCGGTCAGCTGCCTGGTTGTTGGTCAGGAGGTTCGGGCTCAGGTTGTAGTTTCTGTGCATGACTGCCCCTTCATGACCTACATAGGTCCCATGCACAAGTTTCTTCGTGGAGACGAGATTATTTCTGATGGGTGCCTCAGGAAACCCCCTATGCTGGTATTGGAATCCAGGATTTTGAGGAGACATGCCTATAAACCAAAGCAATGGATCCGATTATGTTGTCAGACCGCCCTTGTTTGTCCACAGAGACCTACACTATTGGGATGGCCTAGGGACTTTGGAGGGTTCTCCTAATTTGTACGAAATTATACAATGGAATGGGCATGGGGTAGGCACAGTCCTAATGTGTGGCTCCAGTGGCCCCAGCCTGGAGTGTGTGTGGCCCAGTACTTTGAGGACAGATGTCTGAAAACACAAACTCAGCTTGGTTTGGGGACGTAGGTATATCAGGCCCCATCTACAAACCATGAGAGGAACTCTTCAGGATATGAAGAAAGAGCGAGTCTGAGGCGCTTGCTCAGGCTATGGTCTCTGTATTTTGTATCAACGAAGGCCGTCGAATGTGAGGAG